>NW_027362761.1:54910705-56110705 GCF_046119375.1 Phyllobates terribilis | reverse complement strand
CACCAACTAGAAACAAGCAAATCTCTCCCTAGCTCAGCAGCACCTCTCCCTACACTGTCTGATTCTGGAGTGACTATGACTAGCATGGCGGCGCCAGGTCTGATATAGACCTGATGATGCTGTGCGGCCAGCCAATCAGTGTAATGCCACAACCAACATGGCTGCGGCATTACAGTGATTGGCAGACAATCCCTGCACGTTCCAGCAGATGAAGCTAGCACTGTGTAAGCAGCCGGTCCTGGTTGCACCAGACTTTAAGAAAGAGTTCATGGTCCAGACAGATGCTTGAGAGGTTGGTCTAGGAGCTGTATTCTGTCAAGAGATAAATGGGGAAGAGCAACCCATTCTCTATCTGAGACGGAAACTTTTGTCATGAGAGAAGAACTGCGCAATAGTAGAGAAAGAGTGTCTAGCCATAAAGTGGGCTGTAGATACACTAAGATACTACCTACTAATCCGGAAGTTTAAGTTGGTGTCAGACCATGCACCGTTGAGATGGTTGAGGGAAAAGAGGGGTAAAAATGCCAGGGTAACTAGATGGTTCATAGCTCTTTAGGACTTCAACTTTCACCCTTTCTAGAATTCTCTGTCTGGTATCAGAAGGTGCCCAAACCCCTGGCTTTGGGCAGAGGGTGGGAATATGTGACAGAATCACTGGTATAATATATGAGGGGAGGCATGTGTCACGTGACTCTCCCAGGGGGATATGGGGGACTCGGTACCCAGGCCTCTACCTTCTTGGGATGTCACGGCGGTCGGCTCCCGGGCCCGTACCCTGGGGTCACTCTTTAAAAGGGGTTAATTAACAGTCTTGTCTCGTGACGCCACCTGTGGTTCCCGGTAATGAGTTCCGGCGCTGCTGCAGACTTCCGGGGGTGATGGGATGGCAGCTGGGATGTTTCTGCTCCCCACAGGTGGAGTGGGCCCCCAGGGCAGGGTTGATGAAAGGGATGCAGGTGAGAGGCGGCCCGCACACAGGGGGATTCGCTTCAGTATCTTTACTGGGGTAAACGGCAGGTATGGTCCAGGGTATTTAGTAGGAAGGGTGCACTTCTGGACTCTCCCCAGTGAACGGGTTGTATGCCTCCTCGTCCATTTCTTCCTCTCTCTAAAGCTCCAGGCCAGCCTGGAACTAGGCCTAGCTTCTGTACTGTTTCACTCTCTCACCTGTATGCTTGGTAGTAGAACTTTTCTTTGGCTACCACTATCCCTGGACGCTGTGGCCTTCGTGGTTCCTAGTTCTGTAAATGATGGTAGCTTCAGGTTGACAAGGGGTCTGGAATCCTCCTGGTATGCCGGTTGTCCCTACTGGGTGTAGAGGACCATGTAGGCAAGGACCCGGTGTCCGGCTTGTGTCCTGGGGTGAGCTTAAGATGCTCCTCTGCCCCCTTAACTCCTCTCTCCTTGCTTCGGCCACACTCGGGGCCCTCAGCACAGCAGCTAACATGTGTTGCTTCTTCACTGATCTCTAGTGCCAGCACACTCTGCCTACCTAACTCCACCTTCCAGTATATAAATCCCTAACAGTGCTCCCTCTGGTGGTATGAGGTGTAAGGGTGGAGGTGTCTGTGTGTAGTAAGGGCCTCTTGTGGAGAAATCCATCCATGCACCCTTTTGGGTCCTGTGGTACCTGTGTGTAGCAGGGTGCCACACACGCAGGTTGCTAGCCTGTGTGAACTAAAACCAATCAACTTTCTGCCAGCATGCTATATGCTGGGGGTTAACTCATTTAAAAGGTGTGGTTTTATGGGAATGACATAGAGATGGGAGGGAAGTAATTTCCCTACCTCCACTCAGGGTGTGGCTGAGCAGGGTTAAATGCTTTATTTCTCTGAAGTGTGTAGTCTAGAGAGTGAAGTCTCCAGGCTGTGTTTGGGTGAAACCAGACAGCAACACCAGAGGAATGGTGTTTCTGAAGACTTCACTGTGCTACCTGCAGCTGGCAGAGCCTCGCTCACTATTGGTCTCTATCATACCTTCTATTTTTGTTTTTCCCGTTAACCCCGAGAGGGTCTGTTTATTTTTATGGGACACTGCCAGAGTTTATGCACCAGAATAAACCAGCAGGAAGTTAACCCAAACCGAATGTCCTGTGTCTGCCTCTGGAGTAGATACATACATTATACAGTATATATATACATTATATATATTTAATGTGAAGTTAGTACCTACTGGTAAAAAATGTTAGCTTTGTCAATCAGTCCTTTTTTTTTTTTATTATATTTAGCCATGTTACAAAGGATGAATATAGCAGCAATTGGACCTTGTTATTTAAGCCTAACCTCTTAACAGCAGCAAAACTGACCTTTTTCTTTTGAAAATTAACTTTCTGCTAAAAAAGACCCCCAAAAGTAATCTGATTTTAGGATGCCTTAATATTCTAAGCCCCAGCATTCCGCTATAAACTCTCTGGGAACAGTAAAAATGAACATTACAGAAATTAATGGGTTCTTTGCTTATTCATGGACATTTAGAATTCTATAAAGGGAAAATATATATTTTTGTACCGTGTTAGCCAGTAGATAGAAAAATATTTAGATTTGAAAGTCCTCCGTGGTTGATACCTTTTAATGGCTAACTGAAAAGATGGTAACAAGTTACAAGCTACTCAGGCCTGCAAAAAAAAATTATTCCTGGTCTATGAGACCTGTGCTTATGTCTAGAAATATCTAACAACAGCAGCAGACAAAACTGGAATGGAACCTCTTGTGCTATATGCACTGCAGTCTGCTATATACTCTGCCTGTCTGCCTATATACACTGCCTGCCTGATATATCTCTGCAGATGGATTAGTCCTCAGAAGGACTGTTTGTTGAGATGGATCTGTGCCTCTAATATAGTTTGGTATACCTACACTAACTAGAAACAAGCAAATCTCTCCCTAGCTCAGCAGCACCTCTCCCCACACTATCTGATTCCGGAGTGACTGTGATGAGCACAGCGGCACCAGGTCTGATATAGACCTGATGACACTGTGCGGCCAGCCAATCACTGTAATGCCACAACCAACATGGCTGCAGCATTACAGTGAGTGGCAGACAATCCCTGCATGTTCATTGGCTCTGTAAAGAGCGCCAAACATACAGGGAGGGGACCCGAGCTCCCGCCGAGCAACCCCAGAAATTCTCGACGAGCGCCGAGCATCTCTAGCAGTGAGATGCTCGGGGGAGCACCGAGCAGTAGCGAGCATGCTCGCTCATCACTAGTCCTGACTGGTTGATACCTTTTAATGGCTAACTGAAAAAAAGGTAACAAGTTGCAAGCTTTTGAGACTACTCAGGCCTCTTCATCAGGCATAGTATAACACAAAATCTGAAGAGTCACATATTTATACACAATAGGACACAGAAATAATGCAATAGATGAGACAGGTGATGTAAAGAAGCTATTACTATGGGAGATAGATAAACAGTTCTGGCTGTAAATATTGGATTAGTTCATAGATAAGGAGTGTGAAAGTTTTATTATCCAGTAATTGAGGTCTGATCCAGGGTTGTGATGACCCCACAGTTCCGAGAAGCACATTCCTTAGATGATGTAGAAGGACATAAATCCATGGGACACATTCATTCCTGCTCTGAAGGTGTCAAATGTCACCATGGGTTTATATTCCCAAACTCTTCTGTCTCTCTGAGATTTGAAATGACCTTTTAATACCAATAATTTCATGTCTGTGATGCTGTAATCAGGGAAACAAACATGCCTGGCCACAGGGAGATCTATTCTTTTTTCTTTTATTGTGTGGCAATGAGAATTCATCCTTTTCCTAAGTTTTTGCCCTGTCTCCCCTACATACAGATCCCCAGTTGGATATTTGGTGCATATAATTAAGTACACCATATTAGATGTGATGCAGCTGAAAGTACCTGGGATCTTGTAGTCTTGATGTGAGTTGGGGATCTTTATCTTGTCTGTGGTCATTATAAATGGACAGGTTTTACATTTTTTCTGGTTGCAGGGAAAGATACCTGTAACTGGTGGAGATGACAGGGAGCTTCTGACACAGGCGGATTATAATGAGGGCAATCTGGGCTACTGCCCGGGCCCCTTGGGCTCCAGGGGGCTCGGGGCTCAGGGGGGTCCATGGCCAGATTGCCCTCATTATAATATGTGCGGCACTGTGGCACATACCAGTAGTCAGAGGCGGGGGGGCCCCCGGACCGCTCCCCCAGCAGCGGCGCACGGCCACTGCTTCTTCTTCAGCTAGGAGACACGGCCCTGTGCACGGCCGTGTCTGCTAGTGTGAAGTCACGCAGTGCGCGCCCGGCCGGCACTGCTGCACCGGAGAGAAGCTGGAGGATTGGAGCCGAGCCGGGGGATGATGAGTGTGTGTGTGTGAGTGATTGAGTGAGTCATTGTGTGATGTCTGTTTATATGTATTTTTTTGTTTCAAATGTGTTTATGCGTGTATGTATATGTCTATATATTTGTGTGTGTGTGTGCGTGACTGCGTGCGGCCTCCCGCTGTATATACAATGGTGGCCAAAAGTATTGGCACCCCTGCAATTCTGTCAGATAATACTCAGTTTCTTCCTGAAAATGATTGCAATCAAAAATTCTTTGGTATTATTATCTTCATTTAATTTGCTTGCAAGGAGAAAACACAAAAGAGAATGAAGCAAAAATCAAATCATTGATCATTTCACACAAAACTCCAAAAATGGGCCAGACAAAAGTATTGGCACTCTCAGCCTATTACTTGGTTGCACAACCTTTAGCCAAATAACTGCGAACAACCTCTTCCGGTAACCATCAATAAGTTTCTTACAATGCTCTGCTGGAATTGTAGTCCATTCTTCTTTGGCAAACTGTTCCAGGTCCCTGATATTTGAAGGGTGCCTTCTCCAAACTGCCATTTTGAGATCTCTCCACAGGTGTTCTATGGAATTCAGGTCTGGACTCATTGCTGGCCACCTTAGAAGTCTCCAGTGCTTTCTCTCAATCCATTTTATAGTGCTTTTGGAAGTGTGTTTTGGGTCATTGTCCTGCTGGAAGACCCATGACCTCTGAGGGAGACCCAGCTTTCTCACACTGGGCCCTACATTATGCTGCAAAATTTGTTGGTAGTCTTCAGACTTCATAATGCCATGCACACGGTCAAGCAGTCCAGTGCCAGAGGCAGCAAAGCAACCCCAAAACATCAGGGAACCTCCACCATGTTTGACTGTAGGGACCGTGTTCTTTTCTTTGAATGCCTCTTTTTTTTTCCTGCACACTCTATGTTGATGCTTTTTGCCAAAAAGCTCTACTTTTGTCTCATCTGACCAGAGAACATTCTTCATAAACGTTTTAGGCTTTCTCAGGTAAGTTTTGGCAAACTCCAGCCTGGCTTTTTTATGTCTCGGGGTAAGAAGTGGGGTCTTCCTGGGTATCCTACCATACAGTCCCTTTTCATTCAGACGCCGATGGATAGTACGGGTTGACACTGTTGTACTCTCGGACTGCAGGGCAGCTTGAACTTGTTTGGATGTTAGTCGAGGTTCTTTATCCACCATCCGCCCAATCTTGCGTTGATATCTCTCGTCAATTTTTCTCTTCCGTCCACATCTAGGGAGGTTAGCCACAGTGACATGGGCTTTAAACTTCTTGATGACACTGCGCACGGAAGACACAGGAACATTCAGGTCTTTGGAGATGGACTTGTAGCCTTGAGATTGCTCATGCTTCCTCACAATTTGGTTTCTCAAGTCCTCAGACAGTTCTTTGGTCTTCTTTCTTTTCTCCATACTCAATGTGGTACACACAAGGACACAGGACAGAGGTTGAGTCAACTTTAATCCATGTTAACTGGCTGCAAGTGTGATTTAGTTATTGCCAACACCTGTTAGGTGCCACAGGTAAGTTACCGGTGCTGTTAATTACATGAATTAGAGAAGCATCACATGATTTTTCAAACAGTGCCAATACTTTTCTCCACCCCCTTTTTAGGTTTGGTGTGGAATTGTATCCAATTCGGCTTTAGGACAATTCTTTTTGTGTTTTTTCATTGAAGACAAATTAAATGAAGATAATAATACCCAAGAATTTGTGATTGCAATCATTTTCAGGAAGAAACTGAGTATTATCTGTCAGAATTGCAGGGGTGCCAATACTTTTGGCCACCACTGTAGATGGCGCCGTGCGACCTCCTGCTGTGTATAGATGGCGCCGTGCGGCCTCCTGCTGTGTATAGATGGCGCCGTGATGCCTCCTGCTGTGTATAGATGGCGCCATGCGGCCTCCTGCTGTGTATAGATGGCTACGTGCGGCCTCCCGCTGTGCATAGATGGCGCTGTGCGGCCTCCCCATGTGTATAGATGGTTACGTGCGGCCTCCTCCTGAGTATAGATGTCGCCGTGCGGCCTCCTGCTGTGTATAGATGGCGCCGTGCGGCCTCCTGCTGTGTATAGATGGCTATGTGCAGCCTCCTGCTGTGTATAGATGGCACCGTGTCGCCTTCTGCTATGTATAGATGGCTACATGCTGCCTCCTGCTGTGTATAGATGGCACCATGCGGCCCCCTGCTGTGTATAGATGGCGCCGTGCGGCCTCCTTCTGTGTATAGATGGCTACGTGTGGCTTCCTGCTGTGTATAGATGGCTACGTGTGGCCTCCTGCTGTGTATAGATGGCTACGTGCGGCCTCCTGCTGTGTATAGATGGGACCGTGCGACCTCCTGCTGTGTATAGATAGCACTGTGCAGCCCCCTGCTGTGTATAGATGGCTACATGCTGCCTCCTGCTGTGTATAGATGGCTACATGCGGCGTCCTGCTGTGTATAGATGGCTTCGTGCGGCCTCCTGCTGTGTATAGATGGCTACGTGCGGCCTCCTTCTATGTATAGATGACGACGTGCGGCCTCCTGCTGTGTATAGATGGCTACGTGCGGCCTCCTGCTGTGTAAAGATGGCGCCGTGCTGCCTCCTGCTGTGTATAGATGGCTACGTGCAGCCTCCTGCTGTGTATAAATGGCTACATGTGCTCAATACTAAGCCATACAATTAATGTAAGGCTATGTGCCCACGATGCAGAAATGCTCCGGATTTTTTTTGAGCGTTTCTGCATCTCCCTGGCAGAAAAAGCGCATCCGGATTGTACATGCGAATGGTACATGCGGATTGTACATGCGTATTTCCTGCCAGGGACATGCGGATGTGAAGCGTTCTTCACATGCATTTCTGCATGCTGGTCGTCAAGCGCTTTATAAGCGATTTTAGCATCACTTGGAAAAGTACTTGACAACTTGGTCATACTATATAAATCCATGCAACCGGCATGAATTTATATAGTGTGACCGTAAAAGAATGGTAAAAATTAAAAAATAAATTACCTTCTGATGGCCTGCCAACGTCAGCGGCCGCGTGACCTGTCATATGAGTAAATGACGTCACCACAGGTCCTTTAGTTTACCGCGAGGTGCCGGCAAGGCAGGAAGCATCGGATAAAGACACCAGGGGCCATCAGAAGGTAAGTATAATATTTATTTTTTATTTTATTATTTTTTTTACAGGTTCTATGGTACCCGGGTCAGGAGGAGAGTCTCCTGTCCTCCTGACCCGGGTACCACCCGCACATTGAAACGCATGGAATCTGCATGTACAGATGCACTGATGCGGATTCCATACGTTCCAATGCAAGTCAATCGCGGCGAAAACGCAGCACTTCCGCAAAATAATTGGTAGTGCTGCATTTTTTTCCACAATGATAATCTGCAGCGGAAATTTTCGCAGTATGTGCACAGCACATGCGGATTATCATTGGGGAACATGGCAGGCCTTCTACCAAGCATTTTTTAAGCGTTTCTGCAGCAGAATTGCCACTGCGGAAATGCTTAAAAAACGCATAGTGGGCACACAGCCTAAAAAAAATTATTATAATTAATATATTAATATTGTGCTAAATTAATTTCACGTGAACTATCACATGATCTATCACAGGGGATCAAGAGACATGTGATACATCAGGGGTGTGTGTGTGTGGGGGGGGTCCGAGCCTTCTAAACTGCCCGGGGCCCTTGCTACTCTTAATCCACCCCTGGCTTCTGACAATGATGCTTCTTAAATTTGGGGGCTGCCTGAAACACAGAAGTGGGGGGTCTGGAAATATGGATTGTAGTCAGACATCTTTTTGTAGTAAGGGTTGTAGTATCCGTGCAGCTCTCATTAGCACGTCCACATTTGGATTGTAGGTGACTATTAGAGGCACCTGGTTGATTTCTTGTTTGGTTTTGTAATGTAGGAGATGATTCCTTGATATTCTGGTGGCTCTTGTAATCTTTTTCTCAATTGTTCTTGGATGTTAGCCCTGATTCAAAAAAGTCTTTCTGAGGCCACCAAGGTGTTTATCTCTATTCATAGGATTGGAACATATTCGATTGTATCTGATGGCTTGGCTGTAGATAATAGAGTTTTTTATGTGTTTTGGATGGAAGCTGTCCCATTTAAGGTATGTTGAACGGTCGAATGGCGTCCGGTACAGGGATGTCTCTATTTCATTGTTCTGTAGCTTGATGATGGTGTCCAAAAAGTTAATTTCAGTACAGGAGGAGTTGAGTGTTAGGGTGATGGGATGAAACTGATTAAAGTGTTCATGGAATGTCTTCAGTTGTTGCTCAGACCCCATCCAGATGATTAAAATATGCAAAGATAGTACGGCCAGAGGCCTGATGGGACATGAGGACAAAAAATCACTTTCAAGCTTGGCCATGAAAAGATTTGCGTACTGTGGAGCCATTTTACTTCCCATCGCTGTACCAGTCTCCTGTAGATATAGGTTGTTATCAAATTCAGAGTACTTATGGGTGAGGATGAATTTTGTAAGTTTCACAACAGAATCAGCATCAATTGCTGTATTTTCCATAAAGATTTTGCAGGCATTTAATCCATCCTGGTGTGGAATATTAGAGTACAAAGATTCCACATCCATGGTGGCCAGGATGGTTCCTTCTGGTAGAGGACCTATTGCTGCTAGTTTATTCAGTAAGTCCGTCGTGTCCTGAATGTAGCTGGGTGTAATCTTTACAAGTGGATTAAGAACACACTCTACACATCTAGAAACTTGCTCAGTAAGGGAGTCCACACATGAAATAATTTGTCTTCCTGGATTTCCAGATTTATGGATTTTGGGAAGAATATAAAATGTCCCTATTCTTGGACTGTCTGGTAACAGGTCATCGGCTCTTATGGATTCATCAGGCAGACAATATACCAACTTGTTTAGTTCCTTGTAATAGTCCTGTGTAGGGTCAGACTCCAATTTTTTGTAGTAGCGTGTGTCCATCAGTTGTCTTTTTGCTTCCTTCATGTAGTCTGATGTGTTCATCATCACTATTGCAACACAATTGTCAGCAGATTTAATGATGATTGTCTATGAACTAATCCAATATTTACAGCCAGAACTGTAATAGTAAATACAGCTCTGCTTTATGTCACCTGTCTCATCTATTGCATTATTTCTGAGTCCTATTGTGTATAAATATGTGACTTTTCAGAATTTGTGTTATACTATGCCTAATGAAGAGGCCTGAGAAGTCTCAAAAGCTTTCAACTTGTTACCATCTTTTCAGTTAGCCATTAAAAGGTATCAACCACTGAGGACTAGTGATGAGCAAGCATGCTCGCTACTGCTCGGTGCTCGCCCAAGCATTTCACTGCTTGAGATGCTCGTCACTCGCCGAGAATTTCCGGGGTTGCTCGGCGGGAGCTCGGGTCCCCTCCCTGTATGTTTGGCGCTCTTTACAGAGCCAATGAACATGCAGGGATTGTCTGCCACTCACTGTAATGCCGCAGCCATGTTGGTTGTGGGATTACAGTGATTAGCTGGCCGCACAGCGTCATCAGGTCTATATCAGACCTGGTGCCGCTGTGCTCGTCACAGTCACTCCGCAATCAGACAGTGTGGGAAGAGGTGCTGCTGAGCTAGGGAGAGATTTGCTTGTTTCTAGTTAGTGTAGGTATACCAAACTATATTAGAGACACATATTTATCTCAACAAACAGTCCTTCTGAAGACTAATCCATCTGCAGAGATATATCAGGCAGGCAGTGTATATAGGCAGGCAGGTAGTGTATAGAGCAGACTGCAGTGCATATAGCACAAGAGGTTCCATTCCAGCTTTGTCTGCTGCTGCTGTTAGATATTTCTATACATAGGCCCAGGTCTCAGGGACCAGGAATAATTTTTTTTGGATCTTAATCCTCATTATTTGCGGTCAGGGCTAACCGCCGCTGCAGTGCTGACCGCTGGGGCTGATATAAATGTGCAGCACTGAATAGTACAACTCCCCACGGGAGGAGTATGGCACCAGGGCAGTATATAATGGATGATGGAGGGGATGATTCCGACCGCGATAGCCAGGAAACGGAGGCCTCTTAAACAGTTCAGGGTCTTTATTAGAACAGGTGAAACGACCCAAAAACAGGCCCAGCTAGGAGGGGGCCTGGATGTCTGAGAACAAGTGGGAAGCTGGCCCTGATCAGGGTGAGGGTGTAGGCCTACCGTGCTCTCTGCGCTCTCTCTGGCTATTTCCCTCCTCGTGGTGTAATAGCCCACGTTCCTGAGCGCACCATGTCTTCTCACCCGTATGGCTGGCGACTTGGGTCCCTTTTAACTCTTGGCCTGGTACGGCTTTGCTGGTCCCTTCTGCTGTGGCGGAACCTCTGGGCTTCTTAGGCCAGGGAACATACAATCCCCTGCGGACTGGTTATTTGCTGTAGGACTTGGAATCCTCACAGCCTCAGACACCAAAGTCTGGTAGATTAGTTTCTCTATCTGCCAGGACAGGCTCGCTTCGCCTCTTGTCCCTGGCTCGTGGCTTTCCTACTGCCACACGGCCTCTTAGGCTGCAACACAACTGTCTGTCCCTGCTCTGGGACACCTCTCAATCCAGAGACAGGTTGTCCAGTTCTCCTCTAACCCTGCCCCCAGTTCCAGCTTTTATAGGGGCAGCCTGCTCCCCCTACTGGCCTGGGACAGGAGGTATTGCATGCTAATGGTCCTTGATCAGAGAACCTCCCCCTTGCTCTCAGACACAGCTTTATTATACATTTGTGGCATCCAGGCCAGGGTGACACATTCCCCCCTAGTAAAATTTAGTACTCCGGGACTAAACAAGAAACAAGTAATATGCACGACCATAAAACATTAGCAGACAAACGATGCACAGGTTGAGTTCTTAAGTTCACAGTGTGGTCTGTGACTGGGTGTCCATCTCACCAACACAACGGGGAGCTTTAACCAGATGGGGGTCTGTCCTAGCCCCAAGTCCTTTACAGTCTTAGTTCATTCCTTGGTTAGGCTCCAAACGCAGTCCATACAAAGTCCCGGTTATTAAAAGTTCATAACTTTGAGTCTGTACGGCAACTGTAAGAAACTGAAATACACAATTACTAATCATGCAGGCAACTTTGCAAACATTTCAACACTTGGCAACAGGGCTATTTACAGTGTTAGTGCACCCTATATTCTCCAGCGAGCGGGTATCTGCCCCTTTGTGCTCCTGGTTGATCTGCGTAACCCACTGTCTGGTGGTGGTCTAACCTGGTTTTCTTCACTACCATTTAGGGTACAGTCACTGGCTAGACTTACAGGCAGGGCAGGCAGCCCACTGCCGGTCCTTTGACTTACCGCAGGCATGGCAGGCTCACTGTCAGCAGAGGGTTGATTCTCATGGGCTGCTGGTACAGGCTCTTCCGCCTCTGGAACTGCTTGTTCTTCTTCACTTTCCCGCCCTGGTGTAGGTTGTTGCTGAGTTGGTTGCAGGAAATGCAAGACGGGTACCACTATGGCATCATTTATTCGAGTCCAGGACTGAGGGAACTCCCCAAGAATGGTGCTGATCATTTCTTCCTTGTCCTCTGCGGGTTCAAGGTCTCTTTGATCCTCTTCTGCATTCCGTAGTTGCTCGGGGCACCTTTTTAGGTGGTCTCTGGAGATGGTACTAGTGGTTTCTCCTCCATCCTTAGTGACCACGCATACCTTCGGGTTGTCGTGATTAGACTGCAGTTCGGTGTAGGGTTCCCTTTCCCACTGGTCGTCCAGCTTGTGTAGCCTTCTCTTTCGCTTCAGGAACTGCTCACCAGGTTCTAGGGGACCAGCAGGGGCGTGTTGGTTGAAGAGTTTCTCTTGCCTTTCTCTCACCTGGGCCAGGCTCTTCTCCACACTCTCCTGTACCTTCTTGTACTGCAGTCGCCTTTCCGTATCCCAGTCCGCATCTGGGGAGGTGTCCTCGGGTGTTAGGACTCCCATCTCCAGGTCTATGGGCAGCTTACCTGGTCTGGCTCGCATCAGGTAAGCCGGGGTGCAGTTTGTAGCATTCACCGGGATATGGTTGTATAAGTCTATCAGGTCCGGCAGTTTTTCTGGCCACAGGCTGCGTTCCTCCAGGGGCAACGTCTTCAGGAGATCAATGACTATATTGTTCATTTTCTCACACATCCCGTTGGTTTGTGGGTGGTAAGGCGTTGTCCGAATCTTCTTACAGCCATAGAGGTTGCAGAACTCTTGGAAGATTTCAGCCTCGAACGCTGGACCCTAGTCAGTCAGGACTTGTTCCGGATACCCGTGTGGGTGGCAGAAGTATTGCTGAAAGGCTCTGGCCGCCGTTTAAGCTGTCAAGTCTTTTACAGGGACCACCACTAGAAATCGGGAATAGTGGTCCACGATTGTCAGGGCATAAACGTATCCTGACCGGCTCGGAGCCAATTTGACGTGGTCCAGAGCTACCAGCTCAAGAGGCTGCGTGGTGACGATGGGCCTCAAGGGTGTCTTCTGGCTGGTGCGGTCCTTCCTCCTTAGGTTACAAGGGCCACAGTCTCGGCACCACTTCTCTACAGCCCCTCTCATGCCGACCCAGAAGAACCGGCCTCTTATCAGGAACTCCAGTTTCTTCCAGCCGAAGTGCCCCTCTCTGTCATGGTAAGCCTCCAGGACAATAGCTGCATCTCGCCTTGGGACCACGACTTGCCAGGTCAGCTCGTGCGTCCGGTGGTTGACGAGTCTTCTGCACAGCTTACCTTCATAGAGGAACAGCTTGCTCTTCTCTTTCCATAGCTGCTTGGCTTCCTCTGGAGCATCCGGATCTAAGCGGGCGCCTTCCTGGGTCAGCTGGTCTTTCACCATGCGGATTGCAGGGTCACTATCTTGGGTCTCGGCCCAGCTGTGGTGAGGTAGGGGATTGATCATAACGGTTGTCAAATCTTCCTCCTTCACGCAGTGGGAGTATTGAGCGGCTCCATACCGGTGAAACGCGGGGAGTTCTACCTCCTCCAGCTCTTCTGGGTCTTCGTCACCTTCAGGTAAGTGAGGCATTCTCGATAGGGCGTCAGCATTGGCATTGGTTTTGCCTGCCCGGTACTTGATCACGAAGTCATAATTCGAGAGTCTCGCCATCCACCGCTGCTCTAGGGCACCTAGTCTTGCATTGTCCAGGTGTGTCAACGGGTTGTTGTCCGTGTACACGGTGAACTTTGCGGAGGCCAGGTAATGCTTAAACCATTCTGTGACGGCCCACACCACTGCCAAGAATTCTAGCTTGAAGGAGCTGTAATTCTCCGGGTTCCTTTCAGTGGGCCTCAGCTTCCGGCTGGCATAAGCGATCACCCTTTCTCTGCCCTGTTGGTTTTGCGACAGTACGGCTCCGAGCCCCACATTACTGGCGTCTGTGTGGAGAATAAAAGGCTGGCCATAATCGGGGTAGGCCAGGATCTCATCCCCTGTGAGGGCCATCTTCAACTGGCGGAAGGACTCCTCTTCCGGCTTGTCCCACATGAAGGGTGGCTTTTGGCTTCTGGACTTAGACTGTACTATCAGGAGGTCCTGCATAGGGGCTGCCATCTTAGTGAACCCGGGCATGAACCTTCAGTAGTAGCCTACCAACCCGAGAAATTGCCTCACTTCTTTGATGTTTGAGGGGCTGGGCCAGCTCTTGATTACCGTGACCTTGTCAGGGTCGGGGGCTACTCCTTCTGCACTTACCACGTGCCCTAGGTACTGGACCTTCGGTTTCAACAGGTGACACTTTGATGGTTTCACCTTCAGGCCATAGCCTGCCAGGGCTTCGAACACCTCTGCCAGGTGTTTTAGATGGCCCTCGTAGGTGTTTGAATAGACGATCACGTCGTCCAGGTAAAGTAGGACCGTCTCGAAGTTTCGGTGCCCTAGACAGCATTCCATCAGCCTCTGGAAGGTCCCTGGTGCGTTGCAGAGCCCGAAGGGCATACAGTTGAACTCGCTCAGTCCCATCGGGGTGGTGAAGGCGGTCTTCTCCTTGTCAGCCTCTGCCACAGGAACCTGCCAGTACCCGCTAGTAAGGTCCAAAGTAGAAAAGAAGTTAGCTGATTTTAGTGCGGCTAAAGACTCCTCTATTCTAGGCAGCGGATATGCGTCTTTATGGGTGATACTGTTGATTTGTCTATAGTCCATGCACATTCTCATGGTGCCGTCTTTTTTTTTTACCAGAACCAAGGGGGCTGCCCAGGGGCTACAGCTATCTCTAATGACCCCAGCTTCTTTCATTTCCCTCAGCATGCCCTTTGCGTTCTGATAATGTGCAGGGGGTACAGGTCTGTGCCTCTCTTTTATTGGTGGGTGGCTCCCCGTGGGGATGTGGTGTTCCACTCCCTTTACTCGGCCGAAGTCTAGCAGGTGCTTACTAAAAATTTTCTCATACTCCTGAACCACCCGGTAGACTCCTTGTTTTTGGTGCAGAGGAGTGGAGTCAGCACCCACATGGAGTTTCTGGCACCAGTCCTCCTTTTGTTTCTGGGAGCCATTACCCTCCGCCTGTGGAGATGGAGGCAAAGGCTCCACGGCCCTGATAGCTTTGTGTTCGACAGCAAACAGTTTGGCAAGTGTAGCGTACCTGGGTAAGTGTACCTCCCTCTCCCCAATGTTGAGAATGCGAACGGGCACCCTCCCATGACGGACATCATCCACCCCCCGGCCTGCTGTCTGGTGGGCCTGCTCTCTGATTACACGGTTCAACCATGGCTTGGTAGTCTCTACCTCTCAACCCGATTGCAGTCCGACACCAGATCATCATTTCACTTTTGGGAGGCATGGAAATGGGGAATGGGTCACTCATTCTTACGCTACCGATCTCACCACCAGACAGTTCTACCAGCTGCCGTCTCATCTGGGCTTTTATCTCTTTGTTGAGGACTCTCTGTTGGCTGGAACTAGCATTCACCGCCACCTGTTGTAGAATTACAATTACCTCTGAAAGACAATTTTCAATCACGTTAGTACCCACAGTTATTTTAGGGTGACTTTCACGACGGTCAATGTCCACAATAATTACTCCCTGTGCCGGCAGTTCAACTTTACCAATCTTAATGGTCATCTCCTTGAACCCCATCTGCGGCACGGGCAAGCCATTACTGGCGATGATGCTCAAGTTACCGTCTGGATACCGTGTTATATCAGCATCAGTCCAATACTGCTTAAAAAGTACATAAGGGATAGTAGTTACTTGCGACCCGGTATCCAGCAAGGCGCTCATGGAGATACCGTCCAGCACCACGGGTAAAACCGGGCGCCCCCCAACGTACTTATTACGCCAATTGTAAGGGCCTGGTGATCTTATGCCTGGGGGTTGGCCCTCTGCCCCAGGTTGAACCCGTTTAAATTACAGTACCTGGAAATGAGTCCGGGCTGGTAGCATCGACGGCAAATGGGCTGTCCATCCTCTGCGTAGCGGTCTGTGGGCCTCCCTCGGAACAACGGGGTTCTCCTCTGTCGACGCCACGGGACATCCTCCGGACTTGAAGCCAACTCGATGGGTCTTGACGGGTCCACTTGTAGCGCCTGGACGGTCCTGGTCAACGCCGCAACGCTCCTGGTCAGCTCCTGGACTTTGTGGTGCAGATCTTTCGACGGGGCTTGATTCAGGGCCTGTGCATCGGCCCCCACAGAGTCCATAGAGGAGGGCGCTGCCTCCTGGAGATAGGTGAGAGCAGGGCGCCGGGGGTTTATAGCGCCACTTGTTGCGGGTTCACGAAGCACCCTTATGGCCCTGTCCTTGAATTGGGCAAAGGTCAGATCAGGGTTCTGAAAGAACATGAGGTGCAGCTGGGTCCCGTGGGTGCTAGATAGCAGACCTTCAATGAACTGTTCTGTTAGTAGCTTATCCGTATCCTGCACGCTGCCAGGGTTAGCTTGTTTGATGGCTCTCAAGGCTTCCTGCAAATTTAGGGCATAATCCCTGATGCTGTCCTATGCCCGCTGCTTACATCCGTAGAACAGCATTTTAATTTCAGTGGAGGTACCTGTATCAAAGGTACCCCGCAACTGGGCCAGAATGTCCTTTACAGTCCTTTTCTCCTCAGCGGGCCATGACTTTACCTCCCGCTGGGCTGTGCCAGTTAACTGCCCTGTCAGTATGCTAATCTTCTGTTCCTCTGTCAGGGGGTAAACTTGGAACAAACTGTACAGCCTTTCCTTAAAGTCAGTTAGGGCATGGGGCTCCCCTGAATACTTGGGCAGCCAGGCCGCTCCAGGGATGTAAGGCAGGGAGAATGGCATCACCGCTGCTGCAGCTGCGCTGGTGGAAGTGGGCGCCTCTGCGTCCGACATCTTTCTCCCCCCTAGTTAAGCGTGGCCTACCTTCCGACGATCCTCTTCTATAGGCCGCGGCTCCGCTGGTGCTGCCTCGGACGAGGACCTTGCGTCGCGTCCTGGTGACGCCAGCGTCGCTCTCTCTCCCTTCCAGGACCTTGCGCAGCGTCGGTGCATAGGGCGGAGCATCAGGTCTCGCGCGGTTTGGACGTCCACGCCCCTCTTCTTCCTGCGCGGCGTCCTGCAGATGGCGTCTGATGGCGGGAAAACGGCTGAAGATGGCGGGAAGCAGCTGAAGATGGCGGGAGACGGCTGAAAATGGCGGTAAATGGCTCCGGATGGCGGGAAACCCCTTTTTAAGGTACGTGTACAGTCTTTTTTAGGCGCGCAATACCCGTTTGTGGCAGGTTGGTCACAATCCTGCCGACTACGCCAAAGCTGACTCTCCCCCTGGGCCTTGGGAAACTCAGATCCGGGCAACAGGGCAATAATGGGGGTAGTAGTGGCAACCCGGTCCGTGGCTCAGGGTGGTCAGACCAGTGGCAGTCTTCTATATGTTTTGCAATGTCCGACTACGCCACCCGTGGATTGCGGTCAGGGCTAACCGCCGCTGCAGTGCAGACCGCTGGGGCTGATAAAAATGTGCAGCACTGAATAGTACAACTCCCCACGGGAGGAGTATGGCCCCAGGGCAGTATATAATGGATGATGGAGGGGATGATTCCGACCGCGATAGCCAGGAAACGGAGGCCTCTTAAACAGTTCAGGGTCTTTATTAGAACAGGTGAAACGACCCAAAAACAGGCCCGGCTAGGAGGGGGCCTGGATGTCTCAGAACAAGTGGGAAGCTGGCCCTGATCAGGGTGAGGGTGTAGGCCTACCGTGCTCTCTGCGCTCTCTCTGGCTATTTCCCTCCTCGTGGTGTAATAGCCCACGTTCCTGAGCTCACCGTGTCTTCTCTGTTATGAACTGCTACAAACACTAAGGAAAGATAGGAAAACTGTCACTACAATAGGACTAAGCTGATTCCCTACGATGCAGCATGGGACCTGTTCCTTGTGAACAGACCCGCCTAAGTCCTCGGCTAGTCTGAACGCAGACCTATAGATATAAGGGAGGGGTCCCTACAAGAACTAAGGACTGGGATATAGTTGGACACCTCCTAGCAGAAATTGTAGCAGAGAAAAGACAAACAAACAAACAGAAGTACTAGTGGTCAAAAGACCAAGAAAACTACAGAGTAAGGTACAAAGCACCTGGCTAGCTTAAGAGTAAAAGTAACACTGAAGTCCAGCAAGGCTAGGAGGGCGGAGCTGGATTAAATAGGGAAAAAGTCATGTGACCAGCAAAATAGAAAAAACTAACAGGAGTGTTCTAACATTCTCTCCCGTATGGCTGGCAACTTGGGTCCCTTTTTACTCTTGGCCTGGTACGGCTTTGCTGGTCCCTTCTGCTGTGGCGGAACCTCCGGGCTTCTTAGGCCAGGGAACATACAATCCCCTGCGGACTGGTTATTTGCTGTAGGACTTGGAATCCTCACAGCCTCAGACACCAAAGTCTGGTAGATTAGTTTCTCTATCTGCCGCCTCTTGTCCCTGGCTCGTGGCTCTCCTACTGCCACACGGCCTCTTAGGCTGCAACACAACTGTCTGTCCCTGCTCTGGGACACCTCTCAATCCAGAGACAGGTTGTTCAGTTCTCCTCTAACCCTGCCCCCAGTTCCAGCTTTTATAGGGGCAGCCTGCTCCCCCTACTGGCCTGGGACAGGAGGTATTGCATGCTAATGGTCCTTGATCAGAGAACCTCCCCCTTGCTCTCAGACACAGCCTTATTATACATTTGTGGCATCCAGGCCAGGGTGACACACAGCCATTTCTGGCCTCCATTAAAAATTTGTTTCAGTGTGTCAGTGAAGCTATTGATTCCAGTTTGCTGTTCAAAATAGTTATCTACAGGCCAGCTATTTAAAACTGTGTTTTTTCCCTCACACGGATCACATATAAGTTCACTCCAAATTCAGCCATTTGTAGCGTGGAAAATATTGTCCTCCATTTAAAATGGGCAAAGCATGTGGCAAGGAATGGTGAACTTGACGTGATGGTAATGGTGATGGTGCATGCAGAGGCCGAGGCCGTGGGCAAGCTTAAATTGTGTCACAACAAACACCCACATCTTCTCACTCGACCTTCCTGTCCCAATTAATAGGGGACCGCAGAACACAACTATTGAACACAGAGCAGTGTAAAAAGATTATTGGTTGGATAGCAGATAATGCTTTCAGTCACTTAGCCACAAACACCACCACCCTGTCTGCCACACGGTCAAGTCTCAGTAGCCGTGAATCTGGACCGCATATTCCTCACCCTGAACCTTCTTATTCCCACCATGCCGAGTGCCCACAGACAACTGATCCCACACTTGGACACTCCGAAGAGCTGTTCACTTTTCCATTTATAGATTCGGGCCTCTCGCTCGATCCACTTGAAGTGGGGCATGAGGAGATCGCATGTAGCAATGCCCAAATATTGAAGCAGCCACGGTCACATGAAGGCGACGGTGGGAAAGTGTCAAAAGAGGTGGATGATAATGAGACACAATTGCCAGAAAGTCAGGAGGAGGACCAGGGTGCGGAAGTGGAAGAAGAGGTGGTGGATGATATAGTAACTGACCCAACCTGGCAGGAGGACATGCAGAGCTTGGACAGCAGCACACAGGGGGAGGGAGGCAGAGCACCCCAACATGCAGGAAGAAGCAGTGTTGTGACCGCAGACAGAAGGCGGGTATCTGTTCCCAGTAACACCAACACGAAGGAAGCAGCCAGTACAACTGTTAGGTCTTCTCCAGTCTGGTTGTTTTTTAAAGACTCTGCCGATTGTTACGGATCCGGGTGGTGGAACCTCTGTGCTGCGGTGCAAGGAGGGACCAGAGGGGCGTGACTAAGTATCTACTCGGTCTGACCAAGTTCGCACGGCGGCTCAGTCGACTCCGTGAACCAGGGAGGGACCGAGCAGAGGGACCAGGTGCCACTCTGGGACTGACCTTGTATGAGATCAGGTGACTTCCACGGGTCAGAAGGCAGGAACTGACCGGTACAGCAGAAGAGCATGGCAGGCAGGCTGACGGGTGGTCCAGGGAGACAGGCAGGCTGATTCGGCTGATAGCCAGACAGGTGCTTCGGGTAAGCAGGCTGGCGGGCACGGCAGGCAACAGGCAGGTGCTTCCAGGTAAGCAGGCAGGCAGAGCCCATAGACAGACTGGTGGACTGGACTGTAGGCAGACTGTCAGGCTGGAAAGTAGTCAGACTGGCGGAATGGACTGAAGAACAGACTGGCAGACAGGACGGACTTGCAGAGGACCTGAGGGCTGAAACAAAGTAAGTATAACAGAGCAACAACCTTGCACGGGCACCTCCATATTGGAGGAGGTGCCTTTTATAAAGAAAGTCCTCCGGCCATTGGTCGGGGACTTTTTAGGACGGCGCACACTGCTCCTTTAAGAGGGAGAGACCACGCGTGCACCCTAAGCACAGTGCCAGGAAAGCTGCATGCACCAGCAGCAGGGAGGCCGGAAGACATCAGAGCAGGACCGCGGCGGTAGCGGGGGCGGCGTCTCTGCCCCCTGCCATGCTACACCGATAACCCCAAAAAGCCCATTTGCACCACCTGCCAGGCCAGCATCAGCAGGGGTTGTAAAACGACCAGCCTGACCACCACCAGCATGATCAGGCACATGGCAGCAAAGCACCTGACTCTGTGGGCCGAACACAAGAGTCCAGGAAAAGTGTTTGCAGGTGGCACCTTAGCTTCTTCCACTGTTGTGCATGCAAGCCAATCCCCTGTCAACTGTGCATGTGAAGATGCCTCCTACCCTGCACCTGTCATTGCACACTCTCAACTCACAGCATCAGGAAGCACATCCACATCCTTGTCCCAGCGCAGCGTTCAGTTGTCCATACCCCAGTCCTTGGAACGCAAACGCAAATACGGAGCCAACGCCCCACAGTCCACGCTACTAATTCCCACATTTCTCGAAATGTTGCCTTATAGGCTCATGGAGATGAAAGAATTCCGCAAACTGATGGCGGCGGCCATCCCTCGATACTCAGTCCCCAACTGCCACTATTTTTCCCGGTATGCCATCCCTGCATTACATAAGCAAGTGTCTCAAAACATTAGCCGTGCCCTCAACAACGCAGTTACCGGGAAAGTCCACCTAACCACGGACACGTGGACAAGTGCTTGTGGGCAGGGACGGCACATCTCGCTGACAGCACACTGGGTTAACATAGTGGAAGCCGGGACCCAGTCGGACCTTGGGACAGAACATGTCCTCCCGACGCCGAGGATTGCGGGCCATAGGTCAATTAGGGTTGCCCCCACAGTCTTCAGCTCTTGCACCTCATCCTCCTCAGCCTCCTCCTCCTCTTCAGCCTCCATCTCCGAAATGACTACATCAGTCACCAGCTGGAAGCACTGCAGCACTGCCTCGGCCAAGCAGCAACAGGCTGTTCTGAAGCTAATATGCTAAGGTGACAAACCACACAAAGCTGAGGAGTTGTGGACAGCTCTGAAAGAGCAGGCAGATCTGTGGTTGACATTGCTGAACCTACAGCCAGGCATGCTCGTGTGTAACAATGACCAGAACCTGGTGGCGGCTCTGATGCGAGGCGAGCTCACACACGTACCATGCCTGGCCCATGTGCTTAACCTCGTGGTTCAGCAGTTTCTCAAATCCTACCCGGAATTGTCGGATCTGCTTTTAAAGTACTCCGCCTGTGTGCCTATTTTAGAAAGTCATCTACAGCTTCCTCCGCCCTTGCCGTGTTTCAGCTGCTGGTTCACACACTGGTGTGTGATGTCCCCACACACTGGAACTCTACACTGCAGATGTTGGGAAGGATTTATGAGCAGAAGAGGGCAGTTGTTGAGTACCAGCATCAACAAGGCTGTTGTTATTCAGTTCAGACTCCACACATAAAACCTCAGGAGTGGACATGGATGTCAGACATATGTACCATCCTCCAAAACTTTGAGGACTCCACCAAGATGGTGAGCGGCGATGACGCCATAATTAGCGTCACCATCCCGCTTCTCTGTCTTCTGAAACCATAGAATCCTTGGGTGGGCCCTGGCTTCTCCATCAGGAGAGTTCATGATAGGAGCAAACTTTGCAGCTGCTATGGGGCTCTTGAGCGTTGGAGAAATTTGGGTCCTCAGAATCAAATCCTCTGGTGGGCCAATGTTTTTCAGTCTGACACTGCTACTCAGTGAGAGGTGTATTTCACCACAGCCATATTCTTTAGCTCGGTGAAAGGACTGGCATAGAGGGAAACCATATCTACTCCAGGTGCATTTCTCCCAGGAAGTCCTCTAATGCAGCTTGTTGCATAAGCAATGGCAGCCCGTCCAACATCAACTGGCACTTGTCAGTGGTGCTTCGACACAAAAACATGTTTCGTTGCGCCTTCAATTTCATGACTACAAACTTGGGCAATGGCCTGATCTGCAATGCGGTTTGAGAAATAACATGCAATTATGCACGTCCAATCCACATTAAAAAAGTAGCCATAGAGTGTCTAGGAACGTTCCCACACACTTTTCTTAGCCAGGGCTGCTTCTCGGCAGGGTTGGATGGGCCCACCAGAGAACCAGAGACTCCTCCAGTCGGCCCTGACTTCTCCTTCAGGAGAGTTCATAGTGCCGAGGTCATGATGATGATAGAGGTCATGATGATGATAGAGGCCACCATCTCCTTAGGTTGCTGCTGTTACCAGTAGCAAAGCCATCCACAATTTCCTTCTCAGGAATTTAATTTGGTAGACTAGGTGGCTGCCCAAATACACTTCTCAAGAAAATAAAGGGAACACTTAAACAACAGAATATAACTCCAAGTAAATCAAGCTTCTGTGAAATCAAACAGTCTACTTAGGAAGCAACACTGATTGATAATCAATTTCACATGCTGTTGTGCAAATGGAATAGACAATAGATGGAAATTATTGGCAATTATCAAGACACACTCAATAAAGGAGTGGTTCTGCAGGTGGGGACCACAGACCACATCTCAATACCAATGCTTTCTGGCTGATGTTTTGGTCACTTTTGAATGTTGCTTGTGCTTTCACACTCGTGGTAGCATGAGACGGACTCTACAACCCACAGAAATTGCTCAGGTAGTGAAGCTCATCCAGGATGGCACATCAATGCGAGCTGTGGCAAGAAGGTTTGCTGTGTCTGTCAGCGTAGTGTCCAGAGGCTGGAGGCACTACCAGGAGACAGGCCAGTACACCAAGAGACGTGAAGGGGGCCGTAGGAGGGCAGCAACCCAGCAGCAGGAACGCTACCTCCACCTTTGTGCATGGAGGAACAGGAGGAGTACTGCCAGAGCCCTGAAAAATGACCTCCAGCAGGCCACAAATGTGCATGTGTCTGCTCAAACGGTTAGAAACCGAATCCATGAGGGTGGTATGAGGGCCCGACGACCACAGATGGGGGTTGTACTCACAGCCCAACACCGTGCAGGACGCTTCGCATTTGCCACAGAACACCAGGATTGGCAAAGTCGCCCTGTGCTCTTCACAGATGAAAGCAGGTTCACACTGAGCACATGTGACAGACGTGACAGAGTCTGGAGACGCCATGGAGAGCGATCTGCTGCCTGCAACATCCTTCAGGATGACCGGTTTGGCAGTGGGTCAGTAATGGTGTGGGGTGGCTTTTCTTTGGAGGGCTGCATTGCCCTTCATGTGCTCGCCAGATGTAGCCTGACTGCAATTAGGTACCGAGATGAGATCCTCAGACCCCTTGTGAGACCATATGCTGGTGCACTTGGCTCTGGGTTCCTCCTAATGCAGGACAATGGCAGTCCTCATGTGGCTGGAGTGTGTCAGCAGTTCCTGCAAGATGAAGGCATTGAAGCAATGGACTGGCCCGCCCATTCCCCAGACCTGAATCCGATTGAGCACATCTGGGACATCATGTCTCGCTCCATCCACTAGCGTCACGTTGCACCACAGACTGTCCAGGAGTTGGCGGATGCTTTAGTCCAGGTCTGGGAGGAGATCCCACAGGAGACCATCTGAAACCTCATCAGGAGCATGCACAGTCATTGTAGGGAGATCATACAGGCACATGGAGGCCACACACAATACTGAGCCTCATTTTGACTTGTTTTAAGGGCATTACATCAAAGTTGGATCAGCCTGTAGTGTGTTTTTCCACTTTAATTTTGGGGGTGACTCCAAATCCAGACCTCCATTGGTTAATAAATTTGATTTCCATTGATGATTTTTGTGTGATTTTGTTGTCAGCACATTCAACTATGTACAGAACAAAGTATTCAATGAGAATATTTCATTCATTCAGATCTAGGATGTTTTATTTGAGTGTTCCCTTTATTTTTTCAGCAGTGTGCATTAGTTTCTCACAAAGGAGGTGAAGATACTGAGTGGCAGTAGGTGAAAATTTCTCCAGTATGTTAGATATCAGAGGGAGAACAGAGAGGGCTGCACAGTGGCTCAGTGGTAAGGTCTAAAGCCTTGCAGCGCTGGGATCCTGGCTTCAAATCCCAGCAATGACAACATTTGCAAGGATATTGTATGATCTCATCATGTTTGCGTGGGTTTCCACCTCAGTAAAAAAGCAGCCATAGAGTGTCCTGGAACATTCCCACACACTTTTCTTGGCCAGGACTGCTTCTCCGCAGGGATGGACGGTCTCACCAGGGAATCCTCGGGTGGGCCCTGGCTTCTACATAAGGAGAGTTCATGAAAGCGCTAACTTTGCAGCTGCTATGGGGCTCTTGAGCGGCGGAGAAAGGTGAGCCCTCGGAATCAAATCCTCTGGTGGGCCCAATGTTTTTTGGTCTGAAACTGCTTCTCAGTGGGAGAAGCACTACAGCCATATTCTTTAGCTCGGTGAAAGGACTGGCATAGAGGGAAACCGTATCTACTCTGGCTTTCAATTCTCCGCCACCAAGTTCCGCCCGTTGTCCCACAAGACCATGCCTGGGTGTAGGATCAGCGGTGTCAGCCACAGATCTGCCTGCTCTTTCAAAGCTGTCCACAACTCTTCAGCATTGTGCTGTTTGTCACCTAAGCATATTAGCTTCAGCACAGCCTGTTGCCGCTTGGCCCAGGCAGTGCTGCAGTGCTTCCAGCTTCCGACTGATGTGGTCATTTCAGAGATGGATGCTGAAGAGGAGGAGGTGCAGGAGCTCTAGAATGTGCGGGCAACCCTGAATGACCCAGGGCCCTGGGAGGACGTGTACCATCCCAAGGTCTGACTGGGTCCTGGCTTCCACTATATTAACCCAGTGTGCCGTCAGCTAGATGTACCATCCCTGCCCACAAGCACTTATCCATGTGTCCATGGTTAGGTGGACTTTCCCAGTAACTGCGTTGTTGAGAGCATGTCTAATATTGTGGGACACGTGCTTGTGTAATGCGGGGACCACACACCAGGAAGAAATAGTGGCGGCTGGGGACTGAGTACCAAGGGATTGCCACCGACATCAGGTTGCGGAAAGCTTCTGTCTCCACGGGCCTAAAAGGCAACATTTAGAGCGCAAGCATTCACAAAATGTGTGAATTTAGTAGTGTGGCTTGTGGGGCGTTGGCTGCGTATTTGCGCTTGCGTTCCAAGGACTTGGGTAGGGACAGCTGATGCTGCTACTTGAGAGTGCGCAGCGACAGATGCAGGGCGAGAGGCATCTTTGCATGCGCCATGGACAGGAGATTGGTGCGCACGCACAACAGTGGAAGAAGCAGTGGTGTCACCCGCAGACACTGTTGCTGGACCATGGGGTTCGGTCCACTTAGTCAGATGCTTTGCTGCCATGTGCCTGATCATGCTGGTGGTGGTCAGGCTGGTTGTTTTGCTACCCCTGCTGATGCTGGCCTGGCAGGTGGTGCAGATGGACGTTTTGGGTTAATCTGCAGAGTCTTTAAAAGATAACCAGACTCAGGAAGACCTAACAGTTGTACTGGCAACTTCCTTCATGTTGGCTTTACGAGTAACGCTTTCTCACCTTGTGTCTGTGGCCACCACACTGCTTCTTCCTGCCTGTTGTGGTGCTATGCCTCCCTCCCCCTGTGTGCTGCTGTCTTCGCTCTGTATGTCATCCGCTTCACCGACACACTGCAACGGAATGAAAATGGAAGAAATGTCTGATTTTGTAACAGTCTTATAGGTGATATGTCTGACAGAGAAGCACGGTTTTAAATAGTAGACCTGTAATTTACTAACATTATTCTACACGGAGACCTAGTGTGAATAGCTTGACAGGGCACACCTGTGAAGGGAAAACCATTTCCGGTGACTACCACTTGAAGCTCATCAAGAGAATGCCAAGAGTGTGCAAAGCAGTCATCAAAGCAAAAGGTGGCTACTTTTAAGAACCTAGAATATAAGACATATTTTCAGTTGTTTCACACATTTTTTGTTAAGTATATAATTCCACATGTGTTAATTCATAGTTTTGATGCCTTCAGTGTGAATGTACAATTTTCATAGTCATGAAAATACAGAAAAATCTTTAAATGAGAAGGTGTGTTCAAACTTTTGGTCTGTACTGTATACAGTATATATATATATATATATATATATATATATATATATATATATATATATATATACTTTATATACAGCATATGTTGTGGAATACCATACTAACAGGACGTTCAATGGACCCTCTTGTGCTGTATCATGCACTGCAGTCTGCCACATACCCTCCCTTCCTGCATAACTACTGCTATCACCACTGAGTATATGCAGCTGGATTAGTCCTCAGAAGGACTGTTAGTTCAGATGGATATAGATATATGTTGTGGAATACCTATTCTAACTATAAACAAGCAGATCTCTCCCCGACGCAGAAGCACCTCTCCCTACTCTGCATGGTTCCGGAGTAGACTGCGACGAGCATGGCGGCGCCTGATGATGCTGTGCGGCCAGCCAATCACTGTAATGCCCACAACCAACATGGCTACGGCATTACAGTGCATTGCAGGCAATCCCTGCTTGTTCATTGGCTTTCTAAAGAGTGCCAAACATGCAGGGAGGGGACCCGAGTTCCCACCCAAACAACCCAGAAATACTCGCTGAGCTTGTCAAGCACCGTGATGCTCGGGCGAGTACCGAGCAGTGGGGAGCACGATCACTCATCACTAATGGCTACCAAATGAGAAATCCCCCTGTCATAACTCAGACTTCTCTAAAAGGGTTTGAAGGCAAATTTTAGCAACAGTGCACATAAAAGAAGGAAGCTTACAGATGAAATGGTGAACTATTGTAATTCACTCTGCAGTATGAACCGTTATTAAAGATAAATGCTAACATATTTATTTCCTTTATGTTATACTTATACATTTCCTATCATCACTCTTCTCTCCTACTGTATGAGACATGTTCATAATTTTTCTCTATGATAGTTTTTATAGACATCATAATCCCTACAACAAGGACAATTTATACTTTTCCATTTCGCACCTCCATTAACACTTGCCAAATGATCCACAGTGCAACGTATTCCATCTCACAATCGCATGCTGTGTTTCCCCGCATGATCTACATTATCTTCAACTGCTAAAAGAAAATATTCTGAATTGCTTTTTTCTTAACATTGAATTCTTCTAAAACTAACATTACCCATGATTTGCAGTATATGGTATATAGCATTGCATATGGGCATGTGAGCAGTATCATGTACAATGTATGGATATACTCTATATTATTAATTATGATAGTTAAATTGTATTGAATTTTGAAAAATAAAGAAGAAATAGAAAGTGATTAAGCAGGAATGAAGACTTAAAAACAGATAACTTATCTAAGGCAGGACAACACTTTCTTACCACTTCTGGGAGATAACATCAGAGTGTGATGACATGGTTAATCGGGTAAACAAACATTCATCTTATTTATAACAGCATAATCAAGCATATAAATTGGAGTGTTCTTCTATATAGACATTACCAGGTAGGGCTGGAGACCGGAGACATCAATAAACGTACACAGAGAAACAAAGATGTTAAAGAGTGAAGAGGCAAAAAACAATAGAAATGCTGCACATTTAGGAAGGAAAGAAGGGAAAAAGGGAAAGCAGAAGAAAAATGTGGAGAGTGGAGCAGTATAATTAGGGGGCGCTGGATGTACACAGTAAGACTGGGCTCACAGTAATACAGTGCTCTTGGCTGTCTTTGGGTGATTCCAACAAGGCTTCTGTTGGAATCCCCAAAAAACATTTTCCCTACTAGAACCCGACCTCCAGCAGAGTCTCGATGGAGACATTTACTTTAATAAAGCTGACAGTTACTTTGGACACATTCTAGCCTTCATCCTGACAGTATTTGTCCTTTTCATCCATGCACAAACATGTGGTCTGGCATCAATGAATGTCTGGAAATGACCATTTGCATTTTAACAGCAATGCTATGCTTGTTTGTCAAGATCTCTAGATGTCTGAAGGGGTTAAGCTGTATAATGTTTATGACTTTGAAAATATTTATAAACGGATGTTCAGATTTATATTACTATAATTTTAATTTTAACTTTAATTCTGGATACATATAGTCCACATAGAGAATCGCACTTTATCCATTTTTTAATTTCATCATTTGCCTGTCTGCTGGGTTGATATTACCAATTGGAGGCGTCTAGGACGTCTGCTGGCCAAAATTCATTCGTTCATTCATGCGCCTCCAGCACAAGTGATGAAGGTGAGCTGTTAAAGGGAACCTGTCATGTAAAATAAAGCTATTGACCTGCAGATGTGGGGTTAATATGCAGGTTAATAGCATTCTGACACAGTGCGGCCGTCACACTAAGAGTCCTGCTGCCGGGAGGAAATTAACTTTCAGGCTCTCTTTTTCAGTCAAAGGGGTGACGCTGGCATGGATTCATTCTGCGATGGGGTTAAAAAAAAAAAAGTTAATGTTCGGCGAGCACCGAGCATTTCCGGGTTACTCGGACGGGAGCTCGGGTCTCCGCCCTGCATGTTTGGCGCTCTTTACAGAGCCAATGAACATGCAGGGATTGCCAGCCAGTCTTGTAATGCCGCAGTCATGTTGGTTGTGGGCATTATAGTGATTGGCTGGCCGCACAGCGTCACCTTGAGTATTTAAAACCGGGCGCCGCCATCTTGAACACAGTCGCCTGGGATCAGACAGTGTAGGGAGAGTGCTGCTGAGTTAGGGAGAGATATATAGTGCGAAATAGGTAGTGTAGGGTCTCTAAAGCCTGCCAAATCAAACAAAAAGTCCTTTTCAGGACTAATATCCATCCCAGATATCAGGCAGGCAGGCTATATAGGAGATGTAGCGGTTATACCAACAAACACTGCATTACAGTCCTGTGTGCTACCGCTGCTCAAATTGCTAGACTTAGCCCCAGGTCTCAGGGGCCAGGAAAAATCCTTTTTTTTTCATCTAAATCCGCTTTTTTTTTTCCCTCAGTCAGACTGTACAAATACCCGTCTTATTAACCTTTTGGCATTTTTTCCCCCGCAAAAAAAAAATTGAGTGTGTCTGTGAGTGTTCAGACACAAATATATCTGTTTAAAAGAGTCTGGTGTAGGCCAGATAACTAGAACTATGGTTTTGCAGTTCCACGGTTCAAATCTCTGTATTATCCACTTTTTTGCCTTTTTTGCATAAAAAAAAACATTTTGAGTGTCTCGCTGACTGTTCAGACACAAATATATCTGTTTAAAAGATTCTGGTGTAGGCCAGATAACTAGAACTGTGGTTTTCCTCTCCCACGGTTCAAATCTGGGTGTAATCCACCTTTTTGCATAAAAAAAACATTTAGAGTGTCTCGCTGACTGTTCAGACACAAATATATCTGTTTAAAAGAGTCTGGTGTAGGCCAGATAACTAGAACTGTGGTTTTGCAGTTCCACTCTTCAAATCTCTGTATTATCCACTTTTTTGCCATTTTTGCATAAAAAAAAACATTTTGAGTGTCTCGCTGACTGTTCAGACACAAATATATCTGTTTAACAGAGTCTGGTGTAGGCCAGATAACTAGAACTGTGGTTTTCCTCTCCCACGGTTCAAATCTGGGTTTAATCCACCTTTTTGCATAAAAAAAACATTTTGACTGTCTCGCTGACTGTTCAGACACAAATATATCTGTTTAAAAGAGTCTGGTGTAGGCCAGATAACTAGAACTGTGGTTTTGCAGTTCCACTCTTCAAATCTCTGTATTATCCACTTTTTTGCCATTTTTGCATAAAAAAAAAACATTTTGAGTGTCTCGCTGACTGTTCAGACACAAATATATCTGTTTAAAAGAGTCTGGTGTAGGCAAGATAACTATAACTGTGGTTTTGCAGTTCCACTCTTCAAATCTCTGTATTATCCACTTTTTTGCATAAAAAAAACATTTTGAGTGTCTCGCTGACTGTTCTGACACAAATATATCTGTTTAAAAGATTCTGGTGTTGGCCAGATAACGAGAACTATGGTTTTCCTCTTCCACAGTTCAAATCTCCTTTTTATTACCCTTTTGCCATTGATAGTGCGAGTGTAAGCTATTTTACTTCATTTACAATGAACAAGACGCGTGGCAAGGGAAGTGGAACTGGACGTTCTGGTGTTGGTGCGTGCAGAGGACGGGGCCTTGGCCAAGGTGAAATTGTACCACAACCAATAGCCACATCTTCTCGCTCCCAGTTCTTGACCGAATTACTAGGGAAGCACACAACAGCACCACTATTGCAAACTGATCAGTGTGAACAGGTTATTAATTGGATAGCAGTAGTGATGAGCGGGCACTAAAATGCTTGGGTGCTCGAAGCTCGGGTTGAGCACATTGGAATACTCGGGTGCTCGACCCGAGCAACGAGCCCAATGTAAGTCTATGGGAAACTCGAGCATTTTTCTAGTGGTCCCCCCCGGCGGTCTGCAGAAGGTCAAAAATTGCCCAAATCGATGGGAACGGTGCTCAATTAAACGTCAGGCAGGCAGAATATATAGGCAGACAGGCAGGCAGGGTATATAGGAGGGTGCATGAGAAACATAGCAGGGCATTTGGAACACACTAGTGCCCTCCGACTTTCATGCACCCGTCTTTTTAAAAAAAGCCAGCCGGCAATTCATCAGCGGCATACACAGCTACCTGACAATTTAGAACAGAAAGTAAAAAGCATCTGTTAGGCGTTTGCTGGATTTGAAATGGGTCCAGAAAGTTCTGTGGATTCTGTGGTCTCTCATTCTGGTCCAGCTGGGGATGATGCTGCTCAGCATCATTGTTAGTCCCAATGCCTAGCTGGTCCACGAGATGTACAGGTTGTCTTGTGGGTCTTTGTTCCTAGCAACATGAAGGATAGATTTCGGAGGGAGACAGGGCTGCTAAAGCCTAAGTCCAGGATTTTCTGTACTGAGCATGCCCGTGACATGGCGGACCATGATTGGTGGTTTGGGAGTCAACTGATCCAGTTACCTGGCGCTGCCTGATTGGTGCGGGTGACGTCACCAATGGTGTGATGGTGGGCAGGGCTTAATCTTTAAAAAGCCGGCCCACAAACATGGCGGCACGCTCTGATCATTGAGCTGTGATGGTGTTGTGTGGACGCTTGGTCTCTTGGGCTCCACGTGTGCTTTAATTTCTGGCAGGCAGGTTTAGTGGAAATAGGCAGGCTAAGATGAAATAGGCAGGTAGCTGCATCTGACAGTCTGGCTCCGACAAAGGGGTTGCCTTACACCCCGAGCAGTCTGCAGACACCCTATTCCCGGTGCCACCTGTGAGCCATGTGGAGAGATACTCCTCAGTCCGGTATCACGCCGGCTGGGAGCACGTATTCGCCGGCGTGAGTCACACACGCATCCTAGCACCAACTGTGTAGTCCCTGTGCTGCAACAGGACTACAGATACATTATTTGTCGCACATCTCTCGTGCAGTTAACGGAGATAGTGCGAATCCCTATTCGCGTTCCGGTGTGCTGTAACACAGAGGGGATTGTTATTTAAGTTGGTTGTTTTACCTACTCACCCGGAAGGTGTTCGGCCGCAGTCCACCAGGCTGCAATCCGGACCCCGGGTTCAGTTGCTTTCCATTATTTAATAAAGTTGTTTGCAACCGTCCCCTTAACAGCATCACACATAGATTAGATAGATAGAAACATGTCAGTCACATATATAATAAGTACAGTGACAGTTTTAGTTACTGTACTTGTTATTTAGTGTTAAAATAAAGGATTTATTAAAAAAAAAATAGTGTTTTTGTCTCTTTAAATAAGCCGGCCGGCAATTCATCAGCAGCATACACCGGTACCAGACAATTTAGAACAGAAAGAATAGAGCATCACAGATAGATTAGATAGATAGAAACATGTCAGTCACATATATAATAAGTACAGTGATAGTGTTGATTACTCTACTTGTCATTTAGTGTTAAAATAAAGGATTTATTTAAAAAAAAATTGGCGTGGGGTTCCCCGTAATTTTAGTCTCTAGCGGAGGTTAAGCAGACGGCTGGGGCAGATGTTTGAAGCCTGGGAAGGGGGTAATACCCACGGAGCTTCCCAGGCTACTAATATCAGCCCCCAGCTGAATACCTAGCCATGACTTTCTATTAAAATGAGGGACCCCAAAAAAATGACGTGGGGTCCCCCCTTTTTTAATAGCTAGCAAAGGCTAGGCAGACAGCTGGGGGCTAATATTAATAGCCCAGGAAGGGTGGCATGAATATTGGCCCCCTCCTAGGCTAGAAACACCAGCCGTCAGCCGCCCCAGAAATGGCGCATCCATAGGATGCACCAATTCTGGCACTTAGCCTAGCTCTTCCCACTGCCCTGTAGTGGTGGCAGTTGGGTAATAGGGCTGGGGTTGATGTCAGCTTATAATGCCAGCTGACATCAAGCCCAGGTTAGTAATGGAGGGGCGTCTATAAGACACCCCCATTACTAACCCCATATTCAAAGTTAAAAAAAATCACAAACACCCAGAATAAAGTCCTTTAATTGAAATAAACACACAATTCTTTATTGTTCTAAATTAAACCATACTTACCCTCACGCCCATTCCAGCTGAAGCCAACAATGATCTCCTGCAATAAAAATAAAATAATAAATCAACCTCATCCTTACCTTTCCATGGTTCCCAGGATGGCTCCAGCTCTGCTACATTCACATGACAGGCTGGATCACAGCCAAAAGCTGCCATCCAGCTTGCCATGCCGCAGACACTGAGAAGCGCAGGCATGCTTGCGCTCCTCAGTGTCTGGCTGTGACGGCATCCAGATGAGCCGAGTTCATGTCCAATGAACTCAGCTCACCTCATGCACGTCACTTACATCGTGGGAGAATTCTCCTGCGCTTGCGGTGAGCGTGAAAGAATTCTCCTGTGCTCACTGAATGTGCAGGAGAATTCTCCCACGCTGTCAGTGACGTGCAGTGACAGCCCTATTACCCCACTGCCACCGCTGCAGGGCAGTGGGAAGAACGAGGCTAAGTGCCATTATTGTCACATCCTATGGATGCGCCATTTCTGGGGCAGCTGACGGCTGGTGCTTCTAGCCTGGGAGGGAGCCAATATTCATGGCACCCTTCCTGGGCTATTAATATCAGCCCCCAGCTGTCTGCCTAGCCTTTGCTAGCTATTAAAAAAGGGGGGACCCCACATCATTTTTTTGGGGGGTCCCCCATTTTAATAGCTAGTAAAGGCTAGGTATTCAGCTGGGGGCTGATATTAGTAGCCTGGGAAGCTCCGTGGGTATCACCCCTTTCCAGGCTTCAAACATCTGCCCCAGCCGTCTGCTTAACCTCCGCTAGAGACTAAAATTATGGGGAACTCCACGCTAATTTTTTTTAAATAAATCCTTTATTTTAACACTAAATGACAAGTACAGTAATCAACACTATCACTGTACTTATTATATATGTGACTGACATGTTTCTATCTATCTAATCTATGTGTGATGCTCTATTTTTTCTGTTCTAATATGTCGGGTACCGACGTATGCTGCTGATTAATTGCCAGCTGGCTTTTTTAAAGAGACGGGTGCATGAAAACGCTATTATTATTTTTTTAATAAATCCTTTATTTTAACACTAAATAACAAGTACAGTAACCAACACTGTCACTGTACTTATTATATATGTGACTGACATGCTTTTATCTATATAATCTATGTGTGATGCTCTATTCTTTCTGTTCTAAATTCTCGGGTACCGGTGTATGCCGCTGCTGAATTGCCGGGTTTTTATGTTTCACTGTGAGCACTGTTCCCATCAATTTGGGCAACCACTGTAATGCCACAACCACTATGGCTGCGGCCTTACACTGAGTGGCAGACAATCCCTGCATGATTGGTGCTCTAAAAAGCGCCAAACATGCAGGATGGGGACCCGAGCTCCCGCCCGAGCACCTCAAAAGTACTCGGCGAGCTCCGAGCATCTCGAGTACTGAGATGCTCAAGGGAGTACCGAGCAGCGGCGAGCATGCTCGCTCATCACTAGATAGCAGATAATACTTCCAGTCACCTGGGCACCACCACCTCCAGTCTATCTTCCACACGGTCAAGTGTTAGTAGCAGTGAGTCTCGACTACATACTCCTCCTCACCCTGATGATCCTTCCTCCCACCATGCCGAGTGTCGTCAGACAGCAACTGATCCCACACTTGGACACTCTGAAGAGCTGTTCACTGGTCCATTTCCATATTTGGGCCCCTCGCCTGTTTCACTTGAAGTGGTGGAAGAGGAGATCCCATGTAGTGATGGCAAAATATTTGAACAGCCACGGCCACTGGAAGGCGACGCTGGCAATTTGTCACAAGAGGTGGACGATGGCGAGACACAATTGCCACGAAGTGAGGAGGAGGACCGTGGTGCGGAAGTGGAAGAGGAGGAGGTGGTGGATGATCTAGTAACTGACCCAACGTGGCAAGAGGACACGCAGAGCGAGGCCAGCAGCACACAGGGGGAGGGAGGCAGAGTACCCCAACAGGCAGGAAGAGGCAGTGTGGTGGCCACAGACAGAAGGGGGGCAACCGTTCCCCGTAACACCAACATGAGGGACGTTGCCAGCACAACCGGTAGGTCTTCCAGAGTCTGGAATATTTTAAAAGACTCTGCTGATAACCACAAAAAGGCGATTTGTACCACCTGCCAGGCCAGCATCAGCAGGGGTGACAAAAATACCAGCCTGACCACCACCAGCATGATCAGGCACATGTCAGCAAAGCACCCTACTTTGTGGGGCGAACCCCAGGGTCCACGACAAGTGTCAGCGGGTGTCACCACTAGTGTTGAGCCACCCCCGTAGTGTTCGAGTTCGGTTCGGTTCGTCGAACACCCGTGTGTTCGCCGAACTGTTCGTCGAACACCTTCGAACACCGTTAAAACCAATGGCAGGCAAACAAAAACACATAGAAACACATAGAAAACACCTTCAAAGGTGTCCAAAAGCTGACAAACTGCTCAGAAGACATAACTAACACATGGAAAAGTGACAAGTACATATACTCATGCGAAAATAAAAGAGGTGGAGGAGTAAAAGGAGGGGGAGACACAGATATAGGCATGTCATGCCCTTCTAAAATCCAAAAAGTGAGAAGCCGACACGGCCAGTCCGCTCCTGCCCGTGCCACCTCCGTGTCGCCGGGTTTGTGCCAGAGCCGCGGTGAACCCTGACGGCCAGCCCCCCTCTCCCAATACTGGTGCCTGTCCGCTGGTGGGTCGAGCGAGCCCCCCTGTGGTGGAGGCAGCTCTAAGCTTTTTAATTTAAATTGTCTCTCTAATTTGAATGAATACACTTTAAATCCATTTACAAGGATCTATTGGAGGGCAAGTCTCATGCCAGCAGCCGCGGTAATTCGAGCTCCAGTAGCGTCCACTAAAGCTGCTGCAGTTAAAAAGCTTTTATAAGGATCGAGCTCGGCTGTCCACCGCAAGGCATCCTACTGCCAGTCCCAGCCCCTATGCCTTGGGGTGCCTCCTGATGCTCTTCACTAAGTATCCCATGGTCCCGAAGCATTTCCTTTGAAAAAATTAAGTGTCTAAACTACAGGTGGTGCAGCTTGCTTAACAGCCGGGATAATCCGCTCACTAGCAGACACTGCTACTAGGCACAAAGTATTTCCTGGGCTAGATGCAGTTAAAAATTTGTAATTAGATACTCTCGTTGGATGCTGAGAAAGCATTCCATAGAGTCTCCTGGCACGCCATATATGATTCTCTTAAAAAGCTTGGGGTAGGGGTCTAGGGGACCCTTTTATAGCCAAAATCACGGCCCTGTATCGCAATACGTCACCTAGGCTGAAGATAAATGGAACTGTAGCACCCTGAGGGCTCGGTTGCTACAGACGTATTGCACCTCACCCAGAGGTGTGATATCTCACTCTCAGGTAAGGATGGAGTGTGGATCAGGACCCGACACCTGCATGCATTACACCACATTGCCGTGGGGCAGGGCGACCAATATGCCCCTGAGATGGGCACGACAGTCCCTGTCCCTGGCTGGAGTGGGGGGAGGGAACACTGAGGAAGGGGAACCCTGTAGTGCAGGAGCAGGGAGGAAGCAGTTCCTGGGTGCATTGAGAAGGGAGTATAAAAGGTGGGCACCATCTTAGTTCAGTGCAGAGAAGTCTGAGCAGAAGTGGCAGGGAGCAGGGGCTCTGCATGAGCTCTGCTCCGGAGGCGGGCCTAGTAACAGAGGCCCAGGCCTGGAAGAGGGAGAAGGAAGGAAGAGGAGCGGAGAAGGCTCCAGGAACGAGGAATGAAGGGATCCCAGGGGTGCGGACGGGCGAGTCGCCACCGCACGCCCGAATCCACCTGCGTGGAGGGGTCAGGCCAAAGGGGGAGACCGGTCCCCGAACTAGTGGAGGCAGGAAACGACCCTCAGCTAGAAACCGGAGGCTCTGACATTTTATGTGGCGCAGCCCCTCGCTACACCCGCTAGGAAGGCACCACATAGGGTCAGGGAAACTGGCGCCAAGTTTACCAAGAGGAGGCCCGAGGCAGCCGGACACAAGTGTTGGTAAGAAAGGCCAGACAAAGAACACACAAAGGGGGTCCTGTGAAGTGCTCCAAAGTTATCTGGGAGTTGTCTGAGCCCCTCACCTGGTGAGCACAGTACGACGTGGGCAGCCGTTACCTGCAGACGTGGTCTGGATAATAAGAACTGTGAGTAAAGGCCCTGAACTGCATCACTGACTCCGTGTCGTTACTGCTGCTGCCCTGCACCATCACCCCCATCCTCCGCATACACTGCCCTGAGGCTATACTCCTCCCGTGGGGAGTTATGCTACGCTGTGCTGCACCCACAACACCAGCCTCAGTGGTCTGCCCTGTAGCGGCGGTTCACTCTGACCGCAATCCACGGGTGGCGTAGTCGGACATTTAAACATGAAAACCACATAAATAGTTCCGCCACTGGTTTGACCGCCCTGAGCCACGGAACTGGGTCGCCGCCACGAAGACTACAACCACCAGCATCCACCAAAAAGGGTCCGGCTCCGGGTGTCCCAAGGCCAAGGGGGTGCGTCAGAACATTTTCATCACCTTTCACAATCACCAATGGGACAAGGCAGTGATGTCCTCTGTCCCCTCTCTTATACATCCTAGTGACGGAGCACCTGCTCTCATCAATTCGCCATAACCCCAATATTAGGTGGATTGAGGTGGGAGGCACCGAGTACAAGTGCTCTCTATTTGCTGATGATGTCCTAGTATATATCACTCAATCACATATATCCATCCATGCTGTTATGGCTGAAATAGATCACTTTGTTACATGGTAAAATTTTAAAATCAATGCAGCGAAGTCTGAGGCCCTCGATGTCTCCCTCCCCAAATCCATATAGGATTCCATCCAGTCCAACTTTCCCTTTGCCTGGCCCTCACAGGGTATCAAATACTTAGGAATTCCTATTCATAGAGACCTCTCCCATCTATGTTATCTTAATTTTGGGCCCTTTATTGAACAACTCCATACAGACCACGGTTGGCAAGTTAGAACTGTAAGATTCACTACGTGAACCACTGGTGTTTTGTGGAAAAGCACATGTACACTGCGTTCCAAATTATTATACAAAAAGTGTTTAGGAGTGATAAGGGAAGAATTTGTTTGTTTGTCAGTTAAACTCATTGATGGTGATGTGTGTCAGGGCTCTTTATATCACTGTAAGCAATTGCAGACACCTGTGCTAATTAGTTTGGCAGGTGTGTCCAATGAAAGGCAAGACTACTTAAGAAGGCTCTCTCACATTATTAAGCAGCCTACATTTTCTGCCAAAATGGGAAAGAAAAAGGATGTGTCGTCTGCTGAGAAGCAACAAATTGTGGAGTGTTTAGGTCAAGGCATGACTACAATCAACATTGTGCGATGATCAGGATGAAGTGTCTTGGCAATCAAGAAGTATGTAGCTGATTCACAGTACACACGTGTGCGTGCTGATAAGGGCAAATTGAGGACTCTTTCCTACAGGCAATTACGTCAGGTTGAAAGAGCAGCGGCAAAAAAGCCTTGTCATAGCAGCAGACAAGTTTTTGAAGCTGCTTGTGCCTCCAACGTCCCCCGAACAACAAGATGCAGGGTCCTTCAGAGGTTTGCAGCTGTGCATGCGCCATCCTGTCGACCTCCTCTATCCACTTCACACAAGCAGAAACGGCTCCAGTGGGCCAAACATTCCATGAAGACTGATTTCAAAACTGTTTTGTTCACGGATGAGTGCCGTGCAGCGCTCGATGGTCCAGATGGATGGAGTGGAGGATGGCTGGTTGATGGACACCCCACGCAAACACGGCTACAGCGCCAACAAGGAGGAGGTGGAGTAATGTTTTGGGCTGGAATCATGGGGAGAGAGATTGTCGGCCCCTTTAGGATCCCTGAAGGCGCTAAAGATGAACTCCATAATGTATGTGGATTTTCTCAAAGAGCACTTCCTGCCATGGTTCAAGAAGAAGAACTGTGTATTTCACAGCAAGATCATTTTTCTGCATGATAATGCACCATCTTATGCTGCACATAAAACATCTGCATCTCTGGCTGATATGGGCATAAAAGGGGACAAACTTATGGTGTGACCCCCATGCTCCCCTGACCTCTACCCCATTCAGAACCTTTGGAGCATCATTAAAAGGAGTGTCTATGATGGCGGGAGGCAGTTCACATCTAAGCAACAGCTCTGGGAGGGTATTCTGTCCTCATGCAAAACAATTGAAGCAGAAACCATCCAAAACCTGACAAATTCAATGGACGAGAGAGTTCAGAAGCTCCTTTTGAACAAGGGGTCCTATGTGAAAATGTAACATCACCTAGAATAAAGTTTTGAGTTGAAAACTGTTTGATTTCAGTTTCTAACAACCTGCTAATGCTTATAATTTCAAAAATGACCATTTTTTTGGTCTTTATTAAAATGAAAAGGTTGATCGAAAAGTTTGGGGGATCTAAGAGTGTGGCAACCCAGTAGTCATGATTACTTCGAATTCTGACAATATGAGGGTCATGCTGCAGGTAGTGCAGCAAGAAGGCACTTATGTGCCTTGCGCATCTCGGAGCCCCAAAATTATTTTCCGGGCTAGATGCAGCTAAAAATTATTTTTAATTTTAAATCTGGTGAAGCTTTAGTATAGATGGCCTAATAGGATCAGTGCTGCACACTGCTACAAAGCCCAAATTATTTTCCAGTCAAGATACAGATAAACATGATTAGTAATTTGAAAGCTTAAAACGGTTGGTAGGGTGATTTTAACCAATCATCAAGCTTTTACTCTCCCCAGGATGACACAGGGGTAGAAAAGTCGTTTCGGATCCATGATTTGTTCATCTTTATGAACGTGAGTCTGTCTACATTATCAGTGGAGAGCCGCGTGCGCTTATCTGTCAGCACACCACCAGCAGCGCTGAACACACGTTCAGACAGAACGCTGGCTGCGGGGCATGACAAGATCTCCAAGGCGTAAGTGGCTAGCTCCGGCCATTTATCCAGATTGGAAGCCCAAAAAGAGCAAGGGTCCAGTGACACAGTCGTGGCTTCAATGTTTACTTGGAGATACTCCTGTACCATCGTCTCTAGGCGTTGACTATGTGTCAGACTTCTTGTCTCCTGTGGCCTTGCAAAGGATGGGCTAAAAAAGTGGTGAAATGATTCCGCAAAATTGATGTTACCAGCAGATACTGTGGTTCTGTTACGGTTTGAGTGCTGAACACTTGACGGTCCCACGGTTGGCAAGTTGGAACTGTGAGATTCACTACGTGCACCACTGGTATTTTGTGGAAAAGCACATGTAAGATTCTGCAACAGTCTCTGCTGATACTCCTGCATGCGTGCATCCCTTTCTATGGCAGGAATAATTTCTGCAAATTTACTTTTGTACCGGGGATCTAACAGTGTGGCAACCCAGTAGTCAGGATTATTTCTAATTCTCACAATTCGAGGGTCATGTTGCAGGTAGTGCAGCAAGAAGGCACTCATGTGTGTTGCGCATCCAGGAGCACCAAGTCCCTGTTGTGTTGGTGGCGAGGTAACAATCATGCTTCCTTCCTCTGTCCTCTCCCCCCAACCTCGCACAACAGAAATGTGATCAAGGTCTCCCTCATCTGATGAGTCTTCCATCAGTTCGTCCTCCACTTCTTCCTGGGCTCCTGCACCTTCCTCACTAGTTTGGCTGCTACCATGCGCCCTGGTAAAACCATCTCCCCCACCCTCACATGCCTGCCGCCTTGGTGCTGCCGACCGTCTGGACCTTGCAGATGTTAGCCCTTCCGCATACAACTCCTCCTCCTCTACTTCCTCCACCTCCTCTTGTGCCACCACCTGACTCCGAATTCTGTTTAACATGTGCTCCAGCATGTAAATCACCGGAATAGTCATGCTGATAATGGCATCGTCAGCACTAAACATCTTCGTCGCCATTTCAAAACTGTGCAGAAGGGTGCATAGGTCCCTGATCTGAGACCACTCCTCCAGCGTGATTTGCCCCACCTCTGAATCTCGTTGGCCCAGGCTATACGTCAGAACGTATTGCACCAGGGCTTGTCGGTGCTGCCACAGTCGCTGCAACATGTGCAGAGTTGAATTCCACCGGGTAGGCACATCGCATTTTAGCCGGTGAAGTGGCAGGCCCAACGACTTCTGTAGAGATGTAAGTCGCTGAGCTGCGGGATGCGAACGGCGGAAGTGAGCACACAGCGACCGTGCCCTCTGCAGAAGGCCATCTAGTCTGGGATAGTGGGCTAAAAATTGCTGGACAACCAGGTTCAACACGTGAGCCATACAAGGCACGTGTGTGACATTGCCCCGGCGAAGGGCCGCACCCAGGTTTGCAGCATTGTCGCACACGGCCTTCCCTGGTTTCAGGTCCAGTGGAGACAACCATTCATGAAATTGGTTCTCCAGAGCTGACCACAACTCCTCAGCTGTGTGACTCACATTTCCCAGACATTTCAATGTAAAAACCGCCTGATGACGTTGAGCCCTACTGCCAGCATAGTAAGGAGGTGTGCAGGATCCCTTCTGCGCAGTTAGAAAGCTTGTGGCATGACCAGACAGGCTTTGGGTGCAGGTGGAAGACCGAGAGGAGGTTGAGGAGGCAGAAGCAGTGGAGGAACTTTGACATAAAGAGGATTGACGCACAACTCGTGGGGACGGCAAGACTTGGACAGCAGCCCCTTGTCCTGCTGTCACCATAGTTACCCAGTGCCCAGTCAGCGACATGTAACGCCCCTGTCCATGCCTACTCGTCCAAGTGTCTGTGGTGAAATGCACCCTGTCACACACAGAGTTTCTCAAAGAAGCGATGATGTTGTGTGCGACATGCTGGTGGAGCGCAGGCACACCTTTCTTTGAGAAGTAGTGCCGACTGGGCATCTGGTACTGGGGCACTGCGACGGACATAAGGTCTCGAAAATCCTCTGTGTCCACCAGGCGGAAAGGCAGCATTTCTGTAGCCAAGAGCTTGCAGATGGTGAAATTCAACCTCTTAGCTTTCTCATGGCTAGGAGGAAATGGTCTTTTACTTGTCCACATCTGAGGGACCGAGGGCTGGCTATTGTGCTTAGACGGGGTTGATAAGGGTGTCCCCAGCAAGCTGCCGGTCTGTGAGGAAGATGCAGGCGGACATGTTAGGTTGCCTTGATCCAAAGGTGGTGCTATCGATGTCGGACAGCGCTCAACACCAGCTGGTGTTACCACCTCCAAAGAAACTGATGACCTGCCAATCACGCTGGCTGTTGCGGGTAAAGAGGTGGCAGGTCTGCGCCCCAAAACAGGTGTGACTGCTGTCCCCCCAGTCACAGAGGATGAAGAGGCCGCGGATGCACAAGATATGGCAGACGGTGATTGGCCCGGCCGGCTAGGCCGCATTGTAGCACACTGAGCTTCCCACTGCAACTTATGCTTCATGTCCATGTGCCGGTTCATGCATGAAGTACTCAAACTATGTATTTTTTGGCCTCTACTTAGCTTTTGCTGACAAATGTTACAGATAACACGAGTTGGGTCATCTTTATCGATCTGAAAAAATGCCCAGGCTATGCAAGGCTTAGCACCCATGCGACCTGAAGAGCCACCACGACTTGTGGTGAGAGGCAGAGTTGTGTTTGAGGATGCAGTTGTTGACGTGCTTCCAGTACTACGTCTCTGTCCAGGAAGGCGCAACCTGACCTCATCGTCACTAGAATCTTCCTCCACCTCCTCTGCTGACCTCATCTCTTGGCTGACTGTGGGTTGACAGTAAGTGGGATCTCCGACCTCATCATCATCACCCTGTGCGTTATCACACCCGTCGTCCTCAGAGCCAACCTGTTCCTGCCCTGACAAAAAACTAAAGTTGTCGCTCCAATCAGGTATTTGAGTCTTATCATCGTCTTCCTCATTGTCTCCACCAACAGGAGTTACAGTTTGGGAATGAGGGTCTACATTATGGTCAGAACCTTCTGCGTCTGGTCCTGGATCCGACTCATAAAGATTCTGGGCATCAGTGCAGATCATTTCCTCGTCTGGATTCACAGAAGCGCTGGAGTCGACCTCTGATTCCCAGGCTATAGTATGAGTAAACAGCTCTGCAGACTCAACCATCTGTTCTACCTCATACTCAGACGGGCAGCTGGAGATTTGGGAGCTGTGAGGAAGCAAGTGCGATTTGGGTGACACCTTTGAGGACTGGAGTATTTGTGATGTTGAAGTTGATGTGGAGGAGAGCCCACTTAAAGGAGCACTTGATATCCATTGAAGCACCTGCTGTTTTTCTGCCTCATCTGGAATTTGTAGCGATTGGCGTGGCCGTAAGAAAGGGATCTTATCACATTGTCCGCTAAAAGAAGTAGACATTTTAGTTTGGCTGGAAGATGGTCTTTCTTCTGCAGATGTTACTGTTGTTTTAACACCTACCCCACGGACACAACCTTTTTTCCCCTTCCCAACACGCCTATTCCCCTTTCCACCAGCAGCAGGCCTTTTTCCACTCATTTTGGTGGTTAACTAATTCACAACTCTGGAGTTGTTTGCACAAAAAAACAATGGATGGTAACCGAGCAGAGCTGAGTGGCCAAACTGTGGTATTAGGCCAAAACTATTGGCTGGGTTAGATGCAGAAAAAAATTATTTTGAATTTGCAACCTGATGGAGGTCAGTATAGATGGACTAATACAAATAGTCCCACACACTGCTAGAAGCCCAAATATTTTTTCAGAGGTACTGTAGATGCAGATAAAAATTATTTTTAATTTGCAACCTGATGGAGGTCAGTATAGATGGACTAATAGACCATGTCCCACACACTGCTAGAAGCCCAAATATTTTTTCAGAGCTAGATGCAGAAAAAAATAATTTTTAATTTGCAACCTGATGGAGGTCAGTATAGATGGACTAATAGACCAAGTCCCACACACCGCTAGAAGCCCAACTATTTTTTCAGAGCTAGATGCAGAAAAAAATTATATTCAATTTGCAACCTGCTGGAGGTCAGTATAGAAGGACTAATAGAACAAGTCCCACACACTGCTAGAAGCCCAAATATTTTTTCAGAGCTAAATGAAGAAAAAAATTATTTTTAATTTGCAACCTGATGGAGGTCAGTATAGATGGACTAATAGACCAAGTCCCACACACTGCTAGAAGCCCAAATATTTTTTCAGAGCTAGATGCAGAAAAAAGATATTTTTAATTTGCAACCTGATGGAGGTCAGTATAGATGGACTAATAGACCAAGTCCCACACACCGCTAGAAGCCCAAATATTTTTTCAGAGCTAGATGCAGAAAAAAATTATTTTTAATTTGCAACCTGATGGAGGTCAGTATAGATGAACTAATAGACCAAGTCCCACACACTGCTAGAAGCCCAAATATTTTTTCAGAGCTAGATGCAGAAAAAAATTATATTCAGTTTGCAACCTGATGGAGGTCAGTATAGATGGACTAATAGAATGATGCTATGCCCAAAAGATTTTACTTCACTAGGTGCAGTAAAAAAATTGGTATTCTATACACAGGTGTTATATCTTGCAACACATATAGGCTACTCCACTGACTAACACACTCTGCAATAGGCCAAAAAGGATTAGCTTTGCTAGATTCAGCCAAATGCTGTGAAAAAAACTTGCACAGCACTGGCACAGACCTGCCTGGCAAAAACTGATAGGAACTCATGTAACCTAGTCCTGAAAAGGACTCCAATTACAATTAGTCTTTACTCCCACAACCTATCTATTTAAGAGCACAGACCTCCCTGATAAAAGTCGTAGGAAATGCTGTAGCCTAGTCCTTAAAAGGACTGCAATCACAACTATTCCCTACTCCCAAGCTATCTGTATATTTGTGCGAAAATTGGCTTGAAATTAACAAGGTATAGCGCACACAGCAACAGCGGTGCCGTCTAACACGCAGCTGCAGCAGTGAGAAAATGGTGGCGACGGGGAAAATGGCTTGGTCTTATAGGGCAAGGACATGTGACATACACTGCCAATGACACATGCCCTTGCTTGTGTGAAAAAAAGCACTTCGCTCCGTGTGTGCGCTGCTGATAGGCTGACAGATTGCACCTCCCCACTGCAAATGCGGGAAAGAGAAAAAAAAATGGAGATCTTCATTGTTCCTGCAGAGATCCATCCCCTGCCCCTCCCCCCACCCCGCTGTACACTCAAACTGCGTATTAACATTAATTTTCATCATTACTGAGAAAAAATCCAGTTATGATTTTGGTGCACGAACAGTTATCGAACATAACCTCGAACAGCCGAATTTTTCTCAAATTGTTCGTGTTCGCCGAACGGCTCGAACACCGCCCAAAACAGCTCGAATTTGAGTTTGGCGAACAGTTCGAGTAGAACAACGCTCATCTCTAGTCACCACTGCTTCTTCTGCTGTTGTGCGCGTAAGAGAACCCCATGTTGTGCGTACAAGGCAATCCCCTGTCCATACTGCATGCAAAGATGCCCCCTCCTCTCAGTCTTCACTTGTTATGGTAGTTTCTCAAGAAACAGCATCAGCGTCCACGTCAACGTCCCAGACCTTTGAACAAAAGCGCAAATTCGCAGCCAACGCCCCACAGGCCACATTCCTAAATTCTCACATTTCACAACTGCTTGCGTTGGAAATGCTGCCTTTTACGCTGGTCGAGACGGAATCCTTCCGCAACCTTATGGCGTTGGCCGTCCCTCGGTACTCGGTCCCCAGCCGACACTATTTTGCCTGGTGTGCCATCCCCGCACTACTCAAGTACGTGTCCCAAAACATCTGCCGTGCCCTCAACAATGCACTTACTTGGAGAGTCCACCTGACAATGGACACGTGGACAAGTGCTTGTGGCCAGGGACGGCACACTGGGTAACCATAGTGGAAGCCTGGACCCAGTCGGACCTTGGGATGGAACACATCCTCCCCACACCGAGGATTGCGGGCCCTAAGTCAGTCAGAGTTGCCCCCACAGTGTACAGCTCCTGCGCATCATCCTCCTCCTCCTCCTCATGTTCAACCTCCATCTCAGATATCACCACATCAGTTACAAGCTGGAAGCACTGCAGTACTGCCTCAGCCAAGCGGCAACAGGCTGTGCTGAAACTCATAAGCTTAGGTGATAAACCTCACAATGCTTGTGAGTTGTGGACAGGTGTAAAAGAGCAGGTAGATCTGTGGCTGAGACCGCTGAACCTACATCCAGGCATGGTTGTGTGTGACAATGGCCGTAACCTGGTGGCGGCTCTGAGGCAAGGCGAGACCACACACGTACCATGCCTGGCTCATGTGCTTAACCTCGTGATGCAGCGGTTTCTTAAATCATACCCCGAGTTTCCAGATCTGCTCGTCAAAGTACGCCGCCTGTCAGCTCACTTTCGGAAGTCGGCTACAGCTTCTGCCGCCCTTGCTGTGTTGCAGCAGTAGCGTTTGCAGCTTCCGGCAGACTGACTGGTGTGTGATGTCCCCACATATTGGAACTCTACCCTCCACATGTTGCAAAGGATTTCTGAGCAGAAGATAGCAGTTGTGGAGTACCAGCTGCAACAAGGCCGTCGATATTCAGGTCAGACTCCACACATAAGACCTCAGGAGTAGACCTGGATGTCTGACATATGTACCATCCTGACAAACTTTGAGGATTCCACCAAGATGGTAAGTGGCGACGACGCCATCATTATCGTCAGCATCCCACTTGTCTGTCTTTTGCAACGCTCTCTGCAGAGAATTAAAGAGGAGGCATTGCAGCCACAGTATGATGAGATGGATCAAGAAGCCTTAGCGGGCGATTACACACAGCCCAGCCTCATCTCATCCCAACGTGCATTGGGGGACAATGAGGGAGAGGAGGAGGAGGAAGAACAGGAGCTGGTATCATGCGCTGTAGACGGTAGTACCTGTACAACTGTCATACCGTCGTTGCAGCGTGGGTCGCCTGAGGACAGGTGGGGGGAGGAGGAGAAGGAGGAGGAGAGCATGGTCAGTAGTAATCTTGGTGAGGACACGGAAGTCTTGCCCGTTACCAGTCTGGCACGCATGGCTGACTTTATGTTACGCTGCCTTAACCGTGACCCTCGCATTGTCAACATGTTGGGTGGCAGTCATTACTGGTTGGTGACACTTTTAGACCCCCTCTACAAGGAGAACTTTGACTCTATTATTCCTGAGGTGGAGAGGTCTACAAAAATGGGGCAGTACCAGAAGGCCCTTGCTGCAGAACACTTAAAAAATTCCCATCTGAACACGCTAGCGGCAGAGGTCACAGTTCGTTGCCCAACCAAGACATACAGGTGAGAGAGACGCAACACCAATCCAGCAGAGGCAGGGGAACACTGTCAACATTCTGGGACAGTTTTCTGAGACCCGCCCAACTTACAGGCCCTGAGGCGCGGGGTACTCTCACAAGGAGTGGAAAGTTTCAAAAGATGGTGAGGGAGTACCTTGCTGACCGTACCAGCGTCCTCCGTGATTCCTCTGTGCCTTTTAATTATTGGGTATCCATTCTGGACATTTGGAATGAACTCGCTCTGTACGCCTTGGAGGTCCTTGCCTGCCCTGCTGCTAGCGTGTTATCGGAGCGTGTTTTTAGTGCCGCTGGGGGAATTATAACTGATAAGCGCACTCGCCTGTCAACTGACAATGCTGACAAGCTGACCCTTATCAAAGTGAACAAGGGCTGGATTGGGCCAGACTTCTCATCACCACCAAATGACAGCAGAGTAACATAAAGTCAAATCCACTGTGTTATTTCGGGAGTTGTATTCCCATGCAACGCTTTACACCCACACATGGGTATACGCTTCCTCATTTCAGCTGTTTTTTGCTCTTCTCCTTATCCTCAGCCTCCACCACCACTATACCACCAGGGTGACCGTGGTCCATGTTGCCAGCATTGTAAGTTACTCCGTCCTAATTTTTGTCAGCTTTTGCTTGGAAGGCATAGGCAAATATTATGGGAGACCCACTCCCCAATAATGGCAATAATATTTTTAATATGCTGTACTGCATGGCTCTTGTACACTGTGTGCAGAATTATTAGGCAAGTTGTATTTTAGAGGATTATTTTTATTATTGATCAAGAACTGTGTTCTCTATCAACCCAAAAGACTCATAAACATCCAAGCTTAATATTTTTGGAAGTTGGAGCGGGTGTTTTTTAGATTTGACTATCTTAGGAGGATATCTGTGCAGGTAACTATTACTGTGCAGAATTATTAGGCAACTTAATAAAAACCAAATTTAATCCCATCTCACTTGTTTATTTTCACCAGGTAAACCAATATCAGTGCACAAAATTTAGAAATAAACATTTCTGACATGCAAAAACAAAAACCCAAAAAATTAGTGATTAATATTGCCACCTTTCTTTATGATGACACTCAAAAGCCTTCCATCCATAGATTCTGTAAGTTTCTTGATCTGTTTTCAATCAACATTGCGTGCAGCAGCCACCACAGCCTCCCAGACACTGTTCCGAGAGGTGTACTGTTTTCCCTCCCTGTAGATCTCACATTTTATGATGGACCACAGGTTCTCTATGGGGTTCAGATCAGGTGAACAAGGGGGCCGTGTCATTATTTTTTCTTCTTTTAGATCTTTACTGGCCAGCCAAGCTGTGGAGAAGTTGGATACATGTGTTGGAGCATTGTCCTGCATGAAAATCATGTTTTTCTTGAACGATACCGACTTCTTCCTGTACCACGGCTTGAAGAAGTTGTCTTCCAGAAACTAGCAGTAGGTCTGAGAGTTGAGCTTCACTCCATCCTCAACCCGAAAAGGTCCCACAAGTTTATCTTTGATGATACCAGCCCATACCAATACCCCACCTCCACCTTGCTGGCGTCTGAGTCAGAGTGGAGCTCTCTGGCCCTTACTGATCCAGCCTCTGGCCCATCCATCTGGCCCATCAAGAGTCACTCTCGTTTCATTAGTCCATAAAACCTTTGAAAAAGTCTTAAGATATTTCTTAGCCCATTCTTGACTTTCTATCTTATGTTTCTTGTTCAAAGGTGGTTATTTTTCAGCTTTCCTTACCTTGGCAATGTCCCTGAGTATCGCACACCTTGTGCTTTTTGATACTCCAGTAACGTTGAAGCTCTGAAATATGGCAAAACTGGTGGCGAATGGCATCTTCACAGCTTCATGCTTGATTTTCCTCAATTCATGGGCAGTTATTTTGTGCCTTTATTGGCCAACACACTTCTTGCGACCCTGTTGGCTGTTTGCCATGAAACGCTTGATTGTTCGGTGATCACGCTTCAAAAGTTTGGAAATTTCAAGACTGCTGCATCTCTCCGCAAGACATCTCACAATTTTGGACTTTTCAGAGCACGACAAATCTCTCTTCTGACCCATTTTGCCAAAGGAAAGGAAGTTGCCTAATAATTAAGCATACCTTATATAGGGTGTTGATGTCATTAGTCAACACTCCTACTCATTACAGAGATGCACATCACCAGATTTACTTAATTGGTAGTTGGCTCTCAAGCCTATGCAGCTTGGAGTAGGACAACATGTATAAAAAGTATCATGTGATCAAAATACTCATTTGCCTAATAATTCTGCACACAGTGTAAGGGGCATTAAAACCGTCTTGTTAAGCTACTGTGACCTCCGAGTCTCTTCCAAGGGGCATTAAAACCATCTTGGTAAACCACTCTGAGCTCCACGTCTCTTCCAAAGGGCATTAAAACCGTCTTGTTAAAACACTCTGACCTCCACGTCTCTTCCAAGGGGCATAAAAACCGTCTTGTTAAACCACTCTTAAATCCACCTCTCTTGCAAGGGGCATTAAAACCGTCTCGTTAGAACACTCTGAACTCCACGTCTCTTCCAAGGGGCATTAAAGCCGTCTTGTTAAACCACTCTGACTTCCAAGTCTCTTCCAAGGGGCATCAAAACCGTCTTGTTAAGCTACTGTGACCTCCACATCTCTTCCAAGGGGCATTAAACCGTCTTGTTAAACCACTCTGAAATCCACGTCTCTTCCAAGGGGCATTAAAACCATCTTGCTAAGGTAATGTGACCATAAAGTCTCATCCAAGGGGCATTAAAACCGTCCTGTTAAACCACTCTGACCTCCACGTATCTTCCTAGGGGCATTAAAACTGTCTTGTTAAACCACTCTGACCTCCACGTCTCTTCCAAGGGGCATTAAAACCGTCTTGATAAGCTACTGTAACCTCCACGTCTCTTCCAAGGGGCATTAAAACCGTCTTGTTAAGATACTGTGACCTCCACGTCTCTTCCAAGCGGCATTAAAACCATCTTGTTAAACCATTCTGAACTCCACGTCTCTTCCAAGGGGCAGTAAAACTGTCTTGTTAAACCACTCTGACCTCCACGTCTCTTCCAAGTGGCATTAAAACCGTCTTGTTAAACGACTCTGAACTCCACGTCTCTTCCAAAGGGCATTAAAACCGTATTGATAAACCACTCTGACCTCCACGTCTCTTCCAAGGGGCATTAAAACCGTCTTGTTAAACCACTGACCTCCACGTCTCTTCCAAGGGGCATTAAGACCGTCTTGTTAAGCTACTGTGACCACCATGTCTCTACCAAGGGGCATTAAAACCATCTTGTTAAACCACTCTGACCTTCAAGTCTCCTCCGAGGGGCATTAAAACAGTCTTGTTAAACCACTCTGAAATCCACCTCTCTTGCAAGGGGCATTAAAACCGTCTCGTTAGAACACTCTGAACTCCACGTCTCTTCCAAGGGGCATTAAAACTGTCTTGTTAAACCACTCTGACTTCCAAGTCTCTTCCAAGGGGCATCAAAACCGTCTTGTTAAGCTACTGTGACCTCCACATCTCTTCCAAGGGGCATTAAAACTGTCTTGTTAAACCACTCTGAACTCCACGTCTCTTCCAAGGGGCATTAAAACCATCTTGCTAAGCTACTGTGACCATAACGTCTCATCCAAGGGGCATTAAAACCATCCTGTTAAACCACTCTGACCTCACGTATCTTCCTAGGGGCATTAAAACTGTCTTGTTAAACCACTCTGACCTCCACGTCTCTTCCAAGGGGCATTTAAACCGTCTTGATAAGCAACTGAAACCTCCACGTCTCTTCCAAGGGGCATTAAAACCGTCTTGTTAAGATACAGTGACCTCCACGTCTCTTCGAAGGGGCATTAAAACCGTCTTGTTACGCTACTGTGACCTCCACGTCTCTCCCAAGGGGCATTAAAACCGTCTTGTTAAACCACTCTGACCTCCACGTCTCTTCCAAGTGGCATGAAAACCATCTTGTTAAACCACTCTGAACTCCACGTCTCTTCCAAAGGGCATTAAAACCGTCTTGTTAAACCACTCTGACCTCCACGTCTCTTCCAAGGGGCATTAAAACCGTCTTGTTAAACCACTGACCTCCACGTCTCTTCCAAGGGGCATTAAAACTGTCTTGTTAAACCACTCTGACCTCCACGTCTCTTCCAAGGGGCATTAAGACCGTCTTGTTAAGCTACTGTGACCACCACGTCTCTTCTAAGGGGCATTAAAACCGTATTGTTAAACCACTCTGAACTCCAAGTCTCTTCCAAGGGGCATTAAAACCGTCTTCTTAAACGACTCTGAACTCCATGTCTCTTCCAAAGGGCATTAAAACCGTCTTGTTAAACCACTCTGAACTGCACGTCTCTTCCAAGGGGCATTAAAACCGTCTTCTTAAACGACTCTGAACTCCATGTCTCTTCCAAAGGGCATTAAAACCGTCTTGTTAAACCACTCTGAACTCCACGTCTCTTCCAAAGGGCATTAAAACCGTCTTGTTAAACCACTCTGACCTCCACGTCTCTTCTAAGGGGCATTAAAACAGTCTTATTAAGCTACTGTGACCTCCATGTCTCTTCCAAGGGGCATTAAAACCGTCTTGATAATCCACTCTGAACTCCACGTCTCTTCCAAGGGGCATTAAACCCGTCTTGTTAAGCGACTGTGACCTCCACGTCTCTTCCAAGGGGAATTAAAACCGTCTTCTTAAACCACTCTGACCTCCACGTCTCTTCCAAGGGACATAAAAACCGTCTTGTTAAACCACTCTGAACTCCACGTCTCTTCGAAGGGGTATTAAAACCGTCTTGTTAAGCAACTGTGACCTCCACGTCTCTTCCAAGGGACATTAAATCCGTCTTGTTAAACCACTCTAAACTCCACGTCTCTTCCAAGGGGCATTATATCTGCCTTGTTAAGCTACTGTGAACTACACGTCTCTTCCAATGGGCATTACAACAGTCTTGTTAAGCTACTGTGACCACCACGTTTCTTCCAAGGGGCATTAAAACCGTCTTTTTAAACCACTCTGACCTACGCGTCTCTTCCAAGGGGCATTATAACCGTCTTTTTAAGCTACTGTGACTTCCACGTCTCTTCCAAGGGGCATTAAAATCATCTTCTTAAACCACTCTGACCCCCACGTCTCTTCCAAGGGGCATTAAAACAGTCTTGTTAAGCTTTTGTGACCTCCACGTCTCTTCCAAGGGGCATTAAAACCATCTTGTTAAACCACTGACCTCCACGTCTCTTCCAAGGGGCATTAAGACCGTCTTGTTAAGCTACTGTGACCACCACGTCTCTTCCAAGGGGCATTAAAACCATCTTGTTAAACCACTCTGACCTTCAAGTCTCCTCCGAGGGGCATTAAAACAGTCTTGTTAAACCACTCTGAAATCCACCTCTCTTGCAAGGGGCATTAAAACCGTCTCGTTAGAACACTCTGAACTCCACGTCTCTTCCAAGGGGCATTAAAACTGTCTTGTTAAACCACTCTGACTTCCAAGTCTCTTCCAAGGGGCATCAAAACCGTCTTGTTAAGCTACTGTGACCTCCACATCTCTTCCAAGGGGCATTAAAACTGTCTTGTTAAACCACTCTGAACTCCACGTCTCTTCCAAGGGGCATTAAAACCATCTTGCTAAGCTACTGTGACAATAAAGTCTCATCCAAGGGGCATTAAAACCATCCTGTTAAACCACTCTGACCTCACGTATCTTCCTAGGGGCATTAAAACTGTCTTGTTAAACCACTCTGACCTCCACGTCTCTTCCAAGGGGCATTTAAACCGTCTTGATAAGCTACTGAAACCTCCACGTCTCTTCCAAGGGGCATTAAAACCGTCTTGTTAAGATACAGTGACCTCCACGTCTCTTCGAAGGGGCATTAAAACCGTCTTGTTAAGCTACTGTGACCTCCACGTCTCTCCCAAGGGGCATTAAAACCGTCTTGTTAAACCACTCTGACCTCCACGTCTCTTCCAAGTGGCATGAAAACCATCTTGTTAAACCACTCTGAACTCCACGTCTCTTCCAAAGGGCATTAAAACCGTCTTGTTAAACCACTCTGACCTCCACGTCTCTTCCAAGGGGCATTAAAACCGTCTTGTTAAACCACTGACCTCCACGTCTCTTCCAAGGGGCATTAAAACTGTCTTGTTAAACCACTCTGACCTCCACGTCTCTTCCAAGGGGCATTAAGACCGTCTTGTTAAGCTACTGTGACCACCACGTCTCTTCTAAGGGGCATTAAAACTGTTTTGTTAAACCACTCTGAACTCCACGTCTCTTCCAAGGGGCATTAAAACCGTCTTCTTAAACGACTCTGAACTCCATGTCTCTTCCAAAGGGCATTAAAACCGTCTTGTTAAACCACTCTGAACTCCACGTCTCTTCCAAGGGGCATTAAAACCGTCTTCTTAAACGACTCTGAAATCCATGTCTCTTCCAAAGGGCATTAAAACCGTCTTGTTAAACCACTCTGAACTCCACGTCTCTTCCAAAGGGCATTAAAACCGTCTTGTTAAACCACTCTGACCTCCACGTCTCTTCTAAGGGGCATTAAAACAGTCTTATTAAGCTACTGTGACCTCCACGTCTCTTCCAAGGGGCATTAAAACCGTCTTGATAATCCACTCTGAACTCCACGTCTCTTCCAAGGGGCATTAAACCCGTCTTGTTAAGCGACTGTGACCTCCACGTCTCTTCCAAGGGGAATTAAAACCGTCTTCTTAAACCACTCTGACCTCCACGTCTCTTCCAAGGGACATAAAAACCGTCTTGTTAAACCACTCTGACCTCCACGTCTCTTCCAAGGGGCATTAAAACCGTCTTGTTAAGCTACTGTGACCTCCACGTCTCTTCCAAGGGGCATTAAAACCGTCTTGTTAAACCACTCTGACCTCCACATATCTTCCAAGGGGCATTAAAACCATCTTCTTAAGCTATTGTGACCTCCACGTCTCTTCCAAGGGGCATTAAAACCATCTTGTTAAACTACTCTGAACTCCATGTCTCTTCCAAGGGGCATTAAAATCGTCTTGTTAAACCACTCTGAACTCCACGTCTCTTCGAAGGGGCATTAAAACCGTCTTGTTAAGCAACTGTGACCTTCACGTCTCTTCCAAGGGGCATTAAAACCGTCTTGTTAAACCACTCTGACCTCCATGTCTCTTCCAAGGGGCATCATAACCATCTTGTTAAGCTACTGTGACCTCCACGTCTCTTCCAAGAGGCATTAAAACAGTCTTGTCAAGCTACTGTGACCTCGACATCTCTTCAAAGGGGCATTAAAACCATCTTGTTAAACCATTCTGACCTCCACGTCTCTTCCAAGGGGCATTATAACCGTCTTGTTAAGCTACTGTGACCTCCAAATCTCTTCCAAGAGGCATTAAAACTGTCTTGTTAAGCTACTGTGACTTTCATGTTTCTTCCAAGGGGCATTAAACCGTATTGTTAAGCTACTGTGACCTCCAAGTCTTTTCCAAGGGGCATTAAAACCGTCTCGTGAAACCACTCTGACCTCCACATCTCTTCCAAGGAGCAATAAAACCGTCTTGTTAAACCACTTTGACATCCACGTCTCTTCCAAGGGGCATTATAACCATCTTGTTAAGCTACTGTGACCTCCAAATCTCTTCCAAGGGGCATCAAAACCATCTTGTTAAAGCACTCTGACCTCCACGTCTCTTACAAGGGGCATTAAAATCGTCTGGATAAGCTACTGTGACCTCCAAGTCTCTTCCAAGGGGCATTAAAACCGTCTCGTTAAACCACTCTGACCTCCACGTCTCTTCCAAGGGGCATTAAAATCGTCTTGTTAAACCACTCTGACCCCCACGTTTCCTCCAAGGGGCATTACAACCAGCTTGTTAAGCTTTTGTGACCTCCATGTCTCTTCCAAGGGGCATTAAAACCGTCATGTTAAATCACTCTGAACTCCACGTCTCTTCCAATGGGCATTAAAACCATCTTGTTAAACCACTCTGACCTCCACATCTCTTCCAAGGGGCATTAAAACTGTCTTGTTGAGCTACTGTGACTTTCATGTTTCTTCCAAGGGGCATTAAAACCGTATTGTTAAGCGACTGTGACATCCACGTCTCTTCCAAGGGGCATTAAAACCGTCTTGTTAAACCACTCTGAACTCCACATCTCTTCCAAGAGGCATTACAAACGTCTTATCAAGCTACTGTGACGTCCACTTCTCTTCATTGGGCATTAAAACCATCTTGTTAAACCATTCTGACCTCCACGTCTCTTCCAAGGGCCATTATAAGCGTCTTGTTAAGCTACTGTGACCTCCAAATCTCTTCCAAGGGGCATTAAAACTGTCTTGTTAAACCACTCTGACATTCACGTCTCTGCCAAGGGGCATTAAAATCGTCTGGTTAAGCTACTGTGACCTCCACGTCTCTTCCAAGGGACATTAAAACCGTCCTGTTAAACCACTCTGAAATCCACCTCTCTTGAAAGGGGCATTAAAACCGTCTCGTTAGAACACTCTTAACTCCACGTCTCTTCCAAGGGGCATTAAAACCGTCTTGTTAAACCACTCTGACTTCCAAGTCTCTTCCAAGGGGCATGAAAACCGTCTTGTTAAGCTACTGTGACCTCCACATCTCTTCCAAGGGGCATTAAAACTGTCTTCTTAAACCACTCTGAACTCCACGTCTCTTCCAAGGTGCATTAAAACCATCTTGCTAAGCTCCTGTGACCATAACGTCTCATCCAAGGGGCATTAAAACTGTCCTGTTAAACCACTCTGACCTCACGTATCTTCCTAGGGGCATTAAAACTGTCTTGTTAAACCACTCTGACCTCCATATCTCTTCCAAGTGGCATTTAAACCGTCTTGATAAGCTACTGTAACCTCCACGTCTCTTCCAAGGGGCATTAAAACCGTCTTGTTAAGATACTGTGACCTCCACGTCTCTTCCAAGGGGCATTAAAACCATCTTGTTAAACCACTCTGACCCCCACGTTTCTTCCAAGGGGCATTACAACCAGCTTGTTAAGCTTTTGTGACCTCCATGTCTCTTCCAAGGGGCATTAAAACCGTCATGTTAAACCACTCTGAACTCCACATCTCTTCCAATGGGCATTAAAACCATCTTGTTAAACCACTCTGACCTCCACATCTCTTCCAAGGGGCATTAAAACTGTCTTGTTAAGCTACTGTGACTTTCATGTTTCTTCCAAGGGGCATTAAAACCGTATTGTTAAGCGACTGTGACATCCACGTCTCTTCCAAGGGGCATTAAAACCGTCTTGTTAAACCACTCTGAACTCAACGTCTCTTCCAAGGGGCATTACAAACGTCTTATCAAGCTACTGTGACCTCCAATTCTCTTCCAAGGGGCATTAAAACCATCTTGTTAAACCATTCTGACCTCCACGTCTCTTCCAAGGGAAATTATAATCGTATTGTTAAGCTACTGTGACCTCCAAATCTCTTCCAAGAGGCATTAAAACCATCTTGTTAAACCACTCTGACATTCACGTCTCTTACAAGGGGCATTAAAATCGTCTGGATAAGCTACTGTGACCTCCACGTCTCTTCCAAGGGGCATTAAAACCGTCCTGTTAAAGCACTCTGAAATCCACCTCTCTTGAAAGGGGCATTAAAACCGTCTCGTTAGAACACTCTTAACTCCACGTCTCTTCCAAGGGGCATTAAAACCGTCTTGTTAAACCACTCTGACTTCCAAGTCTCTTCCAAGGGGCATGAAAACCGTCTTGTTAAGCTACTGTGACCTCCACATCTCTTCCAAGGGGCATTAAAACTGTCTTCTTAAACCACTCTGAACTCCACGTCTCTTCCAAGGTGCATTAAAACCATCTTGCTAAGCTCCTGTGACCATAACGTCTCATCCAAGGGGCATTAAAACTGTCCTGTTAAACCACTCTGACCTCACGTATCTTCCTAGGGGCATTAAAACTGTCTTGTTAAACCACTCTGACCTCCATATCTCTTCCAAGTGGCATTTAAACCGTCTTGATAAGCTACTGTAACCTCCACGTCTCTTCCAAGGGGCATTAAAACCGTCTTGTTAAGATACTGTGACCTCCACGTCTCTTCCAAGGGGCATTAAAACCATCTTGTTAAACCACTCTGACCCCCACGTTTCTTCCAAGGGGCATTACAACCAGCTTGTTAAGCTTTTGTGACCTCCATGTCTCTTCCAAGGGGCATTAAAACCGTCATGTTAAACCACTCTGAACTCCACATCTCTTCCAATGGGCATTAAAACCATCTTGTTAAACCACTCTGACCTCCACATCTCTTCCAAGGGGCATTAAAACTGTCTTGTTAAGCTACTGTGACTTTCATGTTTCTTCCAAGGGGCATTAAAACCGTATTGTTAAGCGACTGTGACATCCACGTCTCTTCCAAGGGGCATTAAAACCGTCTTGTTAAACCACTCTGAACTCAACGTCTCTTCCAAGGGGCATTACAAACGTCTTATCAAGCTACTGTGACCTCCAATTCTCTTCCAAGGGGCATTAAAACCATCTTGTTAAACCATTCTGACCTCCACGTCTCTTCCAAGGGAAATTATAATCGTATTGTTAAGCTACTGTGACCTCCAAATCTCTTCCAAGAGGCATTAAAACCATCTTGTTAAACCACTCTGACATTCACGTCTCTTACAAGGGGCATTAAAATCGTCTGGATAAGCTACTGTGACCTCCACGTCTCTTCCAAGGGGCATTAAAACCGTCCTGTTAAAGCACTCTGAAATCCACCTCTCTTGAAAGGGGCATTAAAACCGTCTCGTTAGAACACTCTGAACTCCACGTCTCTTCCAAGGGGCATTAAAACCGTCTTGTTAAACCACTCTGACTTCCAAGTCTCTTCCAAGGGGCATCAAAACCGTCTTGTTAAGCTACTGTGACCTCCACATCTCTTCCAAGGGGCATTAAAACTGTCTTCTTAAACCACTCTGAACTCCACGTCTCTTCCAAGGGGCATTAAAACCATCTTGCTAAGCTCCTGTGACAATAACGTCTCATCCAAGGGTCATTAAAACCATCCTGTTAAACCACTCTGACCTCACGTATCTTCCTAGGTGCATTAAAACTGTCTTGTTAAACCACTCTGACCTCCATGTCTCTTCCAAGGGGCATTTAAACCGTCTTGATAAGCTACTGTAACCTCCACGTCTCTTCCAAGGGGCATTAAAACTGTCTTGTTAAGATACTGTGACCTCCACGTCTCTTCCAAGGGGCATTAAAACCATCTTGTTAAACCACTCTGAACTCCACGTTTCTTCGAAGGGGAATTAAAATCGTCTTGTTAAGCTACTGTGACCTCCACGTCTCTTCCAAGGGGCATTAAAACCGTCTTGTTAAACCACTCTGACATCTACGTCTCTTCCAAGTGGCATGAAAACCATCTTGTTAAACCACTCTTAAATCCACGTCTCTTCCAAAGGGCATTAAAACCGTCTTGTTAAACCACTCTGACCTCCACGTCTCTTCCAAGGGGCATTAAAACCTTCTTGTTAAACCACGGACCTCCACGTCTCTTCCAAGGGGCATTAAAACTGTCTTGTTAAACCACTCTGACCTCCACGTCTCTTCCAAGGGGAATTAAAACCGTCTTGTTAAGCTACTGTGACCGCCATGTCTCTTCTAAGGGGCATTAAAACCGTCTTGTTAAATCACTGTGAACTCCACGTCTCTTCCATGGGGCATTAAAACCGTCTTCTTAAACGACTCTGAACTTCATGTCTCTTCCAAAGGGTATTAAAACCGTCTTGTTAAACCACTCTGAACTCCACGTCTCTTCCAAGGGGCATTAAAACCGTCTTGATAATCCACTCTGAATTCCACGTCTGTTCTAAGGGGCATTAAAACCGTCTTGTTAAGCGACTATGACCTCCACGTCTCTTCCAAGGGGAATTAAAACCGTCTTGTTAAACCAATCTGACCTCCACGACCCCTCCAAGGGGCATTAAAACCGTTTTGTTAAGTTACTGTGACCTCCACGTCTCTTCCAAAGGGAATTACAACCATCTTATTAAGCTACTGTGACCTCCACGTCTCTTCTAAGGGACATAAAAACCGTCTTGTTAAACCACTCTGACCTCCACGTCTCTTCCAAGGGGCATTAAAACCGTCTTGTTAAGCTACTGTTACCTCCACGTCTCTTCCAAGGGGCATTAAAACCGTCTTGTTAAACCACTCTGACCTCCACATCTCTTCCAAGGGGCATTAAAACCATCTTGTTAAGCTACTGTGACCTCCACGTCTCTTCCAAGGGGCATTAAAACCATCTTGTTAAACCACTCTAAACTCCATGTCTCTTCCAAGGGGCATTAAAATTGTCTTGTTAAACCACTCTGAACTCCACGTCTCTTCCAAGGGGCATTAAAATCATCTTGTTAAACCACTCTGAACTCCACGTTGCTTCCAAGGGGCATTAAAACCGTATTGTTAAGCGACTGTGACATCCACGTCTCTTCCAAGGGGCATTAGAACCGTCTTGTTAAACCACTCTAAACTCCATGTCTCTTCCAAGGGGAATTAAAACCGTCTTGTTAAACCACTCTGACCTCCATGTCTCTTCCAAGGGGCATTATAACCATCTTGTTAAGCTACTGTGACCTCCACGTCTCTTCCAAGAGGCATTAAAACAGTTTATTAAACCACTCTGACCTCCCCGTCTCTTCCAAGGGGCATTAAAACCATCTTGTTAAACCACTCTGAACTCCACTTCTCTTCCAAGGGGCATTAAAATCATCTTGTTAAACCACTCTGAACTCCACGTCTCTTCGAAGGGGTATTAAAACCGTCTTTTTAAGCAACTGTGACCTCCACGTCTCTTCCAAGGGACATTAAATCCGTCTTGTTAAACCACTCTGACCTCCACGTCTCTTCCAAGGGGCATGATAACCATCTTGTTAAGCTACTGTGACCTCCACGTCTCTTCCAAGAGGCATTAAAACAGTCTTATTAAACCACTCTGACCTCCACGTCTCTTCCAAGGGGAATTAAAACTGTCTTGTTAAGCTACTGTGACCTTAATGTTTCTTCCAAGGGGCATTAAAACCGTATTGCTAAGCGACTGTGACATCCACATCTCTTCCAAGGGGCATTAAAACCGTCTTGTTAAACCACTCTGAACTCCACGTCTCTTCCAAGGGGCATTACAATCGTCTTATCAAGCTACTGTGACCTCCACGTCTCTTCCAAGGGGCATTAAAACCATCTTGTTAAACCATTCTGACCTCCACGTTTCTTCCAAGGGGCATTATAACCATCTTGTTAAGCTACTGTGACCTCCAAATCTCTTCCAAGGGGCATCAAAACCATCTTGTTAAAGCACTCTGACCTCCACGTCTCTTACAAGGGGCATTAAAATCATCTGGATAAGCTACTGTGACCTCTAAGTCTCTTCCAAGGGGCATTAAAACCGTCTCGTTAAACCACTCTGACCTCCACGTCTCTTCCAAGGGGCATTAAAATCGTCTTGTTAAACCACTCTGACCCCCACGTTTCTTCCAAGGGGCATTACAACCAGCTTGTTAAGCTTTTGTGACCTCCATGTCTCTTCCAAGGGGCATTAAAACCGTCATGTTAAACCACTCTGAACTCCACGTCTCTTCCAATGGGCATTAAAACCATCTTGTTAAACCACTCTGACCTCCACATCTCTTCCAAGGGACATTAAAACTGTCTTGTTAAGCTACTGTGACTTTCATGTTTCTTCCAAGGGGCATTAAAACCGTATAGTTTAGCGAATCCACGTCTCTTCCAAGGGGCATTAAAACCGTCTGGTTAAACCACTCTGAACTCCACGTCTCTTCCAAGGGGCATTACAAACATCTTATCAAGCTACTGTGACCTCCACTTCTCTTCCAAGGGGCATTAAAACCATCTTGTTAAACCATTCTGACCTCCACGTCTCTTCCAAGGGTTATTATAACCGTCTTGTTAAGCTACTGTGACCTCCAAATCTCTTCCAAGGGGCATTAAAACCGACTTGTTAAACCACTCTGATATTCACGTCTCTTACAAGGGGCATTAAAATCGTCTGGTTAAGCTACTGTGACCTCCACGTCTCTTCCAAGGGGCATTAAAACCGTCCTGTTAAACCACTCTGAAATCCACCTCTCTTGAAAGGGGCATTAAAACCGTCTCGTTAGAACACTCTGAACTCCACGTCTCTTCCAAGGGGCATTAAAACTGTCTTGTTAAACCACTCTGACTTCCAAGTCTCTTCCAAGGGGCATCAAAACCGTCTTGTTAAGCTACTGTGACCTCCACAATTCTTCCAAGGGGCATTAAAACCATCTTGCTAAGCTCCTGTGACCATAACGTCTCATCCAAGGGGCATTAAAACCGTCCTGTTAAACCACTCTGAACTCACGTATCTTCCTAGGGGCATTAAAACTCTCTTGTTAAACCACTCTGACCTCCATGTCTCTTCCAAGGGGCATTTAAACCGTCTTGATAAGCTACTGTAACCTCCACGTCTCTTCCAAGGGGCATTAAAACCGTCTTGTTAAGATGCTCTGACCTCCACGTCTCTTCCAAGGGGCATTAAAACCATCTTGTTAAACCACTCTGACCCCCACGTTTCTTCCAAGGGGCATTACAACCAGATTGTTAAGCTTTTGTGACCTCCATGTCTCTTCCAAGGGGCATTAAACCCGTCATGTTAAACCACTCTGAACTCCACGTCTCTTCCAATGGGCATTAAAACCATCTTGTTAAACCACTCTGACCTCCACATCTCTTCCAAGGGGCATTAAAACTGTCTTGTTAAGCTACTGTGACTTTCATGTTTCTTCCAAGGGGCATTAAAACCGTATTGTTAAGCGACTGTGACATCCACGTCTCTTCCAAGGGGCATTAAAACCGTCTTGTTAAACCACTCTGAACTCCACGTCTCTTCCAAGGGGCATTACAAACGTCTTATCAAGCTACTGTGACCTCCACTTCTCTTCCAAGGGGCATTAAAACCATCTTGTTAAACCATTCTGACCTCCACGTCTCTTCCAAGGGCCATTATAACCGTCTTGTTAAGCTACTGTGACCTCCAAATCTCTTCCAAGGGGCATTAAAACCGTCTTGTTAAACCACTCTGACATTCACGTCTCTTACAAGGGGCATTAAAATCGTCTGGTTAAGCTACTGTGACCTCCACGTCTCTTCCAAGGAGCATTAAAACCGTCCTGTTAAACCACTTTGAAATCCACCTCTCTTGAAAGGGGCATTAAAACTGTCTCGTTAGAACACTCTGAACTCCACGTCTCTTCCAAGGGGCATTAAAACCGTCTTGTTAAACCACTCTGACTTCCAAGTCTCTTCCAAGGAGCATCAAAACCGTCTTGTTAAGCTACTGTGACCTCCACATCTCTTCCAAGGGGCATTAAAACTGTCTTCTTAAACCACTCTGAACTCCACGTCTCTTCCAAGGGGCATTAAAACCATCTTGCTAAGCTCCTGTGACCATAACGTCTCATCCAAGGGGCATTAAAACCGTCCTGTTAAACCACTCTGACCTCACGTATCTTCCTAGGGGCATTAAAACCGTCTTGTTAAACCATTCTGACCTCTACGTCTCTTCCAAGTGGCATGAAAACCATCTTGTTAAACCACTCTGAACTCCACGTCTCTTCCAAAGGGCATTAAAACCGTCTTGTTAAACCACTCTGACCTCCAAGTCTCTTCCAAGGGGCATTAAAACTGTCTTGAAAAACCACTCTGACCTCCACGTCTCTTCCAAGGGGCATTAAGACCGTCTTGTTAAGCTACTGTGACCACCACGTCTCTTCTAAGGGGCATTAAAACCGTCTTGTTAAATCACTGTGAACTCCACGTCTCTTCCAAGGGGCATTAAAACCGTCTTCTTAAACCACTCTGAACATCATGTCTCTTCCAAAGGGCATTAAAACCGTCTTGTTAAACCACTCTGAACTCCACGTCTCTTCCAAGGGGCATTAAAACCGTCTTGATAATCCACTCTGAACTCCACGTCTGTTCCAAGGGGCATTAAAACCGTCTTGTTAAGCGACTATGACCTCCACGTCTCTTCCAAGGGGAATTAAAACCGTCTTGTTAAACCACTCTGACCTCCACGAGTCCTCCAAGGGGCATTAAAACCGTTTTGTTAAGTTACTGTGACCTTCACGTCTCTTCCAAAGGGAATTACAACCATCTTATTAAGCTACTGTGACCTCCACGTCTCTTCCAAGGGACATAAAAACCGTCTTGTTAAACCACTCTGACCTCCATGTCTCTTCCAAGGGGCATTAAAACCGTCTTGTTAAGCTACTGTTACCTCCACGTCTCTTCCAAGGGGCATTAAAACCGTCTTGTTAAACCACTCTGACCTCCACATCTCTTCCAAGGGGCATTAAAACCATCTTGCTAAGCTACTGTGACCTCCACGTTTCTTCCAAGGGGCATTAAAACCGTCTTGTTAAACCACTCTAAACTCCATGTCTCTTCCAAGGGGCATTAAAATTGTCTTGTTAAACCACTCTGAGCTCCACGTCTCTTCGAAGGGGCATTAAAACCGTTTTGTTAAGCAACTGTGACCTTCACGTCACTTCCAAGGGGAATTAAAACCGTCTTGTTAAACCACTCTGACCTCCATGTCTCTTCCAAGGGGCATTATAACCATCTTGTTAAGCTACTGTGACCTCCACGTCTCTTCCAAGAGGCATTAAAACAGTTTATTAAACCACTCTGACCTCCCCGTCTCTTCCAAGGGGCAATAAAACCGTCTTGTGAAATCACTCTGACCTCCACGTCTCTTCCAATGGGCATTAAAACCATCTTGTTAAGCTACTGTGACCTCCACGTCTCTTCCAAGGGGCATTAAAAACGTCTTGTTAAACCACTCTGAACTCCACGTCTCTTTCAACGGGCATTACAACCGTCTTCTCAAACTACTGTGACCTTGACGTCTCTTCAAAGGGGCATTAAAACCATCTTGTTAAACCATTCTGACCTCCACGTCTCTTACAAGGGGCATTATAACCGTCTTGTTAAGCTACTGTGACCTCCAAATCTCTTCCAAGAGGCATTAAAACCGTCTTGTTAAACCACTCTGACCTCCACGTCTCTTCCAAGGGGCATTAAAATCGTCTTGTTAAGCTACTGTGACCTCCAATTCTCTTCCAAGGGGCATTAAAACCGTCTCGTTAAACCATTCTGACCTCCACGTCTCTTCCAAGGAGCAATAAAACTGTCTTGTTAAACCACTCTGACATCGACGTCTCTTCCAAGGGGCATGAAGACCATCTTGTTAAACCACTCTGACCTCCACGTCTCTTCCAAGGGGCATCAAAACCGTCTTGTTAAACCACTCTGACCTCCACGTCTCTTCCAAGGGGCATTAAAACCGTCTTGTTAAACCACTCCAACCTCCATGTCTCTTCCAAGGGGCATTAAACCGTCTTGTTAAACCACTCTGACCTCCCTGTCTCTTCCAAGGGGCATTAAAACCGTCTTGTTAAACCACTCTGACCTCCACGTCTCTTCCAAGGGGCATCAAAACCGTCTTTTTAAACCACTCTGACTTCCACGTCTCTTCTAAGGGGCATTATAACCGTCTTGTTAAGCTACTGTGACCAAAACATCTCTTCCAATGGGCATTACAACAGTCTTGTTAAGCTACTGTGACCACCACGTTTCTTCCAAGGGGCATTAAAATCGTCTTGTTAAACCACTCTGACCTACACGTCTCTTCCAAGGTGCATTATAACCGTCATGTTAAGCTACTGTGACCACCACGTCTCTTCCAAGGGGCATTAAAACCATCTTGTTAATCCACTCTGACCCCCACGTCTCTTCCAAGGGGCATTAAAACCGTCTTGTTAAGCTTTTGTGACCTCCACATCTCTTCCAAGGGGCTTTAAAATCGTATTGTTAAACCACTCTGAACTCCACTTGTCTTCCAAGGGGCATTAAAACCGTCTTGTTAAACCACTCTGAATTCTACGTCTCTTCGAAGGGGTATTAAAACCGTCTTGTAAAGCAATTGTGACCTCCACGTCTCTTCCAAGGGACATTAAAACCGTCTTGTTAAACCACTCTGACCTCCACGTCTCTTCCAAGGGGCATGATAACCATCTTGTTAAGCTACTGTGACCTCCACGTCTCTTCCAAGAGGCATTAAAACAGTCTTATTAAACCACTCTGACCTCCACGTCTCTTCCAAGGGGCATTAAAACTGTCTTGTTAAGCTACTGTGACCTTCATGTTTCTTCCAAGGGGCATTAAAACCGTATTGCTAAGTGACTGAGATATCCACGTCTCTTCCAAGGGGCATTAAAACGGTCTTATTAAACCACTCTGAACTCCACGTCTCTTCCAAGGGGCATTACAACCGTCTTATCAAGCTACTGTGACCTCCACGTCTCTTCCAAGGGGCATTAAAACCATCTTGTTAAACCATTCTGACCTACACGTCTCCTCCAAGGGGCATTATAGCCGTCTTGTTAAGCTACTGTGACCTCCAAATCTCTTCCAAGGGGCATTAAAACCATCTTGTTAAACTACTCTGACCTCCACGTCTCTTACAAGGGGCATTAAAATCGTCTGGATAAGCTACTGTGACCTCCAAGTCTCTTCCAAGAGGCATTAAAACCGTCTTATTAAACCACTCTGACCTCCACGTATCTTCCAAGGAGCAATAAAACCGTCTTGTTAAACTACTCTGACCTCCACGTCTCTTCCAAGGGGCATTAAAATCGTCTTGTTAAACCACTCTGAACCCCACGTCTCTTCCAAGGGGCATTACAACCAGCTTGTTAAGCTTTTGTGACCTCCATGTCTCTTCCAAGGGGCATTAAAACCGTCTTGTTAAACCACTCTGAACTCCACGTCTCTTCCAAGGGGCATTAAAACCTTCTTGTTAAACCACTCTGACCTCCACATCTCTTCCAAGGGGCATTAAAACTGTCTTGTTAAGCTACTGTGACTTTCATGTTTCTTCCAAGGGGCATTAAACCGTATTGTTAAGCGACTGTGACATCCACGTCTCTTCCAAGGGGCATTAAAACCGTCTTGTTAAACCACTCTGAACTCCACGTCTCTTCCAAGGGCCATTTTAACCGTCTTGTTAAGCTACTGTGACCTCCAAATCTCTTCCAAGGGGCACTAAAACAGTCTTGTTAAACCACTCTGACCTTCACGTCTCTTGCAAGGGGCATTAAAATCGTCTTGTTAAGCTACTGTGACCTTCACGCTTCTTCCAAGGGGCATTAAGACCGTCTTGTTAAGCTACTGTGACCTCCTCGTCTCTTCCAAGGGGCATTAAAACCATCTTGTTAGCCCACTTTGACCTCCACGTCTCTTCCAAGGGGAATTAAAACCGTCTTGTTAAACTACTGTGACCTTCACGTCTCTTCCAAGGGACATTAAAACCATCTTGTTAAACCACTCTGAACTCCACGTCTCTTCCAAGGGGCATTAAAACCATCTTGTTAAACCACTCTGACCTCCACGTCTCTTCCAAGGGGCATTAAAACCATCTTGTTAAACCACTCTGACCTCCACGTCTCTTCCAAGGGGCATTAAAATCGTCTTGTTAAACCAGTCTGACCCCCACGTCTCTTCCAAGGGGCATTACAACCAGCTTGTTAAGCTTTTGTGACCTCCATGTCTCTTCCAAGGGGCATTAAAACCGTCTTGTTTAGCTGCTGTGACCTCCACGTCTCTTCCAAGGGGCATTAAAACTGTCTTGTTAAAGCACTCTGACCTCCACGTCTCTTCCAAGGGGCATTAAAACCATCTTGTTAAGCCACTGTGACGTCCACGTCTCTACCAAGGGGCATTAAAACCGTCTTTTTAAACAACTCTGACCTCCACGTCTTTTCCAAGGGGCATTAAAACCGTCTTGTTAAACCACTCTGACTTGCACGTCTCTTCCAACGGGCATTAAAACCGTCTTGTTAGACCACTCTGACCTCCACGTCTCTTCCAAGGGGCATTAAAACCGTCTTGTTAAACAACTCTGACTTCCACGTCTCTTCCAAGGGGCATTAAAACCGTCTTGTTAAACCACTCTGACCTCCACGTCTCTTCCAAGGGGCATTAAAACCGTCTTGTTAAGCTACTGTGACCTCCACGTCTCTTCCAAGCGGCATTAAACCGTCAAGTTAAACTACTCTGACCTCCCCGTCTCTTCCAAGTGGCATTAAAACCGTCTTGTTAAGTTACTGTGACCACCACATCTCTATCAAGGGGCATTAAAACCGTCTTGTTATACCACTCTGACCTCCACGTCTCTTCCAAGGGGCATTAAAACTGTCTTATTAAATCACTCTAACCTCCATGTCTCTTCCAAGGGGCATTAAAACCATCTTGTTAAACCACTCTGACCTCCACGTCTCTTCCAAGGGGCATTTAAATCGTCTTGTTAAGCTACTGTGACCTTCACGCTTCTTCCAAGGGGCATTAAGACCGTCTTGTTAAGCTACTGTGACCTCCTCGTCTCTTCCAAGGGGCATTAAAACCATCTTGTTAGCCCACTTTGACCTCCACGTCTCTTCCAAGGGGAATTAAAACCGTCTTGTTAAAATACTGTGACCTTCACGTCTCTTCCAAGGGACATTAAAACCATCTTGTTAAACCACTCTGAACTCCACGTCTCTTCCAAGGGGCATTAAAACCATCTTGTTAAACCACTTTCACCTCCACGTCTCTTCCAAGGGGCATTAGAACCGTCTTGTTAAACCACTCTGAACTCCACGTCTCTTCCAAGGAGCATTAAAACAGTCTTGTTAAACCACTGTGAACTAAACGTCTCTTCCAAGGGGCATTAAAACCGTCCTGTTAAACCACTCTGTCCTCCACGTCTCTTCCAAGGGGCATTAAAACCATCTTGTTAAGCTACTGTGACCTTCACGTCTCTTCCAAGCGGCATTAAAACCGTCTTGTTAAGATACTGTGACCTCCACGTCTCTTCCAAGGGGCATTAAAACTGTCTTGATAAACCACTCTGACTTCCACGTCTCTTCCAAGGGGCATTAAAACCGTCTTGTTAAGCAACTGTGACCTCCACGTTTCTTCCAAGTGGCATTAAAACCGTCTTGTTAAACCACTCTGACCTCCAAATCTCCTCCAAGGGGCATTATTACCATCTTGTTAAGCTACTGTGACCTCCACTTCTCTTCCAAGGAGCATTACAACCATCTTGTTAAGCTACTGTGACCTCCACGTCTCTTCCAAGGGGCATTAAAACCATCTTGTTAAACCACTCTGACCTCCACGTCTCTTCCAAGGGGCATTAAAATCCTCTTGTTAAACCAGTCTGACCCCCACGTCTCTTCCAAGGGGCATTACAACCAGCTTGTTAAGCTTTTGTGACCTCCATGTCTCTTCCAAGGGGCATTAAAACCGTCTTGTTTAGCTGCTGTGACCTCCACGTCTCTTCCAAGGGGCATTAAAACTGTCTTGTTAAAGCACTCTGACCTCCACGTCTCTTCCAAGGGGCATTAAAACCATCTTTTTAAGCCACTGTGACGTCCACGTCTCTACCAAGGGGCATTAAAACCGTCTTTTTAAACAACTCTGACCTCCACGTCTTTTCCAAGGGGCATTAAAACCGTCTTGTTAAACCACTCTGAACTAAACGTCTCTTCCAATGGGCATTAAAACCGTCCTGTTAAACCACTCTGTCCTCCACGTCTCTTCCAAGGGGCATTAAAACCATCTTGTTAAGCTACTGTGACCTTCACGTCTCTTCCAAGCGGCATTAAAACCGTCTTGTTAAGATACTGTGACCTCCACGTCTCTTCCAAGGGGCATTAAAACCATCTTGTTAAACCACTCTGACTTCCTCGTTTCTTCCAATAGGCATTACAACCGTCTTGTTAAGCTACTGTGCCCTCCACGTCTCTTCCAAGGGGCATTAAAACCATCTTGTTAAACGACTCTGACCTCCACGTCTCTTCAAAGGGGCATTAAAACCTCTTGTTAAACAACTCTGAACTCCACGTCTCTTCTAAGGAGCATTAAAACCGTCTTGTTAAACCATTCTGAACTCCACGTCTCTTCCAAGGGGCATTAAAACTGTCTTGTTTAACAACTCTGACCTCCACGTCTATTCCAAGGGGCATTAAAACCATCTTGTTAAGCCACTCTGACGTCCCTGTCTCTTCCAAAGGGCATTAAAACCGTCTTTTTAAACCACAATGACCTACACGTCTCTTTGAAGGGGCATGAAAAATGTCTTGTTAAACCACTCTGACCTGCACGTCTCTTACCAATTGGCATTAAAACCGTCTTGTTAAGCTACTGTGACCTCCACGTCTCTTCCAAGGGGCATTAAAACCGTCCTGTTAAACCACTCTGAACTCCACGTCTCTTCCAAGTGGCATTAAAACCGTCTTGTTAAACCACTCTGACTTCCACGTCTCTTCCAAGGGGCATTAAAACCATCTTGTTAAGCAACTTTGATCTCCACGTCTCATCCAAGGGGCATTAAAACTGTCTTATAAAACCACTCTGACCTCCATGTCTCTTAAAAGGGGCATTAAAACCGTCTTGTTAAACCACTCTGACCTCCAAGTCTCTTCCAAGGGGCATTAAAATCGTCTTGTTAAGCTACTGTGACCTTAACGCTTCTTCCAAGGGGCATTAAGACCGTCTTGTTAAGCTACTGTGACCTCCACATCTCTTCCAAGGGGCATTAAAACCGTCTTGTTAAACCACTCTGACCTCTAACTCCCTTCCAAGAGGCATTAAAACCATCTTGTTAACCTACTGTGACCACCATGTTTCTTCCAAGGGGCATTAAAACCGTATTGTTAAGCGACTGTGACCTCCATGTCTCTTCCAAGCGGCATTAAAACCGTCTTGTTAAGCTACTGTGACCTCCACGTCTCTTCCAAGGGGCATTAAAACCGTCTTACTAAACCAATCTGAACTCCACGTCTCTTCCAAGGGGCATTACAACCGTCTTATCAAGCTACTGTGACCTCCAAATCTCTTCCAAGGGGCATTAAAACCGTCTTGTTAAACCAATCTGAACTCCACGTCTCTTCCAAGGGACATTATAACCGTCTTGTTAAACCATTCTGAACTCCACGTCTCTTCCAAGGGGCATTATAACCGTCTTGTTAAGCTACTGTGACCTCCAAATCTCTTCCAAGGGGCATTAAAACCCTCTTGTTAAACCACTCTGACCCGAACGTCTCTTCCAAGGGGCTTTAAAACCTTCTTGTTAAACCACTCTGACCTCCACGTCTCTTCCAAGGGGCATTAAAACCATCTTGTTAAATCACTCTGACTTCCACGTCTCTTCCAAGGGGCATTATAACCATCTTGTTAAGCTACTGTGACCTCCACGTCTCTTCCAAGGGTTTTATAACAATCTTGTTAAACCACTTTGACCTCCACGTCTCTTCCAAGGGGCAATAAAACCATCTTGTTAAACCACTCTAACCTCCACGTCTCTTCCAAGAGGCAATAAAAACCGTCTTGTTAAACCACTCTGAACTCCACGTCTCTTTCAAGGGGCATTAAAACCGCCTTGTTAAACCACTCTGACTTCCACGTCTCTTCCAAGGGGCATTATAACCATCTTGTTAAGCTACTGTGACCTCCGCGTCTCTTCCAAGGGTCAATAAAACCGTCTTGTTAAAACACTCTGACTTCCACGTCTCTTACACGGGGCATTATAACCGTCTTGTTAAGCTACTGTAACCTCCACGTTTCTTCCAAGGGGCATTAAAACCATCTTGTTAAACCACTCTGACCTCCACGTCTCTTCCAAGGCGCATTAAAACCATCTTGTTAAACCACTCTGACCTCCACATCTCTTCCAAGGGACATTAAAACTATCTTGATAAGCCACTCTGAACTCCATGTCTCTTCCAAGGGGCATTAAAACCGTTTTGTTTAGCTGCTGTGACCTCCACGTCTCTTCCAAGGCGCATTAAAACCATCTTGTTAAACCACTCTGACCTCCACATCTCTTCCAAGGGATATTAAAACTATCTTGATAAACCACTCTGAACTCCATGTCTCTTCCAAGGGGCATTAAAACCGTTTTTTTTATCTGCTGTGACCTCCACGTCTCTTCCAAGGGGCATTAAAACAGTCTGGTTAAGTTACTGTGACCACCACATCTCTTCCAAGGGGCATTAAAAAGATCTTATTAAACTACTCTGAACTCCATGTCTCTTCCAAGGGGCATTAAAACCGTCTTGTTAAACCACTCTGACCTCCAAGTCTCTTCCAAGGGGCATTAAAACCGTCTTGTTTAGCTGCTGTGACCTCCACGTCTCTACGAAGGGGCATTAAAACCGTCTTTTTAAACCACTCTGACCTCCAATCTCTTCAAAGGGGCATTAAAACCATATTATTAAACCACTCTGACCTGCATGTCTCTTCCAAGGGGCATTAAAACCGTCTTGTTAAACAACTCTGACTTCCACGTCTCTTCCAAGGGGAATTAAAACCATCTTGATAAACCACTCTGACCTCCCCGTCTCTTCCAAGGGGCATTAAAACCATCTTGTTAAGCCATTGTGACGTCCACGTCTCTACCAAGGGGCATTAAAACCGTCTTTTTAAACCACTCTGAACTCCACGTCTCTTCCAAGGAGCATTAAAACAGTCTTGTTAAACTACTCTGAACTAAACGTCTCTTCCAAGGGGCATTAAAAACGTCCTGTTTAACCACTCTGTCCTCCACGTCTCTTCTAAGGGGCATTAAAACCATCTTTGTAAGCTACTGTGACCTTCACGTCTCTTCCAACGGGCATTAAAACCGTCTTGTTAAGCTACTGTGACCTCCACGTCTCTTACAAGGGGCATTAAAACCGTCTTGTTAAGCTACTGTGACCTTCACGTCTCTTTTAAGGGGCATTAAAACCGTCTTGTGAAACCACTCTGACTTCCATGTCTCTTCCAAGGGGAATTATAACCGTCTTGTTAAGCTACTGTGACCTCCATGTTTCTTCCAAGGGGCATTACAACCGTCTTGTTAAGCTACTGTGACCTCCACGTCTCTTCCAAGATGGATTAAAACCATCTTGTTAAACCACTCTGACCTCCACGTCTCTTCAAAGGGGCATTAAAACCTCTTGTTAAACAACTCTGACCTCCACGTCTCTTCTAAGGGGCATTAAAACCGTCTTGTTAAACCACTCTGAACTCCACGTCTCTTCCAAGGAGCATTAAAACAGTCTTGTTAAACCACTCTGAACTAAACGTCTCTTCCAAGGGGCCTTAAAACCGTCCTGTTAAACCACTCTTTCCTCCACGTCTCTTCCAAGGGGCATTAAAACAATATTTGTAAGCTACTGTGACCTTCATGTCTCTTCCAAGCGGCATTAAAACCGTCTTGTTAAGCTACTGTGACCTCCACGTCTCTTCCAAGGGGCATTAAAACCGTCTTGTTAAACGACTCTGACTTCCCCGTCTCTTCCAATGGGCATTAAAACCGTCTTGTTAAGCTACTGTTACCTCCACGTCTCTTCCAAGGGGCATTATAACCGTCTTGTTAAGCTACTGTGACCTCCATGTTTCTTCCAAGGGGCATTACAACCGTCTTGTTAAGCTACTGTGACCTCCACGTCTCTTCCAAGGGGCATTAAAACCATCTTGTTAAACCACTCTGAACTCCACATCTCTTCCAAGCGGCATTAAAACCGTCTTGTTAAGCTGCTGTGACCTCCACGTCTCTTCCAAGGGGCATTAAAACTGTCTTGTTTAACCACTCTGACCTCCACGTCTCTTCCAAGGGGCATTAAAACCATCTTGTTAAGCCACTGTGACGTCCACGTCTCTTCCAAGGGGCATTAAAACCGTCTTTTTAAACCACTCTGACCTCCACGTCTCTTCCAAGGGGCATTAAAACCATCTTGTTAAGCTACTGTGACCTCCACGTCTCTTCCAAGGGGCATTAAAACTGTCTTATTAAACCACTCTGACCTGCACGTCTCTTCCAAGGGGCATTAAAACCGTCCTGTTAAATCGCTCTGAACTCCACTTCTCTTCCAAGTGGCATTAAAACCATCTTGTTCAGTTACTGTGAGTACCACATCTCTTCCAAGTGGCATTAAAACCTTCTTGTTAAACCACTCTGACCTCCACGTCTCTTCCAAGGGGCATTAAAACCGTCTTGTTAAGCTACTGTGACCTCCACGTCTCTTCCAAGGGGCATTAAAACCGTCCTGTTAAATCGCTCTGAACTCCACTTCTCTTCCAAGTGGCATTAAAACCATCTTGTTCAGTTACTGTGAGTACCACATCTCTTCCAAGTGGCATTAAAACCTTCTTGTTAAACCACTCTGACCTCCACGTCTCTACTAAGGGGCATTAAAACCGCCTTTTTAAACCACTCTGACCTCCACGTCTCTTCCAAGGGGCATTAAAAAAGTCTTGTTAAACCACTCTGAACTCCACGTCTCTTCCAATTGGCATTAAAACCATCTTGTTAGACCACTTTCACCTACACGTCTCTTCTAAGGGGCATTAAAACCATCTTTGTAAGCTACTATGACCTTCACGTCTCTTCCAACGGTCATTAAAACCGTCTTGTTAAGCTACTGTGACCTCAATCTCTCTTCCAAGGGGCATTAAAACTGTTTTATTAAACCACTCTGACCTCCATGTTTCTTCCAAGAGGCATAAAAACCGTCTTGTTAAACCACTCTGACCTCCAAGTCTCTTCCAAGGGGCATTAAAACCGTCTTGTTAAACCACTCTGAACTCCACGTCTCTTCCAAGAAGCATTAAAACAGTCTTGTTAAACCACTCTGAACTAAACGTCTCTTCCAAGGGGCATTAAAACCGTCCTGTTTAACCACTCTGGCCTCCACGTCTCTTCCAAGGGGCATTAAAACCATCTTTGTAAGCTACTGTGACCTCCACGTCTCTTCCAAGGTGCATTAAAACCATCTTGTTAAACCACTCTGACCTCCACGTCTCTTCAAAGGGGCATTAAAACCTCTTGTTAAACAACTCTGAACTCCACGTCTCTTCTAAGGGGCATTAAAACCGTCTTGTTAAACCACTCTGAACTCCACGTCTCTTCCAAGGGGCATTAAAACCATCTTGTAAAGCTGCTGTGACCTCCACGTCTCTTCCAAGGGGCATTAAAACCGTCTTGTTAAGCTACTGTGACCTCCACATCTCTTCCAAGGGGCATTAACACCGTCTTGTTAAACCACTCTGATTCCATGTCTCTTCCAAGGGGCATTAAGACCGTCTTGTTAAGCTACTGTGATCTCCACGTTTCTTCCAAGGGGCATTAAAACCGTCTTGTTAAACCACTCTGACCTCCACGTCTCTTCCAAGGGGCATTATAACCATCTTCTTAACCTACTGTGACCTCCACGTCTCTTCCAAGTGGCATTACAACCATCTTGTTAAGCTACTGTGACCTCCACATCTCTTCGAAGGGGCATTAAAACTGTCTTGTCAAACCACTCTGACTTCCATGTCTCTTCCAAGGGACATTATAACCGTCTTGTTAAGCTACTGTGACCTCCATGTTTCTTCCAAGGGGCATTACAACCATCTTGTTAAGCTACAGTGACCTCCATGTCTCTTCCAAGGTGCATTAAAACCATCTTGTTAAACAACTCTGACCTCCACGTCTCTTCAAAGGGGCGTTAAAACCTCGTGTTAAACAACTCTGAACTCCACGCCTCTTCTAAGGGGCATTAAGACCGTCTTGTTAAACCACTCTGAACCCCACATCTCTTCCAAGGGGCATTAAAACCGTCTTGTAAAGCTGCTGTGACCTCCACGTCTCTTCCAAAGGGCATTAAAGTAGTCTTGCTAAACCACTCTGACCTCCACGTCTCTTCCAAGGGGCATTAAAACCGTCTTGTTAAGCCAATGTGACGTCCACGTCTCTACTAAGGGGCATTAAAACCGTCTTTTTAAACCACTCTGACCTCCACGTCTCTTCCAAGGGGCATTAAAAAAGTCTTGTTAAACCACTCTGACCTGCACGTCTCTACCAAGGGGCATTAAAACCGTCTTGTTAAACAACTGTGATTTCCAGGTCTCTTCCAAGGGGCATTAAAACCGTCTTATTAAACCACTCTGACCTCCACGTCTCTTCCAAGGGACCTTAAAACCGTCTTGTTAAACCACTCTGAACTCCACGTCTCTTCCAATTGGCATTAAAACCATCTTGTTAGACCACTTTCACCTCCACGTCTCTTCCAAGGGGCATTAAAACCGTCTTGTTAAACAACTCTGAACTCCACGTCTCTTCCAAGGAGCATTAAAACAGTCTTGTTAAACCACTCTGAACTGAACGTCTCTTCCAAGGGGCATTAAAACCGTCGTGTTTAACCACTCTTTCCTCCACGTCTCTTCTAAGGGGCATTAAAACCATCTTTGTAAGCTACTGTGACCTTCACGTCTCTTCCAACGGGCATTAAAACCGACTTGTTAAGCTACTGTGACCTCCAAGTCTCTTACAAGGGGCATTAAAACCGTCTTGTAAAGCTGCTGTGACCTCCACGTCTCTTCCAAGGGGCATTAAAACCGTCTTGTTAAGCTACTGTGACCTCCACGTCTCTTCCAAGGGGCATTAACACCGTCTTGTTAAACCACTCTGATTCCATGTCTCTTCCAAGGGGCATTAAGACCGTCTTCTTAAGCTACTGTGACCTCCACGTTTCTTCCAAGGGGCATTAAAACCGTCTTGTTAAACCACTCTGACCTCCACGTCTCTTCCAAGGGGCATTATAACCATGTTCTTAACCTACTGTGACCTCGACATCTCTTCCAAGTGGCGTTACAACCATGTGTTAAGCTACTGTGACCTCCACGTCTCTTCGAAGGGGCATTAAAACTGTCTTGTTAAACCACTCTGACTTCCATGTCTCTTCCAAGGGGCATTATAACCGTCTTGTTAAGCTACTGTGACCTCCATGTTTCTTCCAAGGGGCATTACAACCGTCTTGTTAAGCTACAGTGACCTCCATGTCTCTTCCAAGGTGCATTAAAACCATCTTGTTAAACAACTCTGACCTCCACGTCTCTTCAAAGGGGCATTGAAACCTCTTGTTAAACAACTCTGAACTCCACGCCTCTTCTAAGGGGCATTAAAACCGTCTTGTTAAACCACTCTGAACCCCACATCTCTTCCAAGGGGCATTAAAACCGTCTTGTAAAGCTGCTGTGACCTCCACGTCTCTTCCAAAGGGCATTAAAGTAGTCTTGCTAAACCACTCTGACCTCCATGTCTCTTCCAAGGGGCATTAAAGCCATCTTGTTAAGCCACTGTGACGTCTACGTCTCTACTAAGGGGCATTAAAACCGTCTTTTTAAACCACTCTGACCTCCACGTCTCTTCCAAGGGGCATTAAAAAAGTCTTGTTAAACCACTCTGACCTGCACGTCTCTACCAAGGGGCATTAAAACCGTCTTGTTAAACAACTGTGACTTCCACGTCTCTTCCAAGGGGCATTAAAACTGTCTTATTAAACCACTCTGACCTCCACGTCTCTTCCAAGGGACCTTAAAACCGTCTTGTTAAACCACTCTGAACTCCACGTCTCTTCCAATTGGCATTAAAACCATCTTGTTAGACCACTTTCAACTCCACGTCTCTTCCAAGGGGCATTAAAACCGTCTTGTTAAAACACTCTGAACTCCACCTCTCTTCCAAGGATCATTAAAACAGTCTTGTTAAACCACTCTGAACTGAACGTCTCTTCCAAGGGGCATTAAAACCGTCCTGTTTAACCACTCTGTCCTCCACGTCTCTTCTAAGGGGCATTAAAACCATCTTTGTAAGCTACTGTGACCTTCACGTCTCTTCCAACGGGCATTAAAACCGTCTTGTTAAGCCACTGTGACCTCCACGTCTCTTGCAAGGGGCATTAAAACCGTCTTGTTAATCTACTGTGACCCCCACGTCTCTTTTAAGGGGCATTAAAACCGCCTTGTGAAACCACTCTGACTTCCATGTCTCTTCCAAGGGCCATTATAACCGTCTTGTTAAGCTACTCTGACCTCCACGTCTCTTCAAAGGGGCATTAAAACCTCTTCTTAAACAACTCTGAGCTCCACGTCTCTTCTAAGGGGCATTAAAACCGTCTTGTTAAACCACTCTGAACTCCACGTCTCTTCCAAGGAGCATTAAAACAGTCTTGTTAAACCACTCTGAACTAAACGTCTCTTCCAAGGGGCCTTAAAACCGTCCTGTTAAACCACTCTGTCCTCCACGTCTCTTCCAAGGGGCATTAAAACAATATTTGTAAGCTACTGTGACCTTCATGTCTCTTCCAAGCGGCATTAAAACCGTCTTGTTAAGCTACTGTGACCTCTACGTCTCGCCAAGGGGCATTAAAACCGTCTTGTTAAACCACTATGACTTCCACATCTCTTCCAATGGGCATTAAAACCGTCTTGTTAAGCTACTGTTACCTCCACGTCTCTTCCAAGGGGCATTATAACAGTCTTGTTAAGCTACTGTGACCTCCATGTTTCTTCCAAGGGGCATTACAACCGTCTTGTTAAGCTACTGTGACCTCCACGTCTCTTCCAAGGGGCATTAAAACCATCTTGTTTAACCACTCTGACATCCACGTCTCTTCCAAGGGGCATTAAAACCATCTTGTTAAGCCACTGTTACGTCCACGTCTCTTCTAAGGGGCATTAAAAAAGTCTTGTTAAACCACTCTGACCTGCACGTCTCTACCAAGGGGCATTAAAACCGTCTTGTTAAACAACTGTGACTTCCACGTCTCTTCCAAGGGGCATTAAAACCGTCTTATTAAACCACTCTGACCTCCACGTCTCTACCAAGGGGCATTAGAATCGGCTTGTTAAACCACTCTGAACTCCACGTCTCTTCCAAGGAGCATTAAAACAGTCTAGTTAAACCACTCTGAACTAAACGTCTCTTCCAAGGGGCTTTAAAACTGTCCTGTTAAACCACTTTGTCCTCCACGTCTCTTCCAAGGGGCATTACAACCATCTTGTTAAGCTACTGTGACCTCCACGTCTCTTCCAAGGGGCATTATAACCATCTTCTTAAACTACTGTGACCTCCACGTCTCTTCCAAGTGGCATTACAACCATCTTGTTAAGCTACTGTGACCTCCACGTCTCTTCAAAGGGGCATTAAAACCGTCTTCTTAAACCATTTTGACCTCCACGTCTCTTCCAAGGGGAATTAAAACCGTCTTGTTAAGCTACTGTGACCTCCACGTCTCTTCCAAGGGACATTACAACCGTCTTGTTAAACCACTCTGAACTCCACGTCTCTTCCAAGGGGCATTAAAACGATCTTGTTAAACAACTTTCACCTCCACGTCTCTTCCAAGGGGCATTAAAACCGTCTGTTTAAACCACTCTGACCTCCATATCTCTTCCAAGGGGCATTAAAAAAGTCTTGTTAAACCACTCTGACCTGCATATCTCTTCCAAGGGGCATTACAACCATCTTGTTAAGCTACTGTGACCTCCACGTCTCTTCCAAGGGGCATTAAAACCGTCTTGTTAAACCACTCTGACCTCCACGTCTCTTCCAAGGGGTATTAAAAAAGTCTTGTTAAACCACTCTGACCTGCATGTCTCTTCCAAGGGGCATTAAAACCGTCTTGTTAAGTTACTGTGACCACCACATCTCTTCCAAGTGGCATTAAAACCGTCTTGTTAAACCACTCTGACCTCCAAGTCTCTTCCAAGGGGCATTAAAACCATCTTGTTAAGCTACTGTGACCTCCACGTCTCTTCCAGGGGGCATTAAAACTGTCTTATTAAACCACTCTGACCTCCATGTTTCTTCCAAGTGGCATTAAAACCGTCTTGTTAAACCACTCTGACCTCCAAGTCTCTTCCAAGGGGCATTAAAACCATCTTGTTAAGCTACTGTGACCTCCACGTCTCTTCCAGGGGGCATTAAAACTGTCTTATTAAACCACTCTGACCTCCATGTTTCTTCAAAGAGGCATTAAAACCGTCTTGTTAAACCACTCTGACCTCCAAGTCTCTTCCAAGGGGCATTAAAACCATCTTGTTAAGCTACTGTGACCTCCACGTCTCTTCCAGGGGGCATTAAAACTGTCTTATTAAACCACTCTGACCTCCATGTTTCTTCCAAGAGGCATTAAAACAGTCTTCTTAAACCACTCTGACCTCCAAATCTCTTCCAAGGGGCATTAAAACCGTCTAGTTAAGCAACTGTGACGTTAACGCTTCTTCCAAGGGGCATTAAGACCGTCTTGTTTAGCTACTGTGACCTCCGCGTCTCTTCCAAGGGGCATTAAAACCGTCTTGTTAAACCACTCTGACCTCCACGTCTCTTCGAAGGGGAATTAAAACCGTCTTGTTAAGCTACTGTGAGGTCCACGTCTCTTCCAAGGGACATTAAAGCCGTCTTGTTAAACCACTCTGAACTCCACGTCTCTTCCAATTGGCATTAAAACCATCTTGTTAGACCACTTTCACCTCCACGTCTCTTCCAGGGGGCATTAAAACCGTCTTGTTAAACCACTCTGAACTCCAGGTCTCTTCCAAGGAGCATTAAAACAGTCTTGTTAAACCACTCTGAACTAAACGTCTCTTCCAAGGGGCATTAAAACCGTCCTGTTTAACCACTCTGTCCTCCACGTCTCTTCCAAGGGGCATTAAAACCATCTTTGTAAGCTACTGTGACCTTCACATATTTTCCAACGGGCATTAAAACCGTCTTGTTAAGCTACTGTGACCTCCACGTCTCTTCCAAGGGGCATTAAAACCGTCTTGTTAAACCACTCTGACTTCCATGTCTTTTCCAAGGGGCATTATAGCCGTCTTGTTAAGCTACTGTGACCTCCACGTTTCTTCCAAGGGGCATTAAAACCCTCTTGTTAAACCACTCTGACCTCCACGTCTCTTCCAAGGGGCATTATAACCATCTTGCTAAGCTACTGTGACCTCCACGTCTCTTCCAAGGGGCATTACAACCATCTTGTTAAGCTACTGTGACCTCCACATCTCTTTTAAGGGGCATTAAAACCGTCTTGTTAAACCACTCTGACTTCGATGTCTCTTCCAAGGGGCATTATAACCATATTGTTAAGCTACTGTGACCTCCATGTTTCTTCCAAGGGGCATTACAACCGTCTTGTTAAGTTACTGTGACCTCCACGTCTCTTCCAAGGTGCATTAAAATCATCTTGTTAAACCACTCTGAACTCCACGTCTCTTCTAAGGGGCATTAAAACCGTCTTGTTAAACCACTCTGAACTCCAAGTCTCTTCCAAGGAGCATTAAAACAGTCTTGTTAAACCACTCTGAACTAAACTTATCTTCCAAGGGGCATTAAAACAATATTTGTAAGCTACTGTGACCTTCACGTCTCTTCCAAGCGGCATTAAAACCGTCTTGTTAAGCTACTGAGACCTCCACGTCTCTTCCAAGGGGCATTAAAACCATCTTGTTAAACCACTCTGACTTCCACGTCTCTTCCAATGGGCATTATAACCGTCATGTTAAGCTACTGTGACCTCCATGTTTCTTCCAAGGGGCATTAAAACCATCTTGTTAAACAACTCTGAACTCCACGTCTCTTCCAAGGGGCATTAAAACCGTCTTGTTAAGCTGCTGTGACCTCCACTTCTCTTCCAAGGGACATTAAAACTGTCTTGTTTAACCACTCTGACCTCCACGTCTCTTCCAAGGAGCATTAAAACCGTCTTGTTAAACGACTCTGAACTCCACGTCTCTTCCAAGAAGCATTAAAACAGTCTTGTTAAACCACTCTGAATTAAACGTCTCTTCCAAGGGGCATTAAAACCGTCCTGTTTAACCACTCTGTCCTCCACGTCTCTTCCAAGGGGCATTAAAACCATCTTTGTAAGCTACTGTGACCTCCACGTCTCTTCCAAGGTGCATTAAAACCATCTTGTTAAACCACTCTGACCTCCACGTCTCTTCAAAGGGCATTAAAACCTCTTGTTAAACAACTCTGAACTCCACGTCTCTTCTAAGGGGCATTAAAACCGTCTTGCTAAACCACTCTGAACTCCACGTCTCTTCCAAGGGGCATTAAAACCGTCTTGTAAAGCTGCTGTGACCTCCATGTCTCTTCCAAGGGGCATTAAAACCGTCTTGTTAAGCTACTGTGACATCCACGTCTCTTCCAAGGGTCATTAACACCGTCTTGTTAAACCACTCTGATTCCATGTCTCTTCCAAGGGGCATTAAGACCGTCTTGTTAAGCTACTGTGACCTCCACGTTTCTTCCAAGGGGCATTATAACCGTCTTGTTAAACCACTCTGACCTCCACGTCTCATCCAAGGGGCATTATAACCATCTTCTTAACCTACTGTGACCTCCACGTCTCTTCCAAGTGGCATTACAACCATCTTGTTAAGCTACTGTGACCTCCACGTCTCTTCGAAGGGGCATTAAAACCATCATGTTAAACCACTCTGACCTCCACGTCTCTTCCAATGGGCATTAAAACCATCATGTTAAACCACTCTGACCTCCATGTCTCTTCCAAGGGGCATTAAAACCATCTTGTTAAACCACTCTGACCTCCAAGTCTCTTCCAAGGGGCATTAAAACCGTCTTGTTAAGCTACTGTGACCTTCACGCTTCTTCCAAGGGGCATTAAGACCGTCTTGTTAAGCTACTGTGACCTCCACGTCTCTTCAAAGGGGCATTAAAACCGTCTTCTTAAACCATTTTGACCTCCACGTCTCTTCCAAGGGGAATTAAAACCGTTTTGTTAAGCTACTGTGACCTCCACGTCTCTTCCAAGGGACATTAAAACCGTCTTGTTAAACCACTCTGAACTCCACGTCTCTTCCAAGGGGCATTAAAACCATCTTGTTAAACCACTTTCACCTACACGTCTCTTCTAAGGGGCATTAAAACCGTCTTTTTAAACCACTCTGACCTCCATGTCTCTTCCAAGGGGCATTAAAAAAGTCTTGTTAAACCACTCTGACCTGCATATCTCTTCCAAGGGGCATTACAACCGTCTTGTTAAGCTACTGTGACCTCCACGTCTCTTCGAAGGGGCATTAAAACTGTCTTGTTAAACCACTCTGACTTCCATGTCTCTTCCAAGGGGCATTATAACTGTCTTGTTAAGCTACTGTGACCTCCATGTTTCTTCCAAGGGACATTACAACCGTCTTGTTAAGCTACAGTGACCTCCATGTCTCTTCCAAGGGGCATTAAAAGCGTCTTGTTAAACCACTCTGAACTCCACGTCTCTTCCAAGAAGCATTAAAACAGTCTTGTTAAACCACTCTGAACTAAACGTCTCTTCCAAGGGGCATTAAAACCGTCCTGTTTAACCACTCTGTCCTCCACGTCTCTTCCAAGGGGCATTAAAACCCTCTTTGTAAGCTACTGTGACCTCCACGTCTCTTCCAAGGTGCATTAAAACCATCTTGTTAAACCACTCTGACCTCCACGTCTCTTCAAAGGGCATTAAAACCTCTTGTTAAAGAACTCTGAACTCCACGTCTCTTCTAAGGGGCATTAAAACCGTCTTGTTAAACCACTCTGAACTCCACGTCTCTTCCAAGGGGCATTAAAACCGTCTTGTAAAGCTGCTGTGACCTCCACGTCTCTTCCAAGGGGCATTAAAACCGTCTTGTTAAGCTACTGTGACCTCCACGTCTCTTCCAAGGGTCATTAACACTGTCTTGTTAAACCACTCTGATTCCATGTCTCTTCCAAGGGGCATTAAGACCGTCTTGTTAAGCTACCGTGACTTCCACGTTTCTTCCAAGGGGCATTAAAACCGTCTTGTTAAACCACTCTGACCTCCACGTCTCTTCCAAGGGGCATTATAACCATCTTCTTAAACTACTGTGACCTCCACGTCTCTTCCAAGTGGCATTACAACCATCTTGTTAAGCTACTGTGACCTCCACGTCTCTTCGAAGGGGCATTAAAACTGTCTTGTTAAACCACTCTGACTTCCATGTCTCTTCCAAGGGGCATTATAACTGTCTTGTTAAGCTACTGTGACCTCCATGTTTCTTCCAAGGGACATTACAACCGTCTTGTTAAGCTACAGTGACCTCCATGTCTCTTCCAAGGTGCATTAAAACCATCTTTTTAAACAACTCTGACCTCCACGTCTCTTCAAAGGGGCATTAAAACCTCTTGTTAAACAACTCTGACCTCCACGTCTCTTCCAAGGGGCATTAAAGCCATCTTGTTAAGCCACTGTGACGTCCACGTCTCTACCAAGGGGCATTATAAACGGCTTGTTAAACCACTCTGAACTCCACGTCTTTTCCAAGGAGCATTAAAACAGTCTAGTTAAACCACTCTGAACTAAACGTCTCTTCCAAGGGGCTTTAAAACCGTCCTGTTAAACCACTTTGTCCTCCACGTCTCTTCCAAGGGGCATTACAACCATCTTGTTAAGCTACTGTGACCTCCATGTCTCTTCCAAGGGGCATTAAAACCATCTTGTTAAACCACTCTGACCTCTACGTCTCTTCAAAGGGGCATTAAAACCTCTTGTTAAACAACTCTGAACTCCACGTCTCTTCTAAGGGGCATTAAAACCGTCTTGTTAAACCACTCTGAACTCCACATCTCTTCCAAGGGGCATAAAAACCGTCTTGTTAAGCTGCTCTGACCTCCAAGTCTCCTCCAAGGGGCATTAAAACTGTCTCGTTTAACCACTCTGACCTCCACGTTTCTTCCAAGGGGCATTAAAACCATCATGATAAACCACTCTGACCTCCATGTCTCTTCCAAGGGGCATTAAAACCATCTTGTTAAACCACTCTGACCTCCAAGTCTCTTCCAAGGGGCATTAAAACAGTCTTGTTAAGCAACTGTGACCTTCACGCTTCTTCCAAGGGGCATTAAAACCGTCTTGTTAAGCTACTGTGACCTCCACGTCTCTTCCAAGGGTCATTAACACCGTCTTGTTAAACCACTCTGATTTCATGTCTCTTCCAAGGGGCATTAAGACCGTCTTGTTAAGCTACTGTGACCTCCACGTTTCTTCCAAGGGGCATTAAAACCGTCTTGTTAAACCACTCTGACCTCCACGTCTCTTCCAAGGGCATTATAACCATCTTCTTAACCTACTGTGACCTCCACGTCACTTCCAAGTGGCATTACACCCATCTTGTTAAGCTACTGTGACCTCCACGTCTCTTCGAAGGGGCATTAAAACTGTCTTGTTAAACCACTCTGACTTCCATGTCTCTTCCAAGGGGCATTATAACCGTCTTGTTAAGCTACTGTGACCTCCATGTTTCTTCCAAGGGGCATTACAACCGTCTTGTTAAGCTACAGTGACCTCCATGTCTCTTCCAAGGGGCATAAAAACCGTCTTGTTAAGCTGCTCTGACCTACAAGTCTCCTCCAAGGGGCATTAAAACTGTCTCGTTTAACCACTCTGACCTCCACGTCTCTTCCAAGGGGCATTAAAACCATCATGTTAAACCACTCTGACCTCCATGTCTCTTCCAAGGGGCATTAAAACCATCTTGTTAAACCACTCTGACCTCCAAGTCTCTTCCAAGGGGCATTAAAACGGTCTTGTTAAGCTACTGTGACCTTCACGCTTCTTCCAAGGGGCATTAAGACCGTCTTGTTAAGCTACTGTGATCTCCACGTCTCTTCGAAGGGGCATTAAAACCGTCTTCTTAAACCATTTTGACCTCCACGTCTCTTCCAAGGGGAATTAAAACCGTCTTGTTAAGCTACTGTGACCTCCACGTCTCTTCCAAGGGACATTAAAACCGTCTTGTTAAACCACTCTGAACTCCACGTCTCTTCCAAGGGGCATTAAAACCATCTTGTTAAACCACTTTCACCTCCACGTCTCTTCCAAGGGGCATTAAAACCGTCTTTTTAAACCACTCTGACCTCCATGTCTCTTCCAAGGGGCATTAAAAAAGTCTTGTTAAACCACTCTGACCTGCATATCTCTTCCAAGGGGCATTACAACCGTCTTGTTAAGCTACTGTGACCTCCACGTCTCTTCCAAGGGGCATTAAAACCGTCTTGTTAAACCACTCTGACCTCCACGTCTCTTCCAAGGGGTATTAAAAAAGTCTTGTTAAACCACTCTGACCTCCAAGTCTCTTCCAAGGGGCATTAAAACCATCTTGTTAAGCTACTGTGACCTCCACGTCTCTTCCAGGGGGCATTAAAACTGTCTTATTAAACCACTCTGACCTCCATGTTTCTTCCAAGAGGCATTAAAACAGTCTTGTTAAACCACTCTGACCTCCAAATCTCTTCCAAGGGGCATTAAAACCATCTAGTTAAGCTACTGTGACGTTAACGCTTCTTCCAAGGGGCATTAAGACCGTCTTGTTAAGCTACTGTGACCTCCGCGTCTCTTCCAAGGGACATTAAAACCGTCTTGTTAAACCACTCTGACCTCCACGTCTCTTCGAAGGGGAATTAAAACCGTCTTGTTAAGCTACTGTGACCTCCACGTCTCTTCCAAGGGACATTAAAACCGTCTTGTTAAACCACTCTGAACTCCACGTCTCTTCCAATTGGCATTAAAACCATCTTGTTAGACCACTTTCACCTCCACGTCTCTTCCAAGGGGCATTAAAACCGTCATGTTAAACCACTCTGAACTCCAGGTCTCTTCCAAGGAGAATTAAACAGTCTTGTTAAACCACTCTGAACTAAACGTCTCTTCCAAGGGGCATTAAAACCGTCCTGTTTAACCACTCTGTCCTCCACGTCTCTTCCAAGGGGCATTAAAACCATCTTTGTAAGCTACTGTGACCTTCACATCTCTTCCAACGGGCATTAAAACCGTCTTGTTAAGCTACTGTGACCTCCACGTCTCTTCCAAGGGGCATTAAAACCGTCTGTTTAAACCACTCTGACCTCCATATCTCTTCCAAGGGGCATTAAAAAAGTCTTGTTAAACCACTCTGACCTGCATATCTCTTCCAAGGGGCATTACAACCATCTTGTTAAGCTACTGTGACCTCCACGTCTCTTCCAAGGGGCATTAAAACCGTCTTGTTAAACCACTCTGACCTCCACGTCTCTTCCAAGGGGTATTAAAAAAGTCTTGTTAAACCACTCTGACCTGCATGTCTCTTCCAAGGGGCATTAAAACCGTCTTGTTAAGTTACTGTGACCACCACATCTCTTCCAAGTGGCATTAAAACCGTCTTGTTAAACCACTCTGACCTCCAAGTCTCTTCCAAGGGGCATTAAAACCATCTTGTTAAGCTACTGTGACCTCCACGTCTCTTCCAGGGGGCATTAAAACTGTCTTATTAAACCACTCTGACCTCCATGTTTCTTCCAAGTGGCATTAAAACCGTCTTGTTAAACCACTCTGACCTCCAAGTCTCTTCCAAGGGGCATTAAAACCATCTTGTTAAGCTACTGTGACCTCCACGTCTCTTCCAGGGGGCATTAAAACTGTCTTATTAAACCGCTCTGACCTCCATGTTTCTTCAAAGAGGCATTAAAACCGTCTTGTTAAACCACTCTGACCTCCAAGTCTCTTCCAAGGGGCATTAAAACCATCTTGTTAAGCTACTGTGACCTCCACGTCTCTTCCAGGGGGCATTAAAACTGTCTTATTAAACCACTCTGACCTCCATGTTTCTTCCAAGAGGCATTAAAACAGTCTTCTTAAACCACTCTGACCTCCAAATCTCTTCCAAGGGGCATTAAAACCGTCTAGTTAAGCAACTGTGACGTTAACGCTTCTTCCAAGGGGCATTAAGACCGTCTTGTTTAGCTACTGTGACCTCCGCGTCTCTTCCAAGGGGCATTAAAACCGTCTTGTTAAACCACTCTGACCTCCACGTCTCTTCGAAGGGGAATTAAAACCGTCTTGTTAAGCTACTGTGACGTCCACGTCTCTTCCAAGGGACATTAAAGCCGTCTTGTTAAACCACTCTGAACTCCACGTCTCTTCCAATTGGCATTAAAACCATCTTGTTAGACCACTTTCACCTCCACGTCTCTTCCAGGGGGCATTAAAACCGTCTTGTTAAACCACTCTGAACTCCAGGTCTCTTCCAAGGAGCATTAAAACAGTCTTGTTAAACCACTCTGAACTAAACGTCTCTTCCAAGGGGCATTAAAACCGTCCTGTTTAACCACTCTGTCCTCCACGTCTCTTCCAAGGGGCATTAAAACCATCTTTGTAAGCTACTGTGACCTCCACGTCTCTTCCAAGGTGCATTAAAACCATCTTGTTAAACCACTCTGACCCCCACGTCTCTTCAAAGGGCATTAAAACCTCTTGTTAAAGAACTCTGAACTCCACGTCTCTTCTAAGGGGCATTAAAACCGTCTTGTTAAACCACTCTGAACTCCACGTCTCTTCCAAGGGGCATTAAAACCGTCTTGTAAAGCTGCTGTGACCTCCACGTCTCTTCCAAGGGGCATTAAAACCGTCTTGTTAAGCTACTGTGACCTCCACGTCTCTTCCAAGGGTCATTAACACTGTCTTGTTAAACCACTCTGATTCCATGTCTCTTCCAAGGGGCATTAAGACCGTCTTGTTAAGCTACCGTGACTTCCACGTTTCTTCCAAGGGGCATTAAAACCGTCTTGTTAAACCACTCTGACCTCCACGTCTCTTCCAAGGGGCATTATAACCATCTTCTTAAACTACTGTGACCTCCACGTCTCTTCCAAGTGGCATTACAACCATCTTGTTAAGCTACTGTGACCTCCACGTCTCTTCGAAGGGGCATTAAAACTGTCTTGTTAAACCACTCTGACTTCCATGTCTCTTCCAAGGGGCATTATAACTGTCTTGTTAAGCTACTGTGACCTCCATGTTTCTTCCAAGGGACATTACAACCGTCTTGTTAAGCTACAGTGACCTCCATGTCTCTTCCAAGGTGCATTAAAACCATCTTTTTAAACAACTCTGACCTCCACGTCTCTTCAAAGGGGCATTAAAACCTCTTGTTAAACAACTCTGACCTCCACGTCTCTTCCAAGGGGCATTAAAGCCATCTTGTTAAGCCACTGTGACGTCCACGTCTCTACCAAGGGGTATTAAAACCGTCTTTTTAAACCACTCTGACCTCCACGTCTCTTCCAAGGGGCATTAAAAAAGTCTTGTTAAACCACTCTGACCTGCACGTCTCTACCAAGGGGCATTAAAACCGTCTTGTTAAACAACTGTGACTTCCACGTCTCTTCCAAGGGGCATTAAAACCGTCTTATTAAACCACTCTGACCTCCACGTCTCTACCAAGGGGCATTATAAACGGCTTGTTAAACCACTCTGAACTCCACGTCTTTTCCAAGGAGCATTAAAACAGTCTAGTTAAACCACTCTGAACTAAACGTCTCTTCCAAGGGGCTTTAAAACCGTCCTGTTAAACCACTTTGTCCTCCACGTCTCTTCCAAGGGGCATTACAACCATCTTGTTAAGCTACTGTGACCTCCATGTCTCTTCCAAGGGGCATTAAAACCATCTTGTTAAACCACTCTGACCTCTACGTCTCTTCAATGGGGCATTAAAACCTCTTGTTAAACAACTCTGAACTCCACGTCTCTTCTAAGGGGCATTAAAACCGTCTTGTTAAACCACTCTGAACTCCACATCTCTTCCAAGGGGCATAAAAACCGTCTTGTTAAGCTGCTCAGACCTCCAAGTCTCCTCCAAGGGGCATTAAAACTGTCTCGTTTAACCACTCTGACCTCCACGTCTCTTCCAAGGGGCATTAAAACCATCATGATAAACCACTCTGACCTCCATGTCTCTTCCAAGGGGCATTAAAACCATCTTGTTAAACCACTCTGACCTCCAAGTCTCTTCCAAGGGGCATTAAAACAGTCTTGTTAAGCAACTGTGACCTTCACGCTTCTTCCAAGGGGCATTAAAACCGTCTTGTTAAGCTACTGTGACCTCCACGTCTCTTCCAAGGGTCATTAACACCGTCTTGTTAAACCACTCTGATTTCATGTCTCTTCCAAGGGGCATTAAGACCGTCTTGTTAAGCTACTGTGACCTCCACGTTTCTTCCAAGGGGCATTAAAACCGTCTTGTTAAACCACTCTGACCTCCACGTCTCTTCCAAGGGCATTATAACCATCTTCTTAACCTACTGTGACCTCCACGTCACTTCCAAGTGGCATTACACCCATCTTGTTAAGCTACTGTGACCTCCACGTCTCTTCGAAGGGGCATTAAAACTGTCTTGTTAAACCACTCTGACTTCCATGTCTCTTCCAAGGGGCATTATAACCGTCTTGTTAAGCTACTGTGACCTCCATGTTTCTTCCAAGGGGCATTACAACCGTCTTGTTAAGCTACAGTGACCTCCATGTCTCTTCCAAGGTGCATTAAAATTATCTTGTTAAACAACTCTGACCTCCACGTCTCCTCAAAGGGGCATTAAAACCTCTTGTTAAACAACTCTGAACTCCACGCCTCTTCTAAAGGGCATTAAAACCGTCTTGTTAAACCACTCTGAACCCCACATCTCTTTCAAGGGGCATTAAAACCGTCTTGTAAAGCTGCTGTGACCTCCACGTCTCTTCCAAAGGGCATTAAAGTAGTCTTGTTAAACCACTCTGACCTCCACGCCTCTTCCAAGGGGCATTAAAGCCATCTTGTTAAGCCACTGTGACGTCCACGTCTCTACCAAGGGGTATTAAAACCGACTTTTTAAACCACTCTGACCTCCACGTCTCTTCCAAGGGGCATTAAAAAAGTCTTGTTAAACCACTGTGACCTGCACTTCTCTACCAAGGGGCATTAAAACCGTCTTGCTAAACAACTGTGACTTCCACGTCTCTTCCAAGGGGCATTAAAACCGTCTTATTAAACCACTCTGACCTCCACGTCTCTACCAAGGGGCATTAGAACCGGCTTGTTAAACCACTCTGAACTCCACGTCTCTTCCAAGGAGCATTAAAACAGTCTAGTTAAACCACTCTGAACTAAACGTCTCTTCCAAGGGGCTTTAAAACCGTCCTGTTAAACCACTTTGTCCTCCACGTCTCTTCCAAGGGGCATTACAACCATCTTGTTAAGCTACTGTGACCTCCACGTCTCTTCCAAGGGGCATTAAAACCATCTTGTTAAACCAATCTGACCTCTACGTCTCTTCAAAGGGGCATTAAAACCTCTTGTTAAACAACTCTGAACTCCACGTCTCTTCTAAGGGGCATTAAAACCGTCTTGTTAAACCACTCTGAACTCCACGTCTCTTCCAAGGGGCATAAAAACCGTCTTGTTAAGCTGCTCTGACCTACAAGTCTCCACCAACGGGCATTAAAACTGTCTCGTTTAACCACTCTGACCTCCACGTCTCTTCCAAGGGGCATTAAAACCATCATGTTAAACCACTCTGACCTCCATGTCTCTTCCAAGGGGCATTAAAACCATCTTGTTAAACCACTCTGACCTCCAAGTCTCTTCCAAGGGGCATTAAAACGGTCTTGTTAAGCTACTGTGACCTTCACGCTTCTTCCAAGGGGCATTAAGACCGTCTTGTTAAGCTACTGTGATCTCCACGTCTCTTCGAAGGGGCATTAAAACCGTCTTCTTAAACCATTTTGACCTCCACGTCTCTTCCAAGGGGAATTAAAACCGTCTTGTTAAGCTACTGTGACCTCCACATCTCTTCCAAGGGACATTAAAACCGTCTTGTTAAACCACTCTGAACTCCACGTCTCTTCCAAGGGGCATTAAAACCATCTTGTTAAACCACTTTCACCTCCACGTCTCTTCCAAGGGGCATTAAAACCGTCTTTTTAAACCACTCTGACCTCCATGTCTCTTCCAAGGGGCATTAAAAAAGTCTTGTTAAACCACTCTGACCTGCATATCTCTTCCAAGGGGCATTACAACCGTCTTGTTAAGCTACTGTGACCTCCACGTCTCTTCCAAGGGGCATTAAAACCGTCTTGTTAAACCACTCTGACCTCCACGTCTCTTCCAAGGGGTATTAAAAAAGTCTTGTTAAACCACTCTGACCTCCAAGTCTCTTCCAAGGGGCATTAAAACCATCTTGTTAAGCTACTGTGACCTCCACGTCTCTTCCAGGGGGCATTAAAACTGTCTTATTAAACCACTCTGACCTCCATGTTTCTTCCAAGAGGCATTAAAACAGTCTTGTTAAACCACTCTGACCTCCAAATCTCTTCCAAGGGGCATTAAAACCGTCTAGTTAAGCTACTGTGACGTTAACGCTTCTTCCAAGGGGCGTTAAGACCGTCTTGTTAAGCTACTGTGACCTCCGCGTCTCTTCCAAGGGGCATTAAAACCGTCTTGTTAAACCACTCTGACCTCCACGTCTCTTCGAAGGGGAATTAAAACCGTCTTGTTAAGCTACTGTGACCTCCACGTCTCTTCCAAGGGACATTAAAACCGTCTTGTTAAACCACTCTGAACTCCACGTCTCTTCCAATTGGCATTAAAACCATCTTGTTAGACCACTTTCACCTCCACGTCTCTTCCAAGGGGCATTAAAACCGTCATGTTAAACCACTCTGAACTCCAGGTCTCTTCCAAGGAGAATTAAACAGTCTTGTTAAACCACTCTGAACTAAACGTCTCTTCCAAGGGGCATTAAAACCGTCCTGTTTAACCACTCTGTCCTCCACGTCTCTTCCAAGGGGCATTAAAACCATCTTTGTAAGCTACTGTGACCTTCACATCTCTTCCAACGGGCATTAAAACCGTCTTGTTAAGCTACTGTGACCTCCACGTCTCTTCCAAGGGGCATTAAAACCGTCTGTTTAAACCACTCTGACCTCCATATCTCTTCCAAGGGGCATTAAAAAAGTCTTGTTAAACCACTCTGACCTGCATATCTCTTCCAAGGGGCATTACAACCATCTTGTTAAGCTACTGTGACCTCCACGTCTCTTCCAAGGGGCATTAAAACCGTCTTGTTAAACCACTCTGACCTCCACGTCTCTTCCAAGGGGTATTAAAAAAGTCTTGTTAAACCACTCTGACCTGCATGTCTCTTCCAAGGGGCATTAAAACCGTCTTGTTAAGTTACTGTGACCACCACATCTCTTCCAAGTGGCATTAAAACCGTCTTGTTAAACCACTCTGACCTCCAATCTCTTCCAAGGGGCATTAAAACCATCTTGTTAAGCTACTGTGACCTCCACGTCTCTTCCAGGGGGCATTAAAACTGTCTTATTAAACCACTCTGACCTCCATGTTTCTTCCAAGTGGCATTAAAACCGTCTTGTTAAACCACTCTGACCTCCAAGTCTCTTCCAAGGGGCATTAAAACCATCTTGTTAAGCTACTGTGACCTCCACGTCTCTTCCAGGGGGCATTAAAACTGTCTTATTAAACCACTCTGACCTCCATGTTTCTTCAAAGAGGCATTAAAACCGTCTTGTTAAACCACTCTGACCTCCAAGTCTCTTCCAAGGGGCATTAAAACCATCTTGTTAAGCTACTGTGACCTCCACGTCTCTTCCAGGGGGCATTAAAACTGTCTTATTAAACCACTCTGACCTCCATGTTTCTTCCAAGAGGCATTAAAACAGTCTTCTTAAACCACTCTGACCTCCAAATCTCTTCCAAGGGGCATTAAAACCGTCTAGTTAAGCAACTGTGACGTTAACGCTTCTTCCAAGGGGCATTAAGACCGTCTTGTTTAGCTACTGTGACCTCCGCGTCTCTTCCAAGGGGCATTAAAACCGTCTTGTTAAACCACTCTGACCTCCACGTCTCTTCGAAGGGGAATTAAAACCGTCTTGTTAAGCTACTGTGACGTCCACGTCTCTTCCAAGGGACATTAAAGCCGTCTTGTTAAACCACTCTGAACTCCACGTCTCTTCCAATTGGCATTAAAACCATCTTGTTAGACCACTTTCACCTCCACGTCTCTTCCAGGGGGCATTAAAACCGTCTTGTTAAACCACTCTGAACTCCAGGTCTCTTCCAAGGAGCATTAAAACAGTCTTGTTAAACCACTCTGAACTAAACGTCTCTTCCAAGGGGCATTAAAACCGTCCTGTTTAACCACTCTGTCCTCCACGTCTCTTCCAAGGGGCATTAAAACCATCTTTGTAAGCTACTGTGACCTTCACATATTTTCCAACGGGCATTAAAACCGTCTTGTTAAGCTACTGTGACCTCCACGTCTCTTCCAAGGGGCATTAAAACCGTCTTGTTAAACCACTCTGACTTCCATGTCTTTTCCAAGGGCATTATAGCCGTCTTGTTAAGCTACTGTGACCTCCACGTTTCTTCCAAGGGGCATTAAAACCCTCTTGTTAAACCACTCTGACCTCCACGTCTCTTCCAAGGGGCATTATAACCATCTTGCTAAGCTACTGTGACCTCCACGTCTCTTCCAAGGGGCATTACAACCATCTTGTTAAGCTACTGTGACCTCCACATCTCTTTTAAGGGGCATTAAAACCGTCTTGTTAAACCACTCTGACTTCGATGTCTCTTCCAAGGGGCATTATAACCATATTGTTAAGCTACTGTGACCTCCATGTTTCTTCCAAGGGGCATTACAACCGTCTTGTTAAGTTACTGTGACCTCCACGTCTCTTCCAAGGTGCATTAAAATCATCTTGTTAAACCACTCTGAACTCCACGTCTCTTCTAAGGGGCATTAAAACCGTCTTGTTAAACCACTCTGAACTCCAAGTCTCTTCCAAGGAGCATTAAAACAGTCTTGTTAAACCACTCTGAACTAAACTTATCTTCCAAGGGGCATTAAAACAATATTTGTAAGCTACTGTGACCTTCACGTCTCTTCCAAGCGGCATTAAAACCGTCTTGTTAAGCTACTGAGACCTCCACGTCTCTTCCAAGGGGCATTAAAACCATCTTGTTAAACCACTCTGACTTCCACGTCTCTTCCAATGGGCATTATAACCGTCATGTTAAGCTACTGTGACCTCCATGTTTCTTCCAAGGGGCATTAAAACCATCTTGTTAAACAACTCTGAACTCCACGTCTCTTCCAAGGGGCATTAAAACCGTCTTGTTAAGCTGCTGTGACCTCCACTTCTCTTCCAAGGGACATTAAAACTGTCTTGTTTAACCACTCTGACCTCCACGTCTCTTCCAAGGAGCATTAAAACCGTCTTGTTAAACCACTCTGAACTCCACGTCTCTTCCAAGAAGCATTAAAACAGTCTTGTTAAACCACTCTGAACTAAACGTCTCTTCCAAGGGGCATTAAAACCGTCCTGTTTAACCACTCTGTCCTCCACGTCTCTTCCAAGGGGCATTAAAACCATCTTTGTAAGCTACTGTGACCTCCACGTCTCTTCCAAGGTGCATTAAAACCATCTTGTTAAACCACTCTGACCTCCACGTCTCTTCAAAGGGCATTAAAACCTCTTGTTAAACAACTCTGAACTCCACGTCTCTTCTAAGGGGCATTAAAACCGTCTTGCTAAACCACTCTGAACTCCACGTCTCTTCCAAGGGGCATTAAAACCGTCTTGTAAAGCTGCTGTGACCTCCATGTCTCTTCCAAGGGGCATTAAAACCGTCTTGTTAAGCTACTGTGACATCCACGTCTCTTCCAAGGGTCATTAACACCGTCTTGTTAAACCACTCTGATTCCATGTCTCTTCCAAGGGGCATTAAGACCGTCTTGTTAAGCTACTGTGACCTCCACGTTTCTTCCAAGGGGCATTAAAACCGTCTTGTTAAACCACTCTGACCTCCACGTCTCATCCAAGGGGCATTATAACCATCTTCTTAACCTACTGTGACCTCCACGTCTCTTCCAAGTGGCATTACAACCATCTTGTTAAGCTACTGTGACCTCCACGTCTCTTCGAAGGGGCATTAAAACTGTCTTGTTAAACCACTCTGACTTCCATGTCTCTTCCAAGGTGCATTATAACCGTCTTGTTAAGCTACTGTGACCTCCATGTTTCTTCCAAGGGGCATTACAACCGTCTTGTTAAGCTACAGTGACCTCCATGTCTCTTCCAAGGTGCATTAAAATTATCTTGTTAAACAACTCTGACCTCCACGTCTCCTCAAAGGGGCATTAAAACCTCTTGTTAAACAACTCTGAACTCCACGCCTCTTCTAAGGGGCATTAAAACCGTCTTGTTAAACCACTCTGAACCCCACATCTCTTTCAAGGGGCATTAAAACCGTCTTGTAAAGCTGCTGTGACCTCCTCGTCTCTTCCAAAGGGCATTAAAGTAGTCTTGTTAAACCACTCTGACCTCCACGTCTCTTCCAAGGGGCATTAAAGCCATCTTGTTAAGCCACTGTGACGTCCACATCTCTACCAAGGGGTATTAAAACCGTCTTTTTAAACCAATCTGACCTCCACGTCTCTTCCAAGGGGCATTAAAAAAGTCTTGTTAAACCACTCTGACCTGCACTTCTCTACCAAGGGGCATTAAAACCGTCTTGTTAAACAACTGTGAATTCCACGTCTCTTCCAAGGGGCATTAAAACCGTCTTATTAAACCACTCTGACCTCCACGTCTCTACCAAGCGGCATTAGAACCGGCTTGTTAAACCACTCTGAACTCCACGTCTCTTCCAAGGAGCATTAAAACAGTCTAGTTAAACCACTCTGAACTAAACGTCTCTTCCAAGGGGCTTTAAAACCGTCCTGTTAAACCACTTTGTCCTCCACGTCTCTTCCAAGGGGCATTACAACCATCTTGTTAAGCTACTGTGACGTCCACGTCTCTTCCAAGGGGCATTAAAACCATCTTGTTAAACCACTCTGACCTCCACGTCTCTTCTAAGGGGCATTACAACCGTCTTGTTAAACAACTCTGAACTCCACGTCTCTTCTAAGGGGCATTACAACCGTCTTGTTAAACAACTCTGAACTCCACGTCTCTTCCAAGGGGCATAAAAACCGTCTTGTTAAGCTGCTCTGACCTCCAAGTCTCCTCCAATGGGCATTAAAACTGTCTCGTTTAACCACTCTGACCTCCACGTCTCTTCCAAGGGGCATTAAAACCATCATGTTAAACCACTCTGACCTCCATGTCTCTTCCAAGGGGCATTAAAACCATCTTGTTAAACCACTCTGACCTCCAAGTCTCTTCCAAGGGGCATTAAAACCGTCTTGTTAAGCTACTGTGACCTTCACGCTTCTTCCAAGGGGCATTAAGACCGTCTTGTTAAGCTACTGTGACCTCCACGTCTCTTCAAAGGGGCATTAAAACCGTCTTCTTAAACCATTTTGACCTCCACGTCTCTTCCAAGGGGAATTAAAACCGTTTTGTTAAGCTACTGTGACCTCCACGTCTCTTCCAAGGGACATTAAAACCGTCTTGTTAAACCACTCTGAACTCCACGTCTCTTCCAAGGGGCATTAAAACCATCTTGTTAAACCACTTTCACCTACACGTCTCTTCTAAGGGGCATTAAAACCGTCTTTTTAAACCACTCTGACCTCCATGTCTCTTCCAAGGGGCATTAAAAAAGTCTTGTTAAACCACTCTGACCTGCATATCTCTTCCAAGGGGCAATACAACCGTCTTGTTAAGCTACTGTGACCTCCACGTCTCTTCCAAGGGGCATTAAAAGCGTCTTGTTAAACCACTCTGAACTCCACGTCTCTTCCAAGAAGCATTAAAACAGTCTTGTTAAACCACTCTGAACTAAACGTCTCTTCCAAGGGGCATTAAAACCGTCCTGTTTAACCACTCTGTCCTCCACGTCTCTTCCAAGGGGCATTAAAACCATCTTTGTAAGCTACTGTGACCTCCACGTCTCTTCCAAGGTGCATTAAAACCATCTTGTTAAACCACTCTGACCTCCACGTCTCTTCAAAGGGCATTAAAACCTCTTGTTAAAGAACTCTGAACTCCACGTCTCTTCTAAGGGGCATTAAAACCGTCTTGTTAAACCACTCTGAACTCCACGTCTCTTCCAAGGGGCATTAAAACCGTCTTATAAAGCTGCTGTGACCTCCACGTCTCTTCCAAGGGGCATTAAAACCGTCTTGTTAAGCTACTGTGACCTCCACGTCTCTTCCAAGGGTCATTAACACTGTCTTGTTAAACCACTCTGATTCCATGTCTCTTCCAAGGGGCATTAAGACCGTCTTGTTAAGCTACCGTGACTTCCACGTTTCTTCCAAGGGGCATTAAAACCGTCTTGTTAAACCACTCTGACCTCCACGTCTCTTCCAAGGGGCATTATAACCATCTTCTTAAACTACTGTGACCTCCACGTCTCTTCCAAGTGGCATTACAACCATCTTGTTAAGCTACTGTGACCTCCACGTCTCTTCGAAGGGGCATTAAAACTGTCTTGTTAAACCACTCTGACTTCCATGTCTCTTCCAAGGGGCATTATAACTGTCTTGTTAAGCTACTGTGACCTCCATGTTTCTTCCAAGGGACATTACAACCGTCTTGTTAAGCTACAGTGACCTCCATGTCTCTTCCAAGGTGCATTAAAACCATCTTTTTAAACAACTCTGACCTCCACGTCTCTTCAAAGGGGCATTAAAACCTCTTGTTAAACAACTCTGACCTCCACGTCTCTTCCAAGGGGCATTAAAGCCATCTTGTTAAGCCACTGTGACGTCCACGTCTCTACCAAGGGGTATTAAAACCGTCTTTTTAAACCACTCTGACCTCCACGTCTCTTCCAAGGGGCATTAAAAAAGTCTTGTTAAACCACTCTGACCTGCACGTCTCTACCAAGGGGCATTAAAACCGTCTTGTTAAACAACTGTGACTTCCACGTCTCTTCCAAGGGGCATTAAAACCGTCTTATTAAACCACTCTGACCTCCACGTCTCTACCAAGGGGCATTATAAACGGCTTGTTAAACCACTCTGAACTCCACGTCTTTTCCAAGGAGCATTAAAACAGTCTAGTTAAACCACTCTGAACTAAACGTCTCTTCCAAGGGGCTTTAAAACCGTCCTGTTAAACCACTTTGTCCTCCACGTCTCTTCCAAGGGGCATTACAACCATCTTGTTAAGCTACTGTGACCTCCATGTCTCTTCCAAGGGGCATTAAAACCATCTTGTTAAACCACTCTGACCTCTACATCTCTTCAAAGGGGCATTAAAACCTCTTGTTAAACAACTCTGAACTCCACGTCTCTTCTAAGGGGCATTAAAACCGTCTTGTTAAACCACTCTGAACTCCACATCTCTTCCAAGGGGCATAAAAACCGTCTTGTTAAGCTGCTCTGACCTCCAAGTCTCCTCCAAGGGGCATTAAAACTGTCTCGTTTAACCACTCTGACCTCCACGTCTCTTCCAAGGGGCATTAAAACCATCATGATAAACCACTCTGACCTCCATGTCTCTTCCAAGGGGCATTAAAACCATCTTGTTAAACCACTCTGACCTCCAAGTCTCTTCCAAGGGGCATTAAAACAGTCTTGTTAAGCAACTGTGACCTTCACGCTTCTTCCAAGGGGCATTAAAACCGTCTTGTTAAGCTACTGTGACCTCCACGTCTCTTCCAAGGGTCATTAACACCGTCTTGTTAAACCACTCTGATTTCATGTCTCTTCCAAGGGGCATTAAGACCGTCTTGTTAAGCTACTGTGACCTCCACGTTTCTTCCAAGGGGCATTAAAACCGTCTTGTTAAACCACTCTGACCTCCACGTCTCTTCCAAGGGCATTATAACCATCTTCTTAACCTACTGTGACCTCCACGTCACTTCCAAGTGGCATTACACCCATCTTGTTAAGCTACTGTGACCTCCACGTCTCTTCGAAGGGGCATTAAAACTGTCTTGTTAAACCACTCTGACTTCCATGTCTCTTCCAAGGGGCATTATAACCGTCTTGTTAAGCTACTGTGACCTCCATGTTTCTTCCAAGGGGCATTACAACCGTCTTGTTAAGCTACAGTGACCTCCATGTCTCTTCCAAGGTGCATTAAAATTATCTTGTTAAACAACTCTGACCTCCACGTCTCCTCAAAGGGGCATTAAAACCTCTTGTTAAACAACTCTGAACTCCACGCCTCTTCTAAAGGGCATTAAAACCGTCTTGTTAAACCACTCTGAACCCCACATCTCTTTCAAGGGGCATTAAAACCGTCTTGTAAAGCTGCTGTGACCTCCACGTCTCTTCCAAAGGGCATTAAAGTAGTCTTGTTAAACCACTCTGACCTCCACGTCTCTTCCAAGGGGCATTAAAGCCATCTTGTTAAGCCACTGTGACGTCCACGTCTCTACCAAGGGGTATTAAAACCGACTTTTTAAACCACTCTGACCTCCACGTCTCTTCCAAGGGGCATTAAAAAAGTCTTGTTAAACCACTGTGACCTGCACTTCTCTACCAAGGGGCATTAAAACCGTCTTGCTAAACAACTGTGACTTCCACGTCTCTTCCAAGGGGCATTAAAACCGTCTTATTAAACCACTGTGACCTCCACGTCTCTACCAAGGGGCATTAGAACCGGCTTGTTAAACCACTCTGAACTCCACGTCTCTTCCAAGGAGCATTAAAACAGTCTAGTTAAACCACTCTGAACTAAACGTCTCTTCCAAGGGGCTTTAAAACCGTCCTGTTAAACCACTTTGTCCTCCACGTCTCTTCCAAGGGGCATTACAACCATCTTGTTAAGCTACTGTGACCTCCACGTCTCTTCCAAGGGGCATTAAAACCATCTTGTTAAACCAATCTGACCTCTACGTCTCTTCAAAGGGGCATTAAAACCTCTTGTTTAACAACTCTGAACTCCACGTCTCTTCTAAGGGGCATTAAAACCGTCTTGTTAAACCACTCTGAACTCCACGTCTCTTCCAAGGGGCATAAAAACCGTCTTGTTAAGCTGCTCTGACCTACAAGTCTCCTCCAAGGGGCATTAAAACTGTCTCGTTTAACCACTCTGACCTCCACGTCTCTTCCAAGGGGCATTAAAACCATCATGTTAAACCACTCTGACCTCCATGTCTCTTCCAAGGGGCATTAAAACCATCTTGTTAAACCACTCTGACCTCCAAGTCTCTTCCAAGGGGCATTAAAACGGTCTTGTTAAGCTACTGTGACCTTCAAGCTTCTTCCAAGGGGCATTAAGACCGTCTTGTTAAGCTACTGTGATCTCCACGTCTCTTCGAAGGGGCATTAAAACCGTCTTCTTAAACCATTTTGACCTCCACGTCTCTTCCAAGGGGAATTAAAACCGTCTTGTTAAGCTACTGTGACCTCCACGTCTCTTCCAAGGGACATTAAAACCGTCTTGTTAAACCACTCTGAACTCCACGTCTCTTCCAAGGGGCATTAAAACCATCTTGTTAAACCACTTTCACCTCCACGTCTCTTCCAAGGGGCATTAAAACCGTCTTTTTAAACCACTCTGACCTCCATGTCTCTTCCAAGGGGCATTAAAAAAGTCTTGTTAAACCACTCTGACCTGCATATCTCTTCCAAGGGGCATTACAACCGTCTTGTTAAGCTACTGTGACCTCCACGTCTCTTCCAAGGGGCATTAAAACCGTCTTGTTAAACCACTCTTACCTCCACGTCTCTTCCAAGGGGTATTAAAAAAGTCTTGTTAAACCACTCTGACCTCCAAGTCTCTTCCAAGGGGCATTAAAACCATCTTGTTAAGCTACTGTGACCTCCACGTCTCTTCCAGGGGGCATTAAAACTGTCTTATTAAACCACTCTGACCTCCATGTTTCTTCCAAGAGGCATTAAAACAGTCTTGTTAAACCACTCTGACCTCCAAATCTCTTCCAAGGGGCATTAAAACCGTCTAGTTAAGCTACTGTGACGTTAACGCTTCTTCCATGGGGCATTAAGACCGTCTTGTTAAGCTACTGTGACCTCCGCGTCTCTTCCAAGGGGCATTAAAACCGTCTTGTTAAACCACTCTGACCTCCACGTCTCTTCGAAGGGGAATTAAAACCGTCTTGTTAAGCTACTGTGACCTCCACGTCTCTTCCAAGGGACATTAAAACCGTCTTGTTAAACCACTCTGAACTCCACGTCTCTTCCAATTGGCATTAAAACCATCTTGTTAGACCACTTTCACCTCCACGTCTCTTCCAAGGGGCATTAAAACCGTCATGTTAAACCACTCTGAACTCCAGGTCTCTTCCAAGGAGAATTAAACAGTCTTGTTAAACCACTCTGAACTAAACGTCTCTTCCAAGGGGCATTAAAACCGTCCTGTTTAACCACTCTGTCCTCCACGTCTCTTCCAAGGGGCATTAAAACCATCTTTGTAAGCTACTGTGACCTTCACATCTCTTCCAACGGGCATTAAAACCGTCTTGTTAAGCTACTGTGACCTCCACGTCTCTTCCAAGGGGCATTAAAACCGTTTTGTTAAACCACTCTGACTTCCATGTCTTTTCCAAGGGGCATTATCGCCGTCTTGTTAAGCTACTGTGACTTCCACGTTTCTTCCAAGGGGCATTAAAACCCTCTTGTTAAACCACTCTGACCTCCACGTCTCTTCCAAGGGGCATTATAACCATCTTGTTAAGCTACTGTGACCTCCACGTCTCTTCCAAGGGGCATTACAACCATCTTGTTAAGCTACTGTGACCTCCACGTCTCTTTTAAGGGGCATTAAAACCGTCTTGTTAAACCACTCTGACTTCGATGTTCCTTTCAAGGGGCATTATAACCATCTTGTTAAGCTACTGTGACCTCCATGTTTCTTCCAAGGGGCATTACAACCGTCTTGTTAAGTTACTGTGACCTCCAAGTCTCTTCCAAGGTGCATTAAAATCATCTTGTTAAACCACTCTGACCTCCACGTCTCTTCAAAGGGGCATTAAAACCTCTTGTTATACAACTCTGAACTCCAAGTCTCTTCCAAGGAGCATTAAAACAGTTTTGTTAAACCACTCTGAACTAAACGTCTCTTCCAAGGGGCATTAAAACAATATTTGTAAGCTACTGTGACCTTCACGTCTCTTCCAAGTGGCATTAAAACTCTCTTGTTAAGCTACTGAGACCTCCACGTCTCTTCCAAGGGGCATTAAAACCATCTTGTTAAACCACTTTGACTTCCACGTCTCTTCCAATGGGCATTAAAACCGTCTTGTTAAGCAACTGTTACCTCCACGTCTCTTCCAAGGGGCATTATAACTGTCATGTTAAGCTACTGTGACTTCCATGTTTCTTCCAAGGGGCATTACAACCGTCTTTTTAAGCTACTGTGACCTCCACGTCTCTTCCAAGGGGCATTAAAACCATCTTGTTAAACAACTCTGAACTCCACGTCTCTTCCAAGGGGCATTAAAACCGTCTTGTTAAGCTGCTGTGACCTCCACGTCTCTTCCAAGGGACATTAAAACTGTCTTGTTTAACCACTCTGACCTCCACGTCTCTTCCAAGGGGCATTAAAACCATCTTGTTAAGCCACTGTCACGTCCACGTCTCTTCCAAGGGGCATTAAAACCGTCTTTTTAAACCACTCTGACCTCCACGTCTCTTCCAAGTGGCATTAAAAAAGTCTTTTTAAACCACTCTGACCAGCATGTCTCTTCCAAGGGGCATTAAAACCGTCTTGTTAAGCTACTGTGACCTCCACTTCTCTTCCAAGGGGCATTAAAACCGTCCTGTTAAACCACTCTGAACTCCACGTCTTTTCCAAGTGGCATTAAAACCGTCTTGTTAAGTTACTGTGACCACCACATCTCTTCCAAGTGGCATTAAAACCGTCTTGTTAAACCACTCTCACCTCCACGTCTCTTCCAAGGTACATTAAAACCATCTTGTTAAATTACTGTGACCTCCACGTCTCTTCCAAGGGGCATTAAAACTGTCTTATTAAACCACTCTGACCTCCATGTTTCTTCCAAGAGGCATTTAAACTGTCTTGTTAAACCACTCTGAACTCGACGTCTCTTCCAATTGGCATTAAAACCATCTTGTTAGACCACTTTCACCTCCACGTCTCTTCCAAGGGGCATTAAAACCGTCTTGTTAAACTACTCTGTACTCCACGTCTCTTCCAAGGAGCATTAAAACAGTCTTGTTAAACCACTCTGAATTAAACGTCTCTTCCAAGGGGCATTAAAACCGTCCTGTTTAACCACTCTGTCCTCCACGTCTCTTCCAAGGGGCATTAAAACCATCTTTGTAAGCTACTGTGACCTCCACGTCTCTTCCAAGGTGCGTTAAAACCATCTTGTTAAACCACTCTGACCTCCACGTCTCTTCAAAGGGGTATTAAAACCTCTTGTTAAACAACTCTGAACTCCACGTCTCTTCTTAGGGGCATTAAAGCCGTCTTGTTAAACCACTCTGAACTCCGCGTCTCTTCCAAGGGGCATTAAAACCGTCTTGTAAAGCTGCTGTGACCTCCACGTCTCTTCCAAAGGGCATCAAAACCGTCTTGTTAAGCTACTGTGACCTCCACGTCTCTTCCAAGGGGCATTAACACCGTCTTGTTAAACCACTCTGATTCCATGTCTCTTCCAAGGGGCATTAAAACCGTCTTGTTAAGCTACTGTGACCTCCACGTTTCTTCCAAGGGGCATTAAAACCGTCTTGTTAAACCACTCTGACCTCCACGTCTCTTTCAAGGGGCATTATAACCATCTTCTTAAACTACTGTGACCTCCACGTCTCTCCCAAGGGGCATTACAACCATCTTGTTAAGCTACTGTGACCTCCACGTCTCTTCGAAGGGGCATTAAAACTGTCTTGTTAAACCACTCTGACTTCCACGTCTCTTCCAAGGGGCATTATAACCATCTTGTTAAGCTACTCTGACCTCCGTGTTTCTTCCAAGGGGCAATACAACCGTCTTGTTAAGCTACTGTGACCTCCATGTCTCTTCCAAGGTGCATTAAAACCATCTTGTTAAACCACTATGACTTCCACGTCTCTTCCAAGGGGCATTAAAACCGTTTGTAAAGCTGCTGTGACCTCCACGTCTCTTCCAAAGGGTATTAAAATAGTCTTGTTAAACCACACTGACCTCCACGTCTCTTCCAAGGGCATTAAAACCTCTTGTTAAACAACTCTGAACTCCACGTCTCTTCTAAGGGGCATTAAAACCGTCTTGTTAAACCACTCTGTACTCCACGTCTTTTACAAGGGGCATTAAAACCATCGTGTTAAGCTGCTGTGACCTCCAAGTCTCTTCCAAAGAGCATTAAAACTGTCTTGTTAAACGACTCTGACCTCCACATCTCTTCCAAGGGGCATTAAAACCGTCTTGTTAAACAACTGTGACCTCCAAGTCTCTTCCAACGGGCATTAAAACCGTCTTGTTAGGCTGCTGTGACCTCCGCGTCTCTTCCAAGGGGCATTAAAACTGTCTTGTTAAACCATTCTGACCTCCACGTCTCTTCCAAGGGACATTAAAACCATCTTGTTAAGCCACAGAGACGTCCACGTCTCTACCAAGGGGCATTAAAACCGTCTTTTTAAACCACTGTGACCTCCCCGTCTCTTCCAAGGGGCATTAAAAAAGACTTGTTAAACCACTCTGACCTGCACTTCACTTCCAAGGGGCATTAAAACCGTCTTGTTAAACAACTGTGACTTCCACGTCTCTTCCAAAGGGGCATTAAAACCGTCTTGTTAATCCACTCTGACCTCCACGTCTCTTCCAAGGGGCATTAAAACTGTCTTGTTAAGCTACTGTGACCTCCACGTCTCTTCCAAGGGGCATTAAAATCATCCTGTTAGACCACTCTGAACTCCACGTCTCTTCCAAGTGGCATTAAAACCGTCTTATTAAGTTACTGTGACCACCACGTCTCTTCCAAGGGGCATTAAAACTGTCTTGTTAAACCACTTTGACCTCCACGTCTCCTCCAAGGGGCATTAAAACCATCTTGTTAAGCTCCTGTGACCTCCACGTCTCTTCCAAGGGGCATTAAAACTGTCTTATTATACCACTTTGACCTCCATGTCTCTTCCAAGGGGATTAAAACCGTCTTGTTAAACCACTCTTACCTCCATGTCTCTTCCAAGGGGCATTAAAACCGTCTTGTTAAGCTACTGTGACCTTCACGCTTCTTCCAAGTGGCATTAAGACCGTCTTGTTAAGCTACTCTGATCTCCACGTCTCTTCCAAGGGACATTAAAACCTTCTTGTTAAACCACTCTGACCTCCACGTCTCTTCCAAGGGGAATTAAAACCGTCTTGTTAAGCTACTGTGACCTCCACGTCTCTTCCAAGTGACATTAAAACCGTCTTGTTAAACCACTCTGAACTCCACTTCTCTTCCAAGGGGCATTAAAACCATCTTGTTAATCCACTTTCAACTCCACGTCTCTTCCAAGGGGCATTAAAACCGTCTTGTTAAACCACTCTGAACTCCACGTCTCTTCCAAGGAGTATTAAAACAGTCTTGTTAAACCACTCTGAACTAAACGTCTCTTCCAAGGGGCATTAAAACAGTCCTGTTAAACCACTCTGACCTGCATGTCTCTTCCAAGGGGCATTAAAACCATCTTTGTAAGCTACTGTGACCTTCACGTCTCTTCCAAGGGGAATTAAAACCGTCTTGTTAAGCTACTGTGAACTCCTCATCTCTTCCAAGGGGCATTAAAACCGTCTTGTTAAACCACTCTGAACTCCATGTCTCTTCCAAGGGGCATTATAACCATCTTGTTTAGCTACTGTGACCTCCACGTCTCTTTCAAGGGGCATTAAAACCATCTTGTTAAACCACTCTTACTTCCACGTCTCTTCCAAGGGGCATTAAAACCGTCTTGTTAAACCTCTCTGATGTCCGCGTCTCTTCCAAGGGGCATTAAAACCGTCTTGTTAAACCACTCTGAACTCCACAGCTCTACCAAGGGGCATTGAAATGTTGTTTTTAATTACCTCTAACCTCCACGACTCTTCCAACGGGCATTGCATTTCCTCCTAATTTTAGTCAGCTTTTGCTCTTCAATGCATAGGCGGACACTAAGGGAGACCCACTCCCCAATAATGGGTAGAAGGTTTTTAGTACGCTGTAATCCACGTCTGTTTGAAGTGGCATTGCAGTTCCTCATAATTTTTGGAAAGCCTTCCATTCACTGCTTAGACCGACAGTGTACAGGAGACCCAGTTGCTATAAATGGAAAAAGCGGTTTAGCTAAGGCCCTCTGACCTCCATATCTTCCAAGGGGCATTGGAGTGCCTTGAAATTTTTGGTAGGCATTGCACTCACTGTATGCCCTATAACTGTGTAGCCGAACCGCTCCTTTTGGTACTGAAACATATCCTACAAGACATGTGTGCTTGACTGGTCTGATATTGATGTGAATGGTCCCTGTTCCTCCTGCTCTTTCTCCTTTGCCACCACCTCATCCATCATTCATCACCTGAATCTTTGTTTTAACGGGAGTAATAGAACTAGGATAGTAGCAGGAAAACATCCAGCAATCCTCGGAGGAGGTAGGATATGCGCCAAAATGCTGACCACCTCAGGCCTAGCCGCTACTACATACATGCGCTTGCATTCCAAGGAACAGAAACTAAGGAGATGTATGGCCTCATGATCATGAATAATTTACTCATTGTGTAGGAGGCCGACTTCTGCTGCTGTCTACCTTCTGTACTTTGTGTTGAAGCCTGATTGACCCAGGACCCACAATCCTCTATGTCTGGAGGACGTGTTGCATCCCAGTGTCCAACTCTGTCCCGGCTTCCACAATATTAAACCAGTGTGAAGGCGTCAGTCAGATGGACCATCCCTGGCCACATTCACTTGTCCACGTGTTTGTGGTTAGGCTGTCCTTCCCACTAAATGCACTGGGGAGGGCACAGGTAATGTTTTGGTATGCGCGCTTGTGTATAAGGCGCACCGGGAAAAATAGGGGTGGCTGGGGACCATTTATGGACACCCGGCCGCCCCCAGGCAGCTGGGGACCATGTGTGGGAACCCGGCCGTGGGAGGCTTGGGACCTAGTATGGATACCAGGCCGCCGACGCAGCCATGACGTGGTGGCCAGATTCCGCCTCCACATGCCTAAAAGGCCCAATTTCAAGTGCAAGCAAGCAAGTAGTATGGTATTGCAGCCTGGGGGTGGGTGGGTGGCAGGCTGCATACTTGCGCTTGTATTTCAAGGAATGGGGGAGGTACAATTTAACACTGCCCTGGGACAAGGACTTGCACTGGGATAGTTGCAAGTCAGCATCTTCTGATGCGGCAAGGATCAATTCTGATGGGCACACTTTTAGGCAGTGACCTGGGTGTCAGAGATGCTTCCAGGGGTCTTCCCCATGCTGTTCCCATGTCTTTTTTGCACTGTATGCATGTGTCACACAGCACATGACCAGATAAGGTTGTAAAATGTTAAAATGACATTTCCCGGTGAATGCATTTGTCACGGTTGAAAGCAATACAAAAGTGCAAAAACGCATAAAAAATGCTACTTGTGAACATAGCCCAAGGCGTGGAGGAGTATTTTTGTTTTTGGCTATTTATTTTACCTTATACACAAGTCTTTACCCTGGAAAGGAAGTTCCTTAACATATTTCACAGGAAAACAGTTTCAGTTTCGTCTTTGAACATTTTATTGTGAGCCCGTAAAAGTGGCTTAATACCTCTGACCACGTTGTTGACAGCAGTGTCCTGGGGGTCAGAAATGCTTCTTGGGGCGATCCCCATGCTGTCCCCATGTCATTTGAGCAATGTCACTATCGCTTTGGGCACTTTTTAGGCTTTCTACAGACTGCCGGGGGTGCCGCCGCAAAAATGCTCGGGTCTCCCATAGACTAACATTGGGCTCGTTGCTCAGGTCGAGCACCCGAGTATCACGGTGAGCTCGGCCCGAGCTTCGAGCACCCGAGCATTTTAGTGCTCGCTCAACACTAATAATTAGTTCCTAGGCATAGTATATACAGTATATACATACAGAATGGGATAGAATAACTGTAAACAGTATATAGTAGATAAAAGAGGGATTGATTCTTATTGTATGGATGGTTTGAAACTGTTTAGAGTCTGAAAATAGGACTAAAGTCCAGGAAAGAGGAGGGCTGCAATATCAAGATGTTACAGTTTAAGTATGTTACCCATGATGTGCCAGTCAGATGATAAATTTGTCTGGGGTGAATACCTCAACCTGGTCCAATAGTGGTGCAGAGCCACGTGGATCTACAGAAAATACAGTACGGAAAGTTAAAGATAGTTGTATACTCATAGTGACATGTGTAGCCCATCCTATGCTGGCTGGTCAGTAGCTTACCATGTGGTCATATGGAGTCCCTGTATCTCGTCAGGGTGTAGGACCCAGGAGAGATTGTGCCATTCATTGGTGGTGTGGAGGGGTATAACGGCGCTCCTGCGGTTTGCTTGGGCCGTGGTAGATGGCATAGTGGGGGAGGCTGTGCTTTATACACCGGCGGGGAACGCCGGACTGGAAGTGCGTCACTGATAGGGGGCGTGTCACTGGAAGTGACGTTCCGCCGGCCCCGCACTGCGTGATTGAATGGCCAGGCTATGCAATATAATGCTGTGCAGACACATTTAGAATTGCTTGGACTTATTAGGTGTATTGCATAGAGGCATGATATATATATATATATATATATATATCTCGGTCTGGGTTTCAGTATTCTAGATCTTTCATCTGAAAGGAGTCGGCTTGGGTAGTTCCTCTCCTGAAATTAAAGTGACATCTCCTCAAGGCGTAGGGGACATCTCCTCCTCCAAGCCAGATCGGGTACCCTTTGTGCACATCTATCATCCACTCATGTCCAAAGTCCACATTACAATAAGGAAACATTGGCCCCTCCTTATCAAACCATATCCCCACATTCCAGCCTTTACCGCTCCGGCCATAATGTGCACAAGGAGAGCCCCAAACATCAAGGATAAGATCAGTAGGGCTGACATATTGAGCTCACGTACCACACCTTCACAACGGCTACTGAGTACCCGCAGGTGCGGGACCTTTCCTTGTCTGAGCTGAGCTGCCTGCTGTAATGTAATTAAATCAGACACCATTACGCACCCCAGGACTGGGAAAAGTTACCCCATCAAGAGATTCCATACTTGTGATTCCAATTTCGTCATCTACATAGTTAAGTGCCCCTGTGGCCTTCTCTATGTGGGTGAGACGACACAACATGTGAAGGACCGCATAGCAAGTCACAAATCAACCATTAGATGCGGTAAAACATGGTTACCACTACCCGACCACTTTACAAAAACGAAGCACACTGTAGCGCAACTCCGCTTTCAGGTCATTGAACATGTTCCAAGACCTAGGAGGGGTGGTCATCATGTGAAATTACTAAAACAACAGGAAGCATATTGGATTCATACCCTGCAAACCCTTGCACCTAATAGTTTAAATAGAGAAATTGACTGGATTTATTGACTCACTGGTTTGTTCCCCCCTCAGACACACTGAATCCATCCTGCCCCATGGGTGAGTGTCTCAATCCTTACGTATAATAATCTTTGTTTATAATGCTTTAAGGTGCCCCATGAACCACCCATGTGACCATCCAATACCGTTTAATACTCTATAATTGTGTCCCGGCTACACTAACACTATTCCTGCAGGCCACTCCCCTTATTTCTACCATCCAATACTGACTCATTATATATGTCAAGTACCAGGACAATAATGACATGGGTAACGTACTGTGCCCTAGATATATATATATATATATATACATATATATATATATATCATGCCTCTATGCAATACACCTAATACGTCCAAGCAATTCTAAATGCGTCTACACAGCGCTATCTTGCAAAGCCTGGACCCCTGCGCATGCACCACTGCTCAGTCTCCCTGACAACCACCTTGCACAACATGAGAAGTAGCACCATGCCTGTAAACACAGGCAATGCCTGGCCATCCAATCACTCAGTGCAGGGCCGGCGGAACGTCACTTCCGGTGACACGCCCCCTAACAGAGACGCACTTCTGGTCCGGCGTTCCCCGCCGGTGTATAAAGCACAGCCTCCCCCACTATGCCATCTACCAAGGCCCAAGCAAAGCGCACGAGCGCCGCTATGCCCCTCCACACCACCAATGAATGGCACAATCTCTCCTGGGACCTACACCCTGACGATACAGGGACTCCACATGACGACATGGTAAGCTACTGACCAGCCAGCATAGGATGGGCTACACATGTCACTATGAGTATACAACTATCTTTAACTCTCCATACTATATTTTCTGTAGATCCACGTGGCTCTACACCACTATTGGACCTGGTTGAGGTAGTCACCCCAGACAAATTTATCATCTGACTGGCACATCATGAGTAACATACTTAAACTGTAACATCTTGATATTGCAGCCCTCCTCTTTCCTGGACTTTAGTCCTATTTTCAGACTCTAAACAGTTTCAAACCATCCATACAATAAGAATCAATCCCTCTTTTATCTACAATATACTGTTTATTGCTCTTCTATCCCGTTCTGTGTGTATATACTGTATATACTATGCCTAGGAATTAATTATATGTAACCCCAGCACCCCATCCCTTGTCTTTGTTTTCCTCTACACCCTTTCCCTCCCCTCTCCCCTCCCACTTTCCTCTCCACCCCGCCTTCCCTTCCACTCCTACCTCTTGTGCACTGACACCATGTATGTTCTTCTTTTTTAGTAAGCGACTAAATGATTAAGGCCGAAATTGTGGCCAAACCGTCTTACCACAGTCGCCCTGCAACTGGGTTTGAATAAATTGTCTGTTTATTAATAAATGTATTTTGCATTCACGACATTTGAGTGTGCGATGAATTAATCCTTTACAGTTAAGGGGCACTCGCTGCCTATTACATCAGCACCTCCACTTCTGACAGAGTGCACGCAAATTATTGTTTTGAACTATGTGATCCGTGTGATGAAGAAAACACAGTTTTAAATAGCTGGATTTTTAGCACTGTAATGTGGAAAGGACCTGGCTGTATTCTGCAATGCCAACAAGCAAATGGTGCAGAAAAACGGTGTTCTCTGCATTGCTTTTTTAGCAAATAATGAGGATTAAGATCCTCAAAAAAATTATTCCTGGCCCCTGAGACCTGGGCCTATTTCTAGAAATATCTAACAGTAGCAGCAGACAAATCTGGAATGGAGCCTCTTGTGCTATATGCACTGCAGTCTTCTATACACACTGCCTGCCTGCCTATATACACTGCCTGCCTGATATCTCTGCAGATGGATTAGTCCTCAGAAGGACTGTTTGTTGAGATGGATATGTGCCTCTAATATAGTTTGGTACACCTACACTAACTAAGAAACAAGCGAATCTCTCCCTAGCTCAGCAGCACCTCTCCCTACACTGTCTGATTCCGGAGTGACTGAGACGAGCATGGCGGCGCCCTGTCTGATATAGACCTGATGACGCTGTGTGGCCAGCCAATCACTGTAAAGCCATAACCAACATGGCTACGGCATTACAGTGAGTGGCAGGCAATCGCTGCATGTTCATTGGCGCTCTAAAGAGCGCCAAACATGCAGGGAGGAGACCCGACCTCCCTCCGAGCAACCCCGGAAATACTCGGCGAGCACCGAGCATCTCGAGCAGTGAGATGCTCGGGCGAGCACCGAGAAGTAGCGAGCGTGCTCGCTCATCACTAGTTACTACTGTTATATTTTTGCTGCCTTCAAATGACACACCTCTTAATCCTATATGTGTTAAGAGGAGTAGGAGATTTAGAAATCTGCGTCAGAACATAACAGATCTCCAACCCATATACAATTGTATCATGAAATTGATTAGGAAATACTTTTTGAGTTAAAAAGAAGTTGGATGTACTCTGCAAACATAAAAAAATAAGCAAACATATAAATGCATTTACATTTCTAGTTTCTGCAAAAATCTGTCTTTTTAATATTCACTGAAATGTTCATGCTGGATGATAAAAAAAAATACTTGTCATCTCTAAATAGCATCCTGAAATCCTGATTTTCAAATGTGATTTTGTATAGTTTGGAAATAATTGTTCATTGGTATGAATTGCTGGAAACAAAGACATCATTCAAAAACAAGAAGAGATACTGACAGGGCTGCCAGGAACACAGCCTACAGATTGTTACTTTATGGCAAAGGATTACATGCTGTGTTCTGTCAAATTCTTTGTTTTATTGGCTTTGATTCAATTATCATTTCCATTTCAATTAGTTTTGAATACTTCTTTCTAAAAAGAAACATAGCCTTTGTGGTCAGTATTATAATAATTTAAAACAATACCAATCTAGGGAATATGCAAATGTTAAAGATAAAATATATATAAACAGCAATCATATAATTATCAATAACCTTCATCAAAATAATGAAAAAGGACAATGCATTGGCATGAAAATTAAAGGTCATTCAAGAACAGTGTATTTGTCGCAAAACTGAAATTTTGTCCTCTGCACAAGCTGTGAGCCTTTTGTGAAGCCAATTGGCTTGAATTAAATTTTTGTAAATGCTATACAGACATAAGGTAAATGATGACAATAAAATACTTCACTATATAAGATGAAAGAGCAATTGTCTACTGTGATAATTTCTAGTATGAGCAGGTTTAAAGTGTTTTTTAACTTCACAGCTGGAGTGTTATCACTTATGTTTGTTCCCTGTTCTTAGAAATATGCTTACCAGCCGCCATCCTCTACTGTTCTCGGTGCTGCTCGTCATCTTCTTTTAGTTGTGACCTGCTAGATTGCTCTAGTTCGAGCTGAGACAGAGGTCACTTTTCAATGTAAGTCTATGAGAGCCAGAATGAGGTTCTCATAGACTTACATGAAGAACCGGTTAGTCAGGAGCTGCATTCACAAGTTGGAGGATTGGGAACAGAGCAGCTCTGGGAGGAGCAGAAGATGGTGGCTCATATGTATATTACTAGGGGCCGGGAATATGAATTTTTGATACCATTCCAGAGGTGACGGTCCCAGACATATCATTGGTGCAACCTGTGCGGTCGCACAGGGGCCCAAGAGGTAAGAGGGCCCATTTCTACTTCTAAATCTGGTGAAATTGGGCATTATGATGAGCTATTGTACTGTAACGGACCCAGATACTGTTCTTGTAAAGGGGCCCTCTTCTGTCCATATCCACCAGGGAAGGGTGAAAAAAGAAATTCTGGATTTGTGATTTAATTATAAAATAGTGGATTTAAGAGTGATGTAACCCATGGAGAATCTGTTCAGCTACATCTAAATACAATATGATTACAAATTTTAAAAGATGAAAAAAAATCACATTTGTAGTTAATGCACTTTTGTGAGTTTAAACATCATCGGGACTCATAGATTAACCCGAAAGTCTTTCTTCTTGCCACATATTGTACATATACCGGTAATGATCGATTTTTCTATATGTTTACAATCTCATACAGAAACAGCTGTCACTCACTCCATATGAGCTGGGAAAGCAACATTAGCTTTCTCTTTAAGTCCTGGATGCATTCAACCTCTTTTTACCCTGTATAATAAAAAAAGATAATAGCAAATTTTTCATTTCATTCAAGCAGTGGCATATATATTTGGTATCACCAAAAGTGTAATGAACATTTTAATTAAAGCGCTAGTTTCAAGCTGTGTCTTGAGAAGCACAGAGCTATCCAGTCTCTTTCACTGTCTTATTGCTGGAGGTGTGGCCATTTCTCCTTGAGCAACAGTTCTGTTTCAGTAAATGTCATAAGGATGAACTTATGCTTCTTTGACAAGTTAATGGTCTCTGAGCAGGCACACAGCTCGAATGAGCAATGATTAGGAGAAATGCTGTGAAAATGTCAATGCTGGGGGCTGGTGATTTTGCAGGATTGATAACAGCAGCTTAGTCAATAGTTGAGAGGGTGGGGGAAGTGAGCACTTTACCGCTGTGTTGAAATCAGTGTGCTGGAAAGAGCCAAATGGTATCTCAGGTGTTAATACCTCAGTTTTAAATGTAACTACTGCATAGACATGGCCAAGCTCTGGTGATTAATTTCCTTGGCAACAAGGTGTACACCATTTAAGATTAAAGCGGTCATTGCAGCAGAATAAGAGCAGATAGAAAAAGCATGTCAATTACACACTTGCTTATTTTCATACTGTCCAACATACTACTGTATGCCAAATTACTAGAGAATACCCCTTTAAGTTAATGTGTTATTTTTATTGCATAGTAAACCCCCACCAAGTGATGTTACAATTGCTGTTTCTATTCCAGTACCCTTAAATTATTGAAAAAGTTATAAATCCATTGGCTCAGTGGTTAGTATTATTGCTTTGCAGCCCTGGGTTCCTGGATTCAAATCCCACCAAGGACAACATCTGCAAGGAGTTTGTATGTTCTCCCCGTGTTTGTGTGGGTTTCCTCCGGATTCTCTGGTTTCCTCCCGCACTCCAAAGTCATACTGATAGGGAATATAGATTGTGAGCCCCAATGGGAACAATGCTGCTGATGTTGGTAAACAATTAAAACACTGTGGAATTAATGGTGCTATATAAGCAAGTAAAATAAATAAAATAAGAATACATTTACATTAAAATAAAACTAATGAAAAATTAAAACTTGTTTCAGATAAGACAAATTGTCATACAGCAACTCTTGCAGTCAGAATCTAAGATCTCACAGGCTATCATGAGAAAAAAAGTTATAACTCTTGGATTACAGCTATGAAAAAAGCCCCAATTTTAATAAGACTTTACTTCACTCTCAACCTAATACCATGTCTGTGGGTACACCAACCTGACCTCATTACTAAATAAAATTGAAATTATTGTTAAAGTGGTTGTATCAGGGCGGACATATACAGTGGCTTGCAAAAGTATTCACCCCCTTGGCTCTTTACCTATTTTTTTTACATTACAACCTGTGTTTAAATATTTTCATAATCTGATTTGTGTGTGATGCATCAGTACTAAGTAGTCTAAGTTAGTGAAGTGAAGTGAGAAAAATAAAAGTATAAATTAAATTTATGGGATCAAATAACTAAAAATTGGCATGTGCATATGTATTCAACCTTTTGTTTTGAAGCCCCTAACAATTTCAAAGTGCAAGCAATAACCTTCATAAGTCAGATGGAGAGAGGTTAGCCTGAAGCTCCGTCTTGTGGCCTGCAAAGGAGTGCATCACCCCTCACCTTGGAGGGAATGCTGTTGAAACTGTCCCTGGAGGATACTGGATTCCTCCGAGATGAAGTGCAGGAGCTGGGCAGGAGAATGGAGGAGGCCCAGCAAGCTGCAATTGCTGCCTGGAGAGCGGAGCTCAAGGAGAAGATGATGACCCGGTAGCAGTCGGCGCTGCAAGTGACCGGCAGCGCCCCAGCCCCGGCGGAGCTGCTACTCTACCAGGAGGTGTCGGGCCGAGCTGAAGCGTTCGCGGGAGCAGGTAGGAGTGATATCCCTGTCCCAGATGCCTCTGGCGCTGATCCGTTCCTTGTCCCCCTGCAGGAACCTCCTTCCCCGGGCGCTTTCAACACCGACCCTGGTGACAAGGTCGCCTGCACCCGGCACAAGGGGGAACGGGGTTGGTACACTCTCCATGTACACAGGGTAGTGGAGGAGGAGTAGAGTGTACCCTCGCCATCTAAGGCTGATGACCCGGCTGGGTCAGCTTGCAGGAACCTGGTGTTCCACAGGAGGGGGCACCACTGTTGAACTGTTTGTTTGAAAAGACTGTAAATAGTTACCCGGAAGGGTATAGCAGGAATGCTACAAGTTTAGAAAGTATAAAGTGTGTGTTTTGAAAAGTGTGTTTATTTAGAGTATCCGGTAAATGTTCAAAGACATTTAGCTTGTGGACGGTGAGCAGCTAAAAACTTTACTGTAAATAGTTGCACTTCTTAAAGTGCCCCTTATTGGTTTTATATGACAAGACTGACCTCAGAACAAAAACCCGTTTGGCGTGGCCAAAGACGTGTTCCAACACCTGGATCACCTATGCCCTGCAGCCACGCCCAGGGCCTACGTTGAGGCTTTTCAGATGGTCCCTCATGTTGCTCAAAGTGCACCTTACCAGTGAAAAGGACATTCGGCTGTAAATTTCACTGTATTTGATTGAAAAATGATATGAGAAGTGTTTTATCTGCTTGAAAAATGTTTTACACTGTGTTCCAAATTATTATGCAAATAATATTTTCTCAGATTTTCCCAAATTACCTATATGAATTGCAGTCATTGTAATTTTCCAGTCAAATAACTATTAGAGTACAATTGAAAGGTTTTTGTACAAACTGCCTATGATAACAGTATATTTTGAAAAAAATAAAAAACTGAAGCTGCACTCAAAATGCATGTTCCAAATTATTATGCACAGCAGAGTTTTCAACCTTTTCATTTTAATAAAGAACAAAAGAATGGTCATTTTTGAAATTATAAGCATTAGCAGGTTATTACAAACTGAAATCAAACAGTTTTCAACTCAAAACTTTATTCTAGGTGATGTTACATTTGCACATAGGAACCCTTGTTCGAAAGGAGCTTCTGAACTCTCTCATCCGTTGAATGTGTCAGGTTTTGGTCAGAGAGGCCCAAGACTGAAGAGAGAGAGGAGCAGGAGAAAGGCTCCAGGAATGTGGAAGGGTCCCCAGGGGTACGGGTAGAGTTGGAGGCCACCCGTACACCTGAATCTACCAGGAGGTGGAGGGGTCAGGTCGCACAGAGGGGACCAGTCCCTAAACTAGCAGAGTTCTTTAAGCCTCAACAAGGAAACCAGAGGCTGCAGTATTTCAGGTACTGCGGCCAACAAAACCACATCTAATCACCAGAAAGGTGGCCATAGAGGACCCAGGGGAGAGAGAAGACATCGCCCGGCAAGGTCCGCGGCTGCTGGCCTGAGACACAGGGTGTGAGGTGCAGGGAGACGGCCAGAAGGAATACACAGAAGGGGGTCCAATTACGTACTCCGGAGAGACCTGGGAGTTTGCTGAACCCCTCCCTGAGTGAGCACAGAATGCCGTGGGAAGTTACTCTAGTACTGCTAACTTGAAGTCTAAGAAACCGTGAGTAAACCCTGAGGACTGCACCTTACTGTCTCTGTGATCATTATCTGCGCCATCCTCTGCACTACACCATAACAGCAACCTCTACACTGCCCTGGAGCTAAGCTCTACCTGTGGAGAGCTAAACCAACTGTGCTGCATTCACACCAGCTCCAGAGGACCTGCTCCACAGTGGCGGCTTCCTTTAGCCGCATACCACAGGTGGTGTCACGAACTGTATATAACAACTATAAATCCCCTGTAAATATTCCCCTTTTGATTGCCTGCCCTGGCTCACGGACCGGGTCACCGCCACTGTGACATTTCCCCTAGCAACGACCGGCCCGGCACTGAGTACCCCACGGCCCAGGGGGCGCGTCATGTGCACTTAGCAGACTCACAGCCACACCCTTGACTGAATTCAGCTGCAGAATCCCCTTGAGTCTTGTACCATGCTTTTTCCTGGCAGATGTTGTCTCTCAAACCTTTGAAGACTTCCAAGAACTTACCCAACTATAGCTGCTGGAGTAGTCAGTCTGCACTGCTTCAGCAGCAGCCTGCCGTACCTCACTTGCACAATACTATCAGTTATTGTGTCAACTTACCATCTGCTCCCAAAACAACTCGACCTTGTGCTGCGAAGCATCTGAATCATTCCCCTCTGAAATTTGTCCATGTTCATTGTGAGCCTTTTTCAGCTTGTTGTGTCATGCTCTCTTAAACTGGCAAGCTGCTTCGATCCACCAGTGTGCCTCAACTCTTGATGACTAAACCAGCACTGGCTTCTAGCACCGCAACATCACAGGTTACTGAACTCAGGCCTAAGCACCTCTACAGACCATGCGCAGCTCATGGACCATCCATACTCCTCTTTATGTGTGCCAACCTTCTCACTTTTATATCTGCCTGAGTGGCACACATGCATATTTTCCAGTTGGCATTTGGCTGTTTCTTGCCTATGTTGACCTTTATGCCCTCCACCTGTAGCTAAGAGCCAAAAAAATTTTTATTATTTCCAACAGCCAAGAACAAGAGAGATCAAAACTTTTACAGAAATTATTAAAATGCCAACACCTACACACAAGGAAAATATTTCATTTTGTCACCAGGAGTCAAAACCAACTTAAAAATAATAGCAAATAAAGAAAATTATATAAAACTAAAGTGTTGATTCCTGCCAAGGTATGCTGTAATAGGCAGAGAGGGGAGGGAGAGCTCTGACAATTGTCTCCTCAAACTGAATTGACATATGTCAGCGGAACATTCAAGGATACAAGCAGATTGTTTACAGAAACTACTAAACAGGCTCATTTTCCTACCAGATGTCATCAGAACATGAATTAGAATAAGATGCAAATGTTTCTATCATGAATCTCAAAGTGTATTTAATAAAAAAAAATCTCCATTTTTGGAATAGTTCAATATATTGTGCTAATAAATAATATCTGCACATAACTTTGAGCTTGTGTTGTTATTCCGCAGCAAGAGAAAGCTCCAAGTTAATACCTGACTGTCCCCTGTCAAACTGCACATAAAAATTTTGCCCATATATTTTATCATGCCTCTACTGCAGGATGCCTGGACGCTCTCCTTGAATGCCCTTAGCATTTCACAGTCTCCTATAAAGAGTTCATTCTGTTTCTGTATTCTAGTAAATAACTAAACAGCAAACTGCCTCATAATCTTCCTGATCAGTTCTGTGGGGAAAACAGAGGATGAAAGACTAACCGTTTTTCTAGTAATTATCACAAACCATCTCGGGGAATAGTTTCATAGTTACATGACAGAACCTCTTGTAACTGATTAGCAAATTAACCTGTTTTCATAAGCAAATAAAATCTTATAAAACATAATTTCATTAACCACACAATAGTACATTTACGCTCCTCTACACTATTAGCTAAAATAACCTACCTAATATTTACCACCGCGAGCAAGATCAGCACTTTACAGAGTCACTAACAAAAGTTAATCTTTAAAGCAGCAGTTATATAATATTAATTATTCTAAAAGACAATGTGGACAGTATTACGACTATTTTTGTAAAGAAGATAATAGATACTAAAGAAGATAATACATATTAGGTTAGGGATAATACATACAGCTATACTATCTGTCCAGACCAGGTACAGTCTGCATTATGTATGGTGCTTCTGGAAGGCACTGTGATTGAGTCAAAAAGACAGCAGGTACCAGCTTCATGCATCTCCTAGTCAGCTGCTCGGTCAACAGCCTCCAACTACAGACTATTTCAAATACAGTATATAAGAGAAACTAGGGTTCATCCTGACTGGGTACACCTTGTCGCGGTGGGATGGCTTTTACGCTTTTTTGATCAAAATAGTGTCATCTAAGTACTCTATTATTATTATTATTTTTTATTATAGCGACATTTATTCCATGGTGCTTTACATGTGAAAGGGGCATACATAGCAAAAACAATTACAACTACAGTAATCTTGAACAATACAAGTCAGAAGGAGAGAAGACCCTGCCCGTGAGGTCTCACAATCTACAGGGGATGGGTGAGGAAACAGTAGGTGAGGGTAGAGCTGGTTGTGCAGAGGTGTGGTGAAGCAAGGGTTACTGCAGGTTGTAGGCTTGTCGGAAGAGGTGGGTCTTCAGGTTCCTTTTGAAGGTTTCAATGGAAGGCGAGAGTCTGATGTGTAGGGGTAGAGAGTTCCAGAGTAGGGGGGATGCACGGGAGAAATCTTGTATTGCGATTGTGGGAAGAGGAGATAAGAGGGGAGTAGAGGAGATCTTGTGAGGATCAGAGGTTGCATGCAGGTTAGTACCGGGAGTCTAGGTCACTGATGTATGAAGGAGACAGGTCGTGGGTGGCTTTGTATACCATGGTTAGGGTTTTGAACTGGAGTCTCTGGGTAATGAGGAGCCAGTGAAGGGATTGACAGAGAGGAGAAGCCATGGAATAGCGGGGGAACAGGTGGATTAGTCAGGCAGCAGAGTTTAGGATAGATTGGAGAGGTGCAAGAGTGTTAGAGGGGAGGCCACAAAGCAGAAGGTTGCAGTAGTCGAGGCGGGAGATGATGAGAGAATGTACTAGTGTTTTTGCAGATTTGCAGTTAAGGAATGTGAGAATATGGGAGATATTTTTGAGTTAGAGTCGGCAGAAAGTGGAAATGGCTTGGATATGTGATTTGAAGGAGAGATTAGAGTCCAGGGTTACCCCGAGGCAGCGAGCTTGCGGAACTGGGGAGAGTGAGCAGCCATTGACTATGATGGATAGGTCAGATGAGGGGTTGAGTGAGATGGTGGAAAGATGATGAAATCAGTTTTATCCATGCTAAGTTTTAGAAATCTAGCAGAGAAGAAGCATGAAATAGCAGACAGACATTGTGGGATTCTGGTTAGTAAGAAGGTGATATCAGGTCCAGAAAGGTTGATCTGTGTGTCATCAGCATAGAGATACTACTAAAAAGCCGTGGGACTTTTTGAGCTGTCCCAGGCAGATGGTGAAAATGGAGAAGAGCAGGGGTCCTAAAACTGAGCTTTGGGGACACCGACAGATAGGGATGAGATGAGGAGGTGGTGTGTGAGTGGAAGACACTGAATGTCCGGTCTGTTAGGTATAAGGAGATCCAAGATAGGACCAATTCTGTGATACCAAGAGATGAGAGAGTTTGTAGTAAGAGGGAATGGTCCACTTTGTCAAAGGCAGATGACAGGTTCAGGAAGAGGAGGACAGAGTAGTGTTGCTTGAATTTGGCAGTTAGTAGGTCGTTGGTGACTTTAGTCAGGGCAGTTTCAGTGGAGTGATGCAGTCGGAAGCCAGATTGTAAATGGTCAAAGAGGGAGCAGGAGGAGAGGTGGGAGGACAGTACAAAATGGACATGTTGTTCCAGTAGTTTTGAGGCATAGGGGAGAAGTGATATGGGGCAATAGCTAGACAGAGAGGATGGGTCAAAGGAGGGCTTTTTGAGGATGGGTGTGATCAAGGCATGCTTAAAGCATGAGGGGAAGACACCAGTTGTTAGTGACAGGTTGAAAAGGTGGGTTAGAGTTTGGATGAAGACTGTGGTAAGGTCAGAGATGAGGTGGAACGGAATTGGGTCAAGTTTGCAGGTGGTGAAGTGTGGTTTGGAGAGTAAAGAGGAAAGTTGATCGTCCATAATGGTGTAGAACTTGGTTTTGGAGGAGGAGGGTTGAGCAGATATGAGGGGGGCTGTGGGGACTGTAAGCAAAAGCTTTGTCTAATGGTGTCAATCTTCTGCTTGAAGAATGAGGCAAAGTCTTTGGCTGAGATGAGAGGAGAGGGAGGAGGCGCTGGTGGATGTAGGAGAGAATTGAAAGTGTTGAATAGCTGTTTAGGGCTGTGAGACAGGGAGGATATGAGAGATGAGAAGTAGGTTTGTTTTGCTGCAGTAAGTGTGAGCTTGAAAGAAGTGAGGGACTGTTTGAATGTGATGAAATGCTCATTGGAGTGGGACCTTTTTCCATATCCACTCAGCTACCCTGGAGACCTGTCACAGTTCTTTAGTCAGGTTGGTGTGCCAGAGTTGCCTGTTGAGTGTGCGAGCTGTGGTAAGTGTTAGGGGGGCTACCGAATTGAGAGCTGCAGCTGTTGTGGTGATACATAAAGCGGCAGCAGCATCTGAATTATGTAATGAACTTATGCCTGTAAGAAGGAGAAGGGATTCAGAGAATGAGTGTAGGTCAAGGTGTTTGAGATTTCTGTGAGGGTGTGCAAGTTTGTGGAGTAGGGATTGTGCACCTAGAGAGGGAAGAGAATGTAAGTAGATTGCGTTCAGACAGAGGGAGAGGATAGTTAGAGAGGTTATATAGGAAACAGAGGAGGGTGAAGATGAGGTCCAGTGTGTGGCTATCTTTGTGAGTGGAGGTGGAAGACTATTGAGCAAGGCCGAAGGAGGAAGTGAGGGATAGAAGCTTAGAGACAGATGAGTGGGAAGTGTCAATGGGGATGTTGAAGTCGCCCATGATGATAGTGGGGATGTAAGCGGAAAGGAAGTGAAGTAGCCAGGTGGTGAACTGGTCAAAGAAAGTGGTGGCTGGCCCTGGAGTGGCAGTAAATGATGGCCAGTTTGAGGTTGGAGGGGGAGTAGATGCACATAGAATGCACCTCAAAAGAGGGGAGAGTAACGGAGGGTGGCAATGGGATTTGGGTGAAGGAGCAGTTATCTGACAGGAGAAAACCTACTTCTCCACCATGCTTGCCGCTGGAGCGGGGTGTGTGAGAAAGGTGTGAATCCACCGTACGAAAGTGCAGCTGGAGAGGCCATGTCAGAGGGGGTGAACCAGGTTTTTGTGATGCCGAGGAAGGAAAGTTTGTTAGTAATGAAAGTGTCATAGATTTAGGAAAGTTTGTTACAGATGGAGCGAGCGTTCCATAGAGTTCCTGTTAGTGTGACTGAGGAAGCAGGGGCTGGAGGGATAGGTATAAGGTTTGAAAAGTTGTAGGAGTTTGTGATAGATCGTGGATAGGAGGCAGAAATGACTGTAGGGATGTGGTGAGGAGGGCCAGAATTTGGAGAGATGTCGCCGGCAGTCAGAAAAAGCAGGGAAAGTGTTAGCAGGTGGGAGCAGGAGAGGGCATGAGGTGGCTGTCTGTGTTTGGAGACACAGGATTGTATGTTGAGGCATAGTTCTGAGGAGGAGGTGAGATAAATAGAGAGGATGGGAGGGAGAGATGAAGAGTTCATTACTAGGTGTGGGGATTAGGGGATTTAGTAGAAAGTGAAGGACTATAGGGGAGAGAGTGAAAACAAACAGAAACATTGTTTACTTTGCCTGGGTATCCAGTTTCCTTCAGTTCCCTTCAGGTTCAATTCAGTTCTAATTTAATGTCACACTGTACTCTATGTTATTTACATGTACAATTAGTATTTATTTATTTACTTACTGCAGAGTATTTGCTCCTTTTGTTTTTATCCAAGGTTATGATTGCTAATGGCCACAGTGTGAATGTGTACCTACACATTGCATTTATACCAACAGGTGTACAGGCCCATTTCTTTGGTTTTATGACAAACTAGAAGAAAATCAGAATCCCTTCCGACCCCAGTCAATTTTTGTTTTTTCATCTTTTTTTCCTCCCTTTCTTCAAAGCAATAACTTTTTTATTTATCTGTCAATATAGCCGTACGAGAGATTGTTTGTTTTCTGGGACCTGTCGTACTTTTAAGTAACACCATGCATTTCACCATATTTTAATTGATACAATGTTGTATTATATACGACGGTTACATTTTTTTTTGCAGAAGCATCACTCCAAAAAATCTGCAAGTTTAGCTTTGCTAAATTTTTCTCTTTAAAGTGATTGCCGATCATAGTAACATAGTAACGTACGTTAAATAAAGAGCTGGGTCCATCAAGTTCACTCTTCCTCCCCCAATTGTACATTTTGTCTAATTTAACTCTAAACCACAATGTTATGTGTATCGAGGAAATCATCCAACCCTTTTTGAAGGCTGTTATAGTGTCTGCCATTACTACCTCTTGTGGTAGGGCATTCCACAGTCTGACTGCTCTGACTGTAAAGAACCCTTTCCTGTTTAGGTGCCGGACTCGCCTTTCTTCCACCCGAAATGAGTGCCCCCTGGTCCTTAGTATGGTCTTTGGAAGGAATAAGTCATGTGCTAGTCCTTTGTACTGACTACACATGTATTTATACATGTAAATGAGATCCCCTCTGAGGCGTCATTTTTCTAAGCTAAACAAGCTTAACTTTTTCAACCTCTCATCATATGAGAGGCCTTCCATCCCTTGTAATAATCTAGTTGCCCGCCTTTGAACTGACTCTAACTTCTGATATCCTTTTTAAAATGTGGAGCCCAAAACTGGATCTCATATTCTAGATTTGGCCTCACAAGTGATTTATAAAGGGGTATCAGTACGTTGAGATCGCGGGATTTTATTTATCTTTTTATACATCTTGTTTGCTTTCGTGGCTGCTGCTTGACATTGAGTACTGCTGCTCAGCTTACTTGTAACCAGAATACCCAAGTCCTTCTCCTGCTCTGTAGTCTTGAGTATACTCCCATTTAATGTATATGCAGGAATAGGATTACTCCATCTTAGATGCATTACTCTACATTAAATCTCATCTGCCAAGTGTTTGCCCATTCAGTCATCTTATCCAGATCGTTCTGCAATATTGTAATGTCAAGATCAGATTTTAATATCCTACATAATTTGGTGTCGTCAGCAAAGACTGACACTTTACTCCCAATCCCATCCCCAAGGTCATTAACAAAGAGGTTAAAAAGAATCAGTCCAAGCACAGATCCCAGCAGGACCCCACTACTCCCAGTATAGATCCCTGCGGAACCCCACTGCTGACTATATCCCATTTAGAGAACGTACTGTGGCGCCCAGCTGCGCTTGGTGCCATAGATCCTAGAAGAGTGCATTAATGGAATCCTCCACAAGAGGCCCCCATAAGCATTCACTCACTTCCACCTTCCACCTCAGACCACCAGAGGGAGCCCGTTAGGGATATAAATAGGGAAGGTGGAGCTAGGCAGTTAGTTTTTAGTCTGGAGTGCACAGAGAGTGAAGAGCTGTGCATGCGGAGAAGCACGAGGGTTGCTGTTGAGGCAAGCTAGGCCTTCCGCGGTCCTGAAGCTCAGTCTAGACTCAGGAGCTCAAGTAAGTGAGCCCAAGGTGTGCCGACGCCTGTAAGAGCGGTGAAGAGCGGCAAGCTGCCGTTAGTGTGAGTAGCCTAGTGAGGGCCCGAGCGCGGCCGAAGGCGAGTGGAAAGTGAGTTGCAGTGGGGGCAGAGGAGCTTACCCAGCTCACCCCGAAACATATACCGGATCCGAGCTTACTGGGATCTCTACGACCCAGTAAGGCATAACCGGAATCCCTGGAGAACTACAGGTCCCAGGATCACCAGAAAGCTGATACGTAACAGTGCCAGGAGACACATAGGCCCCATAAGCTGGGAGTGTGCACTCCAAGAGAAGGCCCTACCACAACGTCAGCCCGTGCAGGACAGAGACACAGTTAGACTTAGCTTCAGGCAGGTCAGAAACTTACTATGCAGAGGCAAGAAACAGGAGGCCCTACACCCACTCATTGGGGAGGATCCTGATATGCACCCTTCACCCTACAGTGCTCCGGGATGTGCCTGAATTACCACCAGTAAAAGGTACTGAAGTGACTGTCGTGTCTGTCCCTGTTCTCTCCATACACTGCCCTGAGGCCTAGCTCCACCTGTGGGGAGCTATACCATCGAGCTGCCTTATCACTTGCCTCAGCGGACTGCCGCAGCGCTGGTGATTCTCACCAGAAACCACAGGTGGCATCACGAACTTACATAAAATTAGTAAACCAAACCAACCCTTTTAAAAGCTGACCCCAGGGTACGGGCCCGGGAGCCGACCACCGCGACATCCCCAAGGTCAGGCAAAAGGCCCGGGTACCGAGTCGTCCCCATTCCCCTGGGCTAGTCATCCTTCCCTGGCATCATGAACAGGATTCCGTGCCCGCTGCAACGAGGAGTATTATGCCCGTTGCCACCGGGTACTGTGCGCCTTTAATAAAAACTGTGTATTAAACTGTGGTGAAGATGGCCGCCATTGTCGCGCAGTAGTGCGGGAAGAAGAGGGGCGTAACCGCGGCAAACCGAGGGGCGTGCCTGCTAAAGCGTGCGAAGCCCCGGACACGCCCTATGCCTTGACGTCAAACCAGGAAGCGCCAGGTCCTGGAAGGAGCCGCGGTGAGCGCTGTGACGTAGGACGCAAGCGACGCAAGGTCCTGAAGAAGACCGTCACCTGCGGAGCTGCGGCCTACCGGAAGAAAAAGAAAAGAAGGTAGGCCACAGTTCGCTAGGGGGGCGCCAGAATGTCCGAGGTACAGCAACTAGCCGAAGCCCCGGTTAAGGTCCCTGACAATGAACCCGCACCCGATGCCGAGCAGAGCGGAGCCGCCGCCCCATCAGCAAGCCCTGTCACTCCTGTCATCCCCATAACTTTACCATATATTCCTGGAGCAAAGTGGCTCCCCCAGTACAGCGGCAAACCAGATACCCTGTCTGGATTGAAACGGAAGATATGCGGTATCCTGGACATGTACTCTATGACAGGCAAGCAGAGGGCCGCTGTTGTATTAGGACAATTGACTGGTGCTGCGGAGCGGGAAGTGGAAACATGGTCGGCCGCAGACCAGGAGTCAGTGTCCGCAATCTTTAAAAAGCTACAGACTGTTTTTGAGGATCATACTGAGGCGGACCTCAGGATGAGGTTCTACAACTGTTTTCAACAGCCGGAGGACAATGTTCGGGACTATGCCTGGCATCTACAGGGTGCCCTGCGAGCTCTGAAACAGGTTAGTCCAACCAGCATCGACAATGAAAACAAAATGCTGAATGAACAGTTTGTCCGGGGACTGAAGTCTCCTGAGGAGAGCAGGACTGTGCGTTGGTGGTCCTTGGATCATCCAGATGCCACCATTGACAATCTTAAGGACATGGCTAAAAAAGGACTGCAGCCTCTGGAAACAAATTCCATCCAATGTTACCAGGGTGGAGCCACCCCAGTGGCTGCAACACCCACCTTTTCCCCGGTGGCTGCTGAAGTTTCAGCAACGTCCCCTAGAGAGCTGGACAGCTTGCGCTCTGAAGTGCGTCAGTTGAGCAAAACCCTGACCACTGTGCTGAGTCCCCTGCAGCTGCGGACGGAACCTGAGGAAGAAGGGAAAATCCTGCTAGCCGATAGCCCTGAGGATGTCCCCTGGATGCGAAGGAGGAGGAGAACAACACCACCATCTACGAGGATCAGCGACCAGCGCCGTCCACAGAGGGACCCTGCCTGCTACCGATGCCGCAAGACAGGTCACACCGCCCAGAATTGTCCTTTAAACGAGAAAACCCTGAGGCCGAGGGCCGACACCCAGGAGTACATTTCCCAGGCCCATCAGACTGGTACAACAGGTTCGTGGGAGGAAGACCTTTCCTGTCCATTGTGCTGGACAGCATCCCGACGCACGCTCTGCTGGACACAGGATCTCAGGTAACTATAATGCCTGACGTCCTCTACAAAAGGTTCTGGTCCATGGACGACCTAAGTCTGCCAGCTCCAAATCTTTCTGATTATGCCTCAAATGGACTCCCCCTTAACCTAATCGGGGTTAAGAATGTGACAGTAAAAGTAGGGAGAGTGGAGCTGAAGGACCAGGGGCTAATTGTAGTAGAGACTAATCCTGATGATACCAATCCGTACATGGTAATAGGCACTAACATTGTTGGTAACTGTTTGGGAGAAGTTGTGTTCTTGCTCCAACAGATAGCTGACACTGCCAGACCAGGACAGAGAAGGGCGTTGCAGAAGGAGATCCGAGTCCTGATGCACCAACAGCAAGTAAGGTTAACAGATGGTGAAATTGGTAATGTGCGGGTGACAGACCCCATACCTATTGTGATCCCCCCTATGAGTGAAATGCTTATCTGGTGTAGAGCAGCCATAGGTCTTAGAGGACAGAGCTACCAGGCGGTAGTAGAACCCCTTTGCTCCGAGCACAGACCCACGCTCTTAACTGCCAGAGGAGTGGTGGATGTACGCAATGGGAGGGTGCTCGTTCGTCTTCTCAACATTGGGGAAGATGAGGTTAGATTACCACGTTATGCCACTGTTGCCAAATTACATGCTGTAAATAATAACTCCATTCACAAGGAGTCCTTAACCTCACCATACGAAGTGGAGGATAATGACCCTGCAACTCAGGTGGAGGATTGGTGTCAACAGCTCCATGTTGGGACAGACACCACTGCTGCCCATTAGAAAAAGGGTGTACACCGGGTGGTTCAAGAATACGCGCAGGTGTTCAGTAAGCACCCACTTGACTTTGGGAGGATTAAGGGGGTTCAACACAATATCCCCACAGGTGACCATCCACCCATCAAAGAATGGTACAGGCCTATACCACCAGCTCACTACCAGAAGGCAAAGGAGATGCTGCACGATATGAGAAAGGCGGGGGTGGTAAGGGATAGTTGTAGTCCCTGGGCAGCTCCCCTAGTGTTAGTCAGGAAAAAGGATGGGAGCATGAGAATGTGTGTAGATTACCGACAAGTAAATCGCATTACACATAAAGATGCATACCCTTTACCACACATAGAGGAGTCCCTGGCAGCCTTAAAGTCTGCAAATTACTTTTCCACCCTTGACCTCACTAGTGGGTACTGGCAAGTAGCTGTGGCTGAGGAGGATCGGGAGAAGACGGCCTTTACCACCCCGATGGGACTCTGCGAGTTCAACAGTATGCCGTTTGGACTCTGCAATGCCCCCGGGACGTTCCAGAGATTGATGGAGTGCTGCCTAGGGCACCGCAACTTCGAGACTGTGTTACTTTACCTGGATGATGTGATAGTGTACTCCAAGATGTACGAGAACCACTTGAAGCACCGGGCAGAGGTATTTGAGTCACTGTCCCGGTACGGGATGAAGTTGAAGCCCTAAAAGTGCCACCTGCTCAAGAGAAAGGTACAGTACCTGTGGCACATTGTCAGTCTGGAAGGGGTAGCACCAGACCAGGAGAAGATCACTGCCATCCAGAAGTGGCAGTGAGGTGCGTCAGTTCCTGGGACTAGTAGGATACTACCGAAGGTTTGTAAAAGACTATACTAAGAAAGCAGCCCCTCTGCAAGACCTCCTGGTAGGGCAGTCCCCCAAAGGCAGAAGCCCCCCATTCCACTGGGGTAAGGAGCAAGCCGAGTCATCTCAGGAGATGAAGGAGATCCTGACAGGCGACGAGATCCTGGCCTACCCTGACTACAGCCAACCGTTCCCGCTGTATACAGATGCCAGCAACAAAGGGCTGGGAGCTGTCTTAAGTCAGAAGCAGAATGGCCAGGAGAAGGTAATCGCATACGCGAGCAGGAAGCTCCGCCCGACCGAGAGGAACCCAGAGAACTACAGCAGCTTTAAGTTGGAGTTCCTGGCCTTGGTCTGGGCCATCACTGAGAGGTTCAAGCACTATCTAGCCTCCAGCAAGTTCACTGCCTACACTGACAATAACCCCTTGACCCATCTTGAAACCGCCATGCTAGGAGCACTGAAACAATGATGGATGGCTCGGCTGTCAAACTATCAATTCACAATTAAATATCAGGCGGGCCGCAAGAACGCCAACGCCGATGCCCTGTCCAGGATGCCTCACCAGTCAGACACGGAAGAGGAAGTGGATGACCTGGAGGAGATTGAGCTACCTGCCTTTTACCAGAATGGGATGATCCACGAGCAACGAGCCTCCAGGAGGCAGGGTGGGAAGACGTTAAACCCTCTGCCACACCACAGCTGGAAAGAGACCCAGGACAGCCATATTAAAGAACTGATAACCCAAGAAGGTTCCTCCCTGGAGAAGGAAGAGTCTCTCCAAGCAAAGAAGCTGTGGAACGAGAGGAGCCTGGTGTTTATCTCCCGTGAGAAGCTGTGCCGGAGGTACGTCAATCTAAAAACCCATGAGATGGTATGGCAGAAAGTGGTCCCGAAGACAGACATCCAAATTGTGTTGGAGGCCTACCACGATCAGTCGGGACACTTTGGCTGGTAAAAGCTAGAGACCCTGCTGAAGTGTCGATTCTACTGGGTAGGAATGCGCAGCTCCATTGAGCGGTGGTGCCGAGACTGTGGACCCTGTAGCCTCAGAAGAAAAGACTACAGCAGCCAGAAGGCACCCCTGCAACCCATCAAGACGACTCGACCCCTGGAGATCGTGGCCCTGAACCATGTCAAGTTGTCACCCAGCAGGTCAGGGTACTCCTACGCCCTGACCATGGCGGATCATTACTCTTGGTTCCTGGTGGTCGCCCCCGTCAAGGACCTGACGGCGGAGACAGCAGCAAAAACCTTCCATGCGTGTTTCTGCAGACCCCATGGATACCCTGAGCAGGTGCTGACGGACCAAGGCCCGGCCTCTGAGGCTGAGCTGTTCAAGGAGTTCTGCCATTTGTACGGGTGTAAAAAGATAAGAACTACACCGTACCACCCACAAACCAACGGTCTTTGCGAAAAGATGAACAACATCATCATCGACCAGCTGAAGACCATACCACTTGAGGAGAGAAATCAGTGGCCAGACCTACTACCTGACCTAGTGGATCTGTACAACCACATACCCGTGAGTTCCACCAATTGTACTCCGGCATATCTTATGTGTGCAAGACCTGGGAATTTGCCCATGGATCTGGAGCTTGGTGTAGTAGAACCAGAAGCGGATGTGATCACTGAGGACGGGGACACGACCAGAAAAGAGCAGTACAGAAGGGTACAAGCCTGTGTCGAGGACAGTCTCACACAGGTGAGGGATAAGCAGGAGGCAAACTACAACAAAAGTGCGCCCGCAGAGCCTTTCACACCTGGTAAAATAGTATTGAAAAGGAAGAGAAGGAACCACAAACTTGATGACCAGAGGGAGAAAGAACCCTACACTGTGCTGAAGTCAAGATTTGATAATAATAAGACCTGCATAATCAGTAGGGATGGAGGAAGAACGTCCGCAACAGTATCCAGGGACCATCTAAAGTTGTGTCCAAATCTACTGAAGCCCCAAGAAGGAGTGCCTCTCACAGTACCGGAGGAGCCTAAAGAAGCAGTGATACACACTGACTTAGGAGATTTCCCGACAGATTGGCCCCAACTAGGAGGAGCAGTAATCATCCCTGTAATCACCTTCTACCCACAGCAAGAAGAACCTGTAAGTGCTGCAAAAGAGAGTGCTCAAGAAGAGTCCCTGGAAGAAGGATCCCCGGTTGGAGCAGAGCAAGAAGGCCCAGCCAATGGTATACTTGCTAGTCCAGTAGAGAGGTCAATGCAGTCTTGTAGTTCATCCACACCTAGTCTTAACACATTGGGAGGTAGTGCACCTATTAGCGCTTCACGCATCCCAGGCCTACGCAGATCAACACGTAGCACGCGAGGTCAACCCCCTGTCAGATACACTGAGTAAAATAGGTAACAATGTAGATAGTTACCCCTGGGGTATTGTATAGTATTGTACTGCATTTGTCATGCATATGTATATTATTTTGTGCTTTGCTTTATTACTGAACAGTTCAAGTGATATGGACACTTTGCCTAAGGACTTCCTTATTTATCTAAGAACTCTGTGGCTGAGGACTGTGTGCAGCCCAAAAACTATTTATTGTATATAATTGCGCTCCCTGGAGTGCCCCTTTAGGTGACCTCAGAAGGAAAACCTGTCGGTAGTGGCTCTACCGGAGGTCCAACGCAGGATCTTCATGCCCTGCAGCCACCCCAGGGCCTACGTTGAGGGTTTGGGACAGGTCCCTCAAACTACCAAGTACTCTACCCTGTGAGATGGACATCCTGTCTGGGAACCTCACCACAAGAGAGTTGAATTCTGAGGACGCTTTGTACCTGTTTATGTTGTTATGCAACGATTAAGAAAAGTGACTCCCATAAAGGGAAGAGTTATTGTATTGTTCATATTTACTATTGTTGTTTTAAAAATGTACTTCAGCCTGGGAGTGCTGAGCTTTACTCGGGCGGAATGTGGCGCCCAGCTGTGCTTGGTACCACAGATCCTAGAAGAGTGCATGAATGGAATCCTCCACAAGAGGACCCCATAAGCATTCACACACCTCCACCTTCCACCTCAGACCACCAGAGGGAGCCCGTTAGGGATATAAATAGGGAAGGTGGAGCTAGGCAGTTAGTTTTTAGTCTGGAGTGCACAGAGAGTGAAGAGCTGCGTGTGCGGAGAAGCACGAGGGTTGCTGTGTGAGGCAAGCTAGGCCTCCAGTGGTCCTGAAGCTCAGTCTAGACTCAGGAGCTCAAGTAAGTGAGCCCAAGGTGTGCCGACGCCTGTAAGAGCGGTGAAGAGCGGCAAGCTGCCGTTAGTGAGAGTAGCCTAGTGAGGGCCTGAGCGCGGCCGAAGGCGAGTGGAAAGTGAGTTGCAGTGGGGGCAGAGGAGCTTACCCAGCTCACCCCGACACATATACCGGACACAGGGTCCGAGCTTACCGGGATATCTATGACCCAGTAAGGCATAACCGGAATCTCTGGAGAACTACAGGTCCCAGGATCACCAGAAAGCTGATACGTAACAGTGCCAGGAGACACATAGGCCCCGTAAGCTGGCAGTGTGCACTACAAGAGAAGGCCCTACCACAACGTCAGCCGTTGCAGGACAGAGACAAAGTTAGACTTAGCTTCAGGCAGGTCAGAAACTTACTACGTAGAGGCAAGAAAAATGAGGCCCTACACCCGCTCATTGGGGAGGATCCTGATATGCACCCTTCACCCTACAGTGCTCCGGGATGTGCCTGAATTACCACCAGTAAAAGGTACTGAAGTGACTGTCGTGTCTGTCCCTCTTCTTGCTCTGACCCAGCTGGGTCTCGCCTGTCCTGCATCCCCCTCTCAATACACTGCCCTGAGGCCTAGCTCCACCTGTGGGGAGCTATACCATCGAGCTGCCTTATCACCGGCCTCAGTGGACTGCCGCAGTGCTGGTGATCTCACCAGAAACCACAGGTGGCATCACGAACTTCCATAAAATTAGTAAACCAAACCAACCCTTTCAAAAGCTGACCCCAGGGTACGGACACGGGAGCCGACCACCGCGACATCCCCAAGGTCAAAAGGCCCGGGTACCGAGTCGTCCCCATTCCCCTTGGCTAGTCAGTATCATTTATGTTGACTCTTTGTTTCCTATCATTTAGCCAATTCCTTACCCAACAGTATATAGTTCCCCCAAGCCCTTGCTTCTGTAGCTTCAGTATAAGCCTGTTAAGTGGTACAGTATCAAATGCCTTTGCAAAGTCCAGATAAATCACATAAGTCACATGACCAACATCCAGATTTGCACTTACCTCCTTATAGAACCCCAACATGTTGGTTAGACACGACCTATTTTTCATGAATCTGTGCTGGTTATGATATATTATTCTCTGTGATACACCTCTACAGATCATCTCTTATGATGCCCTCAAAAAATTTGCACACTACCGATGTCAGACTGACTGGACGGTAGTTACCTAGATCCACCTTCTTACCTTTCTTAAATATCGGTATCACATCACCTATCCTCCAATCCTGTGGCACTACCCCTGTTACAAGAGAGTCTAAAAATCTGAGATGCAGTGGTCTGTCAATTACTGAGCCCAATTCCCTCAGTGTCCGTGGATGAATACCCTCTGGGCCGTGGGATTGGTCAATGCTTAATTTGCTCAGACGCAGGCGTACTTCTTTTTGTGTTAAACTAGTTACACTACTCAAAAAAATAAAGGGAACAATTAAATAACACATCCTAGATCTGAATGAATGAAATATTCTCATTGAATACTTTGTTCTGTACAAAGTTGAATGTGCTGACAACAAAATCACACAAAAATCATCAATGGAAATCAAATTTATTAACCAATGGAGGCCTGGATTTGGAGTCACCCCCAAAATTAAAGTGGAAAAACACACTACAGGCTGATCCAACTTTGATGTAATGTCATTAAAACAAATCAAAATGAGGCTCAGTATTGTGTGTGGCCTCCAAGTGCCTGTATGACCTCTCTACAATGCCTGGGCATGCTCCTGAAGAGGTTGCGGATGGTCTCCTTTGGGATCTCCTCCCAGACCTGGACTAAAGCATCCGCCAACTCCTGAAAAGTCTGTGGTGCAGCGTGACGTTAGTGGATGGAGCGAGACATGATATCCCAGATGTGCTCAATCGGATTCAGGTCTGGAGAACGGGCGGACCAGTCCATAGCTTCAATGCCTTCATCTTGCAGGAACTGCTGACACACTCCAGCCACATGAGGTCTGGCATTGTCCTGCATTAGGAGGAACCCAGGGCCAAGTGCACCAGCATATGGTCTCACAAGGGGTCTGAGGATCTCATCTCGGTACATAATGACAGTCAGGCTACCTCAGGTGAGCACATGGAGGGCTGTGCGGCCCTCCAAAGAAATGTCACCCCACACCATTACTGACCCACTGCCAAACCGGTCATCCTGAAGGATGTTGCAGGCAGCAGATCGCTCTCCGCACCATCTCCAGACTCTGTCACGTCTGTCACATGTACTCAGTGTGAACCTGCTTTCATCTGTGAAGAGCACAGGGTGCCAGTGGCGACTTTGCCAATCCTGGTTGTTATGCACACGCCCGGGCTAAGCGGCGTGTGCGTGTGATTGGTAGTGATTCCACTGGACCGTGCCGGAGAGTGAATGCCTGGAGGGGCGTAACTAGGTATTCACCCGATCCGACCAGGGTCGCACGACGGCATACGACGCCAGTGCACCAAGGAGGAACCGAGCAGAGGGACCAGGTGCTACTCCAGGACAGACCCCGGACACGGCTGTTGACCCACACAGGGGAATACAGGAACAGACTGGTAGGCTGGCACACTGACTGGTGGGTATAGGCAGGCACGACTGGTATGCAGGCAGGCGGGTAAGCAGGCAGGGGGGTATAGGCAAGCACAGCAAGAGTGCAGACAGGGAGGCACTAGCAGGTAGGAACACAGGCGGGATAGGACCCAGTACACACCGGGACTCAGGAACAATACAGGCAGAAGGGTACAGGCAGGGCAGGACAGGACTGCCGGAGCAGCGGGCAGAAGCAGGGCAGGACAGGACTGCCGGAGCAGCGGGCAGAAGCAGGGCAGGACAGGACTGCCGGAGCAGCGGGCAGAAGCAGGGCAGGACAGGACTGCCGGAGCAGCGGGCAGAAGCAGGGCAGGACAGGACTGCCGGAGCAGCGGGCGGAAGCAGGGCAGGACAGGACTGCCGGAGCAGCGGGCAGAAGCAGGGCAGGACAGGACTGCCGGAGCAGCGGGCAGAAGCAGGGCAGGACAGGACTGCCGGAGCAGCGGGCAGAAACAGGGCAGGACAGGACTCTGTTCACACGGAACAGACAGGAAGGGAAAGACAGAGCCAGACACCCACAGGGTACTTGCAGTGAAGTAGCGAGTGGACCACAAACTCACAAACGGGAGTACAGAGACAACAGGCAGGAGTTAGGTACGAGTTCAGACTCTGCAGAAAAAGGAAGGGAACGGACATAGAGGAAAAACAGGTAAAGGATAGGAGAGAGTTCAGACTGGAACTGAGTGTACGGAGGAGACCGACACTGCAGCGGGATACAGGAGCGGATCTGGGAATACTGCCCCCAGAGAGGCGGGACGAACAGGCAAGGAGCGTGTTCAGACAGGACAGACAAGATACAGGAGCGGGTCTAGGTAATCGGCCCCTAGAAGGCGGGAGGAACAGGCTAGGAGCGTGTTCAGACAGGACAGACAAGATACACAGAAAGGACTCAGTTCAGACACGGGAACTAATACCGCAAAGCAGGAGAAATACAGGACTCAGTTCAGACACGGGAGCTGATACCGCAAAGCAGGAGACATACAGGACACAGTTCAGACACGGGAGCTGATACCGCAAAGCAGGAGACATACAGGACTAAGTTCAGACAGGCCTGGAAATACAGCCTCCAGGAAAGGCAGACAAGGAAACAAAGACGGGACCTGGCACCTTCAGAGTGCAAGCACACACTGAAGGAAAACACTATGCTCAGGCAGGGATAGAAGGGAGCTGCTGAGCTATATACCAAGTGACAGACAGCAATAGGCTGAGGACGCACAAGGGGTGTGACCCACAGCAGGTACAAAAGGCAGGAAGTGATCGGGCGCCGCCCTTAAGCAGCAGAAACAGACACAAACAGACAGCATGGAGGGAAGCCAGAGAGACATTCTGGACAGGAGATCAAGTGCGCCCTCTTGCACAGTGGGAGATGGACCACCATGCAAGGACGCCGCCAGGTATGTTACAGTACCTCCCCCCTTACGCCCCCTCTTCTTCAGGCCTGCCAGAATCTTCCGCAGGGAATTCGAGGACCAGTCGTTCACTGGGTTGGAGGGGGACAGAGACTTGAGGGTAATCTCTGCTTCGAGGTACATCTTGTCAAGCTCACAGGAAAAAATAGACGGGTTATCAGGTACATAATGAGGAAAAGTCACTGTCTCTTTGTTATCTGGTGGTATCCCGGAGGATTCAGGAAACAACTGGAGGTCCTCCGCCGGGTCAGAAGAGTGCAGAGGCTCAGAGAAAACAACTGCTTCAGAGTACACTAGGTCAGACTCACTGGAGGAAGCAGGCGAGGTATCGGGTACCGAGTATAGGAAAGTCTCTGTCCATTCACCACCAGGTGGCACCCCGAAGGGTTCTGAACACAACTGGAGGTCCTCCGCCTGGTCGGAGGGGTGTAGAGACTCGGGAGTAACCTCTGCTTCGGAGTACACTAGGTCGGACTCACTGGACGAAGCGAGCGAGGTATCAGGTACAGGATATAGGAAAGTCTCTGTCCATTCACCACCAGGTGGCACCCCGAAGGATTCTGAACACAACTGGAGGTCCTCCGCCTGGTCGGAGGGGTGTAGAGACTCAGGAGTAACCTCTGCTTCGGAGTACACTAGGTTGGACTCACTGGACGAAGCGAGCGAGGTATCAGGTACAGAGTATAGGAAAGTCTCTGTCCATTCACCACCAGGTGGCACCCCGAAGGATTCAGGAGACAACTGGAGATCCTCCGCCTGGTCGGAGGGGTGTAGAGACTCGGAGGTAACTACCACTTTGGGGTACCCATTGTCAGGCTCACAGGACGAAGCGGACAAAGTATTGTGTACCGGGTGTAGAGAAGTCTCTCTCCATTTGTCATCGAGTGGTATCCCGGAGGGTTCAGGAGGCAACAGGGGATCCTCCGCCAGGTAGTAGAGGTGCACAGACTCTGAGGTAACCACAGCTTTGGAGCATCCTTGGACATGCACACCGGTTAAAGAGAGAGAAGCATCTGATGCCGGGTGCAGGAAGTTCTCCTGTGTGGAGTCTGGATGGGCAGAAGTCTCTTCAGCCAGGAGAACTGGTGCACTACCCACGCACATTACCCATTGGGGTTTCTCCGGGATACAGGGAGATGAAGCTTCAGTAGGGACTTCAAGGTTGGGGTCAGGAGGTCTCAGGGAGGACAGACCCTGGCGTGACGGCTTGCCTCTAAGTCTAGCACGTCTGGACTGCCTCTTGAGGTTGAGAGAAGTATTCCGGAAAGCGTAGTCACCCTGTGAGGATTCTGGGTGGGCAGTAGTCTCATTGGGCTGGAGGACTATTGCGCTACCCACACACATTACCCGTCGGGGCTGCTCCGGGATATTGGGAAGTGAAGCTTCAGCAGGGGCTTCAGAGTTAGGGTCCTCGAAGACCATACGAAAGGCCACCAGGAAGGCCTGCAGGTCAAGGATGACAGGATCCCATGCTTCCCATAGGGGGGTGACCCATTTCAAGGCATCACCCGCTAGGTAGTCAATCATAAAGGCCACTTTAGCCCAATCGGAAGGAAAATAGAGAGGGTAGGCCTTAAAGTGTAGCATGCATTGCTCCACAAATGCACGACACTGTCTTGGATCCCCATAGTAACGTGGCGGATCCGCAGGAACGAGAGCTGATAGATCCATCTGGACGGGTGCGTAATTCGCCTGGAACTCAGCTAAAGGGGGAAAAAAATTTATTTATTTATTTTAATGCATGTATTCGCTGGAAAAACTTCTCAAAGAGCGAAGGCCGTGGGGCTCAACGGGAACCATGGCCTGAGCATGCTGTTATGCACACGCCCGGGCTAAGCGGCGTGTGCGTGTGATTGGTAGTGATTCCACTGGACCGTGCCGGAGAGTGAATGCCTGGAGGGGCGTAACTAGGTATTCACCCGATCCGACCAGGGTCGCACGACGGCATACGACGCCAGTGCACCAAGGAGGAACCGAGCAGAGGGACCAGGTGCTACTCCAGGACAGACCCCGGACACGGCTGTTGACCCACACAGGGGAATACAGGAACAGACTGGTAGGCTGGCACACTGACTGGTGGGTATAGGCAGGCACGACTGGTATGCAGGCAGGCGGGTAAGCAGGCAGGGGGGTATAGGCAAGCACAGCAAGAGTGCAGACAGGGAGGCACTAGCAGGTAGGAACACAGGCGGGATAGGACCCAGTACACACCGGGACTCAGGAACAATACAGGCAGAAGGGTACAGGCAGGGCAGGACAGGACTGCCGGAGCAGCGGGCAGAAGCAGGGCAGGACAGGACTGCCGGAGCAGCGGGCAGAAGCAGGGCAGGACAGGACTGCCGGAGCAGCGGGCAGAAGCAGGGCAGGACAGGACTGCCGGAGCAGCGGGCAGAAGCAGGGCAGGACAGGACTGCCGGAGCAGCGGGCGGAAGCAGGGCAGGACAGGACTGCCGGAGCAGCGGGCGGAAGCAGGGCAGGACAGGACTGCCGGAGCAGCGGGCAGAAGCAGGGCAGGACAGGACTGCCGGAGCAGCGGGCAGAAACAGGGCAGGACAGGACTCTGTTCACACGGAACAGACAGGAAGGGAAAGACAGAGCCAGACACCCACAGGGTACTTGCAGTGAAGTAGCGAGTGGACCACAAACTCACAAACGGGAGTACAGAGACAACAGGCAGGAGTTAGGTACGAGTTCAGACTCTGCAGAAAAAGGAAGGGAACGGACATAGAGGAAAAACAGGTAAAGGATAGGAGAGAGTTCAGACTGGAACTGAGTGTACGGAGGAGACCGACACTGCAGCGGGATACAGGAGCGGGTCTGGGAATACTGCCCCCAGAGAGGCGGGACGAACAGGCAAGGAGCGTGTTCAGACAGGACAGACAAGATACAGGAGCGGGTCTAGGTAATCGGCCCCTAGAAGGCGGGAGGAACAGGCTAGGAGCGTGTTCAGACAGGACAGACAAGATACACAGAAAGGACTCAGTTCAGACACGGGAACTAATACCGCAAAGCAGGAGAAATACAGGACTCAGTTCAGACACGGGAGCTGATACCGCAAAGCAGGAGACATACAGGACACAGTTCAGACACGGGAGCTGATACCGCAAAGCAGGAGACATACAGGACTAAGTTCAGACAGGCCTGGAAATACAGCCTCCAGGAAAGGCAGACAAGGAAACAAAGACGGGACCTGGCACCTTCAGAGTGCAAGCACACACTGAAGGAAAACACTATGCTCAGGCAGGGATAGAAGGGAGCTGCTGAGCTATATACCAAGTGACAGACAGCAATAGGCTGAGGACGCACAAGGGGTGTGACCCACAGCAGGTACAAAAGGCAGGAAGTGATCGGGCGCCGCCCTTAAGCAGCAGAAACAGACACAAACAGACAGCATGGAGGGAAGCCAGAGAGACATTCTGGACAGGAGATCAAGTGCGCCCTCTTGCACAGTGGGAGATGGACCACCATGCAAGGACGCCGCCAGGTATGTTACACTGGTGTTCTGTGGCAAATGCCAAGCATCCTGCACGGTGTTGGGCTGTGAGCACAACCCCCATCTGTGGACGTCGGGCCCTCATACCACCCTCATGGAGTCGGTTTCTAACCGTTTGTGCAGACATATGCACATTTGTGGCCTGCTGGAGGTCATTTTGCAGGGCTCTGGCAGTGCTCCTCCTGTTCCTCCTTGCACAAAGGCAGAGGTAGCGGTCCTGCTGCTGGGTTATTGCCCTCCTACGGCACCATCCACATCTCCTGGTGTGCTGGCCTGCCTCCTGGTAGCGCCTCCAGCCTCTGGACACTGCGCTGACAGACACAGCTCGCGTTGATGTGCCATCCTGGATGAGCTGCACTACCTGAGCAACTTCTGTGGGTTGTAGAGTCCGTGTCATGTTATGACGAGTGTGAAAACACAACAACCATTCAAAAGTGACCAAAACATCAGCCAGAAAGCATTGGTACTGAGATGGTCTGTGGTCCCCACCTACAGAACCACTCCTTTATTGAGTGTGTCTTGATAATTGCCAATAATTTCCATCTACTGGCTATTCCATTTGCACAACAGCATGTGAAATTGATTGTCAATCAGTGCTGCTTCCTAAGTGGACAGTTTGATTTATCTGAAGTTTGATGTACTTGGAGTTATATTCTGTTGCTTAAGTGTTCCCTTTATTTTTTTGAGAAGTGTATATATATACATATATACAGTACAGACCAAAAGTTTGGACACACCTTCTCATTTAAAGATTTTTCTGTATTTTCACGAGTATGAAAATTGTACATTCACACTGAAGGCATCAAAACTATGAATTAACACATGTGGAATTATATACTTAACAAAAAAGTGTGAAACAACTGAAAATATGTCTTATATTCTAGGTTCTTCAAAGTAGCCGCCTTTTGCTTTGATGACTGCTTTGCACACTCTTGGCATTCTCTTGATGAGCTTCAAGAGATAGTCACCGGAAATGGTCTTCCAACAATCTTAAAGGAGTTCCCAATGATGCTTAGCACTTGTTGGCCCTTTTGCCTTCACTCTGCAGTCCAGCTCACCCCAAACCATCTCGATTGGGTTCAGGTCTGGTGACTGTGGAGGCCAGGTCATCTGACGTAGCATCCCATCACTCACCTTCTTGGTCAAATAGCCCTTACACAACCTGGAGGTGTGTTTGGGGTCATTGTCCTGTTGAAAAATAAATGATGGTCCAACTAAAAGCAAACCGGATGGAATAGCATGCAGCGGCAAGATGCTGTGGTAACCATGCTGGTTCAGTATGCCTTCAATTTTGAATAAATCCCCAACAGTGTCACCAGCAATGTACCCCTACACCATCACACCTCCTCCTCCATGCTTCACGGTGGGAACCAGGCATGTAGAGTCCATCCGCTCACCTTTTCTGCGTCGCACAAAGACACGGTGGTTGGAACCAAAGACCTCAAATTTGGACTCATCAGAGCAAAGTACAGATTTCCACTGGTCTAATGTCCATTCCTTGTGTTCTTTAGCCCAAACAAGTCTCTTCTGCTTGTTGTCTGTCCTTAGCAGTGGTTAGCAGCTATTTTACCATGAAGGCCTGCTGCACAAAGTCTCCTCTTAACAGTTGTTGTAGAGATGTGTCTGCTGCTAGAACTCTGTGTGGAATTGACCTGGTCTCTAATCTGAGCTGCTGTTAACCTGCGATTTCTGAGGCTGGTGACTCGGATAAACTTATCCTCTGAAGCAGAGGTGACTCTTGGTCTTCCTTTCCTGGGGCGGTCCTCATGTGAGCCAGTTTCTTTGTAGCGCTTGATGGTTTTTGCAACTGCACTTGGGGACACTTTCAAAGTTTGCCCAATTTTTCGGACTGACTGACCTTCATTTCTTAAAGTAGTGATGGCCACTCGTTTTTCTTTACTTAGCTGCTTTTTTCTTGCCATAATACAAATTCTAACAGTCTATTCAGTAGGACTATCAGCTGTGGATCCACCTGACTTCTGCACAACACAACTGATGGTCTCAACCCCATTTATAAGGCAAGAAATCCCACTTATTAAACCTGACAGGGCACACCTGTGAAGTGAAAACCATTTCTGGTGACTACCTCTTGAAGCTCATCAAGAGAATGCCAAGAGTGTGCCAAGCAGTCATCAAAGCAAAAGGTGGCTACTTTGAAGAACCTAGAATATAAGACATATTTTCAGTTGTTTCACACTTTTTTGTTAAGTATATAATTCCACACGTGTTAATTCATAGTTTTGATACCTTCAGTGTGAATGTACAATTTTCAAAGTCATGAAAATACAGAAAAATCTTTAAATGAGAAAGTGTGTCCAAACTTTTGGTCTGTACTGTATATATATATAAATATATATATATGTATATATATATATACACATACACATACTATGCATATATATATATATATATATATATTTATATGTATACTTAAAAAAGTATATAGTAAAAATTATAGGAGTATCGTAATGGCAGGCAAGGTGGTCTTCACTAGTTCTCTAGATTAGTCAGATGATTCAAATATGTTTCAAATAGAAACCATGATACCAATGAAAGCAGAGTGTGTGTTTAATAATTACACATATGCATTTTGTGTCATATACCATTAAGTAACGTCATATACTATAGTACCATGCACCATATGTTTAAACAGCAGATGCTGCATTGTAATAACCCATAATGGAGCCCCATGAGGCTACTGCCAGAAGGCCCTATCTGAATAATTTAGTGTTTCCATTGTAATACTTTGGTACTTTTTTCTTATATTCCATACAGCTCAGAGTTTAACTAAGTATTGGTAGTGTAAATGTCAAAAGCATGCATGCTGAGTCACCCAAAGCTAATTAATTGTCAAGAGAGACACAGTAGTTGCAGAATAAGTAGTGAATGTCTTAGTGGAAGATGTTGATGCTTCAGTTTGCTGTCTTTTCTCATCCAATGTAAAACTCCAGTGCTGCTCATTGATTCAAGAAAATAATTACTCCTTATCTATTTTACTCATAACAGCATTATATGTTGCTAGTTTTCAGATTAATCAAGCATAGCAGATACTATCACTGACAAGATCAATAATAAGTCTATACAAAGGAAATTATTTTGCTATTTGTCATGTCTACAGAATCCTGTGTTCTGTTATGTGTAAATATGTGACTCTTCAGATTTTGTGTTACTTTATGACTGATGAAGAGACCTGAGTAATCTCGAAAGCTTGCGATTTGTTATCATCTTTTCAGTTAGCCATTCTAAGGCATCAACCATTGAGGACTCTCAAAATGTAATATTTTTCTATAGAATCCTAAGCATTTATATAGATTTTCTTATGGGTAAGTCAGTTCTAGGCCTGGGATTTCGATAAGAACTTTGGGCCCAATTCCTTATGACTGGCATTTTGCACTCCAGCTTTAATGACGTGCCTCTGGAGTAAGATCTGCCAAATTCCTTAAAATGCACATACAGTACAGAACAAAAGTTTGGACACACCTTCTCATTTAAAGATTTTTCAGTATTTTCATGACTATGAAAATTGTACATTCACACTGAAGGCATCAAAACTATGAATTAACACATGTGGAATTATATACTTAACAAAAAAGTGTGAAACAACTGAAAATATGTCTTATATTCTAGGTTCTTCAAAGTAGCCACCTTTTGCTTTGATGACTGCTTTGCACACTCTTGGCATTCTCTTGATGAGCTTCAAGAGGTAGTCACCGGAAATGGTTTTCACTTCACAGGTGTGCCCTGTCAGGTTTAATAAGTGGGATTTCTTGCCTTATAAATGGGGTTGGGACCATCAGTTGTGTTGTGCAGAAGTCAGGTGGATCCACAGCTGATAGTCCTACTGAATAGACTGTTAGAATTTGTATTATGGCAAGAAAAAAGCAGCTAAGTAAAGAAAAACAAGTGGCCATCATTACTTTAAGAAATGAAGGTCAGTCAGTCTGAAAAATTGGGCAAACTTTGAAAGTGTCCCCAAGTGCAGTTGCAAAAACCATCAAGGGCTACAAAGAAACTGGCTCACATGAGGACCGCCCCAGGAAAGGAAGACCAAGAGTCATCTCTGCTTCTGAGGATAAGTTTATCCAAGTCACCAGCCTCAGAAATCGCAGGTTAACAGCAGCTCAGATTAGAGACCAGGTCAATGCCACACAGAGTTCTAGCAGCAGACACATCTCTACAACAACTGATAAGAGGAGACTTTGTGCAGCAGGCCTTCATGGTAAAATAGCTGCTAGGAAACCACTGCTAAGGACAGGCAACAAGCGGAAGAGACTTGTTTGGGCTAAAGAACACAAGGAATGGACATTAGACCAGTGGAAATCTGTGCTTTGGTCTGATGAGTCCAAATTTGAGATCTTTGGTTCCAACCACCATGTCTTTGTGCGACGCAGAAAAGGTGAACGGATGGACTCTACATGCCTGGTTCCCACCGTGAAGCATGGAGGAGGAGGTGTGATGGTGTGGGGGTGCTTTGCTGGTGACACTGTTGGGGATTTATTTAAAATTGAAGGCATACTGAACCAGCATGGCTACTACAGCATCTTGAACCGGCATGCTATTCCATCCGGTTTGCGTTTAGTTGGACCATCATTTATTTTTCAACAGGACAATGACCCCAAACACACCTCCAGGCTGTGTAGCGGCTATTTGACCAAGAAGGAGAGTGATGGGGTGCTACGCCAGATGACCTGGCCTCCACAGTCACCAGACCTGAACCCAATCGAGATGGTTTGGGGTGAGCTGGACCGCAGAGTGAAGGCAAAAGGACCAACAAGTGCTAAGCATCTCTGGGAACTCCTTCAAGATTGTTGGAAGACCATTTCCATTGACTACCACTTGAAGCTCATCAAGAGAATGCCAAGAGTGTGCAAAGCAGTCATCAAAGCAAAAGGTGGCTACTTTGAAGAACCTAGAATAGAAGACATATTTTCAGTTGTTTCACACTTTTTTGTTAAGTATATAATTCCACATGTGTTAATTCATAGTTTTGATGCCTTCAGTGTGAATGTACAATTTTCATAGTCATGAAAATACAGAAAAATCTTTAAATGAGAAGGTGTGTCCAAACTTTTGGTCTGTACTGTACCTCTTAATGATTTAGGCTCCTCTTACAACAGGCGTGCACCTCCACCAGATACAAGACTGGAGTATATCTCTGGCATAATTTACAAATTGGTGTAAATTTTAATGAAATTTCTGGATGAGCCTCACGACACCACGACCTGCCAAAGCTCTGATTACTTTGCCAGAGCTGGCTGGGACATTTTGTAAAAATGTGGGAACTTTGAGTTGCACAAAAATTTAGCACAATTTCAAAGTGTTTTACACTAAAAAACCTGGTAAATACCCTTTAATTAATTGAACCTATAGCCTTCAAGAACCTCCATTTTTTGCAATTTCTCGGCAGATTTACTGATTTTTAGATTCATTGTTAGGCCATGTTCACATGTTCAGTATTTGGTCAGTATTTTACATCAGTATTTGTAAGTCAAAACCAGGAGTGGAACAATTAGAAAAAAGTATAATTGAAACATGTCACCACTTCTGGATTTATCACCCACTCCTGGTTTTGTCTTATAAATACTGAGGTAAAATACTGACCAAATACTGAATGTGTGAACGTGGCCTTATGCTGAAAGTCTATTTTTGGGAGAGGGTTAATCTTCTGACAAGTGATTTCACATTGTTCTCTGTATGCTTTTGTACAATTATTAAGAATTCACAAACTAATAATTCCTTCACTATGCTTCATAATTGGGGTCAGGTTCTTCTGGTGATAACTAACAACATTTCTGTCTTGTTTGTCAGAGCACTTTGTTTCCAAAGTCAAGTCTCCTAAGGAGTTCATAGGTAAGCGTTAAACTTTAGTTTTACCCTGATGTTCTCATTTGGGCAGCAAAGGTTTTCCCCTGGATCATTTCCCATGTAAATCTAATTTGGGCAGTATTTTCTATTGGTCCACTTATGTACTTTGTTATACGTGTGGTGGAAACTACCTAAGAGATCCTGCCATGAAATTCTAGTATTACAAGAAATTTGACATGCAAATTTATTTTAGCATGTGTTTTTGTCTCTCAGGTTAAATTTGCCATATTAGCCTGACCTGGGCAAATTGATAGTTTTTTTTTAACCCCTTCATGACATGGCTATTTTCCTTTTTTTTTTTTTTTTTTTTTTAATTTTTATCCTCTCCTTCTTCCAAGAGACATAACTTTTTTATTTTTCCATATACATAGCTGTATGGTGGCTTATTTTTTTTGCGGGATGAGTTGTGCTTTTGAATGATTCCATTTATTCTACCATATAGTGTACTGGAAAACAGGAAAAAATTTCCAAGTGTGTTGAAATTGAAAAAAAAGTGCAATTCCACAATTGTTTTTCGGGTTTATTTACCAGGTCAACTATATGGTAAAACAGACCTGGTAATATGATTCTTTATGTCAGTATGAGTACGCAGATACCGAACATGTATAGTTTTTTTTTTTTTATTTCAGTGGTGAAGAAAAAATCAGAAATTAGTAAAAGAAAAAAATGTTGCTTGTGTTGCCATCTTCCGAGACGTTTTCATTTTTCAGGTTATGTGGCTGTGTGAGGGTTTGTGTTTTGAAGCATGAGCGGACATACTTACTGATACCATATTGGGGTAGCTACAATGTTTTGATCGCCTCATATTGTATATTATACAATGTTTTGGTGCCCAAAAACCCATAATTCTGAAGTTTAACTTTTTTTCTCGCTATGCTGTTTACTGACTGGGCTAATTTATTTTATATTTTGATAGATCAGACTTTTAAGAACGCAGCGATACCAAATATGTGTATTTTTGTTTTCCCAATCGTTTTATTTTTAATGGGGCAAAAGGGGAGTGAGTTGAACTTTTATATTTTTTCCACTTTCTTCATATTTTTAATAGCATTTTTTTTCCGTTTATAATGTATTTGAAAGTACGCTTTAGGAACTTAAAGATGTGAGACTCAGATCTCTTCTGCTATATATTGCAGTGTATCAGCCGACCCCCAGTTGTCATGGCGTGGAATTACGTACCCTCTTGCTGGCGCTTGTTAAATTCCGCTATCAGAGATTGACGGTGGCATTTAACAGGTTAACAGCTGAGGACGGAGCTCTGCTCCATCCGCAGCTGTTAGAGGCAGATGATGACTGAATACTTCAGCCATCATCTGCTTGGAAAGATGTGCGCTTGGTGTGCAGTGATACGACATATGATGTAAGTTTACGTCATATGTCGCGAAGAGGTTGAATCTTCCCCACTAATAGGTGGTCTTCTGGATAGTGAAACCATATGCCTGTAGAAACCATGCTTCCATAAAAAAATGCTACAGAAATATGCGGCAAAAATGTAAGTGGTTTTAGCATGCTTTTTTTTTTTTTTTTTAAATAATCTTTATTAAATTATTTTAACAATATAAGGGTAGGGAAATAGGAGCTTCCAATCTTATAGAATATATAATACAAATAGAATATGAATAAAAGAACATATAGATTATGATTATATTTTAGGGACTAAATGAAATATTCTAAAATTACTTGAGTTTAAATCACACAAAATATAAGATATGAAAAAGGAAGCAGAAAGAAAAGGAAAAAAAAAAGTGGAGGGGGAAAAAGGCCTTAAGAGAGGGGGGGTGAGGAAGAGGGGGGTAAATATTAAAGGAAAGAAAAAGGGAAGGGGAGGAATCAGGGAAAAGATGAGTGGGAAACTGAAGGGGAAGAAAAATAGAAAAGTCTTCTGAGAGTTATTTCTCATGGATGTTACACAATATTCAATAAAATCAACTTGTAAAAATAAATAAATAACTAAATATGCTGGTGATATCTAGATTTGTCTTATAAGACTAACTCTGCTCTGGAGAGGAAATGTGAATTCCATATTGACCATTTAGAGTTATATTTAACATAGGAATCGTTTTTGAGGGCAAATGCGAGCTCAAAAGTGTTGTGCTCAGAGACTCTATCCAAAATGTTGTTTATAGATGGAATATCTTCCGTTTTCCATTTAGTAGTGTGGCACACCAGGGGTCCGGTTGCCACAGTGGCATTGCCTCCCTCACAAGAGGTGATGCCATGCCTGGAAGCAAGCAGGGGTCCCCTAGTCAGGTATACTAACATGCAACACATTCCTGGCTCCAGACCAGCAAGGGGAGCCACTCCCCTTGGCAAATGGCATCTGGGGGCGGGGTTAGTTAGACTTAGTGTGAGGAGTTGAAGGGAGGACGTCGACGAGAGAGGAGCTGGGGAGTGGAGCTGCACGGCAGTTCACCCCAGAAGGAACCAACACAGAGGAACTGGACACGGGAGTCCAAGGCTGTGGGGCACTGAAGGCTCAGCAGCAGACACCGGAGGGCAGGAGACTGCAGGTCTCCTGGCCCCAGCAGACGCCCGGAGGCTCAGCTGCACCGCAGGGCCCAGTACCGCCACATGGGAGCAACGCATCAGCAAGGCCCGAGCTGCCTGCCATATGGGTGAGCACAAAGACGTTGCACTCAGGGACGAGGGCCACCGCACAGCTACAAGCAGCAGGGCCAAAGAGATTAGTGGAAAGGGAAGACCTCCAACTTCACCTGGTGAGGTGGATTCCTTACTTGCTTCCAGGCTGCCCGGACTTCCACTTCTAGCCAGTACCCTAGTCCCGGTTTGCCTAATCACCGCCAGTAAAGATAAGAGGAAACCGCCATTAAGTTGTGGACTGATTATTGCTGCGCCATCAAACCCTGCACTACAACGCCCAGCATCACCTATAACATCTACACTGCCCTGGGGTTAAGCTCTACCTGTGGAGAGCCACACCAGCTTTGTTGCACTAACATCAGCTCCAGAGGACCTGCACCGCAGCGGCGGCTCCCTTTAGCCGCATACCACAGGTGGCATCACGAACTTTGTACATAAAACCTATAAAATCTCCTTTTTACTGACCGCCTTGGGTCACGGACTGGGTCACCGCCACTGTGACATCACCCCTAGCAATAACTGGCCCGGCACCAAGTACCCCATGGCCCAGGGGGCGCGTCAGTTGCAATAAGTAATCTAACTACTTCGAAAATGTGTAGAGTAATTTGCTTAATTTCTTTGGGGAGGTTATCTGATTCTAGTGAAAATAGAGAAAGCTGAGGAGATAGTTGAACTCTATGTTTCCCCAAATCATAAATGAAATCGTAAACCTTTTTCCATAATGTGCTGATTTTTGAACAGGTCCAGAAAACATGAAAAATATTTCCTTTGAGCCCACAATTCCTCCTACATAAATCATAATGGGGTGGAAAGAATTTCTTAAGTCAAACAGGGGTTAATTACCACCGAGAGAAGATCTTGAAACAATTTTCTTGTAAGTTTGCGTTAACCAGGAATTTAGATGTAGATTTCAAGGCTTTCTGCCATTCTATATTAGAATTTTTTTTTATTTAAGTCCGTTTCTCATTTCAGGATGTGAATTGATTTAGTAAATTCCACATCTTTATTAAGTATAATATAGATGTTTTTCATATTCCAGATGATTTCAGAGGAAGGGTGGTCAAACAATGTAAAAATAAAGCGTGGCAACGTCAGAGGTAGGGTTATCTTATTCCTCAAAACTTTTCTTAGTTCCAATAGATTAAAGAGCTCTTCTTCTGGGAGGCCATAAAGGACTTTTAAAGACTGAAAATTTAAAAGGACATTTTTATTAGGGCCTGTGAGAATAGAGGAACAATTTTTAATACCTAAATTAAACCATTTCACAAAAGGAAATTTTGGGATAAACGAATTAAGAATGGATAAAGGAATCTTATCAGGAGAATATGGGCATATTTTGTCTGATGTAAGCTTTAAGAAGTGGATGCATTGGAAGAGGAAGGTCTGAAGTAAATAAATTTATTAAAATTAAAGATGAAAGAGGATAATCTCCATTTGATTCCTCTTCCAATGAGACCCAGTTATATGGATTATTTCTATTAAACCAATTTTTACTCTGTAAGATAATATTGGCTTCATAGTAAGCTTGTAGATTGGGAAGCTTGTAGATCCCTGCTTTTGAAAAGAAGATTTCTGTTAATTCTTGGATGTTTCTTATTCCAGATATAATCTGAAATCTGTTTTTGAATTTTTGAATCCATGTCGGTGTTATAGTTAGAGGAATAGTTCTAAAGATGTATAAAAGTTTAGGGAGGATCATCATTTTATATATTATTATCTTACCCATCCAGGAGGTTTCAGTTTTTCCATAATTATCCAGGGATTTCTGAATTTCTTTAAAAATCTCCATAAGGTTTGTATCCATCACCCGCTTCAATGGATTCGTAACTTTAATATCCAAAAAAGCTTGAATTCTTCACATGAAAGGGGAATTCACTTTTAATAATATTTTGTAGCTTTAGGTCTAGATTAAAGCTAAGAAACTTTGACTTTTTTGTTTTATTTTATAATATGAAATGAGAGAGAAATTTTCAATTAATTTTAGTAATTCTCCAAGGGAGTTTAGCGGATGTGTAATGGTTAGTAAAATGTCATCTGCATATAAGCTCAACTTATATTGCCTCATTTTCGAAGGGATGCCTTTAATATTATTATTTAGACAAATTACTTTGGCGAATGGTTCTATAGATAAAATAAATAATAAAGGGGAGAGTGAGCATCCTTGATGTGTACCGTTCATAAGGAAAAAAAAAAAAAGAAAAAGAAGAAAGAGACAATGTAATATGGAAATGCACACCTATGAGTCAATAGTGTTAAATCAAAAAATTCCAAAATTTATTAATGTGCACTGACACAAACATACTAAAACCAATTAAAAACAGAAACCATACAGAAAGACCATGTCCACAAGTAATCAATAGCCTGAAGGTACAGATAATGACATACTGTAGATCAATTGCTAGGTACACTCTCCCATAAGAACATGTTACAAATAACCACCATACATCAAATACTGCAGTTTGGTTGAACAAAATGGCAGGTATAGAGGATCATATAGGCAGAAACATGTAGGTATATAGTATAATAAAGATATAGAACTCAAAACCAGGCGTCCCTGGAGAAAATATTTAACCTCAGTATAGCACCTATATAATGGCTCATATAACACATGTATAACTATACAAATCCAGTGTGCGAGCAAAGAACCTGAAATGCAGACTAGTGTAGCCACTCCAACCTGTCAAAGGCAGTGTTACTCATATAGACCCCCATGTGGTGGGATGAAGAGGAATTCATGTGGATGTAGCGGGGAAAATGGGAGAGGGACCATAGGAGTGAGCAAAACCCACGCGTATCGCCATCAATTTGGCTTCATCAGGGCAGGTCCTGATGCTTGAGGGTCAATGCACATATATATACACAATGTCATTACCCGGTTCCACAATCCTGTGTGCAGGGAGCACTATCCCCAGAGCAGGAAGAGGAAGTAAGTGAAAGAACAAGTCACATGAGAGGTATCACATGACACCTACCCATAAGGCAAAGCGCTGTCAGCGCCTGCACAGACCAATGGAAAAACAAGTGTGGGCAAAAACGCCCACACACAATATTGAGCGTAGGTGAACAAGGGACTGAAATGCATTTTTTTTTGCTTCAGATTATCTTGTCAATGTAGGTATTTTGCACCCTTTAATTTTTTGCCCTATGATTGGCACTGGTGCACTCCCATTTACATATATCTATCATTGTGTACCGTTCATAAGGGAAAACATTTTGGAATTGTGATTATTAACAGAAGTTTTGGCTGACGGAGAAGAATAAAGAGCTAAAATTGAATTTAATATTCTACCTTCAAAACCGAATTTCATAAGAGCTGCTGTCATATATTCCCAATTTAAACAATCAAATGCTTTTTCGGCGTCTATTGAAAGGAGAACTGAAGGAATTTTATTATTTTCAATTAAAGATATTAAATTTATAATTTTCCTAGTACCGTCAGGAGCTTGTCTGTTTTTAACAAAACAGACCTGGTCGGAGTGTATTAAGTCTGGTATGATATTTTTTAATCTTTCAGCTATAATTTTAGCATATAATTTCACATCTACATTGAGGAGAGAAATGGGTCGATAATTCTGAATTACTTCCGGGTCACTATTAGGTTTGGGAATAACTGTCATATTTGCATGGAGAGACTCTTTTGGGAATGAGCCGTAGGCAGATACAGATGAAAAAAGGATAGGAGGGGTTGACATAAATGATGTTGGAAAGTCTTATAATATTCGTTGGGGTATCCATCCGGGCCAGGGGCTTTGTTATCTTTTAAATTAGAAATAGCTGCAAAAAATGTTTCTTTAGTAAATAAGTCATTTTGGAAATTGAGAGATTTTGGCTAGAAATTTTTGAATATCTTCTAGATTGGGGTGTTGATTAATGGGGTCATCTTTAAGGTTGTTTAAGTTGGAATAATATTTTCCAAATTGTTCCACAATATTTTGTGGATTATGAAAACAAGAGTCTCCAATCTTTATTGATTTTATTCTAGTTTTAAGACGCTGACTTTTTACTCTATTTGCAGTGAGTTTGGACATCTTGTTAAAAGATAAATAAAAATTTTGTCTAGAAAATGTAATTATTTTGTCATAATCTTTTAAAAGTAGAGCTTTAAATTCTGATCTAAGTTTTAGTAAGTTAGTGTGGGTTGTGATGGATGGGTTTTCCTGTTGGATTTTTTTTATTCAATCATTATTTGCTTTGTGATTTCTTTAATTTGTTCTTTGTTTTTTTTTTTTGATGAGCCGCATTTAATTGTATAAGAATCCCACGGATAACAGCCTTATGGGCATTCCAGAGATTGGATGGAGAAGTATCAGAAGAATTATTTTCTTTAAAATAAAGAGACAGTGCATTATCTATTATTTTCTTATACTTTGGATGTTTAAAGAAAAAGGAATTTCCCTTCCATTCCTTAGTTGGAAATTTGGGTGACGTCAATTTTAATTTACCTAATACAGTATAGGGGCGTGATCGGACCAAGTAATTTGTCCGATAGAGGCTTCTGTGAATTTCTAAATAGACGAGAGATTTGTAAGGACTAAATCAATCCTTGAGTATGATTTGTGGTGGTTTGAGTAAAAGGTATATTCCCTTGAGGAAGAGTTCAAGCATCGAAACACATCATAGAGTTGTTTTTTTGCTAACCAATTTTCTAATGAAGGCATTTTAATCCTATTTGTAGCTGTAGAGTCAAGATTTTTATTTGGAATGATGTTGAAATTGCCCAAAATAACTAGGGTTCCTTTTTGTACTTTATTTACTTTCTTGAATAATTTATTAAGAAAATTTATTTGGCCAACATTGGGAGCATAGATATTAACTATTGTATGTAATACTGAGTCTAGTTCACATATTAATATGTGAAACCTGCCATTTAAATCTATTATTTCTTCGACAAAATGAAATGAAATAGTATCTCTTATAGCCGTGAGAACACCAGCTTTCTTTACTGGAGAAGAAGATCTGAAGGTAAACGGGAATTGTTTGTGGTTGAATTTGGGTGGGTTTTTATTTTTAAATTTGGTTTCTTGAAAAGTGCCTATGTCTGCTCTTGACTGAATGGCTTCTCTCCAAGCAGAGTGTATTTTAATGGGACTATTAAGTCACTTTACATTTAAAGATAAAAATTTTATAGCCATAGTACAAGAAATTAAATAATAGACTTATCACCAGCAGCACCTTAAAATATATTATTACAAAAACATTAATGACAACTTTGTCAAATCTTAGCCTAAAATATAACCATGAGAGACAAAAAGTAACAACAAGAAAGATTAAAAAAAACAAATACTCAGACATTTGATAAATTCTCCGAATTGACTGAGGGGTTAGAGCGGGATGAATAAGAAAATAAAATCTCAACTCCTAACCTTAACAAAAAAGGGGAAAAAAAGTTCAGCATTGCTCTACGATGGAAACCTGGATTACAGATATGAGGTTGCGGATAAAGCCTTGAGGAAAAATTATAATAGACAAATTTGCATTCATAGAACACAACTAGTTAAAATATGTGTGCGTTGTGTATGATGTATTTGAATCCTCCTTAAAAGAAAACAAGGGCCAAATCAGAGGTTTTGAAAAGTCAAGTTTGATCGTTGCCTTCTCTCATGAGGTTTTTGTTTTTTATAAAAGACCGTCCTTCTTCAATGCTTGTGATGGTGTAAGTTTTCCCCTTAAAGAAAACCAGGAGTTTTATGGGGAAGCCCCATTTATAGGAAATGTCATTTTGTCTCAGGGTTAGGGTTATGTCTCCTAGGGGCTTTCTAAAACTTAAGGTTTCCCTAGAGAAATCAGGGAAAATCTTAATTTTTTCAAATGGGGAAGGGAGGTCTCTCAAATATTTAAGAAGATTTTCTTTAGTCTCGTAAAAATGAAATCTAGTTATTGTGTCTCTTGGTAAATCTTTGGGAATGGACTTTAGAATGTGTTCGGTCTACAAGACTGGCTATAGATGGAAAAAATTTTTGAATAATACCCTTAATGTATGGAGCGAGGTCAGATGGTGAAACCTGTTCTGGTATCCCCCTGAATTTCTTAGCATGCTTTTTTTTTAGCTATTTAATAATTGCATGAAAAAATGCAGTAAAATCTTGATAAAAGTACAGTCTTATGAATTTAAATTTACTTTGGTTATAATTTTACACCCCTGACAATGTTGCACAAAATCTTTACATCTGACATGCATTTTTAATGCAGATTTACTATTTTAATAAGAATTGTTAGGTAGTTAAATTCACAGCAAATTCTGCTTATTGAAAGAGCGGCTACAGAGAGAAGAAACTAACATCGACCATGCAGCCGCTTGCTTCTATTGATGAAGGTGGTGCAGGGAGCTGTTAGGGTCCATGCCCACGATGCGTTTTTCAAGCGTTTATGCTGCAGAATTTTTGCAGCGTAAACGCTTGGGAAACGCTTGGTAATCCTTCCCCCATTGTCACCAATGAAATTCTGCACTTTCAATGCCCATGCTGTGGATTTTTCCACAGCGTTTTTGATGCGCTCAAAAATCCGCAGCATGTCCATTATTTGTGCATTTACGCATGCGGAATTGCCATCTACAATGCATTAGAAAACACATGGCAATTCCGCATGTGCAAAACGCGCGAAAAACGCGTGTCAAACTCCGCACGCGTTTTTCCGGGCAGGGAGATGCAGAAATGAAGCAGAAATTTTCTGCTCCATTTCTGCATCGTGGGCACATAGCCTATCAGTCACTACTTACTACATGTGTACACAGCTGTAAGTACTCCTTGTCACATTGATTGATAGACTGCTCTGCTCACACACCCTGCACATGTACGCTGCAGAGCAGACTGTCAATGAAATTTCTGAGGAATGATTACAGCCGCACTCACTTTATAGTATGATATAACTGTAACCACTCCTTGCACCACCCCGATGTCTGAAAGGGAGTGGCTACAAAGAGGATATAAATTAATTTTTTCCCTGTAGCCATTTTTCTTTTTAGGCAGGATTTTAAGGCTATGTTCACATGGTGAGTTTTTTATGCGTTATTTTTCTGAGCAGAATTGAACCCAAAAACGCATGTTAATCCTTATGCCAGCATTGCCTATGAGAATTTTGAAGATCTGTGCACATGATCAGCAAATTTCCAGACAGGATTTCATGTGTGTTTAAATCTGCAGCATGTCAATTCTTTGTGCATTTTTGCCAGCGTTTTCCTTATGTCATTTTTGGCACCCAGTTCATCAAAGTGGCGCACACGAATCATAAAATTGGCACAAAGTAGAAACTGGACTTTCTTCCTATCTTGAACAGTTTTTGCTTCTTTTGGCGCTAAAGGTCACAAGAGTGTCACCAAAGTACTAGCATAAAAATACACCTGTGGGGAACTGGAATGGAGTTGGGCCAAACTTTGCAACTTTTTAAAAATTGATGAATCGGGCTAAAACATCTGAAATCACTAAATTTTGCAAACAAAGCGGAAAACAAAAAAATAAGAAAAAGCAGAGAACATATATAATAGACTTAAAAATATTTTTTTTAAAAAGCCGCAAATAGAGCAATGAATTGGTTGCAAACAAACAAAAGTGCAAAAACACAAAACGAGAAAAAAACAGGGTCAAAGTTTTCTGGACATATGATGGGCGAGCGTGCTCAGCACTATTGAGCAGTGCAAAATATCGCATGGTGCGCGAGTGCTCAGGTCCCCGTAACAAGCTCATTTGAATCATCTGAGCCACGCACTTCACTGAAGCAGGGTATTCCCCTGCTGGGAGCGCAGGGACTCTGTCAGTCGGAGCTCTAGAACTTCGGGGACAGAGAGAGAGAGTACCAAGCACTCGAGCATTTCAGTGTTCTATCAACACGACAGGTTCCATTTAACTTTATCGACTGTTGAAATGAGAATCTAATATTCATTTGTCCACATTTGCAGATATGAGAATCAAAGCATTGCATTTCCATACATTGAACAGTATGTATTTATTATTATTCTTATATAACTACATACTGAATAGTGAAGATTTACTTACATAGTTTGAAGTGTTTTGTAGAAAAGCTTTACTTCATATTTAATCTCTTAAATACACTGGGAGCCGTCTCATGTACATTATTTACTTCATCATTTACTGTCTACTTTTCTCAGGATTTTATATTGTCTGCTTGTAAGTGCCTGTTTTTCTTCCGTCATGCTTAAAATGATTTTCTGACAGGTAATGTGTTATTGCATTTTACAATAGGAATCTGAGCCAGCAAATGGATATTTCTTCAAGTTAATAATGGCTGAATAAATAAAAATTCTTAAAGACTGGAACAAATCTGTTACAGTCCTGCTCATCATTATTGGCACCCATGAAGTTTAAGTACATAATGTGGAATATCTCCTGAAAAAAATGAACCAAAAAAAATTAACCAAGTGAAACAGTTTTTTGTATAGAGCACAAAGAGCAAATGATAAACAATAATTTAAAACAAAAAACAATGGGAGGAAAAACAGAATAACCTAAAACTTGCTGTGTCACTGGTATTGGCACCCTTTACATTAATTTAGTATGTAAACACATTTTGACTCGCCTGTGGTAAATCACAAAAGAGAGTCACCTGTGATTAATTGTCCGTGACCATGTGACATGAATTAGTCAATGAATGATGACTTCAGTGTTTTAAAAAGCCACATGATAGGACATGTTCCTTTGTCAAAATGGTGAAGACAAAGGAGCTGTCTGAGGACATCAGAACTGCTATTATTAGCAAATACAAGACTTCCAAAGGGCATAAGGCCATCTCCAAAGACTTTGGTATTCCAGTTTCTACAGTGCGCAATGTTATTAAGAAGTTTGCCAAGCATGGAAATGTCAAGAACCTCCCTGGATGTGGGGGAAAGAGGAAAATTGACAAGAGATGTCTTTGAAGGTTGGTGCGAATGGTGGAAAATAAACCATGTCAAACATCCAAAGACCTGAAGGCCAGCCTGGAACAGTCTGGGGTCAAGGTTTCAACAAGCACCATACGCCGCACACAAAGCCAAGCAGAGCTTTATGGACGAAGGCCAAGGAAGAAACCATTGCTGAAGAAAAGACATGAAAAAGAACCACAGATCTTTGCCAAAGAGTACCTTGACAAACCACAATACTTCTGGGAAAATGTTTTGTGGACAGATGAAACAAAAATAGAGCTTTTTGGCAATGCAAAGAAACAGTTTGTTTACAGACGGTGCAATGAAGCACCTTACCAACAATTAAGCATGGTGGAGGATCCATAATGCTGTGGGATTGCTTTGCTGTGTTTGGTACTGGAGGCCTTGACCGTATAACAGGAATCATGAAATCATGAAATCAGAGAATTATCCAGAGATATTAGAGCAAAATGTCCTACCCAGTGTAAGAAAACTTACTTGATTTGAGTCAAAGATCATGGGTCCTCCAGGAAGACAATTACCCAAAGCACACATCCAAAAGTGGACAGGATTGGTTGAAAATCAAAAAATTGACTTTTTTAAAATGGCCAGCAATGAGCCCTGATCGCAATCCCATTGAAAAACTTTAGGGTGAGCTGAAATGTACCATTAGGAAAAAGAATCCTGAAAACATTTAAGAGCTTGAACAAACTGCAAAGGAAGAGTGGGAGAAAATTCCAGCTTAGAAGTGCAAGAAGTTTGTAGATGGCTGCATGAAACGTTTGGAGGCTGTCAGCAATGCCAAAGGGTGGGCAACCAAGTATTAATTAGGGGTGCCTCTTCTTGCAACATGGAAGTTGAAAAACAATATTTTATTGTTGTATTACTTTGGACCACTAGTTAAAAAATCCTGAGCATATAACTTTGGTACATTTTCATTTATTTCTGAAGATATTGTACAGTCTATGAAAAAAATAAGGGGTGCCAATAATTGTGACCAGGACTGTATGTGTATTATTCTTTGCTCTATGCATTTGAAAGCATATATTTAATTTACTATAGCTATGAAATGCTACAGATTATGCAGTTGCTTGATCTGGCCATACTGAAGGCAGACAGAGATCTCTCCCGATTCCTCCATAATGCATGAGCTGAGTGTTCATGTAGTTTCAACTGGGAGAGAGGAGAAAATCATGGCCAAAGGAGCTTTATCACCCATGAAAACAAAAGATTCAGCCATTGAAATTCCAACATTTCAACGGAATCTTTTGGGGAAGAGTCAGGAGTAGTGTTGAGCCACCCCCGTAGTGTTCGAGTTTGGTTCGGTTCGTGGAACACCCGTATGTTCGTCGAACTGTTCATCGAACACCTTCGAACACAGATAAAACCAATGGCAGGCAAACAAAAACACATAGAAACACATAGAAAACACCTTCAAAGGTGTCGAAAAGCTTACAAACTTGTGAGAAGACACTCTCTTTAAAAAAGCCAGCCGGCAATTCAGCAGCGGCATACACCGGTAACCGACAATTTAGAACAGAAAGAATAAAGCATCACACATAGATTAGATAGATAGAAACATGTCAGTCACATATATAAGAAGTACAGTGACAGTGTTGCTTACTGTTCTTGTCATTTAGTGTTAAAGGATTTATTAAAAAAAAATAGTGTTTTCATGCACCGTCTCTTTAAAAAATCCGGCCGGCAATTCAGCATCGGTACCCGACAATTTATAACAGAAAGAATAGAGCATCACACATAGATTAGATAGATAGAAACATGTCAGTCACATATATAAGAAGTACAGTGATAGTGTTGATTACTGTACTTGTCATTTAGCGTTAAAATAAAGGATTTATTAAAAAAAAAATTGGCGTGCGGTTCCCCGTAATTTTAGTCTCTAGCGGAGGTTAAGCAGACGGCTGGGGCAGATGTTTGAAGCCTGAGACGGGGTAATACCCACGGAGCTTCCCATACTACTAATATGAGCCCCCAGCTGAATAACTAGCCTTTACTAGCTATTAAAATGGGGGACCCCCAAAAAAATGATGTGGGGTCCCCCCTATTTTAATAGCTAGCAAAGGCTAGGCAGACAGCTGGGGGCTGATATTAATAGCCCAGGAAGGGTGCCATGAATATTGGCCCCCTCCCAGGCTAGAAACACCAGCCGTCAGCCGCCCCAGAAATGGCGCATCCATAGGATGCGCCAATTCTTGCACTTAGCCTCGCTCTTCCCACTGCCCTGTAGCGGTGGCAGTGGGGTAATAGAGCTGGGGTTGATGTCAGCTTATAATGCCAGCTGAAATCAAGCCCAGGTTAGTAATGGAGAGGTGTCTATAAGACACCCCCATTACTAACCCCATAGTCAAAGTTTAAAAAAAACACAAACACCCAGAATAAAGTCCTTTAATTGAAATAAACACACAATTGTTTATTGTTCTAAATTAAACCATACTTACCATCACGCCCATTCCAGCTGAAGCCAATGTCTTCTGCAATAAAAGTAAAATAATAAAGCAACATCATCCTTACCTTTCCATGGTTCCCACGACAGCTTCAGCTCTGCTACATTCACAAGACAGGCTGGATCGCAGCCGAAAGCTGCCTGCACTCTTCAGTGTCTATGAAGGATGGAATGCTGGATGGCAGCCCTCAGTTGCCATCCAGCCTGTCATCTCAATGCCATCCCAGCGTGGGAGAATTCTCCTGCTCAAGCGCTGAGCGCAGGAGAATTTTCCCACGCTGTCAGTGACGTGCATGAGGTGAGCTGAGTTCATTGGACATGACCTCGGCTCATCTGGATGCCGACACAGTGAGACACTGAGGAGCACAAGCATGCCTGCGCTTCTCAGTGTCTGTGGCGTGGCAAGCTGGATGGCAGCTTTCGGCTGCCATCCAGCCTGTCATGTCAATGTAGCAGAGCTGAAGCTATCGTGGGTGGGAACCATGGAAAATAAGGATGATGTTGGTTTATTATTTTACTTTTATTGCAGGAGATCGTTGGCTTCGGCTGGAATTGGCATGATGGTAAGTATGGTTTAATTTAGAACATTAAAAAATTGTGTGTTTATTTCAATTAAAGGACTTTATTCTGGGTGTTGTGTTTTTTAAATACTTTACTAGAAATTCATGGCGGTCATGTCTAATATTGGCGTGACCCCATGAATTTCGGGCTTAGGGCCAGCTGATAATGCCAAGCTGGCCCTAACCCCTTTATTAACCAGTGAGCCACCGCACCAGGGCCCTGGATGAGTTGGGTACAGCGCCAGAAGATGGCGCTTCTATGGACGCGCCATTTTCGGGGGTGGCTGCGGACTGCACTGATTCCAGCCCCCAGCTGCCTAGATGTACCTGGCTGGACACAAAAATAGGGCGAAGCCCCACGGCAATTTTTTTTAATTTTTTCATGAAATTCATGAAATAATTAAAAAAAGGGCTTCCCTGTATTTTTGTTTCCAGCCAGGTACAAATAGGCATCTAGGGGTTGGGGGCAGCCTGTTCCTGCCTGCTGTACCTGGCTGGACACAAAAATATGGCGAAGGCCACGTCAAATTTTTGGTGAAAAATTCAATAAAAAGTTAAAAAAAAACACATTTAGGGACTGCATCTTTATTAACCCCACGCCAATTTTTTTTTAATAAATCCTTTATTTTAACACTAAATGACAAGTACAGTAATCAATACTATCACTGTACTTCTTATATATGTGACTGACATGTTTCTATCTATCTAATCTATGTGTGATGCTCTATTCTTTCTGTTATAAATTGACGGGCACCGATGCTGAATTGCCGGCCGGCTTTTTTAAAGAGAAGGTGCATGAAAACACTATTATTTTTTTAATAAATCCTTTAACACTAAATGACAAGTACAGTAACCAACACTGTCACTGTACTTCTTATATATGTGACTGACATGTTTCTATTTATCTAATCTATGTGTGATGCTTTATTCTTTCTGTTCTAAATTGTCGGGAACTGGTGTATGCCGCTGCTGAATTGCCGGCCGGCTTTTTTAAAGAGACGGTGCATGAAAACACTAATATTTTTTTTAATAAATCCTTTAACAATAAATGACAAGTACAGTAACCAACACTGTCACTGTACTTCTTATATATGTGACTGACATGTTTCTATCTATCTAATCTATGTGTGATGCTCTATTCTTTCTGTTCTAAATTGTCGGGTACCGGTGTATGCCACTGCTGAAATGCCGGCTTTTCATCTTTCACTGTGAGCACTGTTCCCATCGATTTGGACAACCACTGTAATGCCACAACCACCATGGCTGTGGCATTACAGTGAGTGGCAGACAATCCCTGCATGATTGGTTCTCTAAATAGCGCCAGACATGCATTACACGCTTTTGGTGCACGAACAGTTATTGAACAGAACCTCGAACAGCCGAATTTTTTGCAAATCGTTCACATTCGTCGAACGTCTCGAACACCGCCCAAAACAGCTCGAATTTGAGATTGGCGAACAGTTCTAGTCGAACACCACTCACCTCTAGTCAGGAGGCCTCCATAGGCATCAACTCATTGGCTAGTTTTGCCAAAATTGGCAGGTTTTGAATTGATGACTTTCATTTAAAATGTATGGGTTCTTTTAGGATAGGGGTAGATGACTATTCCAGTAGCTTTTCACAGCGACACAAGTGATTTTGGTATAATTTCACGCAACTTAGTTGAATATATATTTTTTAAATAGAATATTAAAAGGGTTGTATTGATTTGGCACAAAAGTCTGCTGTCACTATGTAACTGCAGACTTGTGTAGCCTCACAACGCGCATAGTGCATGCTGCAGGATTCTCCAGTGCTGGAAGTGAGCGGCCATGTGACATGTAATTATTAGTGATGAGCGAGCATGCTGGCAAGTACTCGAGATGCTCGAAGCTCGCCGAGTACTTGCGAGATGCTCGGGCGGATGCTCGGGTCCCCTCCCTGCATGTTTGGAGCTCTTTAGAGCGCCAATCAACATGCAGGTATTGCCTGCCACTCATTGTAATGCCGCAGCCATAGTTGTTGTGGCATTACAGTGATTGGATGGCCACACAGCATCATCAGGTCTATATCAGACCTGGCTCCGCTGTGCTCGTCACAGTCACTCCGGAATCAGTCAGAGTAGGGAGAGGTGTTGCTGCGTCAGGGATAGATTTGCTTGTGTATTAGGTAGTTTAGGGAGAAAAATCATACATTACACATATCCATGTTAACAAACAGTCCTTTTGAGGACTAACTAATCCATATGCAGAGATATCAGGCAGACAGGGTATATAGGCAGGCAGTGTATATAGCAGACTACAGTGAATATAGCACAAGAGGCTCCATTGCAATTCTGCCTTCTGCTGCTGTTTGTTATTTCTATACAAAGGCCCAGGTCTCAGGGGCCAGAAATACTTTTTTTGGATCTTAATCCTCATTATTTGCTTAAAAAGCATTCCAGAGAACACCGTTTTTCTGCGCCATTTGCTTGTTGGCACTGCAGAAAACAGCCAGGTCCTTTCCATATTACAGCGCTAGAAATCCAGCTATTTAAAACTGTGTTTTCTCCGTCATACGGATCACATATTATATGTTTTCAGAAAATACTACCAAGTTTTAGCCTCTATTCCAATTTTTTTTCACTGTGTCAGCGAAGTTTTTGACACCGGTTTGCTGTTCAAACTAGTAACCTACAGGCCAGGTATTTAAAACTCTGTTTTCTCCATCACACGGATCACATGTACTTTGTCAGAAAATACTGCCATTTCTGGCCTCCATTAAAAATTTCCTTCAGTGTGTCAGTGAAGCAATTCACACCAGTTTGCTGTTCACACTAGTTACCTACAGGCCAGGGATTCAAAACTTTGTTTTCTCCGTCACACGGATCACATATACGTTCTCAGAAAATACTGCCATTTCTGGCCTCCATTAAAAATTTCTTTCAGTGTGTCAGTGAAGCAATTCAAACCAGTTTACTGTTCAAACTAGTTATCTACAGGCCAGGTATTTAAAACTCTGTTTTCTCTATCACACGGGTCACATATAATCTCGCTCCAAACTCAGTCACTTGTAGTGAGCGTGGAAGATACTGTCATCCATTTAAAATGGGCAAGGCAAGTGGCAAGGGACGGGGAACTGGACATGATGGTGATGGTGCATGCAGAGGCCGAGGACAAGGCCATGGGCAAGCTGAAATTGTGCCACAACAAACACCCACATCTTCCCGCCCAACCTTCTTGTCCCAATTCCAAGGGGACCGCAGCACACCACTATTGAACCCAGAGCAGTGTCAAAAGGTTGTTGGTTGGATAGTGGATAATGCTTCCAGTCACTTAGCCACAACCACCAACACCACCCTGTCTTCCACACGGTCAAGTCTTAGTAGCTGTGAGTCTTGACCGCATATTCCTCAGCCTGATTCTCCTTCCTCCCACCATGCCGAATGCCCACAGACAACTGATCCCACACTTGGACACTCTGAAGAGCTGTTCACTTTTCCATTTATAGATTGAAGCCTCGCACCTGGTCCACTTGAAGCGGGGCAAGAGGAGATCGCATGTAGCGATGCCCAAATATTTGAGCAGCCACAGTCACACGAAGGCGATGGTGCGAAAGTGTCACAAGAGGTGAACGATGATGAGACACAATTGCCAGAAAGACAGGAGGAGGACAAGAGTGCGGAAGTGGAAGACGAGGTGGTGGATGATATAGTGACTGACCCAACCTGGCAGGAGGACATGCAGAGCGAGGACAGCAGCACACAGGGGGAGGAAGGCAGAGCACCCCAACAGGCAGGAAGAAGCAGTGTGGTGGCCGCAGACAGAAGACAGGCAACCACTCCCCGTAACACCAACACGAAGGAAGTTGCCAGTACAACTGTTAGGTCTTCCCGAGTCTGGTTATTTTTTAAAGACTCTGCCGATAACCCCAAAAAGGCCATTTGCAGCACCTGCCCGGCCAGCATCAGTAGCGGTGGCAAAATGACCAGCCTGACCACCACCAGCATGGTCAGGCACATGGCAGCAATGCACCCGACTTTGTGGGCCGAACCCCAGGGTCCAGGAACAGTGACTGCAGGTGGCACTATTGCTTCTTCCGCTGTTGTGCATGCAAGCCAATCCCCTGTCCATGTTGCATGCGAAGATGCCTCCTGCCCTGCACCTGTCGTTGCACATTCTCAAGAAGCAGCATCAGGAAGTAAGTTCATGTCTTTTTCCCAGCGCAGCGTTCAGTTGTCCATACCCCAGTCCTTGGAACGCAAGCGTAAATATGCAGCCAACGCCCCACAGGCCACACTACTAAATTCTCACATTTCACTACTGCTTGCGCTCAAAATGTTGCATTTTAGGGTCATAGAAACGGAAGCATTCCGCAACCTAATGGCAGTGGCCGTCCCTTGGTACTCGGTCCCTAGCAGCCACTATTTCTCCCGGTGTGCCATCCCCGCATTACACAAGCACGTGTCCCAAAACATTAGCCATGCCCTCAACAACGGAGTTACCGGGAAAGTCCACCTAACCACGGACATTTGGACAAGTGCTTGTGGGCAGGAACGGTACATCTCGCTGACGGCACACTGGGTTACCATAATGGAAGCCGAGACCCAGTCGGACCATGGGACGGAACATGTCCTCCTTATGCCAAGGATTGTGGGCCCTAGGTCAATCAGGGTCGCACCCATGGTCTACAGCTCCTGCACCTCATCCTCCTCAGCCTTCTCTTCCTCTTCAGCCTCCATCTCTGAAATGACCACATCAGTCTGCAGCACTGCCTCGGCCAAGCGGCAAAAGGCTGAGCTGAAGCTAATATGCTTAGGTGACAAATCGCACAATATTGAAGAATTGTGGACAGCTCTGAAAGAGCAGGCAGATCTGTGGCTCACACCGCTGAACCTACAGCCAGGCATGGTCGTGTGTAGCAATGGCCAGAACCTGGTGGTGGCTCTGAGGCTAGGCGAGCTCACAGATGTACCATGCCAGGCCCATATGCTTAAACTCGTGGTTCAGCGGTTTCTCAAATCCTACCCGGAGTTGCCAGATCTGCTTGTTAAAGTACGCCGCCTGTGTGCCCATTTTGGAAAGTCACCTACAGCTTCCGCCACCCTTGCCGTGTTTCAGCAGCATTTGCAGCTTCTGGCTCACAGACTGGTGTGTGTTGTCCCCACGTGTTGGAACTCTACACTGCAGATGTTGGGAAGGATTTGTAAGCAGAAGAGGGCAGTTGTTGAGTACCAGCATCAACAAGGCCGTCGGTATTCAGTTCAGACTCCACACATAAGACCTCAGGAATGGACATGGATGTCAGACATATGTACCATGCTCCAAAACTTTGAGGACTACACCAAGATGGTGAGCGGCGCCGCCGCCATAATTAGCGTCACTATCCCGCTTCTCTGTCTTCTGAAACGCTGTCTGCTCACAATCAAAGAGGATGCATTGCAGGCAGAGCACGATGAGATGGAGCAAGGAACCGAACAGGGTGATTACACACAGCCCAGCCTCATCTCATCCCAATGTGGATTGGGTGACAATGAGGAAGAGGAGGAGGAGGAGGAAGGACAGGAGTTAGTTTCAAGCCCTATAGATGGTACTACCTACACAGCTGTCATAACGTCTGTTCAGCGTGACAGAGAGGAGGAGGAGGAGGAAAGCATGGTCAGTCATCCTCTTGGTGATGACACGGAAGTATTGCCTGTTAGTTGTCTGGCACGCATGGCTGAGTTTATGTTACGCTGCCTTTCCCATGACCCTCGCATTCTCAAAATTTTGGGTGACAGTCATTACTGATTGGTGACACTTCTAGAACCACGCTACAAGGAGAACTTTATATCTCTTACTCCTGAGGTGGACAGGTCTACAAAAATGGGGCTGTACCAGAAGGCCCTTGTTGCAGAACTATTAAAAAAATTCCCATCTGAAAATGCTGGCGGCAGAGGGCACACTTCGTTGGACAACCAAGGACTACAGGCGAGAGAGACACAACTTCAATCCAGCAGAGGCAGGGGAATGCTGTCAAAGTTCTGGGAGAGTTTTCTCAGCACCACCCATCACACAGGCCCTGAGGCGCAGGGTACTCTCACAAGGAGTGCAAAGTTTGGGAAGATGCTGAGGGTGTACCTTGCCGACTGTACCAACGTTCTCCGTGATTCCTCTGTGCTTTATAATTATTGGATATCCAAGCTGGATATGTGGAATGAACTGGCTATCTATGCCTTGGAGGTCCTGGCCTGCCCTGCCGCCAGCGTTTTATCAGAGCGGGTTTTAGTGCCGCTGGTGGAATTATAACTGATAAGCGCATCCTCCTGTCTTATAAAAATGAACAAGTGCTGGATTGGGCCAGACTTCTTAACACCACCGAATGATAGCAGCGTAAAATATAATCAAATCCAGTGTTTTTTCTTGGGAGGTGTATTCCCATGCATCTTTTCACACCCAGACATGGGTATATGCTTCCTGATTTTGGCTATTTGCTCTTGTCCTCTTCTTTCTCCTCATCCTCCACCACCATATCCGTGACCGTGGTCCGTGATGCAACACCCACGTAATTTTTTTAAAGGGTGTTTATGATGACCGTAAAAAAATTTTTTAGACAGTATGTTCATGTATACCCCCCAGGGGTAAATGTTTGTCAGCCCATACACTTAGTTCATGGGCTTTACAAGTATAGGAGGCCTGCTCCTTTCTAATGGTAACATTTTTTTATGAAGCCCTCCTCCACGTCTCTTCCAAGGGGCGTTGGAGTGTCTCCAAATTTTTGGCAACCCTTACATTCACTGCATAGGCCAGCACAATGGGAGACAAACTTCCTAATAATAGGAACATTGTTTTGAAGAGGCCCTCTGACCTCCATGTCTTTTCCAAGGGGCATTGAGGTGCCTCCAATTTTTTGGCAACCCTTGCATTCACTGCATAGGCCAGCACAATGGGAGACCTACTTCCTAATAACGGGAACATTGTTTTCAGGAAGCCCTCCTCTAAGTCTCTTCAAAGGGGTATTGGGGTGCATCCAAATTTTCAAAGTGGTATTGGGGTGCATCCAAATTTTGGGCAGCCTTGGCACTCACTGCATACGCAATAACAGTATAGGAGACCCACTCTTCAGTAATGGGAACAATAAAACATAACCAGCTGATGGCTCTCTAATAAAAAGTGAGGGCTGACTGCTGGTCCTTTAAGAATAGTAAAGGCCGCCTCATGGCCCTATAAAAATAGGCTTTGTGAATTTCAGAGTCTCTCCTTCATAAATGAAGCATGATGTGTCTGATGATATCTCACACACCACATGGCCAGATAAGGTTGTAAAATGTTAAAATGACATTTCCTGGTGAATGCATTTTTCACGGTTGAAAGCAATGCAAAAGTGAAAAAACGCATCAAAAACGCTACGTGTGAACATAGCCCAAGGTGTGGAGGAGCATTTTTGTTTTTGGCTATTTATTTTGCTTTATATACAAGTCATTACCCTGGAAAGGATGTTCCTGAACATATTTCCCAGGAAAATCCATTTTGGTTTCGGTTTTGTATGTTTTAGAGTGAGTCAGTAAAAGTGGCGTAATACCTCTGACAATGTTGTTAACAGAAGTGACCTGGGAGTCAGAAATGCTTCCAGGGGTCTTCCCCATGCTGTCCCCATGTCATTTGAGCACTGTTCCCATCGATTTGGGCAATTTTTAGGCCCTCTGCAGACCGCCGGGAGGAGCCGCCTGAAAAATGCTGGGGTTTCCCATAGACTTACATTGGGCTCGTTGCTCGGGTCGAACACCCGAGTATTCCAATGTGCTCGACCTGAGCAACGAGTATCCGAGCATTTTAGTGCTCGCTCATCACTAGTAATTATATGATATGCTTACTCCTGGCCACAGTACAAATATATGTGTGCAGCAAGTAAATTGTGTAAGGTAGTGCAAGTCTAGTAGGAATGTGATCGGAAATATGCATATCACATATTTGCAGCCACATACATGGTATCACCGCTGGCACCGGAGAGTCCTGGCAGCATGCTCTGTGCTCGATCTGAGGATAGTGTGACTGCAGACTTTTTTACCAAACCTGAACAATACTTTTAATAAGTTAAAGCAAGTGATACAACTTGCAATTTCTGCAAGTCACAAATTGCAGAAGCATGATGTACATCAAACTATTGCTTTTTTTTAAACTGAATGCTGCCATAAAGTCCAATGTGTGGATTAATAACAGTGTATAAATTTCATTTTCTCACTCCTGCTGTTCTCTTTTATTAAACTGTTTCAGTTCATGAATAATATACTTTTTAGTAACAAATATGTTATGAAGTTGCTGTGTTTGCAAGTCTGAAATATATGTTTAGATTTCTCTGACACTAGTAAATGTTGAATGGGAAAACGCTGGTAAAAAAAATGAGAATCTTATTATAGGTTTGTATTAGGAAATCAGATAGTTTTCAAAGATGTTGGGATCATTCCTTAGCAAGTGGAAATTCAGTGGTATGGACTTGAGAGTTGCATTCGTATAGTTAAAAAACTATTTGCGCAAACTGACAACACAGGCTATAATAATGTTATGCACATAAAGTTAATAAACACATGAAACCAAGGATTAGCCAACCTATTCACAGCCAGTACGTATCCACTTGTACTATGGGTGGTGATGGTATCCACAGTTTGTAATTCGAAAGTCCATGAAAAGTATGTGGATGGTGCCCCGACTGGTGGTACTCTCCACAAAAATCTTACTTTCAAGAATGAAGCTGTAGGTTCCTCTGTGATGTCACAACTATGGTACGCAGCATGCACCAAATAATCCAATGCTTTTTTGAGAAGCTTACTCGCCTTTGTCAGGGATTGCACATGCAATGAGAATAATATTCAGCTGCAGTAGATAAAAATAGGAGTATATCATTAAATTATTAGTAGTGCCTTGTTTTGTGAACAGACTTGTCATCTGACAAAAGTTCTTGTTACTGTTAATGTAATGCGACCAAAATTTCTGCATGTTATATTTTTTGTGAGAATTGTTCCTGTCTCAAATGCTGGTGAGAGTAATAGATGGCAAATTGTGATTGCATTTAAAGCCATTATCTAACTCCCACATGTCAGAAAGCTGAGATGTAGAATTTATTTGCAGGGTCCTTACTAGTGATGAGCGAGCATGCATGCTACTGCTCGGTGATCGCCCAAGCATCTGACTGCTCGAGATGCTCGGCGCTCGCAGAGTATTTCCGGGTTGCTCGGGCGGGAACTCGGGTCCCCTCCCTGCATGTTTGGTGCTCTTTAGAGAGCCAATGAACATGCAGGGATTGCCTGCCATGCACTGTAATGCCGTAGACATGTTGGTTATGGGCATTACAGTGATATGCTGGCCGCACAGCATCATCAGGTCTATATCAGACCTGGAGCCGCCATGCTCGTCACAGTCACTCCGGATCAGACAGTGTAGGGAGAGGTGCTGCTGCGTCAGGGACCGATTTGATTGTGCATTAGTTAGTGTAGGGAGAAAAACTGTACATTACACATATCCATCTTAACAAACAGTCCTTCTGAGGACTAATCCATCTGCAGAGATATCAGGCAGGCAGGGTGTATAGGCAGGCAGTGTACATAGCAGACTGCAGTGCATATAGCACAAGAGGCTCCATTCCAATTCTGCCTTCTGCTGCTGTTAGATATTTCTATACAAAGGCCCACGTCTCAGGGGCCAGGGATACTTTTCTTTGGATCTTAATCCTCATTATTTGCTTAAAAAGCAATCCAGAGAACATGTTTTTTCTGCTGCATTTGCTTGTGTAGGGAGAGGTGCTGCTGTGTCAGGGACAGATTTGCTTGTGTATTAGGTATTGTAGGGAGAAAAATCATACATTACACATATCCATCTTAACAAACAGTCCTTCTGAGGACTAACCCATATGCAGAGATATCAGGCAGGCAGGGTGTATAGGCAGGCAGTGTATATAGCAGACTGCAGTGCATATAGCACAAGAGGCTCCATTCCAATTCTGCCTTCTGCTGCTGTTAGATATTTCGATACAAAGGCCCAGGTCTCAGGGGCAAGAAATACTTTTTTTGGATCTTAATCCTCATTATTTGCTTAAAAAGCAATCCAGAAAAAAACATTTTTCTGTGCCATTTGCTTGTTGGCACTGCAGAATACAGCAAGGTCCTTTCCATATTAGAGCGCTAGAAATCCAGCTATTTAAAACTGTGTTTTCTCCATCACATGGATCACATATACGTTGTCAGAAAATACTGCCATTTCTGGCCTCCATTAAAAATTTCCTTTAGTGTGTCATTGAAGCAATTCACCGCATTTTGCTGTTCAAACTACCTACCTACAGGCCAGGTATTTAAAACTCTGTTTTCTCTATCACTCGGATCACATATAAGTTCGCTCCAAACTCAGTCATTTGTAGTGAGCGTGGTAGATATTGTCCTCCATTTAATATTGGCAAGGCACGTGGCAAGGGACGGGGAACTGGACGTGATGGTAACAGTGCATACCGAGCCGAGGTCGTGGGCAAGCCAAAATTGTGCCACAACAAACACCCACATCTTCTCGCATGACCTTCCTGTCCCAATTTCTAGGGGACCGCAGCACACCACTATTGAACCCAGAGCAGTGTCAAAAGGCTGTTGATTGGATAGCGGATAATGCTTCCAGTCACTTAGCCACCACCACCACCCTGTTTTCCACATGGTCAAGTTTCAGTAGCTGTGAGTCTGGACCGCATATTCCTCACCCTGATCCTCCTTCCTCCCACCATGCCAAGTACCCAGAGACAACTGATCCCACACTTGGACACTCTGAAGAGCTGTTCACTTTTTCATTTATAGATTCAGGCCTCTCGGCCAGTCCACTTGAAGTGGGGCAACAGGAGATCACGTGAAGCGATGCCCAAATATTTGAGCAGCCACGGTCACACGAAGGCGACGGTGGGAAAGTGTCACAAGACGAGGACAATGATGAGACACAATTGCCAGAATGTCAGGAGGAGGACCAGGGTGCGGAAGTGGAAGACGAGGTGGTGGATGATATTGTAACTGACCCAACCTGGCAGGAGGACATGCAGAGCGAGGACAGCAGCACACAGGTGGAGGGAGGCAGAGCACCCCAACAGGCAGGAAGAAGCAGTGTGGTGGCCTCAGACAGAAGGCAGGCAACTGTTTCCCGTAACACCAACATGAAGGAAGTTGCCAGTACAACTGTTAGGTCTTCCTGAGTCTGGCTGTTTTTTAAAGACTCTGCCGATAACCCCAAAAAGGCCATGTGCAGCACCTGCCCGGCCAGCATCAGCAGGGGTGGCAAAACGACCAGCCTGACCACCACCAGCATGATCAGGCACATGGCAGCAAAGCACCCGACTTTGTGGGCCGAACCCCAGGGTCCAGGAACAGTGTCTGCCGGTGGCACCATTGCTTCTTCCGCTGTTGTGCATGCAAGCCAATCCCATGTCCATGGTGCATGCGAAAACGCCTCCTGCCCTGCACCTGTCATTGCAGACTCTCAAGTAGCAGAATCAGGATGCACCTCCATGTCCTTGTCCCAGCGCAGCGTTCAGTTGTCCTTACCCCAGTCCTTGGAACGCAAGCGCAAATATACAGCCAACGCCCCACAGGCCACACTACTAAATTCTCACATTTCACGACTGCTTTGGCTCAAAATTTTGCCTTTTAGGCAAGGCTTGGACAGCACAGGCGAAGTGGGACTGAAAAGGCAATGTGTAGACCACAACTGAGAGTCTTAGTGAAGAAATAGGCACTGAAGTCGGCTTTGAAATGGGCTTTGGTCAATGAGGGACCAAAAGCAGCATTTAAGTCAGGCATTCTGTTTTGCTAAAATGTTGTTTACAAGGAAAGATCCCGTCACATTAAACGGATATGTCTGTGCCCCTGTGTAAAGCAGAAGATGATGTGAAAACCAATGGACTGAATAATTCCTTGCTATTGCTTTACATATAAGGTTCTGGTGTCATCTGAATGCATGTGGTCTGAGTGGAAACATCTGAAGGGAATATCATTACACACACAGAGCAACCCATGTTACTGGTGCTTAGGGTCACAGCACAACACCTTTGCCCGTGCAACCCTTGCACTATAAATTGGCATAGTCAGCAGGATTGGGAAGTCCTGCAAAGTATAAATAGGAAAGATATTTGATATAGCAGTAAGGGCATCTGACAATCTATATTTTAAAATGGTGGAGTGAGGCATAGTTAAACAGGAAAGACTCATCCATTGTAGGTGAAGACTGCACAGAATGGCTAGGGAGAGTAGCCCAAGCCCACCAAAGAAACAGACAGCGAGAGAGAGAGCTGTGCTGAAAGAAAAGTCTGGACCGTCATTGGAGCTGTACTTCTGAGTGTGTCACAAAGTCTAAAAAATTTCTACCCAGCAGGAGGCAGAGAAAAATGTGATGAGGTGCTGCTATGAGTGCTGAAACCACACTGGAGGAATAAACCACAGAAGTTCCTGACAGTCTGGACCATCGAGGCAGGTACTCATAGACAAGTGGTGTGGACAGAAAGTAAGTCCTGTTCAAAGAGAGGCAGAGGAAAGGAGTTATTAGCGTGAATCTTGGCTGATGTGAGTCAGCTTCTAGTCAGACACTAAAGCAAATTTGGAGACGAATACGCAGCGAAAGAGTACTGTCAAGGGTTTGGAGTCTTATGCCAGGCCTGTAAGCCTGATAATTGTGATCAAGTAGTTCTAGAATTATCATCAACGCTGTTCTGGTTTGGCCTGAAGTGAAATACCCACTCAGAGGACTAGAAGGTCCACGACAAGGCCATAATTTCATCTTGTTTGTTAAGTCTGGAGGCAGGCCTGGAACAATTGCATAATGTCTAGCTATCAACTGAGGTGAATTCCTCAGAGGCATTGAACTGTGGACCTCTATGGGGAAGAGGATGATAGAGGAGCTCAAGGAAGGCTTTGGGCCTGGCCTTGTGTCCATTATGGGAGCCTGATGTAGGTGTACAGGAAGCTCCAGTGATGTCTGTGTCTGTGACTTGCTTGACCCTGGCTGAAAGAAGTCTGGAGGCTATGGAGGATAAAAGTCTGACTGGGGCATTTGAGGAAGCCAGGAAGGTGAAATAATCACATAATGAGCCAGAAAGAAAGAGTTACACAGTTGTGCTGTTGCACGGAAGTTGGAGGAAACTTCTAAATCCCCAATGTCACTTGCTGCTATTTGGGCAATTTGGGCCCTATGTTCCAGTTATACAGAGTTTCCATTGCTCCATTTAACTGGGAGGCCAGACTGAAGACTGACCACAAGAGAGACTGCTCTTGAATGTTATGCAAGCTGGTAGCTCATAAACCATAGTCTATGACCTTATGAAATGGACTATGTTCTTTTTCTCCTTGTTTTAATGGAATGTGCCCCGTTGAAAGGATGGACTGTGTTCTTTATACATATTCTAATGGACTGTGTTATTTTTTCCCTTTGTTCCAAGGACAGTGCCATGTACATTGTCTTTCAACATCCAAAGTACTGTGCCTGTTATAGGAAGAATTGTTATCTCTTACCATGTTGAAATAACAGACTGTCTGCTATGAAAAGATTGTGACTTGCCGTCAAAAGAATTTGTCCTACTTGCCTTATTTACAAAGAAATGTAATGCATTGAACAGTTGCATTGCTGTTTTTGCTTTCTAGGTCCAGTCGAAAAAAAACTATATGTCTTTGAAACTGATATGTTTATGCCACCATGTAAAACAGAAAATAATGTGAACAACAAGATTTGTGTAATGCAGACGCCCGGGCAGAGCGGCGTGTGCGTGTGATTCCACTGGACCATGCCGGAGAGTGAATGCCTGGAGGGGCGTAACTAGGTATTCACCCAATCCGACCAGGGTCGCACGACGGCATACGACGCCAGTGCACCAAGGAGGAACCGAGCAGAGGGACCAGGTGCTACTCCAGGACTGACCCCGGAAACGGCTGTTGACCCACACAGGGGAATACAGGAACAGACAGGTTAGGCTGGCACACAGACTGGTGGGTATAGGCAGACACGTCAGGTATGCAGACGGGTGGATGCTGGCAAGCACGACTGGTATGCAGGCAGGCGGGTATGCAGGCAGGGGGGTACAGGCAAGCACGGCTAGAGTGCAGACAGGGAGGCACTAGCAGGTAGGAACACAGGCGGGATAGGACCCAGTACACACTGGGACTCAGGAACAGAACCACAGATGTGGCGGACAAACACAGCAGAGTAAGGCCGCCCAGAGTGGTGAGCGAGAGCAGGGCAAGACGAGACCGCCTAGAGCGGTGAGCGAGAGTAGAGCAGGACGAGGCCGCCTGGAGCGGTGAGCGAGAGTAGAGCAGGACGAGGCCGCCTGGAGCGGTGAGCAAGAGTAGAGCAGGATGAGGCCGTCTGGAGCGGTGAGCGAGAGTAGAGCAGGACGAGGCCGCCTGGAGCGGTGAGCAAGAGTAGGCAGAGCAGAGCGAGACTGCCGGAGCAGTGAGCAAAGGGTCAGAGCGGAACAAGACTGCCGGAGCAGTGAGCAAAGGATCAGAGCGGAGCAAGACTGCCGGAGCAGTGAGCAAAGGGTCAGAGCGGAGCAAGACTGCCGGAGCAGTGAGCAAAGGGTCAGAGCTGAGCAAGACTGCCGGAGCAGTGAGCAAAGGGTCAGAGCGGAGCAAGACTGCCGGAGCAGTGAGCAAAGGGTCAGAGCGGAGCAAGACTGCCGGAGCAGTGAGCAAAGGGTCAGAGCGGAACAAGACTGCCGGAGCAGTGAGCAAAGGGTCAGAGCGGAGCAAGACTGCCGGAGCAGTGAGCAAAGGGTCAGAGCTGAGCAAGACTGCCGGAGCAGTGAGCAAAGGGTCAGAGCGGAGCAAGACTGCCGGAGCAGTGAGCAAAGGGTCAGAGCGGAACAAGACTGCCGGAGCAGTGAGCAAAGGGTCAGAGCGGAGCAAGACTGCCGGAGCAGTGAGCAAAGGGTCAGAGCGGAGCGAGACTGCCAGAGCAGTGAGCAAAGGGTCAGAGCGGAGCAAGACTGCCAGAGCAGTGAGCAAAGGGTCAGAGCGGAGCGAGACTGCTGGAGCAGTGAGCAAAGGGTCAGAGCGGAGCAAGACTGCCGGAGCAGTGAGCAAAGGGTAAGAGCGGGCCAAAACCGCTGGAGCGGTGAGCAAGGCAGAGCAGGCTAGAACCGCCAGAGGGGTGAGAAAGGCAGAGCAGGCTAGAACCGCCGGAGCGGTGAGCAAGGCAGAGCAGGCTAGAACCGCCGGAGCGGTGAGCAAGGCAGAGCAGGCTAGAAACGCCGGAGCGGTGAGCAAGGCAGAGCAGGCTAGAACCGCCGGAGCGGTGAGCAAGGCAGAGCAGGGGGGACAGGGCTCAGTACACACGGAACAGGCAGGAAGGGAAAGGCAGAACCAGATACCCACAGGGTACTTACAGTGAAGTAGCGAGTGGACCACAAACTCACAAACGGAAGTACAGTGACAACGAGCAGGAGTTAGGTGCGAGTTCAGACTCTGCAGAAAAAGGAAAGGTACGGACATAGAGAAACCGGCTACAAGAGTATACAGACAAGAACAGACACAGTAGCAAGATACAGGAGCGGGTCTAGGTATGCAGCCCCTAGAAGGCGGGAGGAACAGGCTAGGAGCGTGTTCAGACAGGACAGACAAGATACAGGAGCGGGTCTAGGTATGCGGCCCCTAGAAGGCGGAAAGAACAGGCAAGGAGCGTGTTCAGACAGGACTGGAAATACAGCCTACAAGAAAGGCAAGCGAGCAAACACAGAAAGGAACCTGGCACATTCAGAGTGAAAGAGCACACTGAATGAAACACAATGCTCAGGCAGGGATTCATTGGAGCAGCTGGGTTAAATACCAGGTGACAGACAGCAATAGGCTGAGGACGCACAAGGGGTGTGCCCGCAGCAGGTACAAGAAACAGGAAGTGATTGGGCGCCGCCCTTAAGCAGCAGACACAGAAGCAAGCAGACAGCATGGAGGGAAGCCAGGCTAGCAGACTGGACTGGAGATCAAGTGCGCGCTCTTGCACAGTGGGAGATGGACCACTATGCAAGGACGCCGCCAGGTATGTTACAGTTTGTACCTTCTACCTAGTAGTTTATATATGATACACCAGTTCCAACAGTAAAGTTCCCCTTATTTTTTATAAAATGGACTGAATCCTTCCTTGCTATGGCTTTACATCTGGGATTATTATGTCACCTGAGAGTATGCAGTCTGAGTGGGAAACATCTGAGGGGAATAACATCACATATACACCCAGAAGAACCTATGTCACTGGTGACTGAGGTCCCAACACTAATCCTTGGTCCATGTAACCCTTACAAGCCTATCCCCATATGGAATTGCTAATTGTGTTGGAATTGACATAGATTTACAGTGCACCTAAACTCACTTCAAGATACCATACAATACATGTGTATGGGGTTTGGGAACAATAGCTTTGAAATAACAAGATTACGTGGAATATGTGGGAAATCTGTAGCAAAATCTAAATGCATCTATACGCATCCAGATTTTTCAGAGGATATGCAAAAATTATGAAAGCTTACAGTTGTAACACCTATAAACTATATACACTAGTTCCACCTCTAGAGGTCTCCGTAGTTAAATACACTAAGTACGCATCTCAAAAGAAAGTATTTATAATAGACACATCTTCTACAATGAATTGGAATGATAAAGGGAATTTATCACTTTGAAATGAAAGGAAGGTCCGCATTAGACCTCAGTCAGTTTTTTGATCAATAAGTAATTACATATTTTAGCCATCTGCCATCACCTACAGTAGTTGGGAAACCTTTCTAATACTTCAGCTTACAACGACAATTGTTTTGATATTTTTTTTACACAACACATTATTTATCCAAATAAATCAATAGGGTGAAATGTGTGCTTTCTTTAGTAATTGAGGTGGAAGGAATATTTTTATTTACAATGATTCAAATTCATTCTCGTAACATATTATCGGTAATACATAAACAAACTCCTTATTCTTTGTTTGTCTTCTATTTATGTATTAAGGTGATATCCAGGCATTTTGATTACAACTAATCAACCACAGGTTAAAAGCTGATATCCTGATCAAGAGGAAAAAAAATAAGCCATGGTACTGTATTAACCATAGCCGACTCCTGGGCTTTTAGGTATTTTGTTCCCTTCTGGAAACTACAGTTTTGTAAAGAGCAAATAAAGTTTGCCAGTTGGATCAGAGTCCATCTCTGTGTCAAATTCACAGGCAGACATTTGGAAAGCAGTACTTATGCCATCATTTACACTTTCAGTATTCACATGGACACTAACACCCAGCTGTAATAAAGTCTCTTAACCTCTTCTCTCAATGCAAATATTCTTTCTTTTCTTTTACCTTTAGAAATCATGACTTGTGCTTGTACATCTTGGCTTGGCTGTGTCAGGCACCGCCATCTTTCCAAAGACCATTGACCTTTACTGTGTTCCATGTATGGTTTTGAAAATTGCACGGCTTAGCGCTATGACATTATGACCCATTCAGGCCTCTTAAGGCTCACTAAGACACACACCTGTTCAGTTTGCTTGGTGTGCTCCACCCATAAGCTCATGCATCCACCTTGCTTTATCTTTGCGACCATGCATGTCATCTGCCTTGCTGTTTACCCCTCGCCTATCCACTTCCTGGTATTATCCCTCGGTTGCAGTAAGCTAATGTACTATATGACAACATACATATGAATACAAAGTATTCATTAAGCCACTCACAATGTTGAGTAAAATCAATACTATTTTATTAGACATATTTAAAGACATGAACCATACATAAATGACACATGTATGAGAATTCAAAAAGAGGATAAATCAAGAAAGGATAGAGGTAAGTCACGTCTAACCTGAGATATAATTCAAAATATATACAAAGCTTAAAGAAAAATGTCTGCCAAGTAACAATATGTATATATGGCCTGCAATTGACCCATTCAACCAGGCAAATCCATTTAAGCACTGTTTAATAAAGTCAATGCTTACCCATGGTATAAACACAACACCATAATGACCACCACAACCGCCCTGATGTGTGTTTCGCACTGATACTTTTTCAAGTGGAGACTATTCAACGTGCTATTTACTTGATTTACCCCTTGATTACAGTAAGCTAATATACTATAGTTGGGCTCATATTGAACATTCATTCCTTTGTGGTTCATACTGAACATTCATTCCTGTACTACGCCTGTGGTTCTTCCCTTAGGTGGTGCTTCGAACTTGCAGTCTTCCTCTTCAACGGCCATTCTGTTCTTGTGATATTGTAAAGGACATATTGATATTCATGCTATAGCAACTCAATTTTGTCTGCTTGTTTCAAAATCCTGTTATTATCACTCCTTGCATAACATACATTCTTTCCTTCCTTCTCGCTTCATCTTTCCCACACTAACTTTTCTCACAAGAACATTTTGTATTTTGTCAGACACTCCGCTCCTGTTATCTAACTAGTTTAGGCCAGGATTGACCTTGTAAAATTTCCATAGTGCTTCGAACTAACAATGATAATATGACCATATATGTATTTCCGTAATAATTGTACTAACATTGGTTAGCCTATAGTACTGTAGTATGGCTGCAGAGTTGATTGGCTATTAAAATACTCAAAACAATATAAAATGCTAAGCAAAATAAACGGGATCAGAGATTCTTTGAATCCTCCCAATACTGAACATTGTTTCCGTTTGGTTTTCTGTGGATTGCAATCAACATAATAATTTGACACTCACTTGGTCAACCGTGAAGGGTTATTGCCCTCCCTCAACAATATCAGTTAGTCCAAGATTTTACTTCTACATGTGTCCTCCAGCCGTCCATCTGCACCAACGCCCTAGGTTTGTCTGTCAGAACACTATTAACCTGCAGATTAACGCCATATTTGCAGGTTAGTGTTATTTTTCATGACAAGTTTCTTTTAAGCTTTGCTTCATCTTTTTGCTCCCTAGTAGCAGTATTTAATTTTGAAGTCTTTCAAGATCAATGAATCATCAGTATGGTGTTATAATTCCCAGGGGTGCACAGGTTGAGCAATAGCTATTATGATGGTTGTGTTGGTATATGCAACAGTTGAGGACTTCTTTGTTTGTGTGAAGGAGGACTTTATGCTGATCTGACAGTAGATGGCAATGTTGTGTAAAGTTTCCTTATTTACTGTATTGTAAAAAGAAAAAAAGTCTCTACCGTAACTGTGGGGATCCAGAAGCTGTGCAACAGGTTATGGGCCCAGGCACCGAGGACCCCAGGCACCAAGGACCCCAGACACCCAGGACACCGTAACTCTCAGCAAGACCCTGGTGAATGCAGAAGAATTCTTCAGTACAATTCTCTCCAAACAAGTAAGACAAGTTAAAGATGACAAGTAGCACAGAGCTAAAACTCACAGTAGCTAAGCTGAATAATGAGAATTATCAATTATGGAAGTTCAAAGTAGAAATGTTATTGTCTAAAGATGATTTATGGGAAGTAATCACTACAGATAGACTTTATGAGGATAATCAGACATGGGATAAGAAAAATAGACAAGCAAGAGCTACCATCAGCCTATTAGTGGAGGATGCTCAATTAATTCACATAAGGAAAGAGGATACAGCAAAGGGAATGTGGGAAGCACTAAGAAAGCTACATGAAAGACCCAGCTTAAATCACAAGCTATTTCTGCTAAGAAAGCTTTACAGTATGAGACTAAGTGCAGACAATGACATGCAGAAGCATATATTTTCTATTATGGAAGTGATATCACAGCTGAGATCAATTGGTGAAGATATTAAGGAAAGCCATATAGCAGCAATATTATTGTGCAGTTTACCGGATTCATATACTGCTTTGATAAATGCACTAGAGACAAGACCTGAAACAGACATTACATTAGAGTTTGTGAAGACCAGACTCATAGATGAATATCAAACAAGGAAAGAACAAACAAATGATTCTTCTACTGAAAAAGATAATGGAAATGCTCTAAAAGCTACAGAATCAAAAAGACCCTATAATAAAGAGACAAGAGAATGTTTCAGATGTAAGAAAAAAGGACATTTAAAGAAAGATTGTACTATATGGAAAGCAGAACAACAGAAATTACATCATAAAGAGAATACACAGAAGGTGAAAAACACAATTTCTGATTCATGTGAAAGTAATTGGAATGGGACATTTAAAGTTACTGATAGGAAATCATCGTTGGGTTGGTTTATTGACTCTGGAGCAACAAGTAATAAAAATTTCTTTACTGAACTTAATTTAAATAAGAAGGAAGCCATTTATCTTGCAGGTGAAAGTAAAATAACTGCAGAAGGTGTTGGACAAGGAATGCTAAACTGTTCTAACAAGTTTGGACATGATTCAAAAATACTTGTACAGGATGTGTTATATGTTCCAGGATTGGAAGGAGGATGGTTATCTGTAAAACGTCTTACAGCTAAAGGACTTACTGTAAAATTCAAAGATGATGAGTGTACAATCCTTGCAGGAAGCAAGGTAATAATCAATGTCAAGGCAGATGAACAATTATATAATCTAGACAAATTAAAGGAACAGATGAAGTTGTGTACACATGATCACAGGAATTGTATTCACATGTGGCATGGACGTCTAGGAAACAGACATCCTGAAAGCATATTGGAGCTACAAAGGAAAGAATTGACAAAGGATCTATTGATACCTGACTGCTCAATTACCGTAAGATGTGAATGTTGTATAAAATCAAAAGCCACAAGGATATCTATTCCTAAAGAAAGTGAAATGAAAAGCACAAGACCACTTGATTTGGTGCATACGGACATACAGTACAGACCAAAAGTTTGGATACACTTTCTCATTTAAAGATTTTTCTGTATTTTCATGACTTTGAAAATTGTACATTCACACTGAAGGCATCAAACTATGAATTAACACATGTGGAATTATATACTTAGCAAAAAAGTGTGAAACAACTGAAAATATGTCTTATATTCTAGGTTCTTCAAAGTAGCCACCTTTTGCTTTGAGGACTGCTTTGCACACTCTTGGTATTCTCTTGATGAGCTTCAAGAGTAGTGTTGAGCCACCCCCGTAGTGTTCGGGATCGGTTTGGTTCGTCGAACACCGGGATGTTCGTGGAACTGTTCGTCGAACACCTTAGATCACTGTCGAACACCGTCGAACACCGTTAAAACCAATGGCAAGCAACTAAAAACAAATAGAAAACACCGTCAAAGGTGTCCAGAAGCTGACAAACTGCTCAGAAGACACTCTTTTTAAAAAAGTCGGCCGGCAATTCAACATCGGTACCCGACAATTTAGAACAGAAAGAATAGAGCATCACACATAGATTAGATAGATAGAAACATGTCAATCACATATATAAGAAGTACAGTGACAGTGTTGGTTACTGTACTTGTCATTTAGTGTTAAAGGATTTATTAAAAAAAATAATAGTGTTTTCATGCACCGTCTCTTTAAAAAAGCCGGCCGGCAATTCAGCATCAGTACCCAACAATTTAGAACAGAAAGGATAGAGAATCACACATAGATTAGATAGATAGAAACATGTCAGTCACATATATAATAAGTACAGTGATAGTGATAATTACTGTACTTGTCATTTAGTGTTAAAATAAAGGATTTATTTAAAAAAAAAATTGGCGTGGGGTTCCCCGTAATTTTAGTCTCTAGCGGAGGTTAAGCAGATGGCTGGGGCAGATATTTGAAGCCTGGGAAGGGGGTAATACCCATGGAGCTTCCCAGGCTACTAATATCAGCCCCCAGCTGAATACCTAGCCTTTACTAGCTATTAAAATGAGGGACCCCCCCAAAAAATGACGTTGGGTCCCCCACTGTTTACATAGCTAGCAAACGCTAGGCAGACAGCTGGGGGCTGATATTAATAGTCCAGGAAGGGTGACAAGAATATTGGCCTCCTCCCAGGCTAGAAACACCAGCCGTCAGCCGCCCCAGAAATGGCGCATCCATAGGATGCGCCAATTCTGACACTTAGCCTCGCTCTTCCCACTGCCCTGTAGCTGTGGCTTTGGGGTAATAGGACTGGGGTTGATGTCAGCTTTTAAAGCCAGCTGACATCAAGCCCAGGTTAGTAATGGAGAGGCGTCTATAAGACACACCCATTACTAACCCCATAGTCAGAGTTAAAAAAAAGCACAAACACCCAGAATAAAGTCCTTTAATTGAAATAAACACACAATTCTTTATTTTTAAATTAAACTATACTTACCATCACGCCAACTCCAGCTGAAGCCAATGTCTTCTGCAATAAAAGTAAAATAATAAACCATTATTATCCTTACCTTTCCATGGTTCCCAGGACGGCTACATCTCTGCTACATTCACATTTATAAGGCAAGAAATCCCACTTATTAAACCTGACAGGGCACACCTGTGAAGTGAAAACCATTTCCGGAACTAGCTCTTGAAGCTCATCAAGAGAATGCCAAGAGTGTGCAAAGCAGTCATCAAAGCAAAGGGGTGGCTACTTTGAAGAACCTAGAATATAAGACATATTTTCAGTTGTTTCACACTTTTTTGTTAAATATAATTCCACATGTGTTAATTCATAGTTTTGATGCCTTCAGTGTGAATGTACAAATTTCAAAGTCATGAAAATACAGAAAAATCTTTAAATGAGAAGGTGTGTCCAAACTTTTGGTCTGTACTGTATGTGGACCCATGAAAGTGACTACATCAGGAGGCAATAGATATATGTTGACTTTTATAGATGACTACTCAAGATACACAGTCACATACTTGATCAAGAACAAAAGCGAAGCTTTCAATAAACTAGTAGACTACATGACAAACTCGAAAAACAAATTTCAGAGGAAGCCAATTGTCATTAGAAGTGATAATGGAGGTGAATTCAAAGGACACCAAATAGAAAACTACTTAAGAAAAAATGATATAGAGCATCAAAAAACTGTTCCTTACACACCTGAACAAAATGGAGTAGCAGAAAGGAAAAACAGAACTCTGACTGAAATGATATGGTGTATGCTGACAGATTCCAAACTATCAGAGAAATATTGGGGTGAAGCAGCAATGACAGCTACATATCTACAGAACTGACTTTTTTCTAGAAAACTGAAAAAAAAACTATATGAACTGTGGCAAGGTATGAAACCAAGTGTAAATCATTTAAGAGTTTTTGGTTGTAAAGTTTTTATATTCATTCCAACAGAAAATCATTCCAAACTTCAAAATAGGTCCATGAAAGGAATATTTGTTGGTTATAGTGAAAATTGCAAAGGATATAGAATCCTAGATCCCAAAACAGACAGAGTTATGGTGAGTAACAGTGTGACATTCATTGAGGATCTAATTGAAGACACTATGATTTCACTGGAAACAAAAAATGAGAAAAACAGCAATGATATAGCTGAAGGAATATCTGATGAAAAAGATGTTGAAATTAATAAAAAATAGAATACTGAAAGTGAAGAGAAACAACTACAAACAGACACAGAACCAAGACGTTCAATAACAGGAAACAAAGGAAAACCACCAGTATGCCTTTCGTACAAGGCAAGTACAAATAAAATTTATGAGCCTACCTCTTGGGAAGACATATCTCAACTTCCTGAAGAAGAAGGCAATAAATGGATAGAGGCAACAGAAATAGAAATAAAATCCATGCATGACTCAAAAACATGGACACTAACAGAATTACCAGAAGGAAGAAAAGCTATAATATGTAAATGGGTTTTTAAAGTAAAGTACCGAACAGATGGCACAGCTGAACGATAGCGACTGTTACAAGGCCAGACATTGCAGCAGCAGTAGGAATTCTGAGTAGAAAAGTGTCCAAACCAAATAAAGCGTATTGGAATGCTGTGAAGAGAGTAATACGTTATTTGAAAGGAACCAGCAATGTTAAACTGAAACTGCCTACAAGTGATAAATGCATTTTAACTGGATACGTTGATGCAGATTGGGCTGGAGATCCAACTGACAGAAAATCTACCAGTGGCTATCTTTTCTTTCTCTCAGGTGGACCAATTAGTTGGACTTGTAAAAAACAATCAATAGTAACGCTGTCGTTAACAGAAGCAGAATATATTGCAGCAGCACATGCGACTAAAGAAGTTATATGGTTAAGACAATTGATAACAGACCTAGGACAAGCACAGTTGGAACTAACAAAAATAAATGAGGACAATCAGGGATGTCATGTTCTCGCTCAGATGGAAAGAGTTAACCCAAGAACCAAGCACATTGATGTGAAGTATCATTTCTTGATGGACCATCAGGAACAAGGGATCCTGAAATTAGAATATTGTCCAACTGAAGATATGACAGCAGACATTTTCACAAAGGCATTGAATTCTGAAAAACATCAGAGACTAATGAAGAAATTGGGTTTGACTGAATAAGTCCTTACTGTTGAGAAAGGGTATTGGTATATGCAACAGTTGTGGACTTCTTTGTTTGTGTGAAGGAGGACTTTATGCTGATCTGACAGTAGATGGCGATGTTGTGTAAATTTTCCTTGTTTACTGTATTGTAAAAAGAAAAAAGTCTCTCTTGTATTTTCTGTTTTTGTTCTTACTTCCTGGTGCAGTACTGTGTGACTGTGCGTTTTTTCCTTTACCTCTTGTTCTGAGAAGTAAAAGCTTGTTATCCCATGTAATCTGCTCTGTGAAGTTTTTACCGCAACTGTGGGGATCCAGAAGCTGTGCAACAGGTTGCCACTCACATACTCCACCTCCTATCGTAGTCAGTGCCTACTTGGTAGTTTTTTGGGGTTTTTCATTGCTGGTCAGCACCCACAATTGCTTCTAAAGTATTATACAGACAGGTTGAGTTCTAGCCAAACCAATTATTACAGAGGATGTTGGCTGTTGGGTACATCTGGCACCAGCGAGCCATTGTATTGGCATAGCTCTTGTGCTTGTACCATCTTCATGATGTAATAGTACAGTGGTTCATGGAAACAACCTGCTCAATATGATGTACAGTTATCTCATTCTTTCTTTAAACAATCCTATCACCTCAACTCACTAACCTAACTTTCCCCTGTTCCCTCCTTCTAAATATTATTCAGAATCTGCTCCCTCCTATTCATCTATCTCCGCACCCTTCATGCACACTATAACTGCACTTGATAATTGCACTTAAACATACTGGCTGATGACCGGATCATGCAACTTTATATAAAAACCCATATTTATTTTAATGGCTGGACCTGAAATAACAATCACTTTTTACCTGTGACCTTGTAAATTGTAAGCTTGTGGCAAGGGCCCTCACTCCTCCTGTAACTGTTTAACCTGTCTTACTGTCACGCACAGTGTGAGAAAGAATAAGCGCAACATGAAGAGTTGAGGGAAGGGTAGCCCAAGGGGGAGTGGAGACCCAGATTTAATATCACCCTACCTTTCCTACTGTCCATATATAGGTAGATCGCCATATTTTTTCTTCACGAAGAAGAAGAACCTTGCCGCCTTGGGCGAAGATGAGGGTCTGATATGTCTCTTTCCTCAATGAAATCCTTCATGGCTTGTTTCTCAGGGCCAGAAAGATTATATAGTCTGGACTTTGGTAGTTTAGCTCTGGGGATCAGGTTAATAGGACAGTCATATGCATGATGAGGAGGTAAATCCTGACACCCCTCTCGGAAAAAAACTTCCTCAAAGCCAGACAAAAATTCAGATAAGGTCTCTGCAGAGACTGTAGAAAGGGAAATATTTAAGCAGTTGTCATGGCAGTAATCTCTCCACTCAATGATCTCCTGGATTGTGAATCCAATAATGGATTATGTTTCACCAACCAGGGTAGACCCAAAACAATTGGAGTGGGAAGACTGTTCAGGACATAGCAAGGAATTATATCACAATGAACAGACCCCACCCACAGTTTTACACCATGTACAATCTGAGTGAGAGCTTTCTGTGCAAGTGGCGCTGAGTCGATGGCGAAAATGAGAATGGGCTTAGCTAAAGTACAACAAGCAAAACCATGAGTTCTCACAAACTCAGTATCACCCATGATAACTCCAGCTCCACTGTCAGCAAAAACAGAAATTTTCTCGGTTTTGCTCTCTTGGACCACCTCTGCTGTCAGGACAAACTGGGAACAGCAGGTTGACGATAAATGCATCCCTTGCTTATCCAACTCCAGACTACCAAGGGTTAATCGAGTTTCCTTTTACTTAGAAAACTCGAAGGACAGGCCCCAATAAAATGTCCCTTTTTTCCACAAAAAAACGACACGCCCTTCTTTTTGGGAATCTCCGGGGAAATGTATGATGCCGAGGCACCCCTTAACTGCTTGGGTTTTTCCACTTCCCCAGGCACTGGTTCAGTGCCAGACCACTCTCCCCCAGCAAAGGAGCATTAACCTGAAAATAAGGCTCCAGTGAAGGTGGTCTCACCCACCTATCCTGAAGGTATCTATCAACATGTATAGCCAACAACATGGCAGCTTCCAAGGACTCTGGGGTTTCATATACTGCCAAATCATCTTTCAACTTTTCAGTAAGGCACTGACAAAATTGGCTTCTAAGAGCTGGGTCATTTTATTGTGTATCAGTTGCCCATCTGCGGAATTCAGAGCTGTACATCTCCACTGACTGAGTCCCTGATGAAGGCGACACAACCTGGACTCAGCCAAGGAGATTCGGTCAGGGTCATTATAAATCCCTCTTCAGACTGGAGACAAACCGAACCCTGCAGCAAAGAGAAAGCCCAGGATTGAGTATTTCCTTGCAGCAGTAAGATCACAATTCCCACTTGTTGCTCCTCATCTCCGGAGGACTAAGGGCAAAGTTTAAAATACAATTTGCAAGCCTCTTTAGTGCTACTGAACCTCATAGCAGAGGTCAGTCACCTCCAGAGACAGCCTGTGCAGCTGCTCTGACAACTCAGCAATGAGATCCATGAACCTAAAAAAAAAAAAACACACCCGAAAAAAAAAAAAAACACAAAAAAAAGCATGTGTCAGTTTTCTTTTTTTTTTTTAATATATGCACGGCCGGTGATAATGTCATGCACAGTGTGGGAAAGACTAAGTGCAACATGAAGGGATAAGGGGAGGGTAGCCTAACACTAGGAAAAGGGGGAGTGGAGACCCATAGGCAGATCTAATATCACCCTACCTTTACTACCATCCCTATATAGGTTCCGCACCTATCACAGAACAGGAAACCTAGTCTCTGTATATCCCAAGAGCTAGGCCATAGATAGGGAGGGAGGATGAGCATTGGTCAGTCCCCACTATAAACTAAAGACAACAAGAGAGACAAACATAGGGGGGAAAACTTAGCTTGAGCAGACACCAGAGAGATAGCACCAAACGTCCTCCTAGGGCACCAGAGAGGAAGCTAGCTGACTGCTATTGCTCCAAGCCTTCACAAGGGAAAAATGAGAATATCACTGGCGACTCCCTGAAGCAGACTGAGAGTTTATAAACACCCAATCAGAGCAGGAGGGAGTTTGCCACTGGGTCCAAAAGTCAGAAGGATTAAGAAGGCGTCTGCAATGCCAAACACCTTCTGCAGCCAGATCCAGAGCGACTGTCTTTTACATCTGACACACCCGTGACATTGTCTCTATATGTCACCACTCAATTGTAAAGTGCTGCGGAAAATGTTGGTGCTATTCCTCCCCCCAAAAAATCAATAACAATCAACGAAAATGTCCAAGTTAGGTAAGGGGTGAGGGGATTGTTAGATGCTCACCACACTGAAAAGGAGCTTGCTTCGGTTTTGTTTGGAGTCCATCTGAAGAGTGCCGGCACATTATTCTTCCCAATGATTATGCAATGTAAGCCCAAATTTAAAGGGAATCTGTAAGTAGGATCAACCTTTCTAAGCCGTCTATATAGGTATGCAGATCATAGTAAGATGTGTAAAATTATACTTTGATATCTACTATCCGAAGTCTTATTTCAGAGAATTCAACATTTTCCTTTATATGTAAATGAGCTGGTAAGATCTATGGGCAGGACATTGGTCTCCCTGAGAATCTGCCTTTTAAAAGAAAGGGGGTGTTACCAGTATGAAACATGTAATGACTGATAGTTTGCTGTTGTGATCTACATAACTTAGACTAGTAATGCCTCCTTTCATTTAAAATAAGCTCTGGAGGCAGATTCTCAGGGAAATCAGTGTCCGGCCCATAGATCTTAACAGTTCATTTTACATATTAAGAAAAATGTTGCTTTCTCAGGAATAACATGACGAATCGCAGATATCAAGGTATCATTTTATTGAGCTTCCTATGCCCAACATACCCATATAGACGGCTTAGAAGAGTTGATCCTACTGACAGATTCCCTTTAATCACTAGAACATAGTTTGAATGGCAAGTGTTTTTGTTCACAGTGTAACTGAAATGCACAGAAATAATTTTTTTTTTCTAGCATTGAGAGAGTGCATAAACCAGTGCATGAAGGGTATTGGAAAAAATATCTATTTAACTGGGGAGCCTTCTGGATCCCACACCTATAGATACCGACGAGGTAGAAATTATAGATGTGACTTACTATATTTATTCTAAAATGTAGCATGGAGCTTAGTCCTCATCTACACATTTGTGAATCACATACGTGTTTTATCCGTGATCATGCGGATCATGTGTCTGCAAAAACATTACGGAGACATATTCATTTTTAATGAGATATACAGATTGAAATTACCCATACAGGCCTATAGGTTTGTGAAAATCATGGACAGCACATGGATTGCATCCATATACTTTCCGTGATTAACATTATAACTAGTGTTGAGCGAGCACTAAAATGCTCGGGTGCTCGGGTGCTCGAAGCTCGGGCCGAGCTCGCCGTGATACTCGGGTGCTCGACCCGAGCAACGAGCCCAATGTTAGTCTATGGGAGACTCGAGCATTTTTGCGGTGGCACCCCCGGCAGTCTTTTAAAAGCCTAACAAGTGCCCAAAACGATAGTGACAGTGCTCAAATGACATGGGGATAGCATGGGGATCGCCCCAGGAAGCATTTCTGACCCCCAGGTCACTGCTGTCAACAACGTGGTCAGAGGTATTAAGCCACTTTTACGGGCTCACAATAAAACGTTCAAAAACGAAAGTGAAACATTTTTCCTGTGAAATATGTTCAGGATAGTGTTGAGCGATACCTTCCGATATCAGGAAATATCGTATCGGATTGGATCGGACCGATACCCAAAAAGTATCGGATATCGCCAATACTGGAAACCAATGCAAGTCAATGGGATGCAAATATCGGAATGAAAATAAACCCTTTCTTTCCTTGTAGGTTAATTCTACATGAAGTAAAACAACTAAGAATAATGTAGAATGTATTACGCGAAAAGCCGGCAATTCATCAGCGGCATACACCGGTACCCAACAATTTACAACAGAAAGAATAGAGCTTCACACATAGATTAGATAGATAGAAACATGTCAGTCACATATATATGAAGTACAGTGACAGTGTTGCTTACTGTACTTGTCATTTAGTGTAAAGGATTTATTTAAAAAAATAATTGTGTTTTCATGCACTGTCTCTTTAAAAAAGCCGGCCGGCAATTCAGCAGCGGTACCCGACAATTTATAACAGACAGAATAGAGCTTCACACATAGATTAGATAGATAGAAACATGTCAGTCACATATATATGAAGTACAGTGACAGTGTTGCTTACTGTACTTGTCATTTAGTGTAAAGGATTTATTTAAAAATATAATAGTGTTTTCATGCACCGTCTCTTTAAAAAAGCCGGCCGGCAATTCAGCATCTGTACCCGACAATTTAGAATAGAAGGAATAGAGAATCATACATAGATTAGATAGATAGAAACATGTCAGTCACATATATATGAAGTACAGTGACAGTGTTGATTACTGTACTTGTCATTTAGTGTTAAAATAAAGGATTTATTTAAAAAAAAATTGGCGTGGGGTTCCCCTTAATTTTAGTCTCTAGCGGAGGTTAAGCAGACGGCTGGGGCAGATGTTTGAAGCCTGGGAAGGGGGTAATACCCCCGGAGCTTCCCAGGCTACTAATATGAGCCCCCAGCTGAATAACTAGCCTTTACTAGCTATTAAAATGGGGGACCCCCTCAAAAAAATGATGTGGGGTCCCCCCTAATTTAATAGCTAGCAAAGGCTAGGAAGACAGCTGGGGGCTGATATTAATAGCCCAGGAAGGGTGCCATGAATATTGGCCCCCTCCCAGGCTAGAAACACCAGCCGTCAGCAGCCCCAGAAATGGCGCATCCATAGGATGCGCCAATTCTGGCACTTAGCCTCGCTCTTCCCACTGCCCTGTAGCGGTGGCAGTGGGGTAATAGGGTTGGGGTTGATGTCAGCTTATAATGCCAGCTGACATCAAGCCCAGGTTAGTAATGGAGAGGCGTCTATAAGACACCCCCATTACTAACCCCATAGTCAAAGTAAAAAAAAACACAAACACCCAGAATAAAGTCCTTTAATTGAAATAAACACACAATTCTTTATTGTTCTAAATTAAACTCTACTTACCATCACGCCCATTCCAGCTGAAGCCAACGATCTCCTGCAATAAAAGAAAAATAATAAAGCAACCTCATCCTTACCTTTCCATGGTTCCCAGGACAGCTTCAGCTCTGCTACATCGAGATGACAGGCTGGACCGCAGCAGAACGCTGCCATCCAGCCTGTCATACCGCAGACACTGAGAAGCGCAGGCATGCTTGCGCTCCTCAGTGTCTCTCTGTGACGGCATCCAGATGAGCCGAGTTCATGTCCAATGAACTCAGCTCACCTCATGCACGTCACTGACAGCGTGGGAGAATTCTCCTGCACTCAGCGCTTCAGCGTGAGAATTTTCCCACGCTGTCAGTGACGTGTATGAGGTGAGCTGAGTTCATTGGACATGACCTCACCTCATTCACGTCACTGACAGCGTGGGAAAATTCTCACGCTGAAGCGCTGAGTGCAGGAGAATTTTCCCACGCTTTCAGTGCGGCCGTGGGAAAGTTCATGTGAGTTCATGCAATGCAGTCAAGCATGAACTCTCGTGAACCCTCTGAGGGCACCGCGGCTACTTCAAATGAACAGCTGATCAGCATCACCTGATACCTCAGCTGTTCATTTGAAATAACCGGCGGGAAAGCGCAGCACAGAACGGGAAAGCCGGCGGTGAAGTCTTTTCACTGCCGGCTTCCCCGCCCGGGTCCTTCGCTCCCCGCTCCTTGGTGCTGCGCTCCCCGCCCGTTCCTAACTTACGATCGGGATGGGAGGTGTCGAGGGGAGCGGAGGATCGGGGTGGGAGGCTGCGGGGAAGCAGTATGGGGCTGTGTGATTGTTTAAAAGCCGGTGGCTTTTAACCGCCCGCCGGCTTTTAAACGATCAGGAGAATTCTCCCACACTAGGATGGCATTCTGATGACAGGCTGGATCTCAGCTGAGTGCTGTCATCCAGCTTGTCATACTTCAGAGACACTGCAGAGCGCAGGCATTATGGGAACTTCCGATTCCGGTATTCGATATTGTAAAAGTATCGGAATTAAGTATCGGAATTCCGATACCGCGAATATCGGCCGATACCCGATATTTCAGTATCGGAATGCTCAACACTAGTTAAGGAACATCCTTTTCAGGGAAAAGACTTGTGTATAAGTTAAAATAAATGACCAAAAACAAAAATACTCCTTCACACCTTTGGCTATGTTCACAAGTAGCATTTTTTATGCGTTTTTGCACTTTGCATTGCTTTCAACTATGACAAATGCATTCACCGTGAAATGTCATTTTAACATTTTACAACCTTATCTGGCCATGTGCTGAGTGACACATGCATAAAGTGCTGAAAAGACAAGGGAACAGCATGGTGAAGACCCCTGGAAGCATCTCTGACTCCCAGGTCACTGTCTAAAAGTGTGCCCATCATAAGTGATCCTTACCGCATCAGAAGATGCAGACTTGCAACTATCCCCATGCAAGTTCTAGTCCCAGGGCAGTGTTCAATTGTACCTCCCCCATTCCTTGCAATACAAGCTCAAGTATGCTGCCTGCCACCCACCCACCCCCAGGCTGCAATACCATACTGCTTGCTTGCTTGCACTTTAAATTGGGCCTTTTAGGCATGTGGAGGCGGAATCTGGCCACCACGCCATGGCTGTGTCGGCGGCCTGGTATCCATACTCAGTCCCCAGCCTCCTGGTGGCCGGGTGTCCCCGCTTTCTCCCCAGCCTCCAGGGGGTGGCCGGTGTCCATACTCGGTCCCCAGCCACCCCTATTTGTCCCGGTAACCTTTCCCACACATTTCTTAGCCTGGCCTGCTTTAGGGCAGCATTGGCCGAGCCCACCGGACTATCAGACTCCTCCGGTGGGCCCTGGCTTCTCCATCAGGGGAGTTGAGAGTGCCAAGGTGAGGAGCATGATGAGGATGATAGAAGTTAGCATCTGCTTTGTTTTGTTGTAATGCAAGCGCATGTATGTAGTAGCGGCTAGGCCTGAGGTGGTCAGCGTTTTGGCGCATATCCTACCTCCTCCGAGGATTGCTGGATGTTTTCCTGCTACTATCCAAGTTCTATGACTCCCGTTAAAACAAAGCTTCAGGTGATAAATGATGGATGAGGTAGTGGAAAAGGAGAAAGAGCAGGAGGAACAGGGACCATTCACATCAATATCAGGCCAGTCAACCAGATATGTCTTGTAGGATATGTTTCTGTAACAAAAGGAGCGGTTCGGCTACACAGTTATAGGGCATACAGTGAGTGCAATGCCTACCAAAAATTTCGAGCCACTCCAATGCCCCTTGGAAATGACATGGAGGTCAGAGGGCGTTAACTAAACCTTTTTTTCCATTTATAGCAACTGGGTCTCCCGTGCACTGTTGGCCTAAGCAGTGAATGGAAGGCTTTCCAAAAATTATGAGGAACTGCAATGCCCCTTACAAGAGCCATGTGTGGCACCCCAGGGGTCTGGTCACCACAGTAATAGAGATATTACGTCGGAGAGCAAGTGGGAGGTTTCCTGGTCAGGATGCCTTAAACATGCAACATCCTCCTGCCCCAATCCTGGGAGGGGAGAATTCTGCCCTTATAAACTGGATCTGGGGCGGGGTTGAGTGAGTCAGAGAACAGTCAGAGTCAGAGTGAGAGCAAGGGAAAGTACCAGCAAAGAGCTCTGTAGGAGCTAGGAGCTAAAGACCAGGGGCTGGAAGCTGAGCAGAGCTCGCCCTGGCAGAAGACAATAGGAACCGTACACAGGAGTCCGAAGCTGTGAGGACTTATATATCCAGCAGCAGAAACCAGCCGGCAGGGGATTTCAGGTCCTCTGGCCATAGAAGCCCGGAGGCTCAGTCACAAGCATGGGACCAGCACCGCCGTCGTGGAGCGGAGGCTAACAGAAGGCCCCAAGTCACCAGCCATACGGGTGAGCACTACACGGTACACTCAGGGACGTGGGCTACTTCTACCCGCTTACAGCAAGGTAGCCAGGAAGAGTGCAGACAGATGGGGAGGCCTACAACTCCACCTGGCCAGGGGAACTCCTGCTTGCTCACAGACTGACCAGGCCTCTTATGCTAGCCAATACTCCCGGGAGGGTCTACCTTATAATCATCAGTAAAGACCCTGAACTGCACTGCAAAGACTCTGAGTCATTTCTGCTGCGCTCGTGCACCATCACCCCCATCATCCACACTCACTGCCCTGAGGCTATACTCCTCCCGAGGGGAGTTATCCCAATTTATGCTGCGCACACAACACCAGCCTCAGCGGTCTGCCTCGCAGCGGTGGTACTCCCTGACCGCAATCCATGGGTGGCGCAGTCGGACAATTAACCTCAAAACCTAAGAAAGATTGCCACTGGTTTGACCAGCCTGAGCCACGGGACAGGGTCACCGCCATGGAGACTACAGACCCCAGAGACCCGGCACCGGGTATCCCACACACGTGTACACACGGCCCAGGGGGCGCGTCACATGCAGTACAGCATATTACAAACATAAGTCCCATTATTGGGGAGTGGGAGTCCCATAGTATTTGCTTATGCCTTGCAAGCAAAAGCTGCCAAAAATTAGGACGGAGCAACTTGCAATGCCCCTTACAAGAGCCATGCAGTACAGCATATTACAAACATAAGTCCCATTATTGGGGAGTGGGTCTCCCATAGTATTTGCTTATGCTTTCCCAGCAAAAGCTGCCAAAAATTAGGACAGAGCAACTTGCAATGCCCCTTACAAGAGCCATGCAGTACAGCATATTACAAACATAAGTCCCATTATTGGGGAGTGGGTCTCCCATAGTATTTGCTTATGCTTTCCCAGCAAAAGCTGCCAAAAATTAGGACGGAGCAAATTGCAATGCCCCTTACAAGAGCCATGCAGTACAGCATATTACAAACATAAGTCCCATTATTGGGGAGTGGGTGTCCCATGGTATTTGCTTATGCTTTCCCAGCAAAAGCTGCCAAAAATTAGGACGGAGAAACTTGCAATACTGGCACCCTGGTGGTATAGTGGTGGTGGAGGCTGAGGATAAGGAGAAGAAGATTAAACAGCCGAAATGAGGAAGCGTATACCCATGTGTGGGTGTGAAGCGGTGCATGTGAATACACCTCCCGAAATAACACAGTGGATTTGACTTTATGCTACTCTGGTGTCATTTAGTGGTGATGAGAAGTCTGGCCCAATCCAGCCCTTGTTCATTTTGATAAGAGTCAGCTTGTCAGCATTGTCAGTTGACAGGCGAGTGCGCTTATCAGTTATAATTCCCCCAGCGGCACTAAAAACACGCTCCGATAGCACGCTAGCGGCAGGGCAGGCCAGGACCTCCAAGGCGTACAGAGCGAGTTCATTCCAAGTGTCCAGCTTGGATACCCAATAATTAAAAGGCACAGAGGAATCACGGAGGACGCTGGTACGATCGGCAAGGTACTCCCTCACCATCTTTTGAATCTTTCCACTCCTTGTGAGAGTACCCCGCGCCTCAGGGCCTGTAAGCTGGGCGGGTGTCAGAAAACTGTCCCAGAACGTTGACAGTGTTCCCCTGCCTCTGCTGGATTGGAGTTGCATCTCTCTCACCTGTACGCCTTGGTTGGGCAACGAACTGTGACCTCTGCCGCTAGCGTGTTCAGATGGGAATTTTTTTAAGAGTTCTGCAGCAAGGGCCTTCTGGTATTGCCCAATTTTTGTAGACCTCTCCACCTCAGGAATAAGAGAGTGAAAGTTCTCCTTGTAGCGGGGGTCTACAAGTGTCACCAACCAGTAATGACTGTCACCCAACATTTTGACAACGCGAGGGTCACGGTTAAGGCAGAGTAACATAAAGTCAGCCATGCGTGCCAGACTGGTAACGGGCAAGATTTCCGTGTCCTCACCAAGATGACGACTGACCATGCTCTCCTCCTCCTCCTCCTCCTCTTCCTCCTCCCCCCTGTCCTCAGGCCACCCACGCTGAACGGACGGTATGACACTTGTACAGGTACTACCGTCTACAACGCATGATAGCAGCTCCTGTTCTTCTTCCTCCTCCTCCTCCTCTCCCTCATTGTCCCCCAATGCACGTTGGGATGAGATGAGGCTGGGCTGTGTGTAATCGCCCGCTACGGCTTCTTGATCCATCTCATCATACTCTGGCTGCAATGCCTCCTCTTTAATTCTCTGCAGAGAGCGTTGCAAAAGACAGACAAGTGGGATGCTGACACTAATGATGGCGTCATCGCCACTCTCCATCTTGGTGGCCTCCTCAAAGTTTGTCAAGATGGTACATATGTCAGACATCCAGGTCCACTCCTGAGGTCTTATGTGTGGAGTCTGACCTGAATATCGACGGCCTTGTTGCAGCTGGTACTCCACAACTGCTCTCTTCTGCTCACAAATCCTTTGCAACATGTGGAGGGTAGAATTCCAACGTGTGGGGACATCACACACCAGTCGGTGTGCCGGAAGCTGCAAACGCTGCTGCAACACAGCAAGGGCGGCGGAAGCTGTAGCCGACTTGCGAAAATGAGCTGACAGGCGGCGTACTTTCACGAGCAGATGTGGCAACTCGGGGTACGATTTAAGAAACCGCTGAACCACGAGGTTAAGCACATGAGCCAGGCATGGTACGTGTGTGATCTCACCTCGCCTCAGAGCCGCCACCAGGTTACGGCCATTGTCACACACGACCATGCCGGGATGTAGGTTCAGCGGTCTCAGCCACAGATCTGCCTGCTCTTTCACAGCTGTCCACAACTCACAAGCAGTGTGAGGCTTATCAACTAAGCTTATGAGTTTCAGCATAGCTTGTTGCCGCTTGGCGGAGGCAGTACTGCAATGCTTCCAGCTTGTAACTGATGTGGTGATATCTGAGATGGAGGCTGAACATGAGGAGGAGGAGGAGGAGGAGGATGCGCAGGAGCTGTACACTGTGGGGGCAACTCTGACTGACATAGAGCCTGCAATCCTCGGTGTGGGGAGGATGTGTTCCGTCCCAAGGTCCGACTGGGTCCCGGCTTCCACTATGTTTACCCAGTGTGCCGTCAGAGAGATGTACCGTCCCTGGCCACAAGCACTTGTCCACGTGTCCGTTGTCAGGTGGACTCTCCCAGTAACTGCGTTGTTGAGGGCACGGCAGATGCTTTGGGACACGTGCTTGTGTAGTGCGGGGATGGCACACCGGGCAAAATAGTGTCGGCTGGGGACCGAGTACCGAGGGACGGCCACCGCCATAAGATTGCGGAAGGATTCCGTCTCCACCAGCCTAAAAGGCAGCATTTCCAATGCAAGCAGTCATGAAATGTGCGAATTTAGGACTGTGGCCTGTGGGGCGTTAGCTGCGAATTTCCGCTTTCGTTCAAAGGTCTGGGATATGGACAATTGAACGCTGCGGTGGGCCGTGGACGTGGACGTTGATGCTGTTTCTTGAGAAACTGTCATAACAAGTGAAGACTGAGAGGAGGGGGCATCTTTACATGCAGTATGGACAGGGGATTGCCTTGCACACACAACAGGGGGTTCTATTGCATGCACATCAGTGGAAGAAGCAGTGGTGACACCCGCTGACACTGGTCGTGGACCCTGGGTTTCGCCCCACAAAGTCGGGTGCTTTGCTGCCATGTGCTTGATCATGCTGGTGGTGGTCAGGCTGGTAGTTTTGTCACCCCTGCTGATGCTGGCATGGCAGGTGGAACATATGACCTTTTTGGGGTTATCAGCAGAGTCTTTAAAAAAATTCCAGACTCTGGAAGACCTACCGCTTGTACTGGCAACGTCCCTCGTGTTGGTGTTACGGGGAATGGTTGCCTGCCTTCTGTCTGCGTCCACCACACTGCTTCTTCCTGCCTGTTGGGGTACTCTGCCTACCTCCCCCTGTGTGCTGCTGGCCTCACTCTGCATGTCCTCCTTCCACGTTGGGTCAGTTACTAGATCATCCACCACCTCCTCCTCTTCCACTTGCGCACCACGATCCTCCTCCTCACTTCCTGGCAATTGCGTCTCGTCATCGTCCACCTCTTGTGACAGATTGCCAACGTCGACTTCCTGTGGCCGTGGCTGTTCAAATATTTGGGCATCGCAACATGGGATCTCCTTTTCCACCACTTCAAGCGTATCAGGCGAGGGGCCCAAATATGGAAATGGACCAGTGAACAGCTTTTCAGAGTGTCCAAGTGTGGGATCACTTGCTGTCTGACGACACTCGGCATGGTGGGAGGAAGGAGCATCAGGGTGAGGAGGAGTATGCGGTCGAGACTCACGGCTACTAAGAGTTGACCGTGTGGAAGACAGACCGGAGGTGGTGGTGCCCAGTTAACTGGAAGTATTGTCTGCTGTCCAATTAATAACCTGTTCACACTGATCAGTTCTCAATACTGGTGTTGTTCTGTGCTTCCCTAGTAATTCGGTCAAGAAGTAGGAGCGAGAAGATGTGGCTGTTGGTTGTGGTACATTTTCACCTTGGCCACGGCCCCGTCCTCTGCACGAACCATCACCAGAACGTCCAGTTCCACGTCCCTTGCCACGCGCCTTGCCCATTGTAAATGAAGTAAAATAGCTTACACTTGCACTATCAATGGAAAAAGGGTAATAAAGAGTAGATTAGAACCGTGGAAGAGGAAAACCACAGTTATTGTTTACTGGGGTATACCACACTTTTTTAAATAGAGATATTTGCGGTTGAACAGTGAGCAACACACTCAAACTGCTTTTTTTTTAGATACCAAAGGCCCAAAACAGGATAGTACAGCGATTTGACCCGTGGAACTGCGAAACCACACTGGGATGTCGGGCCTGCACAAGACTATTTTCAACAGATATATTTTTGTGTCACAACAGTCAGGAGACACTACTGTTTTTCTTTACGGAAAAAACTACCAAAACCTGAATAATAGAGATTTTTTACCGTGGAACAGCAAAACCACAGTTATAATTTACTGGTGTATACCAGGCTTTTTAAAATATATATATATTTGCGGCTGAACAGTGAGCGACACACTCAAACTGTTTTTTTAGATACAAATGGCCCAAAAGTGGATAATACAGAGGTTTGTACCGTGGAACTGCAAAACCACACTTGTATTTCTTGGGCCTACACCAGACTATTTTCAACAGATATATTTGTGTCTGAAAAATCAGGGAGACACTATTTTTTTTTTTTTTTACAGCAAAAAATGCAAAAAGCAGGATAATAGAGATTTTTTACCGTGGAACAGCAAAAGCACACTTCTGTCTCTCTGGCCTACACCAGACTATTTTCAACAGATATATTTGTGTCTGAAAAATCAGGGAGACACTATTATTATTTTTATACAGCAAAAAATGCCAAAAACAGGATAATAGAGATGTTTTACCGTGGAACATCAAAACCACAGTAATAATTTACTGGTGTATACCAGGCTTTTTAAAATATATATATATTTGCGGCTGAACAGTGAGCGATACACTCAAACTGTTTTTTTTTAGATACAAATGGCCCAAAAGTGGATAATACAGAGGTTTGTACCGTGGAACTGCAAAACCACACTTGTATTTCTCGGGCCTACACCAGACTATTTTCAACAGATATATTTGTGTCTGAAAAATCAGGGAGACACTATTTTTTTTTTTTACAGCAAAAAATGCAAAAAGCAGGATAATAGAGATTTTTTACCGTGGAACAGCAAAAGCACACTCCTGTCTCTCTGGCCTACACCAGACTATTTTCAACAGATATATTTGTGTCTGAAAAATCAGGGAGACACTATTATTATTTTATACAGCAAAAAATGCCAAAAACAGGATAATAGAGATGTTTTACCGTGGAACATCAAAACCACAGTAATAATTTACTGGTGTATACCAGGCTTTTTAAAATATATATATATTTGCGGCTGAACAGTGAGCGACACACTCAAACTGTTTTTTTTAGATACAAATGGCCCAAAAGTGGATAATACAGAGGTTTGTACCGTGGAACTGCAAAACCACACTTGTATTTCTCGGACCTACACCAGACTATTTTCAACAGATATATTTGTGTCTGAAAAATCAGGGAGACACAATTTTTTTTTTTACAGCAAAAAATGCAAAAAGCAGGATAATAGAGATTTTTTACCGTCGAACAGCAAAAGCACACTTCTGTCTCTCTGGCCTACACCAGACTATTTTCAACAGATATATTTGTGTCTGAAAAATCAGGGAGACATTTATTATTTTTATACAGCAAAAAATGCCAAAAACAGGATAATAGAGATGTTTTACCGTGGAACATCAAAACCACAGTAATAATTTACTGGTGTATACCAGGCTTTTTAAAATATATATATATTTGCGGCTGAACAGTGAGCGACACACTCAAACTGTTTTTTTTAGATACAAATGGCCCATAGAACTGCAAAACCACACTTCTATTTCTCTGGCCTACACCGGAGTATTTTCAACAGATATATTTGTGTCTGAAAAATCAGAGGCACACTTTTTTTTTTGGGGGGGGGGGGCACCAAAAGGTTAATAAGATGGGTATTTGTACATTGTGAAGGAGGAAAAAAAAAAGAGGATTTAGATAAAAAAAAGGATTTTTCCTGGCCCCCGGGACCTGGAGCTAAGTCCAGCAATTTCAGCAACAGGAGCAGCACACAGTACTGTAATGCAGCGTTTGCTGGTATAACCACTGCGTCTCCTATACAGCCTGCCTGCCTGCCTGATATACCTGGGATGGATATTAGTCCTGAGAAGGACTGTTTGTTTGATCTGGCAGCCTTTACAGACCCTACACTAACTATTTTGCAGGATATATCTCTCCCTAAATCAGCAGTGCTGTCCCTACACTGTCTGATCCGGAGCGACTGTGTCCAAGATGGCGGCGCCCGGTTTTAAATACTCGAGGTGACGCTGTGCAGCCAGCCAATCACTGTAATGCCCACAAACAACATGGCTGCGGCATTACAGTGACTGGCTGGCAATCCCTGCATGTTCATAGGCTCTGTAAAGAGTGCCAAACATGCTGGGCGGAGACCCGAGCTCCCGCCCGAGTAACCCGGAAGTGCTCGGTGCTCGCCGAACATCCCGAGTAGCGTGATGCTCGGGCAAGTACCGAGCAGTGTCGAGCATGTTCGCTCAACACTAATTATAACATATAGGAGAAGCTTAGTAATTTTTTTTTTTCAAAATAAAATCGCAGATGAAACATTGATGGTAAAAACTGACACACTGACCAAACACTGATGAAAATGTGATCCAAGACTGAGGAAATTCAGACCATTTTTAAGGGCATGAAAAATCATGGACGTCTGACTGAAGCCTTGTACGGATACTTCCCTCCTTCATTTACTGTTTTCTTGGTCTTGGTTGCATAAAAATTGTATGCATTTATTACACGACATACTAAAAAAATGGAATGATTTTGTAAGCTACATGTACTGTATATGTTGCATTGTCTATGTGATTAGGCACTTGTGTACTAACAATGGGACCTTCTCCTTTGGTTTCAAACATTCTGTGTATTTCACTCATTCTGTGAACAAGAATGCTTTCTGTTCAAAATATGCTGTTTGAGTAAAAGTCTTAATTATGGATCTGCATATGGCATGCTTTTAAAGGATAAAGAAGAGGCAATTGGCTTTTAAGTAAGTGCTGGACTTTTAGTTTTTTTTTTCTGTTTGTGAATTTGCCACTAGAACTGTTCTAGGGATTCGGAAAATAACATGACAATGGCCTAAATCATAACTATTATTATGCTTTGCTTTTATAGCACTATCATATTCCTTTAAATATTTTATCATCACTATCCCCATTGGCCCTCACAATCTAGATCCCCTACCAGTATGGCTTTGGAGTGTGGGAGGAAACCCACAAACAAGAGAAGAACATACAAACTCCTTGCAGATGTTGTCCTTGGTGGGATTTGTAGCCAGGACCACAGCGCTGCAAGTCAACAGTACTAACCACTGAACCATGCTGCACTTTTAACAATCTTTTAACATTGTTGTTGATATAGTTTGAAATGCTTTATACATTGTATTTTTATACATGTCCTGTTTTATATTGGCATTTTATTGAGGTTGCTAATTTTCCCAATCAATCCTGGTTTCAAATATTTGAAGTAAAGATTGAATTCTCTGGCTGAAACAATGTGAGTAGCCATAAAAGGGGCTTGGATACTTATTTATTTGCAGTCTTTTATATATAATATACTGTAGAGCTGTTTGTTATTATTTCAGTTTTGACTTACTTTGTGCTTTTATGTTAAAGAATTGAGCTTTTGATTCCTTGCTATGTTGCTCATTAGAGATGAGCAAATCTTTTGAAATTTGAATTCAACGACTTTGCTGAGTTTTCCCCCAAAATATGATTTGCGGAAAATAAATTTGCATGAATCTCAATACTGGAAATCTTTCAACTGTTTGAAAAATACACATGGTGGAAAGAGAGAACCCTGTTGAGAATAAGAACTTATACTCTACAGGAGAGAGAGCGGACACCGTTGACCGTAAGAGCTTACACTCTACAGAAAAGAGAGAGAGAGAACCATGCTGACCATATGAGATTACACTTTACAGGAAAGAGAGAATCCTGCTGAGCATAAGAGCTTACACTTCACAGGAGAGAGAGAGGACCCTTCTGTCGATAAAAGCTTATACTACAGGAGAGAAAAAGAGAGAACCCCACTGTCCATAATAGTTTAAACTTTACATGAGAGAGAAGACCCTGCAGATCATAAGAGCTTATTTTCTACGGGAGAGAGAGAGAGAGGAACCCGCTGACCACAAGAGCTTTACACTCTACAGAAAAGAGAGAGAGTGAGAATCCTGCTGATCAAATGAGCTTACACTTTATAGAAGAGAGAGAGGATCCTGCTGACCATATAATGTTACACTCTACAGGAGAGAAAGAATCCTGCTGAGCATAAGAGCTTACACTTTACATGAGAGAGAGAGGACCCTGAGGCAGATAAGAGCTTATACTACAAAAGAGAGAAAGAGAGAACCCCACTGTCGATAAAAGCTTAAACTCTACATGAGAGAAAGGACCCTGCTGATCATGAGAGCTTACACTCTATGGGAGAGATACTGCTGACCACAAGAGCTTACACTCTACAGAAAAAAGAGAGAAAGTGAGTATCCTGCTGACCATATGAGCTTACAATCTATGAGAGAAAGAGAGGCCCTGTTTTCTATAAGTGCTTGCACTCTACAGCAGCGAGAGAGAGTGTAAGAACCCTGCTGACCATAAGAGCTTATACTCTACAGGAGAGAAAGACTTACCCAGTGACTCTGGAGAAGGAAAATAACGCTGCCATTCAAATTGTGCTCTGCTAGGAACCACTAATCTTTGATGCCAAAATACTGCCAATAATTGTACACTGTACGATAATTTGTAAGATGTCATAGCTGCAGGGCATTGTGTGGAGGCCCACTAAGCGACATAAAATACCATTAGCCCGCTCTCTGATGCTTCAACAGTGTGTGAAATGGTGATAGGGAAGTTTGAAAATCTAATCCCAAAATTTTCAAATTCACATGAAACCGTGAATTTCAGGAAATTCAGCTCGATTTTTCGTGTATTGATCTGCTCACCTCTATTGCTTAAAATTAGAGATGGTGTGAATCGATTTGCAGGACCTGGTACAGCAGCCACACCAGTAATCTTTTGCTAATGGATGGGAACCCTGTGAACTGCCTCTTACCTGATTGCATCCCCAGCTACCATTTTCATTAGCCAGCCTTGAGCAATGTCATCATTGTGGTATATCGCATATGTGACATCATGCCAGACCAGCTAATCAAATGAAGACTCATGGATACAGGAAGATTGGATGCGGTTGTTAGGAATTATATTAAACAGCTACAAATTGCTAACATGAAAATCATGCTAAAAGTGTTCATTTTACAGTCCGGAGGCAGCTTCCTATGATTGAGCATTATGCTGACAAAGCATCCTTCCCGATCACTGAGAAAGCTGTGCAGTGACAAAGCTCTATTTCCTCCTGCCCAACACTGATCAGAATTTTCAGTACAAGACAGGAGAGAAAGCTATTCTTGAAATGACTAAGATGTGGGGCATGATCACAGAATCATCAAAAGTTTTGTTACATAGTCAATAGGGTCGCAAAAAACATGTTGAATAAAAAGATGCACATTTACTGCAAAAGATTTGAAAAATCAAACGTGATGTGACCAAGAACCCATTATACTCTTGCACTGTCATATTCTAGAACTGCAACCTTCATGGAGCACCCAAAAATACAAGGTGTTTAGTGTTACGTGATATGGTCAAGATAATTAAGGCTGAAGATGGACCACCCCCACTGAACAAGACACAGAAGTTGAAAGATCAAGACTTGGCCAAGAAATGGGTAGCCAAGCAGTGGACTACTTCAATGTATGCTATGGAGCATTGTCCTCAATAAAAATCATGGTTTTCTTGAAATATACAGACTTTTTCCTGTACCACTGCTTGAAGAAAGTATCTTTTAAAAACTGGCCTTAGGTTTGGGAGTTGATTTGAGTCTGCCTTCAACCCAAATAGGTCTTTAATAATACTAGCCCATAGCAGTACCTCACCTCCATCTTGCCAGCATCTAAGTCAAAGTGGAGGTCTGTGCCCATTATTGATATAGCCATGGGTCCATCCATCTGATCTGTCAAGAGTCACTCACATTTAATCAGTCCATCTAACCACTGAAAAATCTGTTTTCATATATTTCATGGGCCAGCCTTAACGTTTCAATTTATGTGACTTGTTCAGTGGTGGTTGGGTTTCAGGTTTCCTTAACTTGGTCATATTTCTGAGCACTGAACATTTTGTACTTCTGGGCACTCCAGGGAGGTTATGGTTCTGGAATATGACCGCATTGGAGGATAATGGGTTCCTGGTCGCTAAAGGTTTGATTCTTCTCAAATCTTTGGCATTGTGCATAATGTTTGGCATAATGTGCTTCATTTTTCTAACACGTATTTGCAAACCTGTTGGCTATTTGCAGCAAAACTTTTGATGGTTCTGTGATCAAGGCCCAAAATCTAAGCAATATCAAGAGTGCTGCATTCCTCTGTAAAACTTAATTTTAGACTTCAGAATCTGTTAAATCTCTTTTTTGGCCCATTTTGCCTAAGAAAAACAAGCTGCCTAATGAGTCTGCATTCTTGATAAGGAATAGAGATGGGTGAAACTGAATGGTAAAGTTAAGGGGCCCGTACCAGACATCTAGTGTACATGCTCAGACCCCGAACAAGGACTTTTCACGGAAGTCCGTATTAGTGTTTGGACTCAGCAGCTCGAACAAAGCCTGTTGAAAGGTTGAAGCAGAGCCAATCAATAAGCTTTTACTGCGTGGGCACTTCCGGCCCCATCACATCAAGTTTAGGCATGGCTGTGATTGGCCGGCGAACCATGTTAAAAAAAGAAAAAAAAAGACGTGGGGTCCCCTCTATTTTTGATAACAAGCGCAGGTAAAACTTTTTTTTTAAACTCTTTAAATAAATGATTTTAAAAAATGGCGTGGGGTCCCCCCATTTTTGATAACCGTCCAAGCTAAAGCAGACATCTGGGGCCTGATATTTTCAGGCTGGGAAGGCCCATAGATATTTGGCCCTCCCTAGCCCAAAAATAGCAGCTCACTGCTGCCTCAGAAAAGGCACAACTATTAGATGCGCCAATTATGGCGCTTTGCCCAGCTCATCCCACTTTCCCTAGTGCGTTGGCAAGCGAGGTCATATTTTGAGGTTGATGTCAGCTGTGTAATGTCCGCTGATATCAAGCCCAAAGATTAGCAACGGCGTTTTTCAGACACCCCCATTATTAACCCCGTAAGTAACTCCCCAACAATTTCCCTCTTTCCCCCATTTATTTAAAAAAATAGGTAAAATACTCACCAGTTCGCCGTAGTCCAAAAGGATGTCCCATGACGATCCCAGTCTTCTTCATCCAGTCTATGGAGCTCCATTTATTACTCATGTTACCACTCAACATATCACATCATGTAGATGTAGCAGAATTGGGGATAGTCATTGAACGTGGAATGGATTTACGCCGGACTTCTTTGGATTATTTTATTTTTTAAAGGTAATAAATGAGTAAAAGAAGGTCGGGAAGTGTTTTGTACTATTAAAGGACTTTTCTCTGTGTGTGTATTTATTACTTTTCACTAAGGGGTTAGTAATAGGGGTGTCTGATAGACGCCTCTCTAATTCTAACCCCTGGGCTTGATGTCAACGGACATTATGCAGCTGACATAAACCTCAAAATCTCAAAATCATTACCAAGCTTGCCAATACACCAGGGCAAGCAGGAAGAGCTGAGGCTAAACGCCAGAATTGGTGCACGTAATGAATGTGCCCTTTCTGGGGTGGCTGAGGGCTGGTTTTATTAGTCTGGGAGGGGGCCAATATCCACTGTCTCTTTCCTGCCTATTATTTTTATCAGCCTGCAGCTGTCTGCTTAGCCTTTGCTTGTTATTAAAAATAGGGGGGACTCTACAACATTTTTTGGGGAGGTCCCACCTTTTTAACCCCTTCACCTCCGAGGGTGGTTTGCATGTTAATGACAAGGCCAATTTTTACAATTCTGACCACTGTCACTTTATGAGGTAATTACTCTGGAACGCTTCCATGGATCCCACTGATTCTGAGAAGATTTTTTCATGACATATTGCACTTCATGATAGTGGTAAAATTTCTTCGATATCACTTGCATTTATTTGTGAAAAAAATGGAAATTTGGCGAAAATTTTTAAAATTTTGCAATTTTTAAAATTTAAATTTTTATGCCCTTAAATCAGAGAGATATGTCACACAAAATAGTTAATAAATAACATTTCCCACATTTCTACTTTACATCAGCACAATTTTGGAACCAAAATTTTTTTTGGGTAGGGAGCTATAAGGGTTAAAAGTTGACCAGCGATTTCTCATTTTTACAACAAAATTTACAAATCCATATTTTTAGGGACCACATCACACTTGAAGTCACTTTGAGGGGCCTTTATGACAGATAATACCCAAAAATTGACACCATTCTAAAAACTGCACCCCTCAAGGTACTCAAAACCACATTCAAGAAATATATTAACCCTTCACGTGCTTCACACCAATTAATTGAACATGAATGGAAAAAATGAGCATTTAACTTTTTTTCGCTAAAATTTTATTTTAGATGCAAATTTTTTATTTTCACAAGAGTACCAGGAGAAATTGGACCTCAAAAGTTGTTGTGCAATTTCTCCTGAGTACGCTGATACCTCATATGTGGGAGAAAGCCATTGTTTGGGCGCACGGCCGGGCTCGGAAGGGAAGGAGTGCCATTTGACATTTTCAATGCAAAACTCGCTGGAATTCACAGCGGACACCATGTCGCGTTTGGAGAGCCCCTGATGTGCCTAAACAGTAGAAACCCCCCACAAGTGACCCCATTTTGGAAACTATACCCCTCAGGGAACTTATTTAGATGTGTGGTGAGCACTTTGAACCCCCAAGTGTTTTGCAAAGGTTTATGACGTAGAGCTGTGAAAAAAACAAACATTTTTTTTCCACAAAAACAATTTTTAGCCGCAATATTTTTATTTTCACTAGGGTACTAGGAGAAATTGGACCACAAAAGTTGTTGAGCAATTTCTCCTGAGTATGCTGATAACCCATGTGTTGGAGAAAACTACTGTGATGCTTTGGAATGCAGACTTTGATGGAACAGTCTGCGGGCGTCGTGTCACGTTCTCAGAGCCCCTGATGTGCCTAAACAGTGGAAATGCCCAATAAGTGCCCCCTTATTGGAAACTAGACCCCCAATGAATTTATCTAGATGTGTGGTGAGCCCATTGAATCCCCAGGTGCTTCACAGAAAATTATAATGTTGACTTGTGAAAATAAAAAAAAAAACATTTTTTCCACAAAAATGCTAAAAAAAATATTTTTACAAGGGTACCAACAAATGCCCAACAAGTGCCCCCTTTTTGGAACTGATACCTGATTTCTGAATTTTATAATGTAGTGTTATATGTCAGTTGTGTAGGACAACCTGACAAACACTGCACAACTGACGTATGACAACCTGCCGAACACTACGTCAGTTGTGTAGTGTTCATCAGGTTGTCATATGTCAGAAATTAATTTAGTAGTCCATGGAAGTATGGTACCTTTTGAAGCAGTCTTTCATGCACAGGCCAGGTTTGTCGGGGCAGGTGTCACATTGATAAATGGTGTCCTTGCGTATTTCCCTTTTATAACACACTCGGCACTTCTTTTGTGACTTACCTTTTTTTCCGCTGTGAGGGATCTGCCCTGAGAAATGCTTGCCCTGTACAATTCGAGGTCCTTCAGTTCCAGAAGTACTGGGGCCCGCTCCTTCACCACTGCCAAATATCAGGGCCTTGATAACTGTCTCCTGAAAGTGAAGATACGACGTAGAAGTCTGGCCTGCACATTGTGACAGAAGGAAAGCGTTGTGCATTGCCATCTGTACGATGTGCGCGGCCAGCTTTTTATACCATACCTTGGACTTTCTCAAAGCACTGTACGGCTGGAGGACTTGATCAGAGAGATCAACTCCCCCCATGTACTTGTTGTACCCCACTGCACAGTCTGGTTTGTCGACCTGTGTAGTCGAACCTCGTACAGTGCTGAGGGTGCTGCCACCACCATGTATGGTGGTCATGAGAAGGACATCCCTCTTGTCCTTGTACTTGACCACCAGCAGGTGGTCGCTACATTGGGCTCTGCTCTCACCGCTTCAGAGCAGCTGCCCAATTAGCGTCTTTGGGAGACCTCTCTGATTTTTGCGGATAGTACCGCAAGCTGCGGTACGTCGCGCAGAGAGGGACTTGAAGAGAGGGACACTGGTATAAAAGTTATCCTCGTACAAGTGATAACCTTTATCCAGCAGTGGGTGCACCAAGTCCCACACAATTTTCCCACTCACTCCCAGAACAGGAGGGCATTCAGGGGGTTCAATCCGGGAGTCCTTCACTTCATAAACTCTAAGCTTGTGAGTGTACCCTGAGGTACTCTCACAAAGTTTATACAGCTTGATCCCGTACCTGGACTTTTTACTGGGCAGGTACTGCCGGAATCCAAGCCGCCCCTTAAAATGAACTAGGGACTCATCCACGCAGATGTTCCTTTGGGGCACATACACTTCAGCAAACTTGTTGTTGAAGCGCTCTATGACAGGCCGAACTTTGAAAAGACGATCAAAGTTCGGGTCATCGCGTGCAGGACACCTTGCATTATCTTGGTAATGCAAGAACTTGTGGATGGCCTCAAAGCGTCTCCGGATCATGACCATTTGGAACACTGGAGTGTTATACAAAACGTCAACACTCCAGTATTGCCGAACCTCTGGCTTCTTCAGGATCCCCATATGAAGGACCAGGCCTCAAAACTTCATAATTTCTTCTGCGTCTACAGGAGACCAGTTAGAAAATGATGAAGAGGGGTTTTGTTCCAAAAATTGATGAGCGTATAAATTAGTTTGGCCCACAATGAGGTTTATAAAATCATCAGAGTAAAAGACTTTGAAAAAGTCTATTTCTGTGAGGCCGGTGGTGTCAAACTTGATTCCTGATTCCGCCACGAAATCAGGAATCAGTGGCTCATAATTTTTGGGGGGCGAGGTCCATATGGGGTCAGTAGTGGGGGGCGCTGGATCATCTTCTCTCCTGCAAGGATTGCAGGGTGGTCCAGCAGCACCTGAGGAGGAAGAGGAGGAGGAGGAAGAATAGGAGGAAGAGGAGGACGATGAGGCGTCGGAAAAGTAAAGAAATGTGGGATCCTCACCCTCACTGTCTGTGTCGGAGGCAAGAATAGCGTATGCCTCCTCCGCTGATTAGCGAGTTTAGGATGAGCCGAACATTTTTTTTTCTTGTGTATGTGGTGCGTGTGTGTCAGTATTTTATTTAGAGTGTGTGTGTGTCAGTGTGCTTGGTGTGAACTTTTTTTTTCTGTAAAAAAAGAGAAAAAAGGGAACTACTGTAGGTGGTGCAAACAGCAAGCACGAGTGCGGATCGGTGAACTATGTCACCAATCAACTCTCGGCAGCTGCTGGGTGTGTGCGCGGATGTGGTGCAAAGGTAAAAGTGTGTAAAACAGCGAGCACGAGTTCGGATCAGTGATCTGTGGTCACTAATCAGCGCTCAGCCGCTGCAGAAAGCACGGAAAAAAAAATGGATAAAAGTCAAGCGATCAAGTACTGATCAAGTAATGATCAGCACTTAGTGGGAGAAAGGGGGATGGGAAGGGGGAAAGGAGGAGAGGGGAGAGAGGGGGATTGGGGTAGATGAGGACGGATCAAAAAATCCAACCTACAGTTGTCGTCTTTCAGATGTCGTCTTTCAGATGTCTGCTGTAATATGTCTTCTGTACGATGTCTTCTGGAGCAGGAACGGAAATTGTGGTGTCACAGGCTTCTGTGGCACCGCAAGGCCCAGAACGACGCAGAATCGGACAACGCGACCGCCCTCTAGAAAAGAAAAAAGGTTAGTTGAAACAAAAAAGGGTAAAGTAGCAAGCGCGAGTGCTGATCGGTGATTTGTGTCACCGATCAACTCTCGGCGGCTGCTGGATGCACGCACGGAGGTGGTGCAAAGTGGGGAGGGGGTAAGAATTGACAGGGACAAAAAAAAGTCCTGAAAAGCAGCGAGCACGGATGTTGATGAGTGACGTAGTCACTGGTCAGTGCTCGGCCGCTGCAGGACGCACGGAAAAAAAAAACTGGGGGGAGGAGGATTGGGGGTAAAAGGAGGGGGGGAGAGAGGGAGGGGAGGAGAGAGGGAGGGGGGGAGGGGTGGATGAGGGAAGAACAGAGATGGACTTACCAAAGACTTCTCTATTCTTCTTTCAGCAGCAGGATCAGCAGCAGGTTCTGGAAGAGGCTCTGGAGCAGGATCCGCAGCAGCAGGATAAGGAGCTGGAGACCCAGGACCCTGGAGATAGCAGCAGGATGCCGGAGCAGGAGATCCAGGAACCTGGAGACTGCAGCAGGATGCCGGAGCACCAGCAGCAGCTGGAGCAGGTAGGAGAAAGGTCTTGTAGTGTCAAAGAAGATTCTGTGGCACTACAAGGCCCATCACAGAGAGATCAGCAGTGTGACCGCTCTGTAGTAATCCTCACCAAGTGTGAGGATCTGCAGGGCGGCCAAAGGGGGGTGATAGGGTGGTGACAGGCAGGTCACAGGCCGGTCACCTCCCGGTCAGGTACTCTGATTGGTGCAATCGATGATGACATCAATTGCACCAATCAGAGATGGCTGGGGCCTGGGCATGCACCACAGGGGGTCACATGGAGGTGACAGGCAGATCACAAGCCGGTCACCGCCCTGTGACCGCCCTGTCACCTGTGTTCAGGTACTCTAATTCGAGCGATCTATGTCATCATTGATCGCTCCAATCAGAGTTGGCTGGGGCTTCTATGACATCACAGGGGGTCATGGGGCGGTGACAGGCAGGTCACAAGCCGGTCACCGCCCCGTGACCGCCCTGTTACCACGCGGTCCTGCTATGATCGATGTGATCGGCGATCCCACCGATCATAGCAGTTTGGGGCCAGGGCTGGAGTCTCCTAGCAACAGCCTAGGATCGGTGCTCTTAGGAGCACCGATCCTAGGCTGCACATCACTGTTTCCAGCAATCTGATTGCCGGAAACAGTGAGAAATGCTGTGATTGCCTGTTCAGAATTGAACAGCCAATCACAGCGATTGTAGGTGTGGGGGGGCGGCAACACCCCCGAGATGCCGGCGCCATCTACTCTAAGGTAAGATGTCACCGAAAATTTAATGCGATCACCGCGACCGAAGTCGCGGTGCCGCATTAAAGATAGGGCGTATTAATACGTATCAGGCCCATAAGGCTCAGGGCACAGATACGTACTAATACGCCCTGGGCCAGAAAGGGGTTAATAGCCAGAAAAGACTGTTAGCTGATATTAATAGCTTGGGAAGCTCCATGTTTTTTTCCCCCTTCCCAGAATAATAACAGCAGCCGCCAGCTGTCTGCTTTTCCTCAGCTGGTTATTACAAATAAGGGGGACACCATGTCATTTTTTTCTTATATTTCTTTTTTTTGCTAAATACATGTACAGTAAGCTACACACGCACTGCACTAATTATATATCTCACTGACATCTTTCTCACTCTGCACAGGCGTCATCTGGTGAATACTCTCATCAGCGTTGCAGGCTCTCACTACTATCAGCGAGACCAGACATATGATAAGAGTAGTAGTCATCAGCTGACGCCTGACCGGCGCTAACTTTTTAAAAGCTTTGGTTCTGCACTTAAAAAAGTAACTGCATTTTACATGCTTTTCTTTGGCTCCACATAGAAACCTCTAGAGAAAAAAATAGCACCAAAACTGCAAAGTTCAGCGGCATCTTTGACACATAGTGGGCAAAATTTTCATGAAACCACATCCACTTTGCTGGGACAGTTAAACACAGCAGAATTTCTTTGCAAAAAAAGCGGAAGAAAAAAGCAGCATTTACGCTACATGTGAACATGGTCTAAATGGCCAAGCAAAGTGAATGTGCATCTAAACACTGCGCTGTTTTGGTGTTTTTTTTCTCCAGAGGTTTCTTTGTGGAGTTCGAAAAATGCATGTAAAATGCATGTAAAAAAATCGCAGTTGCATTTTAAAGCACAGAATCAAAGCTTTTCTGCACTATTAAAAAAGCTCTAAAATGCTGCTTCATATCTGCATCAAATAAAGGGGAAAATGCATAAACAAAATGCACGCAATAATCAGAGAAGATTGTTATTGCATCATATGGTGTATACCTGCAGAAAATGTGCAGAAAAAAAGCAGCATTTATGCTGTGTATGAACACAGCCTCAACGTTACATTTTTATTATAATTTTTTATGAGTTTAAAAGAGAAAAAAATCAACTACACCATTTTTTGTCATTTACTGATCACCATAAATAATTTTATTGGTTATTCCAATTACAGGGATATCAAATATGTCTGTTATTTGCTGAGTTGAGATATTTATTATTTAAAAAAAAATGTATTAAAATAATTTGTTTAATTGTTTAATTGTATTTCATTATTTTTTAGTAATTTTATAGGACGAAAAAAAAATATTTAGAACACAGGGACATAGAAATACACTGCGATGTATATGTGGCTCATAGCTTTAGCTACTGCCTGCAAAAGTAGAGGTAATTTATTTGATTCGATCACAACAAAAGAAGAGAATTGTTTATCAATTAATTTATGTAAGTGCAGCGTAAGAACCCTGCCCCGAGGAAGAGGAGCAATGAAGACGTCTGAGAGAAGTGAGTATTGGAAGTTAAGACAAAACCCTGATGTGCTGGGACAGCGGGACTGACCCCTAAAATTGGGACAGTCCAGCTGAATTCGGGACGGTTGGGAGCTATAGTGTATATAATTGTTAATTGTGTGTGCTTTGAAGCTATACTATGTATAATACACATGCTGCAGAGAAACACTAATAATAGATCCATTGCATCCCTATTCTACATTAAAATTTATGATATTGATCCTTCCACTTCTTTATACCTTCAGGGAAATTTTAATTAGTAGCAAATATTTTTTCCTATTTTCTGCTGTCCAAAACTGCTGTTCATCTTTTAGTGAGCTGAACCTATTGCCTTAAAAATACTGTAGTTTTCCCACAATTGTTAAAACAGAAAATCAATTCTACATCTTATTACTTTTCTTTTTTTATTTAACTTATTAGGTCTATCGGCATCCTCTGTTCTCCAAAGAGTGCTTCCAGAATCCTGCATGTCTGGAAATAACACAGTCAGACACAATGGAGCCCTATGATGGTACCTTTAGTCTTTAGATGTTGTCCTTGTTGCAACTGAACATAACTTTATTCTTTCTGGAAACATACAAATTAGTGCAAAGACAGAATGATAGAGTCCAATATTTATTGGTGCTGAATACAGAGAAAAGTAAATTAGATTTAGCCGGTTAATTTATAAGCAACGTTAACTTTGGCCTTCAGCTTCAGAGAAAAGCAAAGATAGTTTTTTTCACAATCAAATAGAACAGAATATGTTAATGGCTTATTTAGAAATTAAACATTTAACTTTAGTAATTGAATATTGCAGAAAGTGCTTAAGTATTTAGAGCATTTTACAATGTACATTTTACAATTATTATTATTATTATAAAAAGATTATTATGTCCCTTAGGAATAAAGAGAACCACCGAATGATAGGTCCAATCGTCCCCCGACGAAGGACGTGTGTCTGAAACGCGCGTCGGGGTTACGCCGCTTGGTGCCGTTTACATACGCTGGACTAGTGTGCAGGTATATACTCTTAACTCTTTTATGATCTGAGTCAGTATTTTGATTACTTTGATTATTACATAGATGTGTATGGGGCACATGAATGGTCATTGATATGGAGTACATAGGAATTTTCCTCTCCATATTGTTAAATATGTATACATGATTTGGCCATTCATATGCTACCTGGAGTTGTTTATTTGGTGATCCAAGCCTATTTTGCTCCTCTTTTTTCCATCTATAGTATAACTGATCATCTGTTTTGTATTTACCTACCCTGGTATTCACCAGCATATTCTATAGTCCAGCACACATTGCAATATAACAACATTGTATGGTCACTGTAATGCGGCTTTCCTTGTGCATGTAGTGTCACTTTAACCATAACTCTAATAAAGGTATTTAATTAATTACTAGTGTTGAGCCACCCCCGTAGTGTTCGAGTTCGGTTCGGTTCGTCGAACACCCGTGTGTTCGCCGAACTGTTCGTCGAACTGTTCGTCGAACACCTTCGAACACCGTTAAAACCAATGGCAGGCAAACAAAAACACATAGAAACACATAGAAAACACCTTCAAAGGTGTCCAAAAGCTGACAAACTGCTCAGAAGACATAACTAACACATGGAAAAGTGACAAGTACATATAGTCATGCGAAAATAAAAGAGGTGGAGGAGTAAAAGGAGGGGGAGACACAGATATAGGCATGTCATGCCCTTCTAAAATCCAAAAAGTGAGAAGCCGACACGGCCAGTCCGCTCCTGCCCGTGCCACCTCCGTGTCGCCGGGTTTGTGCAAGAGCCGCGGTGAACCCTGACGGCCAGCCCCCCTCTCCCAATACTGGTGCCTGTCCGCTGGTGGGTCGAGCGAGCCCCCCTGTGGTGGAGGCAGCTCTAAGCTTTTTAATTTAAATTGTCTCTCTAATTTGAATGAATACACTTTAAATCCATTTACAAGGATCTATTGGAGGGCAAGTCTCATGCCAGCAGCCGCGGTAATTCCAGCTCCAGTAGCGTCCACTAAAGCTGCTGCAGTTAAAAAGCTTTTATAAGGATCGAGCTCGGCTGTCCACCGCAAGGCATCCTACTGCCAGTCCCAGCCCCTATGCCTTGGGGTGCCTCCTGATGCTCTTCACTAAGTATCCCATGGTCCCGAAGCATTTCCTTTGAAAAAATTAAGTGTCTAAACTACAGGTGGTGCAGCTTGCTTAACAGCCGGGATAATCCGCTGACTAGCAGACACTGCTACTAGGCACAAAGTATTTCCTGGGCTAGATGCAGTTAAAAATTTGTAATTAGATACTCTCGTTGGATGCTGAGAAAGCATTCCATAGAGTCTCCTGGCACGCCATATATGATTCTCTTAAAAAGCTTGGGGTAGGGGTCTAGGGGACCCTTTTATAGCCAAAATCACAGCCCTGTATCGCAATACGTCACCTAGGCTGAAGATAAATGGAACTGTAGCACCCTGAGGGCTCGGTTGCTACAGACGTATTGCACCTCACCCAGAGGTGTGATATCTCACTCTCAGGTAAGGATGGAGTGTGGATCAGGACCCGACACCTGCATGCATTACACCACATTGCCGTGGGGCAGGGCGACCAATATGCCCCTGAGATGGGCACGACAGTCCCTGTCCCTGGCTGGAGTGGGGGGAGGGAACACTGAGGAAGGGGAACCCTGTAGTGCAGGAGCAGGGAGGAAGCAGTTCCTGGGTGCATTGAGAAGGGAGTATAAAAGGTGGGCACCATCTTAGTTCAGTGCAGAGAAGTCTGAGCAGAAGTGGCAGGGAGCAGGGGCTCTGCATGAGCTCTGCTCCGGAGGCGGGCCTAGTAACAGAGGCCCAGGCCTGGAAGAGGGAGAAGGAAGGAAGAGGAGCGGAGAAGGCTCCAGGAACGAGGAATGAAGGGATCCCAGGGGTGCGGACGGGCGAGTCGCCACCGCACGCCCGAATCCACCTGCGTGGAGGGGTCAGGCCAAAGGGGGAGACCGGTCCCCGAACTAGTGGAGGCAGGAAACGACCCTCAGCTAGAAACCGGAGGCTCTGACATTTTATGTGGCGCAGCCCCTCGCTACACCCGCTAGGAAGGCACCACATAGGGTCAGGGAAACTGGCGCCAAGTTTACCAAGAGGAGGCCCGAGGCAGCCGGACAGAAGTGTTGGTAAGAAAGGCCAGACAAAGGACACACAAAGGGGGTCCTGTGAAGTGCTCCAAAGTTATCTGGGAGTTGTCTGAGCCCCTCACCTGGTGAGCACAGTACGACGTGGGCAGCCGTTACCTGCAGACGTGGTCTGGATAATAAGAACTGTGAGTAAAGGCCCTGAACTGCATCACTGACTCCGTGTCATTACTGCTGCTGCCCTGCACCATCACCCCCATCCTCCGCATACACTGCCCTGAGGCTATACTCCTCCCGTGGGGAGTTATGCTACGCTCTGCTGCACCCACAACACCAGCCTCAGCGGTCTGCCCTGTAGCGGCGGTTCACTCTGACCGCAATCCACGGGTGGCGTAGTCGGACATTTAAACATCAAAACAACATAAATAGTTCCGCCACTGGTTTGACCGCCCTGAGCCACGGAACCGGGTCGCCGCCACGAAGACTACAACCACCAGCATCCACCAAAAAGGGTCCGGCTCCGGGTGTCCCAAGGCCCAGGGGGTGCGTCAGAACATTTTCATCACCTTTCACAATCACCAATGGGACAAGGCAGTGATGTCCTCTGTCCCCTCTCTTATACATCCTAGTGACGGAGCACCTGCTCTCATCAATTCGCCATAACCCCAATATTAGGTGGATTGAGGTGGGAGGCACCGAGTACAAGTGCTCTCTATTTGCTGATGATGTCCTAGTATATATCACTCAATCACATATATCCATCCATGCTGTTATGGCTGAAATAGATCACTTTGTTACATGGTAAAATTTGAAAATCAATGCAGCGAAGTCTGAGGCCCTCGATGTCTCCCTCCCCAAATCCATATAGGATTCCATCCAGTCCAACTTTCCCTTTGCCTGGCCCTCACAGGGTATCAAATACTTAGGAATTCCTATTCATAGAGACCTCTCCCATCTATGTTATCTTAATTTTGGGCCCTTTATTGAACAACTCCATGCAGACCACGGTTGGCAAGTTAGAACTGTAAGATTCACTACGTGAACCACTGGTGTTTTGTGGAAAAGCACATGTACACTGCGTTCCAAATTATTATGCAAAAAGTGTTTAGGAGTGATAAGGGAAGAATTTGCTTGTTTGTCAGTTAAACTCATTGATGGTGATGTGTGTCAGGGCTCTTTATATCACTGTAAGCAATTGCAGACACCCGTGCTAATTAGTTTGGCAGGTGTGTCCAATGAAAGGCAAGACTACTTAAGAAGGCTCTCTCACATTATTAAGCAGCCTACATTTTCTGCCAAAATGGGAAAGAAAAAGGATGTGTCGGCTGCTGAGAAGCAACAAATTGTGGAGTGTTTAGGTCAAGGCATGACTACAATCAACATTGTGCGATGATCAGGATGAAGTGTCTTGGCAATCAAGAAGTATGTAGCTGATTCACAGTACACACGTGTGCGTGCTGATAAGGGCAAATTGAGGACTCTTTCCTACAGGCAATTACGTCAGGTTGAAAGAGCAGCGGCAAAAAAGCCTTGTCATAGCAGCAGACAAGTTTTTGAAGCTGCTTGTGCCTCCAACGTCCCCCGAACAACAAGATGCAGGGTCCTTCAGAGGTTTGCAGCTGTGCATGCGCCATCCTGTCGACCTCCTCTATCCACTTCACACAAGCAGAAACGGCTCCAGTGGGCCAAACATTACATGAAGACTGATTTCAAAACTGTTTTGTTCACGGATGAGTGCCGTGCAGCGCTCGATGGTCCAGATGGATGGAGTGGAGGATGGCTGGTTGATGGACACCCCACGCAAACACGGCTACAGCGCCAACAAGGAGGAGGTGGAGTAATGTTTTGGGCTGGAATCATGGGGAGAGAGATTGTCGGCCCCTTTAGGATCCCTGAAGGCGCTAAAGATGAACTCCATAATGTATGTGGATTTTCTCAAACAGCACTTCCTGCCATGGTTCAAGAAGAAGAACCGTGTATTTCACAGCAAGATCATTTTTCTGCATGATAATGCACCATCTCATGCTGCACATAAAACATCTGCATCTCTGGCTGATATGGGCATAAAAGGGGACAAACTTATGGTGTGACCCCCATGCTCCCCTGACCTCTACCCCATTCAGAACCTTTGGAGCATCATTAAAAGGAGTGTCTATGATGGCGGGAGGCAGTTCACATCTAAGCAACAGCTCTGGAAGCGTATTCTGTCCTCATGCAAAACAATTGAAGCAGAAACCATCCAAAACCTGACAAATTCAATGGACGAGAGAGTTCAGAAGCTCCTTTCGAACAAGGGGTCCTATGTGAAAATGTAACATCACCTAGAATAAAGTTTTGAGTTGAAAACTGTTTGATTTCAGTTTCTAACAACCTGCTAATGCTTATAATTTCAAAAATTACCATTTTTTTGGTCTTTATTAAAATGAAAAGGTTGATCGAAAAGTTTGGGGGATCTAAGAGTGTGGCAACCCAGTAGTCATGATTACTTCGAATTCTGACAATATGAGGGTCATGCTGCAGGTAGTGCAGCAAGAAGGCACTTATGTGCCTTGCGCATCTCGGAGCCCCAAAATTATTTTCCGGGCTAGATGCAGCTAAAAATTATTTTTAATTTTAAATCTGGTGAAGCTTTAGTATAGATGGCCTAATAGGATCAGTGCTGCACACTGCTACAAAGCCCAAATTATTTTCCAGTCAAGATACAGATAAACATGATTAGTAATTTGAAAGCTTAAAACGGTTGGTAGGGTGATTTTAACCAATCATCAAGCTTTTACTCTCCCCAGGATGACACAGGGGTAGAAAAGTCGTTTCGGATCCATGATTTGTTCATCTTTATGAACGTGAGTCTGTCTACATTATCAGTGGAGAGCCGCGTGCGCTTATCTGTCAGCACACCACCAGCAGCGCTGAACACACGTTCAGACAGAACGCTGGCTGCGGGGCATGACAAGATCTCCAAGGCGTAAGTGGCTATCTCCGGCCATTTATCCAGATTGGAAGCCCAAAAAGAGCAAGGGTCCAGTGACACAGTCGTGGCTTCAATGTTTACTTGGAGATACTCCTGTACCATCGTCTCTAGGCGTTGACTATGTGTCAGACTTCTTGTCTCCTGTGGCCTTGCAAAGGATGGGCTAAAAAAGTGGTGAAATGATTCCGCAAAATTGATGTTACCAGCAGATATTGTGGTTCTGTTATGGTTTGAGTGCTGAACACTTGACGGTCCCACGGTTGGCAAGTTGGAACTGTGAGATTCACTACGTGCACCACTGGTATTTTGTGGAAAAGCACATGTAAGATTCTGCAACAGTCTCTGCTGATACTCCTGCATGCGTGCATCCCTTTCTATGGCAGGAATAATTTCTGCAAATTTACTTTTGTACCGGGGATCTAACAGTGTGGCAACCCAGTAGTCAGGATTATTTCTAATTCTCACAATTCGAGGGTCATGTTGCAGGTAGTGCAGCAAGAAGGCACTCATGTGTGTTGCGCATCCAGGAGCACCAAGTCCCTGTTGTGTTGGTGGCGAGGTAACAATCATGCTTCCTTCCTCTGTCCTCTCCCCCCAACCTCGCACAACAGAAATGTGATCAAGGTCTCCCTCATCTGATGAGTCTTCCATCAGTTCGTCCTCCACTTCTTCCTGGGCTCCTGCAGCTTCCTCACTAGTTTGGCTGCTACCATGCACCCTGGTAAAACCATCTCCCCCACCCTGACATGCCTGCCGCCTTGGTGCTGCCGACCGTCTGGACCTTGCAGATGTTAGCCCTTCCGCATACAACTCCTCCTCCTCTACTTCCTCCACCTCCTCTTGTGCCACCACCTGACTCCGAATTCTGTTTAACATGTGCTCCAGCATGTAAATCACCGGAATAGTCATGCTAATAATGGCATCGTCAGCACTAAACATCTTCGTCGCCATTTCAAAACTGTGCAGAAGGGTGCATAGGTCCCTGATCTGAGACCACTCCTCCAGCGTGATTTGCCCCACCTCTGAATCTCGTTGGCCCAGGCTATACGTCAGAACGTATTGCACCAGGGCTTGTCGGTGCTGCCACAGTCGCTGCAACATGTGCAGAGTTGAATTCCACCGGGTAGGCACATCGCATTTTAGCCGGTGAAGTGGCAGGCCCAACGACTTCTGTAGAGATGTAAGTCGCTGAGCTGCGGGATGCGAACGGCGGAAGTGAGCACACAGCGACCGTGCCCTCTGCAGAAGGCCATCTAGTCTGGGATAGTGGGCTAAAAATTGCTGGACAACCAGGTTCAACACGTGAGCCATACAAGGCACGTGTGTGACATTGCCCCGGCGAAGGGCCGCACCCAGGTTTGCAGCATTGTCGCACACGGCCTTCCCTGGTTTCAGGTCCAGTGGAGACAACCATTCATGAAATTGGTTCTCCAGAGCTGACCACAACTCCTCAGCTGTGTGACTCACATTTCCCAGACATTTCAATGTAAAAACCGCCTGATGACGTTGAGCCCTACTGCCAGCATAGTAAGGAGGTGTGCAGGATCCCTTCTGCGCAGTTAGAAAGCTTGTGGCATGACCAGACAGGCTTTGGGTGCAGGTGGAAGACCGAGAGGAGGTTGAGGAGGCAGAAGCAGTGGAGGAACTTTGACATAAAGAGGATTGACGCACAACTCGTGGGGACGGCAAGACTTGGACAGCAGCCCCTTGTCCTGCTGTCACCATAGTTACCCAGTGCCCAGTCAGCGACATGTAACGCCCCTGTCCATGCCTACTCGTCCAAGTGTCTGTGGTGAAATGCACCCTGTCACACACAGAGTTTCTCAAAGAAGCGGTGATGTTATGTGCGACATGCTGGTGGAGCGCAGGCACACCTTTCTTTGAGAAGTAGTGCCGACTGGGCATCTGGTACTGGGGCACTGCGACGGACATAAGGTCTCGAAAATCCTCTGTGTCCACCAGGCGGAAAGGCAGCATTTCTGTAGCCAAGAGCTTGCAGATGGTGAAATTCAACCTCTTAGCTTTCTCATGGCTAGGAGGAAATGGTCTTTTACTTGTCCACATCTGAGGGACCGAGGGCTGGCTATTGTGCTTAGACGGGGTTGATAAGGGTGTCCCCGGCAAACTGCCGGTCTGTGAGGAAGATGCAGGCAGACATGTTAGGTTGCCTTGATCCAAAGGTGGTGCTATCGATGTCGGACAGCGCTCAACACCAGCTGGTGTTACCACCTCCAAAGAAAATGATGACCTGCCAATCACGCTGGCTGTTGCGGGTAAAGAGGTGGCAGGTCTGCACCCCAAAACAGGTGTGACTGCTGTCCCCCCAGTCACAGACTATGAAGAGGCCGCGGATGCACAAGATATGGCAGACGGTGGTTGGCCCGGCCGGCTAGGCCGCATTGTAGCACACTGAGCTTCCCACTGCAACTTATGCTTCATGTCCATGTGCCGGTTCATGCATGAAGTACTCAAACTATGTATTTTTTGGCCTCTACTTAGCTTTTGCTGACAAATGTTACAGATAACACGAGTTGGGTCATCTTTATCGATCTGAAAAAATGCCCAGGCTATGCAAGGCTTAGCACCCATGCGACCTGAAGAGCCACCACGACTTGTGGTGAGAGGCAGAGTTGTGTTTGAGGATGCAGTTGTTGACGTGCTTCCAGTACTACGTCTCTGTCCATGAAGGCGCAACCTGACCTCGTCGTCACTAGCATCTTCCTCCACCTCCTCTGCTGACCTCATCTCTTGGCTGACTGTGGGTTGACAGTAAGTGGGATCTCCGACCTCATCATCATCACCCTGTGCGTTATCACACCCGTCGTCCTCAGAGCCAACCTGTTCCTGCCCTGACAAAAAACTAAAGTTGTCGCTCCAATCAGGTATTTGAGTCTTATCATCGTCTTCCTCATTGTCTCCACCAACAGGAGTTACAGTTTGGGAATGAGGGTCTACATTATGGTCAGAACCTTCTGCGTCTGGTCCTGGATCCGACTCATAAAGATTCTGGGCATCAGTGCAGATCATTTCCTCGTCTGGATTCACAGAAGCGCTGGAGTCGACCTCTGATTCCCAGGCTATAGTATGAGTAAACAGCTCTGCAGACTCAACCATCTGTTCTACCTCATACTCAGACGGGCAGCTGGAGATTTGGGAGCTGTGAGGAAGCAAGTGCGATTTGGGTGACACCTTTGAGGACTGGAGTATTTGTGATGTTGAAGTTGATGTGGAGGAGAGCCCACTTAAAGGAGCACTTGATATCCGTTGAAGCACCTGCTGTTTTTGTGCCTCATCTGGAATTTGTAGCGATTGGCGTGGCCGTAAGAAAGGGATCTTATCACATTGTCCGCTAAAAGAAGTAGACATTTTAGTTTGGCTGGAAGATGGTCTTTCTTCTGCAGATGTTACTGTTGCTTTAACATCTACCCCACGGACACAACCTTTTTTCCCCTTCCCAACACGCCTATTCCCCTTTCCACCAGCAGCAGGCCTTTTTCCACTCATTTTGGTGGTTAACTAATTCACAACTCTGGAGTTGTTTGCACAAAAAAACAATGGATGGTAACCGAGCAGAGCTGAGTGGCCAAACTGTGGTATTAGGCCAAAACTATTGGCTGGGTTAGATGCAGAAAAAAATTATTTTGAATTTGCAACCTGATGGAGGTCAGTATAGATGGATTAATAGAACAAGACCCACACACAGCTAGAAGCCCAATATTTTTTCAGAGGTAGATGCAGGAAAAAAATATATTCAGTTTGCAACCTGATGGAGGTCAGTATAGATGGACTAATACAACAAGTCCCACACACAGCTAGAAGCCCAAATATTTTTTCAGAGGTACTGTAGATGCAGATAAAAATTAGTTTTAATTTGCAACCTGATGGAGGTCAGTATAGATGGACTAATAGAGAAAGTCCGACACACTACTAGAAGGCCAAATATTTTTTCAGAGGTAGATGCAGAAAAAAATATATTCAGTTTGCAACCTGATGGAGGTCAGTATAGATGGACTAATAGATAAAGTCCGACACACTACTAGAAGGCCAAATATTTTTTCAGAGCTAGATGCAGAAAAAAATTATATTCAGTTTGCAACCTGATGGAGGTCAGTATAGATGGATTAATAGAACAAGACCCACACACAGCTAGAAGCCCAATATTTTTTCAGAGGTAGATGCAGAAAAAAATATATTCAGTTTGCAACCTGATGGAGGTCAGTATAGATGGACTAATACAACAAGTCCCACACACAGCTAGAAGCCCAATATTTTTTCAGAGGTAGATGCAGAAAAAAATATATTCAGTTTGCAACCTGATGGAGGTCAGTATAGATGGACTAATACAACAAGTCCCACACACAGCTAGAAGCCCAAATATTTTTTCAGAGGTACTGTAGATGCAGATAAAAATTAGTTTTAATTTGCAACCTGATGGAGGTCAGTATAGATGGACTAATAGAGAAAGTCCGACACACTACTAGAAGGCCAAATATTTTTTCAGAGCTAGATGCAGAAAAAAATTATATTCAGTTTGCAACCTGATGGAGGTCAGTATAGATGGATTAATAGAACAAGACCCACACACAGCTAGAAGCCCAATATTTTTTCAGAGGTAGATGCAGGAAAAAAATATATTCAGTTTGCAACCTGATGGAGGTCAGTATAGATGGACTAATACAACAAGTCCCACACACAGGTAGAAGCCCAAATATTTTTTCAGAGGTACTGTAGATGCAGATAAAAATTTGTTTTAATTTGCAACCTGATGGAGGTCAGTATAGATGGACTAATAGAATGATGCTATGCCCAAAAGATTTTACTTCACTAGGTGCAGTAAAAAAATTGGTATTCTATACACAGGTGGTATATCTTGCAACACAGATAGGCTACTCCACTGACTAACACACTCTGCAATAGGCCAAAAAGGATTAGCTTTGCTAAATTCAGCCAAATGCTGTGAAAAAAACTTGCACAGCACTGGCACAGACCTGCCTGGCAAAAACTGATAGGAACTGATGTAACCTAGTCCTGAAAAGGACTCCAATTACAATTAGTCTTTACTCCCACAACCTATCTATTTAAGAGCACAGACCTCCCTGATAAAAGTCGTAGGAAATGCTGTAACCTAGTCCTTAAAAGGACTGCAATCACAACTATTCCCTACTCCCAAGCTATCTGTATATTTGTGCGAAATTTGGCTTGAAATTAACAAGGTATAGCGCACACAGCAACAGCGGTGCCATCTAACACGCAGCTGCAGCAGTGAGAAAATGGTGGCGACGGGGAAAATGGCTTGGTCTTATAGGGCAAGGACATGTGACATACACTGCCAATGACACATGCCCTTGCTTGTGTGAAAAAAAGCACTTCGCTCCGTGTGTGCGCTGCTGATAGTCTGACAGATTGCACCTCCCCACTGCAAATGCGGGAAAGAGAAAAAAAAATGGAGATCTTCATTGTTCCTGCAGAGATCCATCCCCTGCCCCTCCCCCCACCCCGCTGTACACTCAAACTGCGTATTAACATTAATTTTCATCATTACTGAGAAAGAATCCAGTTATGATTTTGGTGCACGAACAGTTATCGAACATAACCTCGAACAGCCGAATTTTTCTCAAATTGTTCGTGTTCGCCGAACGGCTCGAACACCGCCCAAAACAGCTCGAATTTGAGATTGGCGAACAGTTCGAGTAGAACAACGCTCATCTCTATTAATTACTTTTGTTCGATTGGACCTATCATTCGGTGGTTCTCTTTATTCATGTGTCTTACCGAATGGTCTGCCATTCCACATTGGTCCATATAATAAGTACACGATTATTGATCGGCCTGCTGATTTGCGGGTCTGAATATGGTCAGTGTCTTATACTGCTACATTCAGTGCTGTATATATCCTATGTCCCTTAGGGTAGAGTCAGTCTTAAAGCTGCAATAATTATTACTGTATGAATTTTTCTTTATGTCAAACTGAATTGTGTCAGCTTATTATCTTTTCTTCCATGCTCTCTGATCTCATGACTCTTGAACAGAAAACACAGAGTCTCAAAATTCTCCTAAAGGGTACACAATCTGTTTAGATTAACAGTAGTTCCTTAGAATTGTTTCTACTTGGCTTAAAGTTATTTTATCAAAGTTTTTTTTACTTGTTCACAATTGAGGAAATATGCCTTTTTTAAATTTGTGCAACAGATTGGAGCTAATCAGAAAGGATTTTACAGTACTGTCCATGCATATTGTGAAGACCCGGGGTCTTTCGTGAGCATAATACCACTCAGACAACACAGCAGAGGGTTACACAGTGTGTTAATATTTTATTGAACTACCAAACAGACAATAAGCATATAGAACAGTCCCAGTAAATACCCAACATGGTGCGAAATTACACAGTCTCACCCTTCCGCTGGCCCATCGGGCATTGAGCAGAGAGATATGTGGCCAGGTGACCTGATTATCCTAACCTGGTTTCCCCATAACGTCTCTGAGAGTTCAATGATATTCAGTAGAGCAGATCTGTATTCCTCTTGATGGAGCCATGTGTTCTAGTTTCTGTACTGAAGAGTCTATCTTGGCTGTCTCTTTGTAAAGTCTCCCTGCTACAGAGGCCTTGTCCCTTAAATAGTTCACAATTCTCTTTTGAAGCACACATCCACAGGTCAAGGATTAGGGATGATATTATTCCACAGGGCTCGAGTACCCACAGCTCATTCCCCAAGATTGACTGGCAAACATCCTGCAATGGTATTTAACTTATCTAGCAATCCATTGTTCAGAGTCCCTGTATTGCAATACTGGCAGACAATACGTTGTAGAAGCTGATTTAATATGTGAATAGCAGCAATTCATCAATTGCCAATATCACCTCAAGTGAGCAACCAAAGAAAAATGAAAGTTCAAAAGTCAACATAGGAATAAAGGTGTATGTTTCCTGACCTATGGCTTGTATGTCTGGCATAATTAAGAAGAAAAGCTGGGTTGTCACACATATAAAATCATGAAATAGGCAAAAATGTCCTGTTTTCTGCAGCTCACTTGTCAGTGTTGCTAGAAAGGCAGCATGGTGGCTCAGTGGTTAGCAATGTTGTTTTGCAGTGTTGGGGTCCTGGATTCTAATCCCACAAAGCACAATATCTTCATGGAGTTTGTGTATTCTCCTCCTCTTTGTGTGGGCTTCTTCCCAGATTATAAAGACATACTGAGGACAGTGATGGTAATCTGTAATGCACTGTACAATATGTTGATGCTATATAAGCAATCATAATAAATAAATGAAGACTGAGTTAGCAGTCATCTCATTATCCAAAAAAGTATTAGACACTGACACTCCATGAACCAATAGCACACACAGTGTCATTGCAGGTGCTCTCCCATCCCCTTCCCCTATCAGCTATGTCTGCTCGCTACTCTGTTTAAAGTGTCCCTGTAGCTGTTTTTCAACACTCCAGGTCATATATTGCTCATTCTACTATGAGCAGCCTGTGTAGACTAAACGTGCTTACATAACTTGCAGCATCTCCAGACTTGTCTCCCATCAAGTACATCTGGAACGACATTGAGCGGCAATTGCAAAGGGAGTAGCCAGCAGCGAATCTTGATGATTTGTGTGCCCAATGCATTCAGGTTGGCAGAATATTCCTCACACTGCCATTAGTAGCCTCAATGATAGCAGCCAAAGTGTGTAAGTGCAATTATTTCTGTGAGTGGCGCTCATACTCAATACCTCCATGACTTTTTCTTCTTGGTGTTTCAATTTCAATATTGAAGAGTGTAGTAATAACGGCCCCAACCACTGAACAATGACACAATGAAAGGGAGATCTGGCTTCTTTGTCATGATTTCTGTGACTTATGATGATTCGGGCATCCAAAGGGGTAAATAGTGAAAAGCAGCATCTCTTTCTGATTTCTACTATTAGAGTGGAGGCTGCTGTTGTGTATTTCAGTCATTGCATCATGTTTGATTCTGATCGTAGGGGCATAAAATAAGTTTTTACGAGATCAGCTTGACAAACAACTGTCTGCAGCCTTTGACGAGCACACTCATCATGAGTTTTCTAGTATTTAAATGGGGTTATTCCCTTTCAATTTAAATTCTTCCCTGGCTGTCATTTGCTATAAAAACAAACCATGCAATAATCACCTTCCCCGGGAGCACCACTTCATGGGAATGCCCCGCTAGAGAAACTGAGCTCACTGATTGGCTGAAACGTTGTTGACATGACATCAGCACTGCAGCCAATGCCAGACACTAGTGATAGCAGTGGAGTCTCACCGGTGGAGCTGGGGAAGGTGAGTACATTGCATTTTTAGTATTTTATAGTGAACTGGGGGAGAAATTTTATTGAAAGGGAATCATCATTTCTAAACAATTGTAGGTATTAATATATAGTGCCACAGATGCCCATTTAGTTAACCAGCATAGGCATTCACCTATAAAACAACTGTATTACTGAAGTGTTCTATGTGTACTGTACAGAAGCTCCTGTTCTCTCCATACAAAGTAATTAACAGCTTCCTGCTGTTGTTTCTAACTTTTCTATGTACATGCATTTTTTTTCTTTGGTTTACCTTAATTATTAAAAAAAACAGTGTTAGTGTTCTTCGTTGGTTGCATAATGTTATGCGAAGTTATGACTCTTTTGAAATCTATGGAAATTAACTACACTTTCCATTCCATTCACTTTGCAAAAAGGAAATGGTGAATTCCTAATAAGCCCAAACAACAACTGCATTTGATTACCCACAGACACTGTGTCCTAAATATTTCACTGTCTGAAGCACAATGCATCTGACAGACATCTCCAATGTATAAACTCAAACTTTTAAATTAAATTGCTATTATTAGCAGAGTGGACAGCTATTATTCGTATTTCCCATACTAAAAAATGACAAACAATAATAAATTGTTTTTCATTTTATGATGATGACTTTTTTAAATAACTTGATTAAAAGGTTTTGCATGGATGCCCAGGTTTAATAAGCTGCTGCTTACTGACAAAAATATCCCTTAAAGGGAACTTGTCAGCATTTTGATGATTCCTTTTCTACTCATCTAATATAAGATGATCACATTAGCTGATCTCTAATAAACGTTTTCCATGAACAGTGGAGCTTCCGACCACCATGTGTTCAATGTAGGTAGCCTCATGAACTTGGGTGCTGTTGTGCAGAGAAAAACATTGAAGGGCATTGTGGTCCCTTCATTCCCAGGATCAGTGAGGCTCCCTGAAGTTGACCCTCGAATGACCATAACTAGGCATGAGCGAACATTTCGGCTCGGAAAAGTTTGCCGAACAAATTGATATTCGCCCAGTTTATTCGCCAAATGTTCGGCGAATATTTCCGAATCCCATGGGAGTCAATGGGGGGACCAAAAAAATGCATAGACAACATGTTAAGGGGACAGTTGCAAACAACTTTATTAAATAATGGAAAGCAACAGAACCCGGGGTCCGCGATGCAGCCTGGAGGACTGCGGCCGAACACCTTCCGGGTAAGAAGGTAAAACAAGCAACTGAAATAACAATTCGCACTATCTCCATTAACTGCACGAGAGATGTGCGATAAATAATGTATCTGTAGCGCTGTTACAGCACAGGGACTACACAGCAGGCACTAGGATGCGTGTGTGGTACACGCCGGCGTATACGTGCTCCCAGCCGGCGTGCTACCAGACTGAGGAGTATCTCTCCACATGGCTTACAGGCGGTGTCGGTAATACGGCATCTGCAGACTGCTCGGGGTGTATGGCGACCCCTTTGTCGGAGCCAGACTGTCAGACGAAGCTACCTGCCTCCCTCCATCTAAGGCTGCCTATCCCCCGCTAAACCTGCCTGACAGAAGCTAAAGCACACGTGGAGCCCAAACGACCAAGCGTCCACACAACAACACCATCACAGCTCAATGATCAGAGTGCACTGCCATGTTTGTGGGCGGGCTATTTAAAGATTAAGCCCTGCCCACCGTCGCACTATTAGTGACGTCACCCGCGACCAATCAGGCGGTGTCAGGTCACCGGATCAGCTGACTCCCAAACCACCAATCACGGTCCGCCATGTCACGGGCATGCTCAGTGCAGTGAATCCTGGACTTAGGCTGTAGCAGCCCTGTTTCCCTCCGCAACCTATGCTTCATGTTGCTAGGAACAAAGACCCAAGAGACAACTTGTATATCTCGTGCACCAGCTAGGCGTTGCGATTGACGACGATGGTGAGCAGCATCAGCCCCAGCTGGACCGGAATGGGAGACCACAGAATCCACTGATGGTTCTGAACCCATTTCGAATCCAGCAAACAACCGACGCCTAACACAACAGCTAGAAACAGGACCGAAACACATCAAATTAGGTGTAGACACCAGGGAAGTGCCATCAATTGACCCAGAGCACAAGTACTATAATTATTATTACTGTGACAGCGACATTTATACAGTTGCACTTTACATGTCAAAAGTGGTCACCGATGAGTACAACAGGAGAGAGAAACCTGCTTGCGAGGGTGCACTGTCACGGACGTGGTTTGTGGAACCACTGTGCCACGGACCCCGGAGAGCCTGGAGGGGCGTGACTAAGCAAGCACCGGACTGTTCACTAGAGCCTCTGATGGTGAAGTTAGACTTGGCTCCTGATGAATTCCAGGTGCTACTCCAGGACAGACCAACGGACGCGCAGCAGCTGGACCCAGTAGGACAGACTAGATGGTGCAGCAGGCAGAGTCTATATCAAGAGTGCAGCAGGCAGAGTCTGTATCAGGAGTGCAGCAGGCAGAGTCTGTATCAGAGTGCAACAGGCAGAGTCTGTATCAGGAGTGCAGTAGACAGAGTCTGTATCAGGAGTGCAGCAGGCAGAGTCTGTATCAGGAGTGCACAAGGACTGGTGCGCAACCTTACATAACTTAGACTGCAGAACAGGAAGGTTCCACTACAGCCAACCCAATAGATGGAGACCCAATCAGAATTCCCCTCATTTAAAGAAAATAGTGGCAGATGCCAGCAAAGTGGCATCAATTTCACTACTGTAGAAATAGCGTAAATAAGACCCACACGTCTTCCAGTACAGCCAACCCAGTAGATGGAGACCTAACTGGGAGTGTTCACATTGCCCTAAATGAGGGCCTAACACCTCCGAAGTGGCATCAATGTAATCAGACTACAAGTAGTTTAACGCACACCCATACCTGTCCCACTATAGCCAACCCAGGAGATCCAGACTCAATCGGAAGTGTTTACATTTAAAAAAATAGGGCCTAAGACCACCATTTCCGTGGCCAACACATTGGATATGGTGGAGTTCAACCTTTTAGCTTTGTCATTCGTACGATGAAACAATCTTTTACTTGACCACAACTGCGGGACCGAGAGCTGGGAGAGGGCCGAGTATGGTGAACCGGAAAACTGGTGGAACGTGATTGAGGTGCAGATGTTGCGGTGGATTGAGAAACATGCGGTGTGCTCAGAGAAACAAACACAGCAGGCATGTCCACTTCCGTTACAGCTGATGGGCTGTCACTCAGCCTGACTGGAGCGGGTAAAGAACCGGAGTTTCTGCAATGGGAGACCTGCGTGACAATACTTGGCACGGTAACAGAGGAGGAGGAAGAAGCAGCGGATGCATTTGATGGGGCAGCTGATGGTTGTTGAGGTGCGCTGGTCCGCATTTCAGCGCGGTAAAATTCCCAGCGTAAAGAATGTTGTTTCAGCATGTGAACGTTCATGCATGTAGTAGTCAAATTATTACAGTTTTTCCCTCTACTGAGATTTTTATTGCAAAGTTTGCAGATAACGTGAGTTGGCTCATCCTATGCAGTGACAAAAAAGGCCCATGCTAGGCAACCATTGCTGCCCCTGTGAGCTGCAGACCCGTGACCGCTGCTGGCCACAGCCACGGTTGTGGCTAAGGATGCAGTGCTCCTCATGCTTGCATCACTCCATGTCTGTGCCGTAGGGTGGAATATAACCTCCTCATCTTCCTCCTCCACCTCCTCAGATGAGCTACTCGGCTGCGTGTCTCTGGGTTCACACCAAGTAGGATCTTCAACATCGTCATCATCCAATGTGTTATCCCATTTCTCGCCCTCAGAGTGACCCCTCTCCTCTTGTTACCCTGATAGCACAGTACAGTCCGCATGAGCCTCAGGTATCTGAGTCTCATTGGGATCACCTCCCTCCCCTGCGGTTAAAGTCTGGTGATGAGGGTCAGGAACCTGCTCGAACCCTACTTCATCCTGACCCGAATCCAAGCTAAAAAAATTTTGGGCATCGGTGCAGATGCTTTCCTCTCCTTGACTCTGTGACTGTTTGGAATACACTTCTGATGCCCATGGTGTAGAATGGGTGAAGAGTTCTACAGACTCGCCCATCTGTGGTTCGCTACAGTCATTTGGGCAGTTGGCCATTTGTGACGTGGGAGGAAGCATGGGTAATTGGGGTGCCACCTCTGTGGACTGTACTGCGTGTGATGTTGAGCTGGAGGAAGAGGAGGAGAGGGCACTGGAAGCAGAGCTTGCCATCCACTGGAGCACCTGCTCTTTTTGGGCTTTATCAACAAAGTGTATCGCTGTACAGCTGCCAAAGGAAGGGAGTGCAGTTGGCCGTCCACTAACACAAGTTGTCAGTTGTCTTTGGATAGGACCTGTTTGTGTTGATTCACTAGTGCCTTCACTAACATTACCATGTACCCCACGTACACCTTGAACACCAAGCATATTCCCTTTTCCCCACTCATGTTGGTCAGATATAGTGGTAGGAGCACGCAATTAACTAAAGAAAAATAAGTTTTTTTCCTGTGCAATAGCTCGGCACACACCTGAATTTCAGCGACACTAAATGACAAAGTAAGATATGGCCTGCTGTATAACGTTACTAGCAGACAAAAGAAATTTGTTAGTGTTCATGAGGCCAATAAAACCTACGAGATATTCTCCAAACAATTTCAAACTGAGATTTCCCCTGCTGTATTACTTTGGGAACAGAAGAAATGTTTTTTTTGAATGTGGATGAGGCCAGTATGACATAGAATATATGTTCCAAAATATTTCAAACTCAGATCTAGCCAGCTGTATCACTTTACTCAGAGCAAAAAATATTTTTGGGTTACTCTGCATAAGCTCTGCGTCCAGCTGACTTTGACCGCCACTGACATAGTGGCTGGCTTATAGCACTGTATGACTTTTGGCACAGGAAAAAATATTTTTTGGACTGGGTGTAGCAAGAGAAAAAATGTATTTTTTTACTCTGAAACCACCTGAAATTCAACTCCACTAAAATAGTATCTGACACTAAAAAAAACTTTAGTGCCCACAGCTTTCAATATCACAATAGCAACAGAAAAAAAAAACAGATTTTGTGCTCTGCAATAAGAAGCTCTGCAGACTGTGTAGAGCACAATTTCAACCCCACTAAATGAAAAGGTGCACTGCTCTTGCTTGATCACATTAGCAAGTGTAAAAAAAGATTCAAGGTATAATGAGACATGGAGCTCTATACCAGCGGTGCACAGCACTATTGCATGGCATGGGCCCTCTGTTTCTGTCAGAATCTCAGAACTTGCTCAAGAATAGAGATGAGCGTTGTTCTACTCGAACTGTTCGCCAATCTCAAATTCGAGCTGTTTTGGGCGGTGTTCGAGCCGTTCGGCGAACACGAACAATTTGAGAAAAATTCGGCTGTTCGAGGTTATGTTCGATAACTGTTCGTGCACCAAAATCATAACTGGATTTTTTCTCAGTAATGATGAAAATTAATGTTAATACGCAGTTTGAGTGTACAGCGGGATGGGGGGAGGGGCAGGGGATGGATCTCTGCAGGAACAATGAAGATCTCCATTTTTTTTTCTCTTTCCCGCATTTGCAGTGGGGAGGTGCAATCTGTCAGCCTATCAGCAGCGCACACACGGAGCGAAGTGCTTTTTTTCACACAAGCAAGGGCATGTGTCATTGGCAGTGTATGTCACATGTCCTTGCCCTATAAGACCAAGCCATTTTCCCCGTCGCCACCATTTTCTCACTGCTGCAGCTGCGTGTTAGACGGCACCGCTGTTGCTGTGTGCGCTATACCTTGTTAATTTCAAGCCAATTTTCGCACAAATATACAGATAGCTTGGGAGTAGGGAATAGTTGTGATTGCAGTCCTTTTAAGGACTAGGTTACAGCATTTCCTACGACTTTTATCAGGGAGGTCTGTGCTCTTAAATAGATAGGTTGTGGGAGTAAAGACTAATTGTAATTGGAGTCCTTTTCAGGACTAGGTTACATCAGTTCCTATCAGTTTTTGCCAGGCAGGTCTGTGCCAGTGCTGTGCAAGTTTTTTTCACAGCATTTGGCTGAATCTAGCAAAGCTAATCCTTTTTGGCCAATTGCAGAGTGTGTTAGTCAGTGGAGTAGCCTATCTGTGTTGCAAGATATACCACCTGTGTACAGAATACCAATTTTTTTACTGCACCTAGTGAAGTAAAATCTTTTGGGCATAGCACCATTCTATTAGTCCATCTATACTGATCTCCATCAGGTTGCAAATTAAAACTAATTTTTATCTGCATCTACAGTACCTCTGAAAAAATATTTGGGCTTCTACCTGTGTGTGGGACTTGTTGTATTAGTCCATCTATACTGACCTCCATCAGGTTGCAAACTGAATATATTTTTTTCCTGCATCTACCTCTGAAAAAATATTGGGCTTCTAGCTGTGTGTGGGTCTTGTTCTATTAATCCATCTATACTGACCTCCATCAGGTTGCAAACTGAATATAATTTTTTTCTGCATCTAGCTCTGAAAAAATATTTGGCCTTCTAGTAGTGTGTCGGACTTTCTCTATTAGTCCATCTATACTGACCTCCATCAGGTTGCAAACTGAATATAATTTTTTTCTGCATCTAGCTCTGAAAAAATATTTGGCCTTCTAGTAGTGTGTCGGACTTTCTCTATTAGTCCATCTATACTGACCTCCATCAGGTTGCAAATTAAAACTAATTTTTATCTGCATCTACAGTACCTCTGAAAAAATATTTCGGCTTCTAGCTGTGTGTGGGACTTGTTGTATTAGTCCATCTATACTGACCTCCATCAGGTTGCAAACTGAATATATTTTTTTCTGCATCTACCTCTGAAAAAATATTGGGCTTCTAGCTGTGTGTGGGTCTTGTTCTATTAATCCATCTATACTGACCTCCATCAGGTTGCAAACTGAATATAATTTTTTTCTGCATCTAGCTCTGAAAAAATATTTGGCCTTCTAGTAGTGTGTCGGACTTTCTCTATTAGTCCATCTATACTGACCTCCATCAGGTTGCAAATTAAAACTAATTTTTATCTGCATCTACAGTACCTCTGAAAAAATATTTGGGCTTCTAGCTGTGTGTGGGACTTGTTGTATTAGTCCATCTATACTGACCTCCATCAGGTTGCAAACTGAATATATTTTTTTCTGCATCTACCTCTGAAAAAATATTGGGCTTCTAGCTGTGTGTGGGACTTGTTGTATTAGTCCATCTATACTGACCTCCATCAGGTTGCAAACTGAATATATTTTTTTCTGCATCTACCTCTGAAAAAATATTGGGCTTCTAGCTGTGTGTGGGTCTTGTTCTATTAATCCATCTATACTGACCTCCATCAGGTTGCAAACTGAATATAATTTTTTTCTGCATCTAGCTCTGAAAAAATATTTGGCCTTCTAGTAGTGTGTCGGACTTTGTCTATTAGTCCATCTATACTGACCTCCATCAGGTTGCAAGCTGAATATATTTTTTTCTGCATCTACCTCTGAAAAAATATTTGGCCTTCTAGTAGTGTGTCGGACTTTCTCTATTAGTCCATCTATACTGACCTCCATCAGGTTGCAAATTAAAACTAATTTTTATCTGCATCTACAGTACCTCTGAAAAAATATTTGGGCTTCTAGCTGTGTGTGGGACTTGTTGTATTAGTCCATCTATACTGACCTCCATCAGGTTGCAAACTGAATATATTTTTTTCCTGCATCTACCTCTGAAAAAATATTGGGCTTCTAGCTGTGTGTGGGTCTTGTTCTATTAATCCATCTATACTGACCTCCATCAGGTTGCAAACTGAATATAATTTTTTTCTGCATCTAGCTCTGAAAAAATATTTGGCCTTCTAGTAGTGTGTCGGACTTTCTCTATTAGTCCATCTATACTGACCTCCATCAGGTTGCAAATTAAAACTAATTTTTATCTGCATCTACAGTACCTCTGAAAAAATATTTGGGCTTCTAGCTGTGTGTGGGACTTGTTGTATTAGTCCATCTATACTGACCTCCATCAGGTTGCAAACTGAATATATTTTTTTCTGCATCTACCTCTGAAAAAATATTGGGCTTCTAGCTGTGTGTGGGACTTGTTGTATTAGTCCATCTATACTGACCTCCATCAGGTTGCAAACTGAATATATTTTTTTCTGCATCTACCTCTGAAAAAATATTGGGCTTCTAGCTGTGTGTGGGTCTTGTTCTATTAATCCATCTATACTGACCTCCATCAGGTTGCAAACTGAATATAATTTTTTTCTGCATCTAGCTCTGAAAAAATATTTGGCCTTCTAGTAGTGTGTCGGACTTTGTCTATTAGTCCATCTATACTGACCTCCATCAGGTTGCAAGCTGAATATATTTTTTTCTGCATCTACCTCTGAAAAAATATTTGGCCTTCTAGTAGTGTGTCGGACTTTCTCTATTAGTCCATCTATACTGACCTCCATCAGGTTGCAAATTAAAACTAATTTTTATCTGCATCTACAGTACCTCTGAAAAAATATTTGGGCTTCTAGCTGTGTGTGGGACTTGTTGTATTAGTCCATCTATACTGACCTCCATCAGGTTGCAAACTGAATATATTTTTTTCCTGCATCTACCTCTGAAAAAATATTGGGCTTCTAGCTGTGTGTGGGTCTTGTTCTATTAATCCATCTATACTGACCTCCATCAGGTTGCAAACTGAATATAATTTTTTTCTGCATCTAGCTCTGAAAAAATATTTGGCCTTCTAGTAGTGTGTCGGACTTTCTCTATTAGTCCATCTATACTGACCTCCATCAGGTTGCAAACTGAATATAATTTTTTTCTGCATCTAGCTCTGAAAAAATATTTGGCCTTCTAGTAGTGTGTCGGACTTTCTCTATTAGTCCATCTATACTGACCTCCATCAGGTTGCAAATTAAAACTAATTTTTATCTGCATCTACAGTACCTCTGAAAAAATATTTGGGCTTCTACCTGTGTGTGGGACTTGTTGTATTAGTCCATCTATACTGACCTCCATCAGGTTGCAAACTGAATATATTTTTTTCCTGCATCTACCTCTGAAAAAATATTGGGCTTCTAGCTGTGTGTGGGTCTTGTTCTATTAATCCATCTATACTGACCTCTATCAGGTTGCAAACTGAATATAATTTTTTTCTGCATCTAGCTCTGAAAAAATATTTGGCCTTCTAGTAGTGTGTCGGACTTTCTCTATTAGTCCATCTATACTGACCTCCATCAGGTTGCAAACTGAATATAATTTTTTTCTGCATCTAGCTCTGAAAAAATATTTGGCCTTCTAGTAGTGTGTCGGACTTTCTCTATTAGTCCATCTATACTGACCTCCATCAGGTTGCAAATTAAAACTAATTTTTATCTGCATCTACAGTACCTCTGAAAAAATATTTCGGCTTCTAGCTGTGTGTGGGACTTGTTGTATTAGTCCATCTATACTGACCTCCATCAGGTTGCAAACTGAATATATTTTTTTCTGCATCTACCTCTGAAAAAATATTGGGCTTCTAGCTGTGTGTGGGACTTGTTGTATTAGTCCATCTATACTGACCTCCATCAGGTTGCAAACTGAATATATTTTTTTCTGCATCTACCTCTGAAAAAATATTGGGCTTCTAGCTGTGTGTGGGTCTTGTTCTATTAATCCATCTATACTGACCTCCATCAGGTTGCAAACTGAATATAATTTTTTTCTGCATCTAGCTCTGAAAAAATATTTGGCCTTCTAGTAGTGTGTCGGACTTTGTCTATTAGTCCATCTATACTGACCTCCATCAGGTTGCAAGCTGAATATATTTTTTTCTGCATCTACCTCTGAAAAAATATTTGGCCTTCTAGTAGTGTGTCGGACTTTCTCTATTAGTCCATCTATACTGACCTCCATCAGGTTGCAAATTAAAACTAATTTTTATCTGCATCTACAGTACCTCTGAAAAAATATTTGGGCTTCTAGCTGTGTGTGGGACTTGTTGTATTAGTCCATCTATACTGACCTCCATCAGGTTGCAAACTGAATATATTTTTTTCCTGCATCTACCTCTGAAAAAATATTGGGCTTCTAGCTGTGTGTGGGTCTTGTTCTATTAATCCATCTATACTGACCTCCATCAGGTTGCAAACTGAATATAATTTTTTTCTGCATCTAGCTCTGAAAAAATATTTGGCCTTCTAGTAGTGTGTCGGACTTTCTCTATTAGTCCATCTATACTGACCTCCATCAGGTTGCAAACTGAATATAATTTTTTTCTGCATCTAGCTCTGAAAAAATATTTGGCCTTCTAGTAGTGTGTCGGACTTTCTCTATTAGTCCATCTATACTGACCTCCATCAGGTTGCAAATTAAAACTAATTTTTATCTGCATCTACAGTACCTCTGAAAAAATATTTGGGCTTCTACCTGTGTGTGGGACTTGTTGTATTAGTCCATCTATACTGACCTCCATCAGGTTGCAAACTGAATATATTTTTTTCCTGCATCTACCTCTGAAAAAATATTGGGCTTCTAGCTGTGTGTGGGTCTTGTTCTATTAATCCATCTATACTGACCTCTATCAGGTTGCAAACTGAATATAATTTTTTTCTGCATCTAGCTCTGAAAAAATATTTGGCCTTCTAGTAGTGTGTCGGACTTTCTCTATTAGTCCATCTATACTGACCTCCATCAGGTTGCAAACTGAATATAATTTTTTTCTGCATCTAGCTCTGAAAAAATATTTGGCCTTCTAGTAGTGTGTCGGACTTTCTCTATTAGTCCATCTATACTGACCTCCATCAGGTTGCAAATTAAAACTAATTTTTATCTGCATCTACAGTACCTCTGAAAAAATATTTCGGCTTCTAGCTGTGTGTGGGACTTGTTGTATTAGTCCATCTATACTGACCTCCATCAGGTTGCAAACTGAATATATTTTTTTCTGCATCTACCTCTGAAAAAATATTGGGCTTCTAGCTGTGTGTGGGTCTTGTTCTATTAATCCATCTATACTGACCTCCATCAGGTTGCAAACTGAATATAATTTTTTTCTGCATCTAGCTCTGAAAAAATATTTGGCCTTCTAGTAGTGTGTCGGACTTTCTCTATTAGTCCATCTATACTGACCTCCATCAGGTTGCAAATTAAAACTAATTTTTATCTGCATCTACAGTACCTCTGAAAAAATATTTGGGCTTCTAGCTGTGTGTGGGACTTGTTGTATTAGTCCATCTATACTGACCTCCATCAGGTTGCAAACTGAATATATTTTTTTCTGCATCTACCTCTGAAAAAATATTGGGCTTCTAGCTGTGTGTGGGACTTGTTGTATTAGTCCATCTATACTGACCTCCATCAGGTTGCAAACTGAATATATTTTTTTCTGCATCTACCTCTGAAAAAATATTGGGCTTCTAGCTGTGTGTGGGTCTTGTTCTATTAATCCATCTATACTGACCTCCATCAGGTTGCAAACTGAATATAATTTTTTTCTGCATCTAGCTCTGAAAAAATATTTGGCCTTCTAGTAGTGTGTCGGACTTTGTCTATTAGTCCATCTATACTGACCTCCATCAGGTTGCAAGCTGAATATATTTTTTTCTGCATCTACCTCTGAAAAAATATTTGGCCTTCTAGTAGTGTGTCGGACTTTCTCTATTAGTCCATCTATACTGACCTCCATCAGGTTGCAAATTAAAACTAATTTTTATCTGCATCTACAGTACCTCTGAAAAAATATTTGGGCTTCTAGCTGTGTGTGGGACTTGTTGTATTAGTCCATCTATACTGACCTCCATCAGGTTGCAAACTGAATATATTTTTTTCCTGCATCTACCTCTGAAAAAATATTGGGCTTCTAGCTGTGTGTGGGTCTTGTTCTATTAATCCATCTATACTGACCTCCATCAGGTTGCAAACTGAATATAATTTTTTTCTGCATCTAGCTCTGAAAAAATATTTGGCCTTCTAGTAGTGTGTCGGACTTTCTCTATTAGTCCATCTATACTGACCTCCATCAGGTTGCAAACTGAATATAATTTTTTTCTGCATCTAGCTCTGAAAAAATATTTGGCCTTCTAGTAGTGTGTCGGACTTTCTCTATTAGTCCATCTATACTGACCTCCATCAGGTTGCAAATTAAAACTAATTTTTATCTGCATCTACAGTACCTCTGAAAAAATATTTGGGCTTCTAGCTGTGTGTGGGACTTGTTGTATTAGTCCATCTATACTGACCTCCATCAGGTTGCAAACTGAATATATTTTTTTCTGCATCTACCTCTGAAAAAATATTGGGCTTCTAGCTGTGTGTGGGTCTTGTTCTATTAATCCATCTATACTGACCTCCATCAGGTTGCAAACTGAATATAATTTTTTTCTGCATCTAGCTCTGAAAAAATATTTGGCCTTCTAGTAGTGTGTCGGACTTTCTCTATTAGTCCATCTATACTGACCTCCATCAGGTTGTAAATTAAAACTAATTTTTATCTGCATCTACAGTACCTCTGAAAAAATATTTGGGCTTCTAGCTGTGTGTGGGACTTGTTGTATTAGTCCATCTATACTGACCTCCATCAGGTTGCAAACTGAATATATTTTTTTCTGCATCTACCTCTGAAAAAATATTGGGCTTCTAGCTGTGTGTGGGACTTGTTGTATTAGTCCATCTATACTGACCTCCATCAGGTTGCAAACTGAATATATTTTTTTCTGCATCTACCTCTGAAAAAATATTGGGCTTCTAGCTGTGTTTGGGTCTTGTTCTATTAATCCATCTATACTGACCTCCATCAGGTTGCAAACTGAATATAATTTTTTTCTGCATCTAGCTCTGAAAAAATATTTGGCCTTTTAGTAGTGTGTCGGACTTTCTCTATTAGTCCATCTATACTGACCTCCATCAGGTTGCAAACTGAATATATTTTTTTCTGCATCTACCTCTGAAAAAATATTTGGCCTTCTAGTAGTGTGTCGGACTTTCTCTATTAGTCCATCTATACTGACCTCCATCAGGTTGCAAATTAAAACTAATTTTTATCTGCATCTACAGTACCTCTGAAAAAATATTTGGGCTTCTAGCTGTGTGTGGGACTTGTTGTATTAGTCCATCTATACTGACCTCCATCAGGTTGCAAACTGAATATATTTTTTTCCTGCATCTACCTCTGAAAAAATATTGGGCTTCTAGCTGTGTGTGGGTCTTGTTCTATTAATCCATCTATACTGACCTCCATCAGGTTGCAAATTCAAAATAATTTTTTTCTGCATCTAACCCAGCCAATAGTTTTGGCCTAATACCACAGTTTGGCCACTCAGCTCTGCTCGGTTACCATCCATTGTTTTTTTGTGCAAACAACTCCAGAGTTGTGAATTAGTTAACCACCAAAATGAGTGGAAAAAGGCCTGCTGCTGGTGGAAAGGGGAATAGGCGTGTTGGGAAGGGGAAAAAAGGTTGTGTCCGTGGGGTAGGTGTTAAAGCAACAGTAACATCTGCAGAAGAAAGACCATCTTCCAGCCAAACTAAAATGTCTACTTCTTTTAGCGGACAATGTGATAAGATCCCTTTCTTACGGCCACGCCAATCGCTACAAATTCCAGATGAGGCACAAAAACAGCAGGTGCTTCAACGGATATCAAGTGCTCCTTTAAGTGGGCTCTCCTCCACATCAACTTCAACATCACAAATACTCCAGTCCTCAAAGGTGTCACCCAAATCGCACTTGCTTCCTCACAGCTCCCAAATCTCCAGCTGCCCGTCTGAGTATGAGGTAGAACAGATGGTTGAGTCTGCAGAGCTGTTTACTCATACTATAGCCTGGGAATCAGAGGTCGACTCCAGCGCTTCTGTGAATCCAGACGAGGAAATGATCTGCACTGATGCCCAGAATCTTTATGAGTCGGATCCAGGACCAGACGCAGAAGGTTCTGACCATAATGTAGACCCTCATTCCCAAACTGTAACTCCTGTTGGTGGAGACAATGAGGAAGACGATGATAAGACTCAAATACCTGATTGGAGCGACAACTTTAGTTTTTTGTCAGGGCAGGAACAGGTTGGCTCTGAGGACGACGGGTGTGATAACGCACAGGGTGATGATGATGAGGTCGGAGATCCCACTTACTGTCAACCCACAGTCAGCCAAGAGATGAGGTCAGCAGAGGAGGTGGAGGAAGATGCTAGTGACGACGAGGTCAGGTTGCGCCTTCCTGGACAGAGACGTAGTACTGGAAGCACGTCAACAACTGCATCCTCAAACACAACTCTGCCTCTCACCACAAGTCGTGGTGGCTCTTCAGGTCGCATGGGTGCTAAGCCTTGCATAGCCTGGGCATTTTTTCAGATCGATAAAGATGACCCAACTCGTGTTATCTGTAACATTTGTCAGCAAAAGCTAAGTAGAGGCCAAAAAATACATAGTTTGAGTACTTCAAGCATGAACCGGCACATGGACATGAAGCATAAGTTGCAGTGGGAAGCTCAGTGTGCTACAATGCTGCCTAGCCGGCCGGGCCAACCACCGTCTGCCATATCTTGTGCATCCGCGGCCTCTTCATCCTCTGTGACTGGGGGGACAGCAGTCACACCTGTTTTGGGGCGCAGACCTGCCACCTCTTTACCCGCAACAGCCAGCGTGATTGGCAGGTCATCATTTTCTTTGGAGGTGGTAACACCAGCTGGTGTTGAGCGCTGTCCGACATCGATAGCACCACCTTTGGATCAAGGCAACCTAACATGTCCGCCTGCATCTTCCTCACAGACCGGCAGTTTGCCGGGGACACCCTTATCAACCCCGTCTAAGCACAATAGCCAGCCCTCGGTCCCTCAGATGTGGACAAGTAAAAGACCATTTCCTCCTAGCCATGAGAAAGCTAAGAGGTTGAATTTTACCATCTGCAAGCTCTTGGCTACAGAAATGCTGCCTTTCTGCATGGTGGACACAGAGGATTTTCGAGACCTTATGTCCGTCGCAGTGCCCCAGTACCAGATGCCCAGTCGGCACTACTTCTCAAAGAAAGGTGTGCCTGCGCTCCACCAGCATGTCGCACATAACATCACCGCTTCTTTGAGAAACTCTGTGTGTGACAGGGTGCATTTCACCACAGACACTTGGACGAGTAGGCATGGACAGGGGCGTTACATGTCGCTGACTGGGCACTGGGTAACTATGGTGACAGCAGGACAAGGGGCTGCTGTCCAAGTCTTGCCGTCCCCACGAGTTGTGCGTCAATCCTCTTTATGTCAAAGTTCCTCCACTGCTTCTGCCTCCTCAACCTCCTCTCGGTCTTCCACCTGCACCCAAAGCCTGTCTGGTCATGCCACAAGCTTTCTAACTGCGCAGAAGGGATCCTGCACACCTCCTTACTATGCTGGCAGTAGGGCTCAACGTCATCAGGCGGTTTTTACTTTGAAATGTCTGGGAAATGTGAGTCACACAGCTGAGGAGTTGTGGTCAGCTCTGGAGAACCAATTTCATGAATGGTTGTCTCCACTGGACCTGAAACCAGGGAAGGCCGTGTGCGACAATGCTGCAAACCTGGGTGCGGCCCTTCGCCGGGGCAATGTCACACACGTGCCTTGTATGGCTCACGTGTTGAACCTGGTTGTCCAGCAATTTTTAGCCCACTATCCCAGACTAGATGGCCTTCTGCAGAGGGCACGGTCGCTGTGTGCTCACTTCCGCCGTTCGCATCCCGCAGCTCAGCGACTTACATCTCTACAGAAGTCGTTGGGCCTGCCACTTCACCGGCTAAAATGCGATGTGCCTACCCGGTGGAATTCAACTCTGCACATGTTGCAGCGACTGTGGCAGCACCGACAAGCCCTGGTGCAATACGTTCTGACGTATAGCCTGGGCCAACGAGATTCAGAGGTGGGGCAAATCACGCTGGAGGAGTGGTCTCAGATCAGGGACCTATGCACCCTTCTGCACAGTTTTGAAATGGCGACGAAGATGTTTAGTGCTGACGATGCCATTATCAGCATGACTATTCCGGTGATTTACATGCTGGAGCACATGTTAAACAGAATTCGGAGTCAGGTGGTGGCACAAGAGGAGGTGGAGGAAGTAGAGGAGGAGGAGTTGTATGCGGAAGGGCTAACATCTGCAAGGTCCAGACGGTCGGCAGCACCAAGGCGGCAGGCATGTGAGGGTGGGGGAGATGGTTTTACCAGGGCGCATGGTAGCAGCCAAACTAGTGAGGAAGGTGCAGGAGCCCAGGAAGAAGTGGAGGACGAACTGATGGAAGACTCATCAGATGAGGGAGACCTTGATCACATTTCTGTTGTGCGAGGTTGGAGGGAGAGGACAGAGGAAGGAATCATGATTGTTACCTCGCCACCAACACAACAGGGACTTGGTGCTCCTGGATGCGCAACACACATGAGTGCCTTCTTGCTGCACTACCTGCAACATGACCCTCGAATTGTGAGAATTAGAAATAATCCTGACTACTGGGTTGCCACACTGTTAGATCCCCGGTACAAAAGTAAATTTGCAGAAATTATTCCTGCCATAGAAAGGGATGCACGCATGCAGGAGTATCAGCAGAGACTGTTGCAGAATCTTACATGTGCTTTTCCACAAAATACCAGTGGTGCACGTAGTGAATCTCACAGTTCCAACTTGCCAACCGTGGGACCGTCAAGTGTTCAGCACTCAAACCGTAACAGAACCACAGTATCTGCTGGTAACATCAATTTTGCGGAATCATTTCACCACTTTTTTAGCCCATCCTTTGCAAGGCCACAGGAGACAAGAAGTCTGACACATAGTCAACGCCTAGAGACGATGGTACAGGAGTATCTCCAAGTAAACATTGAAGCCACGACTGTGTGACTGGACCCTTGCTCTTTTTGGGCTTCCAATCTGGATAAATGGCCGGAGCTAGCCACTTACGCCTTGGAGATCTTGTCATGCCCCGCAGCCAGCGTTCTGTCTGAACGTGTGTTCAGCGCTGCTGGTGCTGTGCTGACAGATAAGCGCACGCGGCTCTCCACTGATAATGTAGACAGACTCACGTTCATAAAGATGAACAAATCATGGATCCGAAACGACTTTTCTACCCCTGTGTCATCCTGGGGAGAGTAAAAGCTTGATGATTGGTTAAAATCACCCTACCAACCGTTTTAAGCTTTCAAATTACTAATCATGTTTATCTGTATCTTGACTGGAAAATAATTTGGGCTTTGTAGCAGTGTGCAGCACTGATCGTATTAGGCCATCTATACTAAAGCTTCACCAGATTTAAAATTAAAAATAATTTTTAGCTGCATCTAGCCCGGAAAATAATTTTGGGGCTCCGAGATGCGCAAGGCACATAAGTGCCTTCTTGCTGCACTACTTGCAGCATGACCCTCATATTGTCAGAATTCGAAGTAATCATGACTACTGGGTTGCCACACTCTTAGATCCCCCAAACTTTTCGATCAACCTTTTCATTTTAATAAAGACCAAAAAAATGGTCATTTTTGAAATTATAAGCATTAGCAGGTTGTTAGAAACTGAAATCAAACAGTTTTCAACTCAAAACTTTATTCTAGGTGATGTTACATTTTCACATACGACCCCTTGTTCGAAAGGAGCTTCTGAACTCTCTCGTCCATTGAATTTGTCAGGTTTTGGATGGTTTCTGCTTCAATTGTTTTGCATGAGGACAGAATACCCTCCCAGAGCTGTTGCTTAGATGTGAACTGCCTCCCGCCATCATAGACACTCCTTTTAATGATGCTCCAAAGGTTCTGAATGGGGTAGAGGTCAGGGGAGCATGGGGGTCACACCATAAGTTTGTCCCCTTTTATGCCCATATCAGCCAGAGATGCAGATGTTTTATGTGCAGCATGAGATGGTGCATTATCATGCAGAAAAATGATCTTGCTGTGAAATACACGGTTCTTCTTCTTGAACCATGGCAGGAAGTGCTGCTTGAGAAAATCCACATACATTATGGAGTTCATCTTTAGCGCCTTCAGGGATCCTAAAGGGGCCGACAATCTCTCTCCCCATGATTCCAGCCCAAAACATAACTCCACCTCCTCCTTGTTGGCGCTGTAGCCGTGTTTGCGTGGGGTGTCCATCAACCAGCCATCCTCCACTCCATCCATCTGGACCATCGAGCGCTGCACGGCACTCATCCGTGAACAAAACAGTTTTGATATCAGTCTTCATGTAATGTTTGGCCCACTGGAGCCGTTTCTGCTTGTGTGAAGTGGATAGAGGAGGTCGACAGGATGGCGCATGCACAGCTGCAAACCTCTGAAGGACCCTGCATCTTGTTGTTCGGGGGACGTTGGAGGCACAAGCAGCTTCAAAAACTTGTCTGCTGCTATGACAAGGCTTTTTTGTCGCTGCTCTTTCAACCTGACGTAATTGCCTGTAGGAAAGAGTCCTCAATTTGCCCTTATCAGCACGCACACGTGTGTACTTTGAATCAGCTACATACTCCTTGATTGCCAAGACACTTCATCCTGATCATCGCACAATGTTGATTGTAGTCATGCCTTGACCTAAACACTCCACAATTTGTTGCTTCTCAGCAGCCGACACATCCTTTTTCTTTCCCATTTTGGCAGAAAATGTAGGCTGCTTAATAATGTGAGAGAGCCTTCTTAAGTAGTCTTGCCTTTCATTGGACACACCTGCCAAACTAATTAGCACAGGTGTCTGCAATTGCTTACAGTGATATAAAGAGCCCTGACACACATCACCATCAATGAGTTTAACTGACAAACAAACAAATTCTTCCCTTATCACTCCTAAACACTTTTTGCATAATAATTTGGAACGCAGTGTACATGTGCTTTTCCACAAAACACCAGTGGTTCACGTAGTGAATCTTACAGTTCTAACTTGCCAACCGTGGTCTGTATGGAGTTGTTCAATAAAGGGCCCAAAATTAAGATAACATAGATGGGAGAGGTCTCTATGAATAGGAATTCCTAAGTATTTGATACCCTGTGAGGGCCAGGCAAAGGGAAAGTTGGACTGGATGGAATCCTATATGGATTTGGGGAGGGAGACATCGAGGGCCTCAGACTTCGCTGCATTGATTTTCAAATTTGACCATGTAACAAAGTGATCTATTTCAGCCATAACAGCATGGATGGATATATGTGATTGAGTGATATATACTAGGACATCATCAGCAAATAGAGAGCACTTGTACTCGGTGCCTCCCACCTCAATCCACCTAATATTGGGGTTATGGCGAATTGATGAGAGCAGGTGCTCCGTCACTAGGATGTATAAGAGAGGGGACAGAGGACATCACTGCCTTGTCCCATTGGTGATTGTGAAAGGTGATGAAAATGTTCTGACGCACCCCCTGGGCCTTGGGACACCCGGAGCCGGACCCTTTTTGGTGGATGCTGGTGGTTGTAGTCTTCGTGGCGGCGACCCGGTTCCGTGGCTCAGGGCGGTCAAACCAGTGGCGGAACTATTTATGTGGTTTTGATGTTTAAATTTCCGACTACGCCACCCGTGGATTGCGGTCAGAGTGAACCGCCGCTACAGGGCAGACCGCTGAGGCTGGTGTTGTGGGTGCAGCAGAGCGTAGCATAACTCCCCACGGGAGGAGTATAGCCTCAGGGCAGTGTATGCGGAGGATGGGGGTGATGGTGCAGGGCAGCAGCAGTAACGACACGGAGTCAGTGATGCAGTTCAGGGCCTTTACTCACAGTTCTTATTATCCAGACCACGTCTGCAGGTAACGGCTGCCCACGTCGTACTGTGCTCACCAGGTGAGGGGCTCAGACAACTCCCAGATAACTTTGGAGCACTTCACAGGACCCCCTTTGTGTGTCCTTTGTCTGGCCTTTCTTACCAACACTTCTGTCCGGCTGCCTCGGGCCTCCTCTTGGTAAACTTGGCGCCAGTTTCCCTGACCCTATGTGGTGCCTTCCTAGCGGGTGTAGCGAGGGGCTGCGCCACATAAAATGTCAGAGCCTCCGGTTTCTAGCTGAGGGTCGTTTCCTGCCTCCACTAGTTCGGGGACCGGTCTCCCCCTTTGGCCTGACCCCTCCACGCAGGTGGATTCGGGCGTGCGGTGGCGACTCGCCCGTCCGCACCCCTGGGATCCCTTCATTCCTCGTTCCTGGAGCCTTCTCCGCTCCTCTTCCTTCCTTCTCCCTCTTCCAGGCCTGGGCCTCTGTTACTAGGCCCGCCTCCGGAGCAGAGCTCATGCAGAGCCCCTGCTCCCTGCCACTTCTGCTCAGACTTCTCTGCACTGAACTAAGATGGTGCCCACCTTTTATACTCCCTTCTCAATGCACCCAGGAACTGCTTCCTCCCTGCTCCTGCACTACAGGGTTCCCCTTCCTCAGTGTTCCCTCCCCCCACTCCAGCCAGGGACAGGGACTGTCGTGCCCATCTCAGGGGCATATTGGTCGCCCTGCCCCACGGCAATGTGGTGTAATGCATGCAGGTGTCGGGTCCTGATCCACACTCCATCCTTACCTGAGAGTGAGATATCACACCTCTGGGTGAGGTGCAATACGTCTGTAGCAACCGAGCCCTCAGGGTGCTACAGTTCCATTTATCTTCAGCCTAGGTTATGTATTGCGATACAGGGCCGTGATTTTGGCTATAAAAGGGTCCCCTAGACCCCTACCCCAAGCTTTTTAAGAGAATCATATATGGCGTGCCAGGAGACTCTATGGAATGCTTTCTCAGCATCCAACGAGAGTATCTAATTACAAATTTTTAACTGCATCTAGCCCAGGAAATACTTTGTGCCTAGTAGCAGTGTCTGCTAGTCAGCGGATTATCCCGGCTGTTAAGCAAGCTGCACCACCTGTAGTTTAGACACTTAATTTTTTCAAAGGAAATGCTTCGGGACCATGGGATACTTAGTGAAGAGCATCAGGAGGCACCCCAAGGCATAGGGGCTGGGACTGGCAGTAGGATGCCTTGCGGTGGACAGCCGAGCTCGATCCTTATAAAAGCTTTTTAACTGCAGCAGCTTTAGTGGACGCTACTGGAGCTGGAATTACCGCGGCTGCTGGCATGAGACTTGCCCTCCAATAGATCCTTGTAAATGGATTTAAAGTGTATTCATTCAAATTAGAGAGACAATTTAAATTAAAAAGCTTAGAGCTGCCTCCACCACAGGGGGGCTCGCTCGACCCACCAGCGGACAGGCACCAGTATTGGGAGAGCGGGGCTGGCCGTCAGGGTTCACCGCGGCTCTGGCACAAACCCGGCGACACGGAGGTGGCACGGGCAGGAGCGGACTGGCCGTGTCGGCTTCTCACTTTTTGGATTTTAGAAGGGCATGACATGCCTATATCTGTGTCTCCCCCTCCTTTTACTCCTCCACCTCTTTTATTTTCGCATGACTATATGTACTTGTCACTTTTCCATGTGTTAGTTATGTCTTCTGAGCAGTTTGTCAGCTTTTGGACACCTTTGAAGGTGTTTTCTATGTGTTTTTGTTTGCCTGCCATTGGTTTTAACGGTGTTCGAAGGTGTTCGACGAACAGTTCGACGAACAGCTCGGCGAACACACGGGTGTTCGACGAACCGAACCGAACTCGAACACTACGGGGGTGGCTCAACACTACTCAAGAACACCAAAAATGTGCTGGACCAGTGGTTGCAGAGGTACACAGGCCAAGAATTATCTACACTATCTGACTACCACACAAGCGCCCATCTATCTAGCTAATATCTCTCATTACACAGGAGAACACTGAGCTGCATCTGACTCCAGCAGTGACATGGATATAATGGCGCTGAGGGAACATGGCCACTTTTTATATTGATAGGACATGTGATTTCTGCAGCCAATTGCAGATGCCCTTATGTCTGGACAGTGTAGATGCTTCCTGGGCTATGATCGGCTGGCCGCGCTTTCCTCAGTTAAAGTTACCGCCCACAGGAAAAAAATAAAATCAGTGCACCGCTGATCTGACCTGTTCTAAGCTCTCAACTGGCTCTCACCAGCCCCCACACTCACCTGGCACATGTCACCGCTCATCATACACTTACACTATGCTAACAAAACTGTTCAAAACACCGTGGTTGCCCTGTTTTCGCGGTCCTGCGCAAATTCGGCGAGCTTTTCCGATTTTGAGAAAATTTGCTCTCCTTTGCGATCACGAATCCAAATGTGCCATATTCGTGCTAAATTTTAAACTTTCGAACATTCGCCGAACAAATTCGCTCAACACTAACCATAACATGTTGAAACATCCTAGCAATATGCCATCATTTTATGATGTTTGTACTTAAAATCTGATTTAGAAAAAAAATTAGTGTTTTAAAAGGTTGTTTTGCTCAATTTTCTGCCATATTTTGTCTATTTTACTGAGTTCTTCATTTTTAAGTGATCCCTTTTGTACTTAATTGTCAGAAATATTAGTTTGCTGTGTGACAGCAAATGGCACATGACTAAACCAGAGAAGGGAAAAAAAAGGAGCAACCTTTCTGAGCCGTCTGTATGGGCATGTAGGTCATATGAAGCTGAATAAAGTGATAACTTGATATATGCAATCTAATGTTGTTCCAGAGAAATCCACATTTTTCTATTTATATAAATGGGTTATGGGCAGGACACTGATCTGCATGAGAATTTGCCCCAAGAGCTTATATTAACCCCTTTAAAGCCCAGGGCATACTTATACGTACCTGCGCCCTGGGCTTTAAGAGCCAGGTACATATTAATACGCCCTGGTAATTGCGCCCACACACAGTCTGTGCGGGCGTGATCACCGCCGGGTGTCAGCTGATTGTTACAGCTGACACCCGGTACTATGTGCTGTGATCGAAGTTGATCGCAGCATTCCGGAGGTAAGCATCGGTACTCACCTCTTCCCCAGCATCCCGCGCTGTCTGTGGCCGGGTTCTGTGGTTGTCATGGTGACCCGGATGTCGTCATGACATCAACCGGGTCACCAGACAGCCAGGAGATACTTTGATCATGAGCAGTGCACGATCAAAGTATCTTCTGTCTCTGCAGCGCTGACATCCTGTATAGCACAGGGAAGGTGCTCCATCCCTATGCTATACAGGCCATCAGAGTAAAAAAAAGTGAAAGTCCCATAGTGGGATAAAGTATAAAAGTAAAAGAAGTGTTAGAAAATAAAAAAAAAAAAAAAAATAATAAAAATATATAAAAAAAATAAAAATAATAATACCCCAAAAATAAAAATATAATGTACCCATCAATAAATATTATTATGAAAAAAAACAAAAACAATAAAAGTACACATATTTTGTATCGCCGCATCCGGAACGACCTGACCTATAAAACTGTCCCACTTGTTAACCCCTTTAGTGAACACGGTAAAAAAATAAATAAAAAACGAAGCAAAAAACAATGCTTTATATTCAAACCGACAAACAAAAAAATGAATAAAACGCGATCAAAAAGACGAATATAAATAAAAATGGTACCGCTGAAAATGTCATCTTGTCCCGCAAAAAACAAGCCGCCACACAGCTCCATCAGAAGAAAAACAAAATAGTTACAGCTCTCAGAATAAAGCGATGCAAAAAATATTCTTTCTTCTATAAAATGGTACCAAGAAAAAGGTCAACTTGTCCCACAAAAAAACAAGCCGTCACATGACTCTGTCGGCTGAAATATGGAAAAATTATAGCTCGCAAAATATGGCGATGCAAAAACTAGTCTTTGCAAAAAAAAACGTCTTTTAGTGTGTGACAGCTGTCAATAATAAAAACCCGCTATAAATCTGGTATCGCTGTAATCGCACCGACCCGAAGAATAAAGTCGTCTAATCACTTATATCGCACGAGGAACAGCGTAAAAAATAAACTCTAGGGTTAGGGTTGTATTAGGGTTGTGCTAAGTTTAGGGCTGTGCTAGGAATAGGGTTAGGGTTGTGCTAGGGTTAGGGTTGTGCTAGGGTTGGGGTTGTGCTAGGGTTGGGGTTACTTTTTTCGGAAGTAAAGCAAAAAAATTGATGACGATATGGCGACTAGTGTTGTGCACAAGTTTTCGCTACTTGAATTTGCATCGGGTGCTCAGGTATGCACCGAGTATCGTGGGTGCTCGAGTGACATGCTCAAGTCTCCGCCCCATATGCTTCACGGCCAAAAAAAACCTTGCTGGGATTGCCTGCCATGCACGAGCAATCCCCGCATGGTTTTTTGGGTGTATAACAACTGTGAAACATGCGGTTTGGGGACTCTAGCATGTCACTTGAGCACCCGCGATACATGGTGCATACCCAAGTACCCGATGCAAACTCATGTAGTGAGCACTTGCGCTCAAGGCTAACAACAGCTTACAAATTCTAACAGTCTATTCAGTAGGACTATCAGCTGTGTATCCACCTGACTTCTGCACAACACAACTGATGGTCCCAACCGCATTTATAAGGCAAGAAATCCCACTTATTAAACCTGACAGGGCACACCTGTGAAGTGAAAACCATTTCCGGTTACTACCTCTTGAAACTCATCAAGAGTATGCCAAGAGTGTGCAAAGCAGTCATCAAAGCTAAAGGTGGCTACTTTGAAGAACCTAGAATATAAGACATATTTTCAGTTGTTTCACACTTTTTTGTTAAGTACAGTTAGGTCCATATATATTTGGACAGAGACAACATTTTTCTAATTTTGGTTCTAGACATTACCACAATGAATTTTAAACAAAACAATACAGATGCAGTTGAAGTTCAGACTTTCAGCTTTCATTTGAGGGTATCCACATTAAAATTGGATGAAGGGTTTAGGAGTTTCAGCTCCTTAATATGTGCCACCCTGTTTTTAAAGGGACCAAAAGTAATTGGACAGATTAAATAATTGTAAATAAAATGTTCATTTCTAGTACTTGGTTTAAAACCCTTTGTTGGCAATGACTGCCTGAAGTCTTGAACTCATGGACATCACCAGATGCTGTGTTTCCTCCTTTTTGATGCTCTGCCAGGCCTTCACTGTGGTGGTTTTCAGTTGCTGTTTGTTTGTGGGCCTTTCTGTCTGAAGTTTAGTCTTTAACAAGTGAAATGCATGCTCAATTGGGTTGAGATCAGGTGACCGACTTGGCCATTCAAGAATATTCCACTTCTTTGCTTTAATAAACTCCTGGGTTGCTTTGGCTTTATGTTTAGGGTCATTGTCCATCTATAGTATGAAACGACGACCAATCAGTTTGGCTGCATTTGGCTGGATCTGAGCACACAGTATGGCTCTGAATACATCAGAATTCATTTGGCTGCTTCTGTCCTGTGTCACATCATCAATAAACACTAGTGACCAAGTGCCGCTGGCAGCCATGCATGCCCAAGCCATCACACTGCCTCCGCAGTGTTTTACAGATGATGTGGTATGCTTTGGATCATGAGCTGTACCACGCCTTCGCCATTCTTTTCTCTTTCCATCATTCTAGTAGAGGTTGATCTTGGTTTCATCTGTCCAAAGAATGTTCTTCCAGAACTGTGCTGGCTTTTTTAGATGTTTTTTAGCAAAGTCCGGTCTAGCCTTTTTATTCTTGATGCTTATGAGTGGCTTGCTCCGTGCAGTGAACCCTCTGTATTTACTTTCATGCAGTCTTCTCTTTATCGTAGATTTGGATATTGATACACCTACCTCCTGGAGAGTGTTGTTCACTTGGTTGGCTGTTGTGAAGGGGTTTCTCTTCACCATGGAGATTATTCTGCGATCATCCACCACTGTTGTCTTCCGTGGGCGCCCAGGTCTTTTTGCATTGATGAGTTCACCAATGCTTTCTTTCTTTCTCAGGACGTACCAAACTGTAAATTTTGCCACTCCTAATATTGTACCAATTTCTCGGATGGGTTTTTTCTCTTTTTGCAGCTTAAGGATGGCTTGTTTCACCTGCATAGAGAGCTCCTTTGACCGCATGTTCACTTCACACCAAAACCTTCCAAATGCAAGCACCACACCTCAAATCAACTCCAGGCCTTTTATCTGCTTAATTGAGAATGACATAACGAAGGGATTGCCCACACCTGTCCATGAAATAGCCTTGGAGTCAATTGTCCAATTACTTTTGGTCCCTTTAAAAACAGGGTGGCACATGTTAAGGAGCTGAAACTCCTAAACCCTTCATCCAATTTTAATGTGGATACCCTCAAATGAAAGCTGAAAGTCTGAACTTCAACTGCATCTGAATTGTTTTGTTTAAAATTCATTGTCGTAATGTCTAGAACCAAAATTAGAAAAATGTTGTCTCTGTCCAAATATATATGGACATAACTGTATATAATTCCACATGTGTTAATTCATAGATTTGATGCCTTCAGTGTGAATGTACAATTTTCATAGTCATGAAAATACAGAAAAATCTTTAAATGAGAAGGTGTGTTCAAACTTTTGGTCTGTACTGTACGTGATTCAGACGGAACCCCCAACCTGAAGAATCCCTATTATGAGGCAGATGGAGGCACTGTGGATTCCGTCTGTCCTATGATTCGGCAGTGTCCTTCTTTTTATGCATGCACAAAAGCACGGGCCGCCACAGTTTTGTGCACTTGTGAAAAGAAGGACAACGATGAACAATGGCCAGACGGAGTCAAGATTTATTCTGCTGCCTCATTATAGTGAATGGATCCCTTGGTGGTTTCATCTGATGCACGTTACTCGGAGATTTAGATGGAAACTTCAAAGTAAGTGCTCAGCATAGAGCATCAGATAAATGTGATCCAAAATCTTATGTAAAATGTTCCCAATAAAAGCTTCAACTCAATCCACAAAAGAAGCCCCCACTCAGGTTTATCATCTTTTATCAGAAATATAGGGGGTTTACATATTACTGGTAGTAAAAAGAAATCCAGCGAATTCTGCGCTCCCAAATACAAATGCCGCCTCTCCCTTCTGAGCCCCAGTGTGTCTAAACCACATTCAGCGTATACATGTTTGGCATTTCTGTAGCGCTGAGAGGCCGCCTAATTTACAGGTGTGTGTCTCCAGAAACACGAGCTGGGCACAATGTGCAGGCATTACAATGTACTGGTCACTACAACATACTGGTCACTACAATGGCAGTTTGCAATTTTCACTCAGCAACATCCACTGCTGCTTGTTTCTGGAAAACACCCATAGAATCAAAACACCTCATTTCACCTGTAGATAAGTTCCCAAAGGAGTATAATTTCTAAAATGGGGTAATCTAAGGAGGAATTCTACTCTTCTAGCACTTAAGGGCTCTTTATATGGAGTCTGCAAACTATTCTAGGAAAATCTGTGCTCCGGGGGTCAAATAGTGCTCATATCCTCCCAAGTCTCGCCATGTGGCTAAGCAGTGCTATACAGCCACATATGGGGTATTTCTACATTCAGCAGAAATTGGAGGCCAATTTTTGGTTCCACTTTTACCTATTTCCCATCTGAAAATGTAAAATCTAGGGCTAAAAGAAAATTTTGGTGGTAAAAATGTAATTATTTTTTCTTCACTGCCCAATGGTATAAAATGCTGTGACACACCTGTGGTGTCAATATGATCATTGCATCCCTGGATAAATTCATTGAGAGGTGTAGTTTGTAAAATGGGGTCAATTATGAGAGGTTCAGCTGTTCTGGCACCTCTGGGGCCCTACCAATGTGACTTCTGTGAAGCACCAAGGTGCTCACCACACATCTAGATATGTTCCCTGAGGGGTTTAGTTTCCAAAATGGTGTCACTTGTGGGTGGTTTCCACTGTTTTGGCACATCAGGGGCTTTCCAAACGCGACATGGAGTCCACTAATTTATCCAGCAAATTATACATTCAAAAAGTCAAATGACGCTTCTTCCTTCTGAGCCCTACCATGTGCCAAAACAGTAGTTTTCCCCCACATTTTGGGTATCAGTGTACTCATAAAAAATTGTACAACAAATTTTGTTGTTCATTTTCTCCTATTACCCTTATAAAAGTAAAAAACAATTGGGTCTAACGGACAATTGTGTGAAAAAAAGTTAAATGTTTATTTTTTCCTTCCTATAGACCCCTCAAAGTCACTTTCAAATTTGTTGTAAAAATGAGAAATTGCTGGTCAACTTTTAACCCTTCTAACGTCCTAAAAAAAAAATATTTAAAAAATTGTGCTGATGTAACGTAAACACGTGGGAAATATTATTTATTAACCATTTTGTGTGACATAACTCTCTGATTTTAGGACATAAAAATTAAAAGTTTGAAAATTGGAAAAATATCTAAATTTTTGACAAATTTACGGTTTTTCACAAATAAACATAAGTCACATCAAAGAATTTTTATCGCTATCGTGAAGTACAATATCTCATGAAAAAACAGTCTCAGAATCACTGGGATCAGTTGAAGCATTCCACAGTTATTATTTAATAAATTGACATTGGTCAGAGTTCAAAAAATTGGCCTGGTCAGCGAGGTGAAAACAGGCTTCGGGGTGAAGGGGTTAGGCAGTTTTTTTTTCAAGATAGTGAGGTTCCCAAAGGCAGGCCAAACCTCTATAATCATAAATTCATTTCATACTTCACTTCATCATATCATACTTCATGCCTTCACTTTATCATATCAACTTGATGCAATTGTTTAAAATAATTGTATACAGGCAATTGATCATCCTTTCTGTTTTCTTATCCCCTTTTTTTCCATAGTAGGTGATTAAACCTTCAAGAAGGCCATATAGATGAAATTTGCAAATCAGAGGGTCATTAACAAGTGGACTGATTTAACTATAAGTTATAAATCACAGTCACCCACTTTCACATCTTACATTCCTAAATTCAGTAGATTATTTTTTGAAGTATTCCCGAGCCCATGAAGTGATTTGCATTACTGAATCATGCCTTTCTTTAAAAGAAACCTGTCATCAGGATTTTGCTAAGTAAACTACAGGCATTGTCAGGTTGGCGCTTTTTAACTTCAGCAAAATGGCAGCAGCGTTTGTCAGTAGCATCTATTGCTTGCTGATAGATGCTAGTCCATATGCACGGCCGCCATTTTGCTGGAGCCAAAAATTGTTTTTGCTCCAACAAAATGGCGCCGGCGCATGCGCAGTAGCAAATAACAAATGCAAACAATGCTGTTAATCTGAGCAAGCCCTGGCCACTGGTGAGCAAATTAAGAGCATCGCATGCCAATAGATGCTACTGCGTGTGTGCCGCTGCCATTTTGCTGGTTTAAAAATTTTTTTAGCTTGACTTCTACATATCTACTGCCATCATAAATACTCTATAATACCTCGAAAGTGACAAAATCGAAAAATCTTTAACTTGAGCAGAAGCTAGCGTTATACTCATCAAGCTGGGAAGACTTGAAACAGCATTCATGGCACAGTTTTGAGGAACAGTGCTGCTCAGATTACTCCAAGTGAACCAGTATGAGTAAAATGTGAAAATTGATGGTTTTGGAAGCTGCCAAAGTTCTCAAATCACTAGTAAATTTCTTGATAGAACGGCTAGAACAGTGTGATTTATATGAGAAAAAAGCTCTCAACATTTCTGAAAAGAAAGTATATGAGCGTGATGAAAAGCGTTCAATTCTTAGGAAACTTCAATCTGATGAGAAAGAAGTTTGCTTAAGCAGGTGTGAGAAGTTTCGAATCCATACATTTCTAATAGCGATGAGTGCAAGTTCAGGTTAGTCGAGTTTGCCTAAGGTGCTTGGGTATACACCGAGTATCACGGGTGTTCGAGCTCCAGTGGCCGCATATTTCGCTACTGTTAGACAGCCACAAAACATGCAGGGATTGTTCGTGTTTGTCAGGCAATCCTCGCATACTTTGTGGCTTTCTAACACCCGCAAAGCATGTGGCTGCGTGGACTCGAACATGATGCTCGAGCACCTGCGATACTCGGTACTTTCCCCAAGCACCCTTGACAAACTTGAGTAACAAGCACTTGAACTCATCACTAAGTTCTAATGATAGTTGACAGCCATAAAGCAGAAATTGAGAAAAGGTCAGTTGCTTACAAAGAGTTTGGCGAGAGATTTGGTGCTATTACAAAATTCTGGTAGCTGACTTCTCCTGAACTTGAAGAAGAGGGAAGAAATCTGCTTTTGATTTTCAAAGATGACCTGGAACCTGCTCTATCCAATGAACTTGTCCATCTGAAGTCTCACATAGCTGATTGCAACATTGGGACTAAAAACCCCTTAGCACTTTGCAAGTGACTACCAGACAAAGGAGTGCAAACAGTTCCTCCAAACTTTGACATTTTGTTAACAAAGATTTACTACACGCCAGTGACAAATTCCTCCACTGAAAGATCTTTTTCTTCTCTGAAAAGAATCAAGGATCATTTAAGCTCTACGATGCAGCAAAATAACTTGAATGCTCTTGCACTTCTTTGCATTGAATTAGATTTAACAGGATCTGATGACTTCAATGAGATAATTGCATGGACAAAAGCACAAAGGAAGAAATTCTAATAGGTAATTAAGACGACTTGAAGAAATTTAGATGGAAAGGTTTTTTTTGTAAGTGTTAATGTTATGCAATTTCATAAGTAGTGTACTTTTGAATTTAAAATATAATGTGGTTCAAAGATTATAAAGATTTTATCAAGTGCATATATCTTTCAAAAATAATCTATTGCATATTAAATTGAAAATTATAAATTAACTTTTAGAAGGGGGAGAGGGGGCGCAATATTATGTGCTTTGGCCTTGGGCGTAGAAATGTGTAAATTCGTCCCTGTGATACTGCAGAAGTGGTACATTTTGGCATCATCTGAAAGCTGTAGACATACTGTAAATAGGACCAGTTAGGAAAAATCTAAGAGCAGGGCAAAAAGTAATTCCCTTCAATTATCATGGACAACTATGGAAAGTTCCAGAATGAACAAAATATATAACTTCAAATATTTCCTTGCATAATTTGTTTTCCATTACATTGTATTATTGGTATTACATTGTGTATTGGATTGTGGATGCAATCAACTCAAAAACCTAATATTATTTGCAGCTTTAGTTCTTTCCGTATCATTTGCTTTCTTTATTTTAATACAGAAAGACAATTTTCCCAGGAAAATTTATGAGAACATTTCAGTTAAGATGATTTAACTTAACTTCCTTGAGATAACATGTATTGACAACAGGTTTTCTTTACAAAGTAGAATTGCCTTAGTTCGTTAAGATGGATAATAGTAGTCATTGAAAGAAAGAGGAAGCACCATTTAGCCAGAGTTAGTAGTAATTCAAAGATGTAAGTCTCTTTATGTGACATCAGTTGGAGTTGCAGCTTTTAACAAAATGTTCCGTTTCCAAAAATAAAAAAATAAAACACAATGTAACAAGATCTCGTACACACTTTGCTTAAAATATTCAATTTCCAAGATCCTGTGTATCCTTAAAATGGCAATTCACATTAAATTAATATTGATGACTCCCGTCAATTTTTGTAGGGGAAATTCAATAAAGAAAAATGGTCTGCACTCAAAAAAGGAGGAAAGATGCTGGAGGAGTGGTTTGCAGTCCCCAATTTTTGGAGGGGCATGTCTATGGAAAAGTTGGAGGGGAAGACAATGGCTAAGTGAATCCTAAGGTGCTCATAAACATTAGATGAAGGTTGGTCATACTAATGGATTTTACTCAGTTATCTGGTGTGCTGACTTTCCCTTGATGTCACGGGTGTGTCAGATGTGACAGACAGTCACCCTGCAGTTGGCTGCAGGGGATCTCTTCATTTGGCATTACAGACACCTTCTTAGATCTGTCTCACTCTAGGACCCAGCGGCTACCTCCCTCCGGGTAATTGACACCCAGGCCTGGGTGTTTAAATACTTCCTGTTTTTGCTCTAGGGAGGTGCCGGTGATATTCACATGACCCCTTGTGAAGGCTTGGAGCTGTTGCTGTCTGGTTACTTCCTCTCTGGTGCTAAGAGGCCGTGTGTGTAATCTCTCTGAAGTCAGCTCAAGCTAAGTTAATTCCCCCGTGTCTGCTTCCCCTTGCTGTATTTAGTTGTTAGTGGGGACTGACTAGATCTCATCCCCCCCTTCCCTAGCCAGGGCCTAGCTCTAGAGAGATGTAGGGTTTTTGGTTCCTGATCAGTGATTTGTGAGAAACCAATGTAAGACCTCACAGCTCACAGTGCATGTCAGACCAAATGAGAATCATGAGCTCATGAGGAGCTGCCCAAGGAGCCCAGGCAAAGAATTGTGGCAAGGCACAGATCTGGCCAAGGTTACAAAAGAATTTCTTCATTACTCAAGGTTCCTAACAGCGCAGTGGCCTCCATAATCCTTAAATGAAAGAAGTTTGGGACCACCAGAAGTCTTCCTAGACCTTGCCGTCCAGCCAAACTGAGGAATAGTGGGAGAAGAGCCTTGGTGAGAGAGGTAAAGAAGAACCTCAAGATTACTGTGGCTGAGCTCCAGAGATGCAGTAGGGAGATGGGAGAAAGTTCCACAAAGTCAACTATCACTGCAGCCCTCCACCAGTTGGGCCTTTATGGCAGAGTGGCCCGACGGAAGCCTCTCCTCAGTGCAAGACATATGAAAGCCCGCATAGAGTTTGCTCAAAAACACATGAAGGACTCCCAGACTATGAGAAATAAGATTCTCTGGTCTGATGAGACAAAGATAGAACTTTTTGGTGACAATTCCAAGTGGTATGTGTGGAGAAAACCAGGCACTGCTCATCACCTGCCCAATACAATCTCAACAGTGAAACATGGTGGTGGCAGCATCATGCTATGGGGGTGTTTTTCGGCTGCAGGGACAGGGCGACTGGTTGCAATTGAAGGAAACATGAATGCGGCCAAGTATAGAGATATCCTGGATGAAAACCTCTTCCAGAGTGCTCTGGACCTCAAACTTGGCCAAAGGCTCACCTTCCAACAAGACAATGACCCTAAACACACAGCTAAAATAACAAAGGAGTGGCTTCAGAACAACTCTGTGACCATTCTTGACTGGCCCAGCCAGAGCCCTGACCTAAACCCAATTGAGCATCTCTGGAGAGACCTGAAAATGGCTGTCCATCAACGTTCACCATCGAACCTGATGGAACTGGAGAGGATCTGCAAGAAAGAATGGCAGAGGATCCCCAAATCCAGGTGTGAAAAACTTGTTGCATCATTTCCAAGAAGACTCATGGCTGTATTAGCTCAAAAGGGTGCTTCTACTCAATACTGAGCAAAGGGTCTGAATACTTATGACCATGTGATATTTCAGTTTTTCTTTTTTAATAAATTTGCAAAAATTTCTGTTTTTTCAGTCAAGATGGGAGTGTACTTTAATGAGAAAAAAAATGAACTTTTTAGAATTTACCAAATGGCTGCAATGAAACAAAGAGTGACAAATTTAAAAGGGTCTGAATACTTTCCGTACCCACTGTATATAGGGGCTGCATTATACTATATAGGGGATGCAATATACCATATGGGGGCTGCATTATACCATATGAGGGCTGCATTATACTATACGGGGTTGCATTATACCATATGGGGGCTGTACTATACCATATAGGTGCTGCATTATACTATATATGGGGCAGTATTATACCATATGGTGGCTACATTATACTATATTGGACTGCATTATACTATATTGGGGCTGCATTATACTATATTGGGGCTGAATTATACCATATGGTGGCTGCATTATACTATAACAAGGACTATGTGGTGCATTATACTATAAGTACTTTATGGGTGCTGCATTATACTCTATCAAGGACTTTGGGTAGTGCATTATACTATATAGGAGCTGCATTATAGCATATGGGGGTTGCAGTATACTATATATGGGGCTACATTATACCATATGGTGGCTACATTATACTATATGGGGCTACATTATACTGTATAGGGGCTGCATTATAATATATTGGGTTTGAATTATACCATATGGTGGCAGCAGTATACTATATCAAGGATTATGTGGTGCTTTATACTATATGTACCATATAGGGGCTGCATTATACTCTATAAAATACTATGCGGAGTGCATTATACTATATGTACTATACAGGGGCTGCATTATACTATATGGTGCCTGCATTATACTCTGTCAAGGACTATGGGCTGTGCATTATATTATATGTACTATATGGGGACTACATTATACTCTATCGAGGACTATGGGGTGTACATTATGCTATGATAGACTGTGGGGTGCATTATACTGTATAGAAGACAATAGGGGGTGCATTATACTGTATGGAGAACCATGGGGAGTGCATTATACTATAGGGAGAACTATGGAGGGTGCATTATACAATATGGAGAACTATAGGGTGCATTATACTGTATGGAGGACTATTGGATTTACATTATGCTATATGGAGGACTATGGACAGTACTATGGGACACATTATACTATGTGGAGGACTATGGGGCACATTATACTATATGGAGTTCTATGGGGTGTGCATTATACAATATGGAGGACTATGGGGTGCATTATACTATGTGGAGGACTATGGGGTGCATTATACTATGTGAGGACTATGAGATTGCCTATTCATTGAGTGATTGGATTGTTTATGCCGTAACAAAAATCATTGTTCTCAGCAGCACATTACCCCTGTGAAAACTGCAGATGTCTTGCTGATAGCATGATACTGAATGGGAACAGATTGATCTATAAGTGATCGTTTTGTCCCCATTATTCTCTGTCATCGGGTGTAAAAAGGCCGGAAACAAGTGCTGAACAACTTCAATATTGTCGATCATGCTTGTTTAACGGCCTGAACTCAGCGCATGTAAATACAACCTAAATGTTTCTGTGTGATGGTGCAATATGTTAGCATTTTGGGCACCACTTTAAACTTTTTCCCAAACCCCACATTGTCTTAAACCGGCCCTGGATGGGAGGAGAGAGAAGGGGTATGGGGCATGGTCTTACTGTGAGGGCACATTGTGGGGCAATGGGTGGGAAATTGTGAAAAGTGATACTATATAGCGATGGTCAGTGGGTGTGTGGGGGATATTATTATGGAGAGGGGCAGTATGTGTGATATTATTATGGAGAGGGGAATTGTGAGAGGAATAATTTACAGAGAGACAGTGAGGGGGGAATATTAAAGAGAAGGGCAGTGTAGGGGATGTTATACAGAGGGTCAGTGTTGGGGGGATATTATACAAAGGGGCAATATGGGGGATATTATACAAAGGGGCAGTGTGAGGGATATTTTGTGCAGCAAGGAACAATTATTATTTTTTCAGTGGTACAGCATAAGAGATATTTTTATTTATGAGGTAGTATAATGCTATTTTTATTTTTAATGGCAATTTGTTGGGAAGACTGAAGATGAGGGAATCTGGAGAAGTGAGCTGTAGGTGTGAAATCTTATCATGGCATCTGTACTACATGGAGGCAAAAGGGATAGGAATGACTTAAATAAGAGAAGATGTGATCTATAATGTACCTGGATGTAATTGTTTATTTTTGATACTGTCTGCATCTCATCAGTGCTGTGAATACTGTATGGTCCACAGTCTGATGGCTGGTAACAGCAAATCCAAAAACTAGTAAGGTTGGTGCTATATATATGTACTGAAGGTCATTCTGGTGATGCATTCATGTACTGACAGTGGTTCTGATGCTGCATTCATGCACTCATGCGGGTTCTGGCACTGCATTTATATACTGGCGGTCATTCTGGCACCTTATTTGGTCCTGGCACTGTACTCATGTACTGAAGGTGGTTTTGGTGTTACATTCATGTACTGACAGTGGCTCTGATCTTTTATACATGTAGCAATCCATAACGAGCTTCATTACTATGTTAAAGCTGAAAAATCCTCAAAACTTAGAGTTTTGTGATTATGAAGAGGACTTGGAGGATGTCTGTTCAATTTCTGACCACAAAAACCTGTGTGAGTTAGGGTGTGTTTACACTGAGTTTTTGGAGCAGAAACTCTCTGGATCCTTCCCAAATACTCAAAACTTTTTTCTGGGGATGTATTTACGTAAACACCCCATTAGATTTTTTTTGGCCCTTGGGATTGGTTCAGTATGACAATGTGGCACTTCGACCAAAAAATATTGTGCACCCCTTTCCCTATAGGAATGATTGACTCCTTGTTATGGAGTCAACTTCTCAGTGTGAGTCAACACCTTCATGAGATCTTTAAAAAAAAAAAAATTAGATAGACTGAAAAACTAGACACAGTGTGTTAACTGGGGTACCCTCTTAATTATTAAAAATGATAGAGGAGAAAACAAAAAATTCTATTTATATCTACCTTTAATGGGATCATTGAAGATTGTGAAAATTTAAAAAAACAATGGTCGTTGTTAACAAGGAGATATCTAATTTTACGAGAGTTTGAAAATCCCACTCTTATAAATGAAGTCATACGTTGAAAGATAAATTGGTTATATCTGATGCTGGCTCCAATAAAGGGGCTATCGAAATTGTTTAAGAGCCCAGAGGCCTGATAATTTTCCCTTTTTAGGGTGTGCATGTTGCAGTAACATGTCAGAAGGAAACAGGCAAGAGATACTGCATAAGCACAGATATACTGTACAAGTACGGCAATCTGCATTGTGCAGGTTATTACATGCATGGCCTAATTTACGGAAGCAAAACTATGATGAAGATCAAAGCTAGAATAAGCAAACATAAAAGTACCTAACGTACAGGTATCATGGATTTGCTAATGCCACAACACTTTATTGACAATGGACAGACAATTAGCCAATTGAGATTTAGGGTCATAGACCATGTTCCTTCCATAAGGAGATGGTGGAACAGACTGCAATTACTGAAAAAGAAGGCACTCAGAAGGATTTCAACACTTGATTATTTATGACCGAAGGGACTTAATACTGATTACAATCATTTATTTCGAGAAGTATGGTTTACTATACTGAATGTCAATGTGATTAACACAATCTACCTGCTTCATCTTCCAATATAGAAGAAGGTAGATTGTGTTAATCACATTGACCTTTGTAATGTAAGGTTTTGATTTTTGTATTTGTCTGTTATTTGTGTTATAAAATCTCATCCATAATTGAATTGATGAATATTATAATGAAAAGATATGGATTTGCTGAGGAATATCTTAACTACTGTTACAAGCACACTGCTAGGTTCAGATAGGGGCGAGACAGGTTACATGAATTCTTTGGAATACTGGGGGAACCGTTACTCAGGGCGACCATAGACCATGTGCTGCAGCTTCTCTCAGGCACACAGGAGTATTGACCCTCAGGTACAGACATTTAGGTTGGTTCACTTGCTGACCAGACACACTTGACCAGAGTCCTCATAAACAGTAGAACAGTAACATTTAATAAGAAGCTGCACAGCCAGTGCAAGTTAAGCATTACAAGCAACAGGCTCCAGTGACAAACAGTACAGTTTCCTTAGCAACACAGTAGTTCACAGTCTTCCCAGTAGTACAGGACAGCACAGTTCTAATGCAAAGGAACATTAATGAACACAGCATTCTTTACAGCACAGTGAGATGGAGGAAAGGGGGAGGGTTTGCTGAGGGAGATGATCCCTGTGATACCATTTCTTCCAGTCCTTATCTTTCTGCCTGACAATACTCTACCTGACCTGTGCTTAGCTTCATTCCTGACTTGAATCCTTTTCACTTGCAGGGACGCTTCTGTGAGAAACAGAACACACACACCACCTTTCTCTTCGGCTCCAGCCAGACAGTGAACAACTTCCCCACAATCCCCCTGGGGCTCTCCTAAAACACTCCCCTTCTCCTGTTACTGTGTCAACTCCTCTAGTTGCTGGATGCTTCTGGAACACAACACTTCCTGTCTCATGTGCTTGTGTTACTTCTAATAGTTGCTTAATGGTTTTAAAGAAACAGCACTACTTCTGCAAGTCACACTCTTCGCTCCTTTTTGAATGTCATCCTCGACATTCGTCTTAATTGGTCAATCTGACCAATTCTGAGACAGTGGTGAAAGTTGGATAGCTTTATATACAAATTGGCATTGTGAAATTGGTATAACGTTCATAAACATTGATAACAACCTAATCTTACGACCTTTTTCTTGTAGGATGCCTGTAAGAAATTAACAATTAACACAATTAAAACAATCAGCATCTCTTCAGCTGGAGCTTTTCGTACGTCTTCAACCAGCTCTCTCTTTCTATGCTTTAACAATTCTTTGTTTCTACAAAGTCTTTTAAGGAAAATCAAAGCATGAAAACAAGTCTTTCCACCAGGCAACATCTTCCATACTGCCTCTCGGTGGTGAATACCACTCAAGTGGGCTTACGTGGTCCACAGGGAGAGATACCTGTTTCCAGTCGACAGTCCTTGGCACTTGACTCGGTTCACCAAGAGTCTCATACGTCAGCATCATGGGCCTCCTCACTTCTCGAGTCGACATCCTCCTGGTGGGTTGTTCCTCAGATACCACTGGTTCTTCGGTCACAGAAGTTTCTTCCGCCACACTCATTTCCCGTGCTTCCTCAGATGCTTTTGGAGCTGCCTCTGTAAGTTCCTTTACTTCTCCTGAGTTGCTTGTTTCCACACGGTCTGGTAATTCTGCTCCTCTTTAGTGTCGATCGGTCTCTTCAGGGGCCGGTGTTCGATCATCAGATCTGAATTGAACTTCATCTGTACTCCTTGGTACGAACTCTGGAGCCTCAGGACTTAGTTCATTCTCCTGAGGATGGTACATCCCTCTCCTTGCCGGTCCGAGAAATACAACGGTGTGTTCTTCTCCATAGGAACTTTCAAGGTCACTATCCACCTCCTGAGCTTCAGTCTGTGGTGGTCCCTTAGTCGATCTTGGACGATGTAGGTCTACTTCTGTGAAGTCTTGTTGTGGTGGGAGATAATCACAGGGTAGTAGTAAATTCCGATGGACTATTCTGGTTTTCTTGTCTCCCGTTTCCAATCGGATTTCATACAATGGGCTGTCATCAGCTTTCCTCCTTACGACCACATACACCTTGTCTTCCTAGTATGAACAAAGTTTTCCTGGACCGCCTTTCTGACAATTCTGCTCCATAACATTTTCAATCATAGTACTCCTTACTCTTGCTCTGTCCTTGCGTAACCACTTTGGACACTATGTTGTATGCCTCTGCCATCCGTTCCTTCCATTTCCGAACGTACTCTGGATACATTCTCTAAGTCTCTGACACCGGAGTATTGAGCATGATGTTGATTGGATGTCTTGGCGATCGTCCATACAATAGGAAAAAGGGTGAGTAACTCGTTGCATCGCTCTTTGTACAGTTATAGGCATGTACTTTTGACAGAGAACTCTTCCAGTCTTTCTTCTCATCAGCTGTTAAAGTGTGCAACATCGCACATAATGTCTGGTTAAAACGTTTCACTTGTCCATTACACTCTGGGTGATAGGGTGTTGTGTGGGATCTCTGAATTCTACAGTACTTTCCTAGCTTGGCAAAGAGCTGGTTCTCAAATTCTCTGCCTTGGTCGTGGTGTAACCTTGTATGGAGCCAAAACCTCAAAGCAAAATCATTGAAGATCTTCTCTGTTGCTGTTCGACCCGATTTATTGGTGGTGGCATATGCTTGAGCAAATCGAATGAAATGGTCCATCACCACTAAGATGCATTTGTAACCACCCTTGCACGTCTCGAGATGTAGAAAGTCTATTGAGACCATCTCAAACGGATACGTAGTTTGGATATTGCCCATAGGTGCCCGGGTTCATGCGTTGGGACGTTTATCTTTCAGACACCCAAACTCCCTGGTCACGTACCTCTCAATATCTCTCTGCATATACGGCCAGAAGAAACGTTCACAGATAAAATTTGTTGTCCTTTCCACTCCCAGGTGTCCCATGTTTTCGTGGAGTTCTTTGAAGACCAACCTACGGAATACTCTGGTAGTACTAACTGCCGGTTTTGTCCTCCTTTACGATACAGGATACCGTCTTCACTGAGGTAGAGCTTCATCCATTCTTTAATTAAAACAGATACTGCTGGTGACTAATTGTCTCTCTCATGTTTACTTGGAAACCGATTTTGGTCCATATAAAATAGTATTCTACCAATTATCTGATCTTCCCGTTGTGCTCTAAGGATTTTCCCTTTTGGTAGTTGTTGAATAGATAGGGGGTTATCGTGTTCTCTCGCTTTTATGGTGGTTTCCACCGTCAACGGACACCACAATGGTGTGTCTTCCTCTTGATAAGCTTGTACTGCTTGGGTAGTGCTCTCAGTTGCTTCCAGACTGACTTCCTCCGAGCATTTTTGCATGAACTCCTCAGGCTCTAGTGGAATTCTTGACAATCCATCAGCATCCGCATTGCATTTTCCTGGCCTGTACTTGATGCTGAAATTGAAGTCAGCTAGTTCAGCGACCCATCTCTGACCCGTTGCATTCAGTTTGACTGTAGTGAGGACATAGGTCAAAGGGTTGTTTTCAGTGTATACCTCAAACTCTTTGTTGTAGTAGAGATAATCTCTAAATCGTTCACAGATAGCCCATTTCAATGCCAGGAACTTCAATTTTCCGGAATGTAGATGATAATTCTTCTTGGCGTCTGTCAACGTTCAAGAACCATAACCAATGACTCTCATTTTTCCATCTTGATGCTTATACAGGGCAGCTCCCAGTCCAACTTAAGAAGCGTCACAATGAAGAACAAATGGTAAATTGAAATCAGGATATCCCAAGATGGGTGGTTTTACCAGGTAGTCTACTAGTTCTTCCAATACCTCTTGGTGGTCTGCTGTCCAGAGAATGGGCTGTTGGGACGAAACGACATTGTTTATTTTAAGCCTGGTCCTACCCATGTTCTTCTTTTTCTCCGTGGGTGTTGTTGTCTCTGTCGTCCCCCCCTAAACGAGAGGCGGCAATCCTGAAGAAGTTCCGAACGTAAGTACGATAGTAGGAGAGGAATCCTAATATCTGCCTCAACTCCCCGATGGTAGAGGGCCCCTTGTCTTTTAAGGCCAGTACCGGAGCGATTTCTGCTGGGTCAATGGTATATCCTTCTCTGGACACAATTTTCCCTAGAAATTGGGCTTGTCTTTTGAACAGTTCACACTTCTTTGGGCTCAACTGAACTCTGTGTTGTCGATGCCGCTGTAATACGGTCCTCACGTGTTCAACATGCACCCGGAAGGTTTTGCTGTGTACCACATTGTCATCCAAGTACGGCTGGCAGATATCGTCCCTCAATCCTTCTAAACATGTCTCCATGCTCATCTGGAATACTGCTGAAGCTGCACTGAGCCCAAACGGTATGTGAATCCACTCATATAATCCCCATGGTATGATGAATGCTGTCAAGGGTCTACTGGAGTCTTCGACAAACCCTTGGTGGTATGCCTTACCCTGATCGAGGACAGAGAACCAGGTGCTTCCTGATAGGCTATCCAGCATATCTTGGATCTTTGGTATCGGGTGTCGATCAGGTACTGACTTTCAGTTTAGTTCCCGGTAATCATGACAGAGGCTCAAACGTACCGTCCTTCTTCCTAACACAAACAATAGGAGAGGAATAAGATGACTACGACTTTTGGATCCACCCTCTGTTTATGAGATCTTGTAAATATTCTTTCACTTCACGATGTAATGGTTTTGGCACAGACATGTAACTTCTGGTTACTGGGGTCGTGTCTTTCAAATTGATTTTCAAATGCAACAACGGGATACAGCCTATATCAGAGTCATCTTTGGAGAATGCATGACAATGTTCTCTCAGCATCTCTTTTGCTACCGCTAGATCTTCAGCACACAAGTGTTCCAGGGGTACTTGGGGATCCCAGGACCCTGAGGTGGGTTGCACAATTTCCTCCCCTAGGCAACTCTTGTTCCTTGGTGGGGAGACTGAAATCATGGTAGACCCCAGGGCAGGTCTCACACTGGCTGGATATACCGTTTTAACGGTTTTGATGTGACCTAAGACAGTCTTTGCATCCATTCTAATTTTGTGTTTCATAGTATTCATCACCGGTACTGTCACTCGAGCAAACCCACCAGTAGGAATCGTAAGCACAGTCTCACCTTAAACTAGGCCTTCCGGAAGTTCTGAGGAGTCTTTTGGCACGAACCGTCTTTTTAGGACTTTTCTTCTCGGTGCCACCGGGACTCCACACCTCACCCTCACCATTTGGTTTGCAGGGATGATGGTTGGGCGCAAGCCTACCTTGACTTCTTTTAGGTCCATTGTATTCTGTGAGTTCTTTACTCTATGAATCACGTTTTCCACCATGGCATTGGGTATGGCGAGCGATGTGGCGATTGAATAAACCACCAACGCCCCTGTCTTGTGTTTCGTGATGACCTCACTGATTACAATATAACCCAGGATAGGATCCTCTGCCTTGTTCTGATCACTGGTCACGAGAAAAGGTACCAAAAGCTGGATGGTGTTGCTGTTCATTGTGGCCCTGAGTTGGTAAGTCACTTCCACCCAGGCTATGAAATGGATTTTGGTCTGGTTGACGGCTTTGCCGTGGAGTTCCACTGGTCCCAAGAGTTCTTTTAGTGACCAAAGGCAAGTGTGTGGCAGGTAGTGCCGTCTCCATTCTTCATTTAAAAGGCTCACTTGGGCTCCTGTATCCCACAGTGCTTTTACTAGGAGTCCATCTAGCTGGCACTGCATAAAGCACCTTTCACCGATTAGGCTGATGAGGCTATCTTTACTGACTGAGGAGTCCTCCTCGCAGGAGAAGATCATTTGACCTCCACACTGGGCATTAAGTAACTGATGCCCCTGTCTCCGTTGCAGCTGTTGTAGACGGGAACACACTTGGGGATAGTACTGACGCAGCCGTTTTACCTCATGCGCCGTTCTGGGGTATGGTGACATTTGGATTTGCTTCTGGAGCCTCCTCCGTGTCGCGGTTACCAGTTGCTCTGCACTAGTAGCCTCCTGTCTTCTAACCCAAACGACCGTGGTGATTGGCAGTCCTTGGCATAATGTTCTTCCTCACGACATCTTAGACAGTGGACACACACCATACTCTGATTGTGATGAACGACACGTTTCATAAGCCGGGTATCTTCTGTTTTGGAACCCACTCCTGGGTCTGAGGGATACCAGTTCTGGCCTGGAACAAATCAACTTTTTCACCTCAATCAACTCGGCTTGCAGTTCTCCTATTACTTCCTCCCAGTCAGAGCTGGCAGGCCTCTCTTTTGTTGGAGATGTAAGGTTCCCTCTCGTAGGTGGACTGGAGCGTCTCCATGATGATCTTCGGAGGTCTCCAACTTCAGCTGACTCATTTTGGTGATTTTAAGAGCAAAGCCTTTCTTTAATTTATGTTTGCTCTCTGACTCCAAACTAGAGGCCTCTTTCATTTTTTCAATTAGGATTTCGTCCAAAATGCCAGGATCTTCTAGATACTGTTTCAGCTGCAACTTGATATCTTTGCTGATTAATCCCATTCCCAATGATCTCAAGAACTTCTTCTGGACTAGTCCAGCATCAAACTTCTCTTCCTCTTCTACATCTCTGGATGCAAACAACAGTTTATCCTTCAGTTCACTTGCTCTGAACAAGAAATTTTGAGGTGATTCATTATTTTTCTGTGAGAGGTTAATGAGATGGTGGATCAATTCTGAAGTACTCTCTTTTTTATAGTGCCCTTTTACAATTATTTTCAGCTGTTGCAAGGTAAGTTAACTTTTAATTTCTAGCATACTACGGAGGTTCAGTCCTGGGCTGATTGCTTTCACCACTTCCTCAACGATCTCATCTGGCTAGTAACCTTTCTGTAAGCCTGCATCGATCTGGTACAACAAGTTCCTATAAGAAAGTCTTTCTTTCTGTTCAGACTCTCCAATCTGTCCCAGGATCTTGAATTCTTTCCTTATGGTGATTTTTGGTGTTAGAGAGGACTGTCTCCCTAATTTATCTAACCGGAGCAGGTTAAAGGTTCTGTCTGAGTCTATCACTAGTGATGAGTGAGCACTAAAATGCTCGGGTACTCATTGCTCGGGTTGAGCACATTGGAATACTCGGGTTCTCGACCCAAGCAATGAGCCCAATGTAAGTCTATGGGAAACTCGAGCATTTTTCAGGCGGCTACCCCCCGGCGGTCAGCAGAGGGCCTAAAAATTGGCCAAATCGATGGGAACAGTGCTCAAATGACATGGGAACAGCATGGGGAAGACCCCTGGAAGCATCTCTGACTCCCAGATCACTGCTGTCAACAACGTTGTCAGAGTATTATGCCACTTTTACGGACTCACAATAAAACATACAAAAACGAAACCAAATTAGATTTTCCTGGGAAATATGTTACAGAACATCCTTTCCAGGGTAATGACTTGTGTATAAGGCAAAATAAATAACCAAAAACAAAAATACTTCTCCACACCTCGGGCTATGTTCACACGTAGCGTTTTTAATGCGTTTTTGCACTTTTGCATTGCTTTCAACCAAGACAAATGCATTCACCAAGAAATGTCATTTAAACATTTTACAACCTTATCTGGCCATGTGGTGTGTAACACATCATCAGACACATTCATACAGTGCTGAAAAGACATGGGAACAGCATGGGGAAGACCTCTGGAAGCATCTCTGACTCCCAGGTCACTGCCTATAATGTGCCCATCATAAGTGATCCTTGGCGCATGCGAAGATGCCTCCCGCCATGCACTTGTCGTTGCAGACTTGCAACAATCACCGTCCACATCCTTGTCCCAGTGCAGCGTTCAGTTGTCCCTACCCCTTTCCATGCTCGGTCCCCAGCCGCCACTGTTTTTCCCGGTATCGTCTCCGCCTTCCACAAGCACGGGTCCCAAATCATTACCCGTGCCCTCCCCAGTGCATTTACTGGGAAGGACCGCCTACCCACAAACACGTGGACAGGTGAATGTGGCCAGGGACGGTACGGAGCCAGTCCACAGCTTTTTTGCTGAGAGTTGTATTTCACCACAGCCATATTCTTTAGCTCGGTGAAAGGACTGGCATAGAGGGAAACCGTATCTACTCTGGGTGTCATTTCTCTCAGGAAGTCCTCTAAAGCAGCTTGTTGAAGAAGCAATGGCAGCCCATCCAACATCAACTCACACTTCTAGGTGGTGCTTTGACACAAACATCTTTCTTTGCGCATTTAATTTCATGACTACATAGTTGGGCAATGGCCTGATCTGCAATCCGGTTTGAAAAATAACATGCATAAGCACATCCGATCCACATTAAAAAACAGCCATAGAGTGTCCGGGATCCTTCCCCCACACTTTTCTTAGACAGGGCTGCTTCTCGGCAGGGTTGGACGGACCCACCAGAAAACCGGAGACTCCTCTGATGGGCCCTGGCCTCTCCTTCAGGAGAGTTCATACTGCCGAGGTGAGGCCATGATGATGATAGAGGCCACCATCTGCTTAGTTTTCTGTTACTTGGAATGCAAGCGCAAGTATGCAGCCAGCCACCCACCCACAAGCTGCAATACTAAACTGCCAGATTTTTGGGCAGCAGCTTGCACTTGAAATGTGGCCTTTTAGGCTCTTGGAGGCGGAAGATTTTCACAACCTCATGCCTCATGTCCATACTTGGTCCCCAGACGCCACTCTTTCTCCCAGTGTTGTCTCCACCTTCTACAAGCGTGGGTCCCTGAACATTACTGCTGGTACTTTTCTGTGGGAATTTGCTTGCCTCCTACCAGCCTGGAATATTTCCAGTAAACTATGGTACGACGCCATGGTATTAGCACTGCAACCAGTAACAGTAGCGAAGCCATCCCCAATTTCCTTCTCAGGAATTTTATTTGGCAGACTGAGTGGCTGCCAAAATTCATTAGTTTCTCACAAAGGAGCTGAAGATTGAGTGGCAGTAGGTGAAAGTTTCTCCTGCCTGTTAGATATTAGAGGGTGAATAGCAGCACATTGGATCAGTGGTTAGCACTGAAGCCTTGCAGCGCAGGGATCCTGGGTTCAAATCCCAGCAAGGACAACATCTGCAAGGACTTTGTTTGTTCTCCCCATGTTTGCGTGGGTTTCCACCTCAGTAAAAAAGCAGCCATAGAGTGTCCGGAAACCTTCCCACACAATTTTCTTAGCCAGGACTGCTTCTCGGCAGGGTTGGACTGTCCCACCAGAGAATCCTCTGGTGTGCCCTGGCTTCTACATTAGGAGAGATCATGATAGCGCTAACTTTGCAGCTGCTATGGGGCTCTTGAGCGGGGGAGAAAGGTGAGCCCTCAGAATCAAATCCTCTTGTGGGCACAATGTTTATTAATCTGAAACAGCTTCTCAGTGGGAGTTGTATTTCACCACAGCCATATTCTTTAGCTCGGTGAAAGGACTGGCATAGAGGAAAACCATATCTACTCCTGCTGTCATTTCTCCGTCACCAGGTTCTGCCCATTGTCACACACGACCATGACTGGCTGTATGTTCAGCGGTGAGAGCCACAGATCAAGCTGCTGTGTTACAGCTTTCAACAACTCTGCAGTGCTGGGTGGTTTGTCACCTAAGCATTAAGCATGTTATCTTCAGCACAGCCTGTTGCCGCTTGGCCAAGGCAGTGATGCAGTACTTTCAGCTTGTGACTGATGTGGTCATTTCGGAGATGGAGGAGGAGGTGCAGGAGCTGAACAATGTGATTTCATTGAGGTTACATTGGCGACTCTGTTTTTATACTAAAGAAAGATCCTACTGTTTTTTTTTTACACTATTTTTTAAGGCAAATGAATTCACCGGGAATTGTCATTTTAACGTTTTACAACATTATCTGGCAATGTGGTAAGTGACACATCATCAGACACATCCTGTTTCATTGATGATGGAGGGACTCTGAAAGACACATAGAGCAGGGCCACAGTAACGAGTACGACATGTTCCCATTAGAAAGGAGAGAGTCTGCTATACAGTTATAGGGTATGCAGTGAATCCAACGGCTGACCAAATTTAGGAAAAACCCCACTAAGAATTTAAAGACACATAGAGCAGGGCCACAGTAACAAGTACGACATGTTCCCATTAGAAAGGAGAGGGTCTGCTATACAGTTATAGGGTATGCAGTGAGTCCAACGGCTGACCAAATTTAAGAAAAAACCCACTAACAATTTAAAGAGACATAGAGCAGGGCCACAGTAACGACAAATTCCCAATAGAAAGGAAAGAGTCTCCCATAGTGTTGGTCTATGCAGTGAATGCAAGGGCTGCCAAAAATTTGGAGGCATTTCAATGACCCTTGGAAGAGACAAGGAGGTCAGAGGGCCTCCCCAAAACAATGTTCCCATTATTAGGAAGTGGGTCTCCCATAGTGTTGACATATGCAGTGAATGCAACAGTTGCCAAAAATTTGGAGGCACTTCAATGCCCCTTGGAAGAGACATGGAGGAGGGCCTCATAAAAAATGTTCCCATTAGAAAGGAGGGGGCTTCCTATACTTGTAATACCCATGTGTTAGAACCTTGCTGTTAGGTTTTTTTTCCTTTGCTGGTCACATGACCTTGTTGGCCTATTTAGTCCTGCTCCGCCCTTCTGGCTTTGCTGGACTTCATTGTATATCTACTTTCTAGCTAGCCTGTGCTCTGTATCTAACTCTGTTAGTTTGCTTGGTCTACGGACCTCTATGTTCTATCTATTTTGTTTGTTCGTCTGTCTGCTACTATTTCTGTTAGGAGGTGTCCCATATTCCTCCCAGTCCTTAGTACTTGTAGGGATTCCCTCCCCACATCTATAGGTCTTCGTACAGACTAGATTAGGACTTTAGCAGGTCTGATCGCAGGATCAGGTTCCCTGTTACATCGTAGGGATTCAGCTGAGTCTCATAGTAGGGACAGATCTCCTCTCTTTCCTTAGCTTTGGTAGCAGAACATAACAGTAAGTCCAGCCAGCAAATTCTCTAAGGAAAGATTTTTCTGTTCCATCATGGTGTCGGTTCAGGATTTGGCTCATCGCCTGCAGGGACTCTCTCTGGAGGTGGCCGAGCTCCGTCAGCACGTGAGTAACTGTCCTGGAGCACATTTCTTGGAGCCTAAGGTATGTTTGCCGGATTTGTTTTTTGGTGAACACCGAGAATTTTTTTCATTTAAAAATGCTTGCTTATTGTATTTTCGTTTGAGACCTAAGTCCTCTGGGGATGAATCCCAGCGCGTAGGGTTCATAATGTCACTTTTGCGCAAAGAGCCTCAGGAGTGGGCCTTTTCTTTGCAACCTAGTGATTCATGCTTCAGATCAGTGGATAGTTTTTTTTCTGCTTTGGGACTATTATATGATGATCCTGACCGTGTCGCATCAGCTGAGACTGAGTTGAGACGTCTAAAACAAGGATCGGGTAATGTGGAAAAATATTGTACACATTTTCGTCGTTGGTCCACTCAAACAGGGTGGAACGATTCTGCTCTGAAAAGTCTATTTCTTGCTGGGCTCAGTGAAAGGGTTAAAGACCTGCTAATTGCTTATCCTACACCTGAAGATTTGCAACAGGCTATGCAATTAGCTATACGGGTGGATAGAAGACTGCGTGCTAGGGTTAATGAGAGCAAATCCTCTGCTATGTCAGTTTCTGGTTATGATAATGTGTGTACTAACAGTGGTGAACCGATGGAGATTGGATCGGTGGCACCTCGCTCTCAAGAAAAAGACCGTCGTTTTTCGCAAGGCTTGTGTTTCTACTGCGGAAAATCTGGTCATTTGATTAAAGGCTGTGAGCTTCGTATGAAGAAAGAAAAAAAAAAAGGTCAGTCACGCCCGTATTGCCTGTTTAAATTCCAAGGGTATATTTTTAGCTGCTTCCACGATTGCTCAGGAAAAATTAATGGAATTTCGGGTGTTTGTTGATTGCGGGTCTACACTGAATGTAATTGATGGGGGATTCGTGGAAAAACTCAATTTAAAACCTGAACCTTTGTCATCCCCCATTGCTGTGGTTTCTGTGGATGGCTCCCCTTTGAAGAATATTACTCTCAAGGTCAGTGAATTTCCTCTCACTATTAATGGTGTTCACCATGAGAAATTGGATTTGGTAGTGTTGAATAACTTGCCTTCTCCAGTAATATTGGGTTTGCCCTGGTTAAAATTTCACAATCCTGTACTGGATTGGTCTACCAGTGAAATTAAATCCTGGAGCCATAAATGTTATGACAAGTGTTGTAACGGGCGTATTGCAGCTTTGGATAGGGGAGAATTGCCTGTTCCTATTCAGGATTTTTGGAGAGTTTTTTCTGAGAAGGAATCGCAGGTTTTGCCTCCCCATGGAGACTATGATTGTTCTATTGAATTTGTCCCTGGAGCGACTCTTCCTAAGAGTCGTTTATTTAACCTTACTATTCCTGAGAGGAAGGCTTTGGAGGAATACATACAGACAAGCTTGGCCGCCGGTCACATTAGGCCCTCTAAGTCTCCTGTGGCGGTTGGATTTTTTTTTGTAAAAAAGAAGGACGGCGGTTTACGTCCTTGTCTGGATTTTCGTGAGATTAACAAAATTACGGTACGCAATCCTTACCCACTGCCATTGATTCCTGATCTGTTTAACCAGTTATTGGGGGCCAAGTGGTTCTCTAAAATTGACCTTAAGGGGGCATACAATCTGTTGCGCATGAAGGAGGGTGATGAATGGAAGACTGCTTTTAACACTCCTGTGGGTCATTTTGAGAATCTGGTTATGCCTTTTGGTCTCACTAATGCTCCTGCATTTTTTCAGAATCTGATTAATGACATCCTTAGACCTTTGATCGGTAAAAATGTGGTTGTGTATTTGGATGACATTTTGATTTATTCGCCAGATCTGGAGTCTCATTGGCGGAGCGTGCGTGAGGTATTACAGTTATTAATGGACAATTCGCTTTTTGCTAAGCTGGAGAAATGTGAGTTCGCTGTACAGAGAATTAGTTTTTTGGGCTACATTATCTCCAGCAAAGGTTTTGAGATGGATCCGGTTAAGGTTCAGGCTGTGCAGGAATGGCCTAGGCCTATTGGTTTGAAATCGATACAGAGGATTTTGGGTTTCGCCAATTACTATAGAAAGTTCATAAAAAAATTTTCTAGTATTGTCAAACCTCTGACTGATCTCACCAGGAAAGGTGCTGATGCGGTTCAGTGGTCTTCTGAGGCCATTGAAGCTTTTGTGTATCTCAAGGAGAGGTTCACCTCTGCTCCCATCCTTATGCAGCCTGATGTTACTAGGCCGTTTTTGGTTGAGGTTGATGCTTCCTCTGTGGGGGTTGGCGCAGTATTGTCTCAGGATAACGGGGATGGATTACATCCCTGTGCCTTTTTTTCCAAAAAATTTTCGGAGACTGAATTGAATTACGATATTGGTAATCGGGAATTATTGGCTATTAAACTCGCATTTGAACACTGGCGCCACTTCTTGGAAGGTGCGGAATTTCCCGTTCAGGTTCTTACGGATCATAAAAATCTGATATATCTTGATGCTGCCAAGCGCCTGAATGCCCGTCAGGCTAGGTGGGCACTGTTTTTCTCGCGGTTTAATTTCTCCGTTACTTACATCCCTGGTACTAAGAATGTTAAGGCGGATGCCTTGTCTCGCAGTTTTTCTCCCATAGTCGGTGCTGAGAAAGAGGAAAACATTTTACAAGAAGGTGTTGTGATAGCTGCTTTAGACTCCGTTTTGGAAGATGAGATTCTTAAAGCTCAGGAGAATGCTCCATCTAACACTCCTCATGGGAGGTTGTTTGTGCCTGAGACCTTTAGGAGAGATTTGTTTGTTGAGTGTCACGAATCTCGGTTGGCAGGTCATCCCGGAATCTCTGAGACCAAGAGACTGGTGGGTCGCAGTTTTTGGTGGCCTGGATGGCAGAAGGAAGTCATTAAGTGGGTGCGCCAATGTACTATATGTGCTAGATCTAAGTCCTCACATACTCCTGCTGCGGGGTTGCTTTGTCCTTTGGAGGTCCCCAGTGCTCCTTGGACACATTTGGCTATGGACTTTATAACTGACCTTCCCCCCTCTGAGGGTTTTACTGTCATCTGGGTGGTCGTGGACCGCTTTAGCAAGATGTGTCACTTGGTTCCCTTCGTCAAACTGCCCTGCGCTAAAACTCTCGCTAAGGCCTTTGTCAAGGAAATTGTCAGACTTCATGGCGTTCCTACTGACATTGTTTCTGATAGGGGTCCTCAGTTCGTGGCTCGTTTTTGGCGTGCCTTTTGTGACAGGTTGGGAATTCATTTGTCGTTTTCGTCCGGATATCATCCTGAATCTAATGGCCAGACAGAAAGGAAAAACCAGGATGTTGAGCAGTTCTTGCGTTGTTTTGTGGCAGACAATCAAGAGGGGTGGTCTGAGTTTCTGCCACTTGCCGAATTTGCTCTGAACAATCATACATCTTCTTCTGCTGGTTGTTCGCCTTTTTTTTGTTGTTCTGGGAGACATCCGTCGTTTGGGTCGTTCTCCAAGTTGGGATCTGCCGTGCCTGAGGAGGAGAATTTTTCCGGTGATTTGGAAAGAGTTTGGACGGATGTGCGTGGTAATCTTCAGGAGGCCAACAGAAAATCTAAAGACTACTTTGATAGGAAACGACAGGAGGTTTTGTTCGCTGTTGGTGACATGGTTTGGTTGTCCTCTAGGAATCTGCGGTTGAGGATTCCTTCTAAGAAATTGGGTCCCAAGTTTGTAGGGCCCTTTAAGGTGCTTCAGGTTGTCAACCAATCTGCTGTTAGGTTGGAGGTTCCTACCTCCTGGAGAATTAATCCGGTCTTTCATGTCTCTCTGTTAAAAAAAGCTGTTGTGTCGGATGGTGACGCCTCTGCCTCTGTTCCTCCGGTGGTGGAGGACGGGGAATATGAAATTTCTCGCATCCTTGACTCTAGACGGTATAGAGGTAGTTTGCAGTATCTTGTGGCCTGGAAAGGTTTCGGACCCGAGGATAACTCTTGGGTGAGGTCAGATGATGTTTCCGCGTCCAGACTTATCAGAGCGTTTCACAGGAGATTTCCTGATAAGCCTGGTCCTAGGGGATCCGGAGGATCCTCTTAGAAGGGGGGGTACTGTTAGAACCTTGCTGTTAGGTTTTTTTTCCTTTGCTGGTCACATGACCTTGTTGGCCTATTTAGTCCTGCTCCGCCCTTCTGGCTTTGCTGGACTTCATTGTATATCTACTTTCTAGCTAGCCTGTGCTCTGTATCTAACTCTGTTAGTTTGCTTGGTCTACGGACCTCTATGTTCTATCTATTTTGTTTGTTCGTCTGTCTGCTACTATTTCTGTTAGGAGGTGTCCCATATTCCTCCCAGTCCTTAGTACTTGTAGGGATTCCCTCCCCACATCTATAGGTCTTCGTACAGACTAGATTAGGACTTTAGCAGGTCTGATCGCAGGATCAGGTTCCCTGTTACATCGTAGGGATTCAGCTGAGTCTCATAGTAGGGACAGATCTCCTCTCTTTCCTTAGCTTTGGTAGCAGAACATAACACCATGCACTAAGTGTATGGACTGACAAACATTTACCCCTGGGGGTAGGCATGAGCATACTGTATAAAAAATTTTTTTACAGGCATCATAAACACCCTTTAAAAAAATTATGTGGGTGTTGCATCACGGACCACGGTCACCCTGGTGATATGGTGGTGGAGGATGAGGAGAAGGAGGATCACAAGAGCTAATAGCCAAAATAAGGAAGCGTATACCCATGTCTGGGTGTGAAAACGTGCATGAGAATACACCTCCCAAGGAAAGACTCTGGATTTGAGTTTATGTTATGCTGCTATCATTTGGTGGTGTTGAGTAGTCTGGCCCAATCCAGCCCTTGTTCATTTTTATAAGAGTCAGCCTGTCAGCAGTTTCAGTTGACAGGCGGATGCGCTTATCAGTTATAATTCCACCAGCTGCACTAAAAACCCGCTCTAATAAAACGCTAGTGGCAGGGCAGCCCAGAACCTCCAAGGCATAGAGAGCCAGTTCATTCCAAGTATCCAGCTTGGATACCCAATAATTATAAGGCACAGAGGAATCATGGAGGACATTGGTACAGTCGGCAAGGTACTCCCTCAACATCTTCCCAAACTTTGCACTCCTTGCGAGAGTATCCCTGCCTCAAGGCCTGTGCGATGGGAGGGGTTCCCCGACAGTGTTTCCCTCCCTCTGCTAGATTGAAGTTATGTCTCTCTCGCTTGTACTCCTTGGTTGTCCAAAGAAGTGTGCCTTCTGCCGCCAGCGTTTTCAGATGGGAATTTTTTTAATAGTTACGCAACAAGGGCCTTCTGGTACAGCCCCATTTTTGTAGACCTGTCCGCCTCAGGAATAAGAGATATAAAGTTCTCCTTGTAGCGTGGGTCTAGAAGTGTCACCAACCAGTAATGACTGTCACCTAAAATTTTGAGAACGCAAGGGTCATGGGAAAGGCAGCGTAACATAAACTCAGCGATGCGTGCCAAACTACTAAGAGGCAAGACTTCCGTGTCCTCACCAAGAGGATGACTGACCATGCTTTCCTCCTCCTCTCTGTCCTCTGGCCATCCACGCTGAACAGACGGTATGACAGCTGTGCAGGTAGTACCGTCTATAGCGCATGAAACTAGCTCCTGTCCTTCCTCCTCCTCCTCCTCTTCCTCATTGTCACCAAATCCACGTTGGGATGAGATGAGGCTGGGCTGTGTGTAATCACCCTGTATGGTACCTTGCTCCATCTCATCGTGTTCCGCCTGCAATGCATCCACTATGATTGTGAGCAGAGAGCGTTTCAGAAGACAGAGAAGCGGGATGGTGACACTAATTTTGGCGCCATCTCCGCTCACCATCTTAGTGCAGTCCTCAAAGTTTTGGAGGATGGTAAATATGTCTGACATCGATGTCCACTCCTGAGGTCTTATGTGTGGAGTCTGAACTGAATAACGATGGCCTTGTTGATGCTGGTACTCAACAACTGCCCTCTTCTGCTCACAAATGTTTCCCAACATCTGCAGTGTAGAGTTCCAGCGCATGGGGACATCACACACCAGTCTGTGAGCCGGAAGCTGCAAACGCTGCTGAAACACAGCAAGGGCGGTGGAAACTGTAGCTGACTTTCTAAAATGGGCACACAGGCGGCGTACTTTAACAAGCAGATCCGGCAGCTCCGGGTAGGATTTGAGAAACCACTGAACCACGAGGTTAAGCACATGGTCCAGTTATGGTACGTGTGTGAGCTTGCCTCGCCTCAGAGCCGCCACCAGGTTCCGGCCATTGTCACACACGACTATGCCTGGCTGTAGGTTCAGTGGTGTGAGCCATAGATCTTTCAGAGCTATCCACAACTCTTCAGCATTGTGCGGTTTGTCACCTAAGCATATTAGCTTCAGCACAGCCTGTTGCCTTTTGGCCGAGGCAGTGCTGCAGTGCTTCCAGTTTGTGACTGATGTGGTCATTTCGGACATGGAGGCTGAAGAGGAGGAGGAGGCTGAGGAGGATGATGTGCAGGAGCTGTAGACCATGGGGGCAACCCTGATTGACCTAGGGCCCGCAATCCCTGGCGTCGGGTGGACGTGTTCCATCCCAAGGTCCGACTGGGTCCCGGCTTCCACTATGTTAACCCAGTGTGCCGTCAGCGAGATATACAGTCCCTGCCCACAAGCACTTGTCCACGTGTCCTTGGTTAGGTGGACTTTCCCGGTAACTGCGTTGTTCAGGTCACGGCTAATGATTTGGGACACGTGCTTGTGTAATGTGGGGATGGCACACCGGGAGAAATAGTGGCAGCTGGGGACCAAGTACCGAGGGACGGCCACCGCCATAAGGTTGCAGAATGCTTCCCTCTCCACGAGCCTAAAAGGCAACATTTCGAGCGCAAGCAGTTGTGAAATATGAGAGTTTAGTAGTGTGTTCTGTGGGGCATTGGCTGCATATTTGCGCTTGCGTTCCAAGGACTGGGGAATAGACAACTGAACGCTGCGCTGGGAAAAGGACATGGACTTGCTTCCTGATGCTACTACTTGAGAGTACGCAATGATAGGCTCAGGGCAGGAGGCATCTTCGCATGCACCATGGACAAGGGATTGGCTTGCATGCACAACAGCGGAAGAAGCAATAGTGCCACCTGCAGACACTGTTCCTGGACCCTGGGGTACGGCCCACAAAGTCGGGTGCTTTGATGCCTTGTGCCTGATCATGCTGGTGGTGGTCAGGCTGGTCGTTTTTCCACCCCTGCTGATGCTGGCCTGGCATGTGGTGCAAATGGCCTTTTTGGGGTTATCGGCAGAGTCTTTAAAAAACAACCAGACTCGGGAAGACCTAACAGTTGTAATGGCAACTTCCTTCGTGTTGGTGTTACGGGGAACGGGTGTCTGCCTTCTGTCTGCGACCACCACACTGCTTCTTCCTGCCTGTTGGGGTGCTCTGCCTCCCCCCCCGTGTGCTGCTGTCCTCACTCTGCATGTCCTCCTGCCAGGTTGGGTCAGTTACTATATCATCCACCACCTTGTCTTCCACTTCCGCACCCTGGTCCTCCTCCTGACTTTCTGGCAATTGTGTCTCATCATCGTCCACCTCTTGTGACACTTTCCGACAGTCGCCTTCATGTGACCGTGACTGCTTCAATATTTGGGCATCGCTACATGCGATCTCCTCTTGCCCCGCTTCAAGTGGACCGGGCGAGGGGCCCGAATCTATAAATGGAAAAGTGAACAGCTCTTCAGAGTGTTCAAGTGTGGGATCAGTTGTCTCCGGGCACTTCGCATGGTGGGAGAAAGGAAGATCAGGGTGAGGAATATGCTGTCCAGACTCACGGCTACTGCAACTTGACCGTGTGGAAGACAAGGTGGTGGTGGTGGTGGTGGTGGCTAAGTGACTGGAAGCATTATCCGCTATCCAACCAACAACCTTCTGACACTGCTCTGGGTTAAATAGTGGTGTGGTCCCCTAGGAATTGGGACAGGAAGGTTGGGCGAGAAGATGTGGGTGTTTGTTGTGGCACAATTTCAGCTTGCCCACGGCCTTGTCCTCGGCCTCTGCATGCACCATCACCATCACGTCCAGTTCCCCGTCCTTTGCCACATGCCTTGCCCATTTTAAATGGAGGAGAGTATATTCCACGCTCACTACAAATGACTGAGTTTAGAGCGAACTTATATGTGATCCATGTGATGGAGAAAACAGAATTTTAATACCTGGCCTGTAGGTAACTAGTTTGAACAGCAATCTGGTGTGAATTCCTTCACTGACACACTGAAAGAAATTTTTAATGGAGGCCAGAAATGGCAGTGTTTTCTGACAACGTAAATGTGATCCGTGTGACAGAGAAAACAGAATTTTAAATACCTGGCCTGTAGGTAACTAGTTTGAACAGCAAACTGGTGTGAATTGCTTCACTGACACACTGAAGGAAATTTTTAATGCAGGCCAGAAATGGCAGTATTTTCTGACAACGTATATGTGATCCGTGTGATGGAGAAAACAGAGTTTTAAATACTTAGCCTGTAGGTAACTAGTTTGAACAGCAAACTGGTGGGAATTGCTTCACTGACACGCTGAAGAAAATTTTTAAAGGAGGCCAGAAATGGCAATTTTTTCTGACAACGTGTATGTGATCCGTGTGACGGAGAAATCAGAGTTTTAAATACCTGGCCTGTAGATAACTAGTTTGAAGAGCAAACTGGTGTGAATTGCTTCACTGACACACTGAAGGAAATTTTTAAGGGAGGCCAGAAATGGCATTATTGTGTGACAACGTATATGTGATCCGTGTGACCGAGAAAACAGAATTTTAAATACCTGGCCTGTAGGTATCTAGTTTGAACAGCAAACCAATGTCAAAAACTTTGCTGACACAGTGAAAAAAATTGGATTGGAGGCCAAAAATGGCAGTATTTTCTTAAAACGTATTTGTGATCCATGTGACGGAGAAAACACAGTTTTAAATAGCTGGATTTCTAGCGCTGTAATATGGAAAGGACCTGGCTGTATTCTGCAGTGCCAAAAGCAAATGGCGCAGAAAAACGGTGTTCTCTGGATTTCTTTTTAAGCAAATAATGAGGATTAAGATCCAAAAAAAAGTATTCCTGGCTCCTGAGACCTGGGCCTTTGTATATAAAAAAATCTAACAGCAGCAGAAGGCATAATTGGAATGGCGCCTCTTGTGCTATATGCACTACAGTCTGATATATACACTTCCTGCCTATATACCCTGCCTGCCTGATATCTCTGCAGATGGATTAGTTAGTCCTCAAAAGGACTGTTTGTTAAGATAGATATGTGTAATATACGGTTTTTCTCCCTTCACTAACTAATACATAAGCCAATCTCTCCCTGACGTAGCAGCACCTCTCCCTACTCTATTATAGGATTCACAGAAAACCACATGTTTTGGGTGAGGATTAACAATTATTCAACATTATCTCCCACCTATTATCCCCATCGGGACATGATATTTTATGGAAAGCAAACTCCATAATAACTATAAGACCTACAAGTACCAATCGGAGTCATATGCTTGAATAAAATCAAAAGACCTTTATTAAATATACATAATACAGACAATGATTAAAATTTTATATAGAGGTGAAGTTTGGAGAGACTCAACATAAAGTCTCTGCAGGGTAAGTAACGCCACATATAATGTAGTGATTTAGCCAGTTATAACTAGAGATGAGCGTTGTTCTACTTGAACTGTTCGCCAATCTCAAATTCGAGCTGTTTTGGGCGGTGTTCGAGCCGTTCGGCGAACACGAACGATTTGAGAAAAATTCGGCTGTTCGAGGTTATGTTCGATAACTGTTCGTGCACCAAAATCAAACTGGATTTTTTCTCAGTAATGATGAAAATTAATGTTAATACGCAGTTTGAGTGTACAGCGGGGTGGGGGGAAGGGCAGGGGATGGATCTCTGCAGGAATAATGAAGATCTCCATTTTTTTTTCTCTTTCCCGCATTTACAGTGGGGAGGTGCAATCTGTCAGCCTAGCTTTTTTCACACAAGCAAGGGCATGTGTCATTGGCAGTGTATGTCACATGTCCTTGCCCTATAAGACCAAGCCACTTTCCCCGTCGCCACCATTTTCTCACTGCTGCAGCTGCGTGTTAGACGGCACCGCTGTTGCTGTGTGCGCTATACCTTGTTAATTTCAAGCCAATTTTCGCACAAATCTACAGATAGCTTGGGAGTAGGGAATAGTTGTGATTGCAGTCCTTTTAAGGACTAGGTTACAGCATTCCCTACGACTTTTATCAGGCAGGTCTGTGCTCTTAAATAGATAGATTGTGGGAGTAAAGACTAATTGTAATTGCAGTCCTTTTCAGGACTAGGTTACATCAGTTCCTATCAGTTTTTGCCAGGCAGGTCTGTGCCAGTGCTGTGCAAGTTTTTTTCACAGCATTTGGCTGAATCTAGCAAAGCTAATCCTTTTTGGCCTATTGCAGAGTGTGTTAGTCAGTGGAGTAGCCTATCTGTGTTGCAAGATATACCACCTGTGTATAGAATACCAATTTTTTTACTGCACCTAGTGAAGTAAAATCTTTTGGGCATAGCATCATTCTATTAGTCCATCTATACTGACCTCCATCAGGTTGCAAATTGAATATAATTTTTTTCTGCATCTAGCTCTGAAAAAATATTTGGCCTTCTAGCAGTGTGTGGGACTTTCTCTATTAGTCCATCTATACTGACCTCCATCAGGTTGCAAACTGAATATATTTTTTTTCTGCATCTACCTCTGAAAAAATATTGGGCTTCTAGCTGTGTGTGGGACTTGTTCTATTAATCCATCTATACAGACCTCCATCAGGTTGCAAACTGAATATAATTTTTTTCTGCATCTACCTCTGAAAAAATATTTGGGCTTCTAGCAGTGTGTGGGACTTGTTCTACTAGTCCATCTATACTGACCTCCATCAGGTTGCAAACTGAATATATTTTTTTTCTGCATCTACCTCTGAAAAAATATTGGTCTTCTAGCTGTGTGTGGGACTTGTTCTATTAATACATCTATACAGACCTCCATCAGGTTGCAAACTGAATATAATTTTTTTCTGCATCTACCTCTGAAAAAATATTTGGGCTTCTAGCTGTGTGTGGGACTTGTTCTATTAATCCATCTATACTGACCTCCATCAGGTTGCAAACTGAAAATAATTTTTGTCTGCATCTAGCTCTGAAAAAATATTTGGCCTTCTAGCAGTGTGTGGGACTTTCTCTATTAGTCCATCTATACTGACCTCCATCAGGTTGCAAATTAAAAATAATTTTTATCTGCATCTACCTCTGAAAAAATATTTGGGCTTCTAGCTGTGTGTGGGACTTGTTCTATTAGTCCATCTATACTGACCTCCATCAGGTTGCAAACTGAATATAATTTTTTTCTGCAACTAGCTCTGAAAAAATATTTGGCCTTCTAGCAGTGTGTGGGACTTTCTCTATTAGTCCATCTATACTGACCTCCATCAGGTTGCAAATTAAAAATATTTTTTATCTGCATCCAGCTCTGAAAAAATATTTGGCCTTCTAGCAGTGTGTGGGAATTTCTCTATTAGTCCATCTATACTGACCTCCATCAGGTTGCAAATTAAAAATATTTTTTTGTCTGCATCTATCTCTGAAAAAATATTTGGCATTCTAGCAGTGTGTGGGACTTTCTCTATTAGTCCATCTATACTGACCTCCATCAGGTTGCAAACTGAATATATTTTTTTTCTGCATCTACCTCTGAAAAAATATTGGGCTTCTAGCTGTGTGTGGGACTTTCTCTATTAGTCCATCTATACTGACCTCCATCAGGTTGCAAATTAAAAATAATTTTTATCTGCATCCAGCTCTGAAAAAATATTTGGCCTTCTAGAAGTGTGTGGGACTTTCTCTATTAGTCCATCTATACTGACCTCCATCAGGTGGCAAATTAAAAATAATTTTTTGTCTGCATCTAGCTCTGAAAAAATATTTGGCCTTCTAGCAGTGTGTGGGACTTTCTCTATAAGTCCATCTATACTGACCTCCATCAGGTTGCAAACTGAATATATTTTTTTATGCATCTACCTCTGAAAAAATATTGGGCTTCTAGCTGTGTGTGGGACTTGTTCTATTAATCCATCTATACAGACCTCCATCAGGTTGCAAACTGAATATAATTTTTTTCTGCATCTACCTCTGAAAAAATATTTGGGCTTCTAGCTGTGTGTGGGACTTGTTCTATTAGTCCATCCATACTGACCTCCATCAGGTTGCAAATTAAAAATAATTTTTATCTGCATCCAGCTCTGAAAAAATATTTGGCCTTCTAGCAGTGTGTGGGACTTTCTCTATTAGTTCATCTATACTGACCTCCATCAGGTTGCAAACTGAATATATTTTTTTTCTGCATCTACCTCTGAAAAAATATTTTGGCTTCTAGCTGTGTGTGGGACTTTCTCTATTAGTCCATCTATACTGACCTCCATCAGGTTGCAAATTGAATATAATTTTTTTCTGCATCTAACCCAGCCAATAGTTTTGGCCTAATACCACAGTTTGGCCACTCAGCTCTGCTCGGTTCCCATCCATTGTTTTTTTTGTGCAAACAACTCCAGAGTTGTGAATTAGTTAACCACCAAAATGAATGGAAAAAGGCCTGCTGCTGGTGGAAAGGGGAATAGGCGTGTTGGGAAGGGGAAAAAAGGTTGTGTCCGTGGGGTAGGTGTTAAAGCAACAGTAACATCTGCAGAAGAAAGACCATCTTCCAGCCAAACTAAAATGTCTACTTCTTTTAGCGGACAATGTGATAAGATCCCTTTCTTACGGCCACGCCAATCGCTACAAATTCCAGATGAGGCACAAAAACAGCAGGTGCTTCAACGGATATCAAGTGCTCCTTTAAGTGGGCTCTCCTCCACATCAACTTCAACATCACAAATACTCTAGTCCTCAAAGGTGTCACCCCAATCGCACTTGCTTCCTCACAGCTCCCAAATCTCCAGCTGACCGTCTGAGTATGAGGTAGAACAGATGGTTGAGTCTGCAGAGCTGTTTACTCATACTATAGCCTGGGAATCAGAGGTCGACTCCAGCGCTTCTGTGAATCCAGACCAGGAAATGATCTGCACTGATGCCCAGAATCTTTATGAATCGGATCCAGGACCAGACGCAGAAGGTTCTGACCATAATGTAGACCCTCATTCCCAAACTGTAACTCCTGTTGGTGGAGACAATGAGGAAGACGATGATGAGACTCAAATACCTGATTGGAGCGACAACTTTAGTTTTTTGTCAGGGCAGGAACAGGTTGGCTCTGAGGACGACGGGTGTGATAACGCACAGGGTGATGATGATGAGGTTGGAGATCCCACTTACTGTCAACCCACAGTCAGCCAAGAGATGAGGTCAGCAGAGGAGGTGGAGGAAGATGCTAGTGACGACGAGGTCAGGATGCGCCTTCCTGGACAGAGACGTAGTACTGGAAGCACGTCAACAACTGCATCCTCAAACACAACTCTGCCTCTCACCACAAGTCGTGGTGGCTCTTCAGGTCGCATGGGTGCTAAGCCTTGCATAGCCTGGGCATTTTTTCAGATCGATAAAGATGACCCAACTCGTGTTATCTGTAACATTTGTCAGCAAAAGCTAAGTAGAGGCCAAAAAATACATAGTTTGAGTACTTCATGCATGAACCGGCACATGGACATGAAGCATAAGTTGCAGTGGGAAGCTCAGTGTGCTACAATGCGGCCTAGCCGGCCGGGCCAACCCCCGTCTGCCATATCTTGTGCATCCGCGGCCTCTTCATCCTCTGTGACTGGGGGGACAGCAGTCACATCTGTTTTGGGGCGCAGACCTGCCACCTCTTTACCCGCAACAGCCAGCGTGATTGGCAGGTCATCATTTTCTTTGGAGGTGGTAACACCAGCTGGTGTTGAGCGCTGTCCGACATCGATAGCACCACCTTTGGATCAAGGCAACCTAACATGTCCGCCTGCATCTTCCTCACAGACCGGCAGTTTGCCAGGGACACCCTTATCAACCCCGTCTAAGCACAATAGCCAGCCCTCGGTCCCTCAAATGTGGACAAGTAAAAGACCATTTCCTCCTAGCCATGAGAAAGCTAAGAGGTTGAATTTCACCATCTGCAAGCTCTTGGCTACAGAAATGCTGCCTTTCCGCCTGGTGGACACAGAGGATTTTCGAGACCTTATGTCCGTCGCAGTGCCCCAGTACCAGATGCCCAGTCGGCACTACTTCTCAAAGAAAGGTGTGCCTGCGCTCCACCAGCATGTCGCACACAACATCACCGCTTCTTTGAGAAACTCTGTGTGTGACAGGGTGCATTTCACCACAGACACTTGGACAAGTAGGCATGGACAGGGGCATTACATGTCGCTGACTGGGCACTGGGTAACTATGGTGACAGCAGGACAAGGGGCTGCTGTCCAAGTCTTGCCGTCCCCACGAGTTGTGCGTCAATCCTCTTTATGTCAAAGTTCCTCCACTGCTTCTGCCTCCTCAACCTCCTCTCGGTCTTCCACCTGCACCCAAAGCCTGTCTGGTCATGCCACAAGCTTTCTAACTGCGCAGAAGGTATCCTGCACACCTCCTTACTATGCTGGCAGTAGGGCTCAACGTCATCAGGCGGTTTTTACTTTGAAATGTCTGGTAAATGTGAGTCACACAGCTGAGGAGTTGTGGTCAGCTCTGGAGAACCAATTTCATGAATGGTTGTCTCCACTGGACCTGAAACCAGGGAAGGCCGTGTGCGACAATGCTGCAAACCTGGGTGCGGCCCTTCGCCGGGGCAATGTCACACACGTGCCTTGTATGGCTCACGTGTTGAACCTGGTTGTCCAGCAATTTTTAGCCCACTATCCCAGACTAGATGGCCTTCTGCAGAGGGCACGGTCACTGTGTGCTCACTTCCGCCGTTCGCATCCCGCAGCTCAGCGACTTACATCTCTACAGAAGTCGTTGGGCCTGCCACTTCACCGGCTAAAATGCGATGTGCCTACCCGGTGGAATTCAACTCTGCACATGTTGTAGCGACTGTGGCAGCACCGACAAGCCCTGGTGCAATACATTCTGACGTATAGCCTGGGCCAACGAGATCCGGAAGTGGGGCAAATCACGCTGGAGGAGTGGTCTCAGATCAGGGACCTATGCACCCTTCTGCACAGTTTTGAAATGGCGACGAAGATGTTTAGTGCTGACGATGCCATTATCAGCATGACTATTCCGGTGATTTACATGCTGGAGCACATGTTAAACAGAATTCGGAGTCAGGTGGTAGCACAAGAGGAGGTGGAGGAAGTAGAGGAGGAGGAGTTGTATGCGGAAGGGCTAACATCTGCAAGGTCCAGACGGTCGGCAGCACCAAGGCGGCAGGCATGTGAGGGTGGGGGAGATGGTTTTACCAGGGCACATGGTAGCAGCCAAACTAGTGAGGAAGGTGCAGGAGCCCAAGAAGAAGTGGAGGACGAACTGATGGAAGACTCATCAGATGAGGGAGACCTTGTTCACATTTCTGTTGTGCGAGGTTGGGGGGAGAGGACAGAGGAAGGAAGCATGATTGTTACCTTGCCACCAACACAACAGGGACTTGGTGCTCCTGGATGCGCAACACACATGAGTGCCTTCTTGCTGCACTACCTGCAACATGACCCTCGAATTGTGAGAATTAGAAATAATCCTGACTACTGGGTTGCCACACTGTTAGATCCCCGGTACAAAAGTAAATTTGCAGAAATTATTCCTGCCATAGAAAGGGATGCACGCATGCAGGAGTATCAGCAGAGACTGTTGCAGAATCTTACATGTGCTTTTCCACAAAACACCAGTGGTGCACGTAGTGAATCTCACAGTTCCAACTTGCCAACCGTGGGACCGTCAAGTGTTCAGCACTCAAACCGTAACAGAACCACACTATCTGCTGGTAACATCAATTTTGCAGAATCATTTCACCACTTTTTTAGCCCATCCTTTGCAAGGCCACAGGAGACAAGAAGTCTGACACATAGTCAACGCCTAGAGACGATGGTACAGGAGTATCTCCAAGTAAACATTGAAGCCATGACTGTGTCACTGGACCCTTGCTCTTTTTGGGCTTCCAATCTGGATAAATGGCCGGAGCTAGCCACTTACGCCTTGGAGATCTTGTCATGCCCCGCAGCCAGCGTTCTGTCTGAACGTGTGTTCAGCGCTGCTGGTGGTGTGCTGACAGATAAGCGCACGCGGCTCTCCACTGATAATGTAGACAGACTCACGTTCATAAAGATGAACAAATCATGGATCCGAAACGACTTTTCTACCCCTGTGTCATCCTGGGGAGAGTAAAAGCTTGATGATTGGTCAAAATCACCCTACCAACCGTTTTAAGCTTTCAAATTACTAATCATGTTTATCTGTATCTTGACTGGAAAATAATTTGGGCTTTGTAGCAGTGTGCAGCACTGATCCTATTAGCCCATCTATACTAAGCTCCACCAGATTTAAAATTAATAATAATTTTTAGCTGCATCTAGCCCGGAAAATAATTTTGGGGCTCCGAGATGCGCAAGACACATAAGTGCCTTCTTGCTGCACTACCTGCAACATGACCCTCATATTGTCAGAATTCGAAGTAATCATGACTACTGGGTTGCCACACTCTTAGATCCCCCAAACTTTTCGATCAACCTTTTCATTTTAATAAAGACCAAAAAAATGGTCATTTTTGAAATTATAAGCATTAGCAGGTTATTAGAAACTGAAATCAAACAGTTTTCAACTCAAAACTTTATTCTAGGTGATGTTACATTTTCACATAGGACCCCTTGTTCGAAAGGAGCTTCTGAACTCTCTCGTCCATTGAATTTGTCAGGTTTTGGATGGTTTCTGCTTCAATTGTTTTGCATGAGGACAGAATACCCTCCCAGAGCTGTTGCTTAGATGTGAACTGCCTCCCGCCATCATAGACACTCCTTTTGATGATGCTCCAGAGGTTCTGAATGGGGTAGAGGTCAGGGGAGCATGAGGGTCACACCATAAGTTTGTCCCCTTTTATGCCCATATCAGCCAGAGATGCAGATGTTTTATGTGCAGCATGAGATGGTGCATTATCATGCAAAAAAATGATCTTGCTGTGAAATACATGGTTCTTCTTCTTGAACCATGGCAGGAAGTGCTGTTTGAGAAAATCCACATACATTATGGAATTCATCTTTAGCGCCTTCAGGGATCCTAAAGGGGCCGACAATCTCTCTCCCCATGATTCCAGCCCAAAACATTACTCCACCTCCTCCTTGTTGGATCTGTAGCCGTGTTTGCGTGGGGTGTCCATCAACCAGCCATCCTCCACTCCATCCATCTGGACCATCGAGCGCTGCACGGCACTCATCCGTGAACAAAACAGTTTTGAAATCAGTCTTCATGTAATGTTTGGCCCACTGGAGCCGTTTCTGCTTGTGTGAAGTGGATAGAGGAGGTCGACAGGATGGCATATGCACAGCTGCAAACCTCTGAAGGACCCTGCATCTTGTTGTTCGGGGGATGTTGGAGGCACCAGCAGCTTCAAAAACTTGTCTGCTGCTATGACAAGGCTTTTTTGCCGCTGCTCTTTTAACCTGACGTAATTGCCTGTAGGAAAGAGTCCTCAATTTGCCCTTATCAGCACGCACACGTGTGTACTGTGAATCAGCTACATACTTCTTGATTGCCAAGACACTTCATCCTGATCATCGCACAATGTTGATTGTAGTCATGCCTTGACCTAAACACTCCACAATTTGTTGCTTCTCAGCAGCCGACACATCCTTTTTCTTTCCCATTTTGGCAGAAAATGTAGGCTGCTTAATAATGTGAGACAGCCTTCTTAAGTAGTCTTGCCTTTCATTGGACACACCTGCCAAACTAATTAGCACAGGTGTCTGCAATTGCTTACAGTGATATAAAGAGCCCTGACACACATCAAAAAAGGTTGTGTCCGTGGGGTAGGTGTTAAAGCAACAGTAACATCTGCAGAAGAAAGACCATCTTCCAGCCAAACTAAAATGTCTACTTCTTTTAGCGGACAATGTGATAAGATCCCTTTCTTACGGCCACGCCAATCGCTACAAATTCCAGATGAGGCACAAAAACAGCAGGTGCTTCAACGGATATCAAGTGCTCCTTTAAGTGGGCTCTCCTCCACATCAACTTCAACATCACAAATACTCTAGTCCTCAAAGGTGTCACCCCAATCGCACTTGCTTCCTCACAGCTCCCAAATCTCCAGCTGACCGTCTGAGTATGAGGTAGAACAGATGGTTGAGTCTGCAGAGCTGTTTACTCATACTATAGCCTGGGAATCAGAGGTCGACTCCAGCGCTTCTGTGAATCCAGACCAGGAAATGATCTGCACTGATGCCCAGAATCTTTATGAATCGGATCCAGGACCAGACGCAGAAGGTTCTGACCATAATGTAGACCCTCATTCCCAAACTGTAACTCCTGTTGGTGGAGACAATGAGGAAGACGATGATGAGACTCAAATACCTGATTGGAGCGACAACTTTAGTTTTTTGTCAGGGCAGGAACAGGTTGGCTCTGAGGACGACGGGTGTGATAACGCACAGGGTGATGATGATGAGGTTGGAGATCCCACTTACTGTCAACCCACAGTCAGCCAAGAGATGAGGTCAGCAGAGGAGGTGGAGGAAGATGCTAGTGACGACGAGGTCAGGATGCGCCTTCCTGGACAGAGACGTAGTACTGGAAGCACGTCAACAACTGCATCCTCAAACACAACTCTGCCTCTCACCACAAGTCGTGGTGGCTCTTCAGGTCGCATGGGTGCTAAGCCTTGCATAGCCTGGGCATTTTTTCAGATCGATAAAGATGACCCAACTCGTGTTATCTGTAACATTTGTCAGCAAAAGCTAAGTAGAGGCCAAAAAATACATAGTTTGAGTACTTCATGCATGAACCGGCACATGGACATGAAGCATAAGTTGCAGTGGGAAGCTCAGTGTGCTACAATGCGGCCTAGCCGGCCGGGCCAACCCCCGTCTGCCATATCTTGTGCATCCGCGGCCTCTTCATCCTCTGTGACTGGGGGGACAGCAGTCACATCTGTTTTGGGGCGCAGACCTGCCACCTCTTTACCCGCAACAGCCAGCGTGATTGGCAGGTCATCATTTTCTTTGGAGGTGGTAACACCAGCTGGTGTTGAGCGCTGTCCGACATCGATAGCACCACCTTTGGATCAAGGCAACCTAACATGTCCGCCTGCATCTTCCTCACAGACCGGCAGTTTGCCAGGGACACCCTTATCAACCCCGTCTAAGCACAATAGCCAGCCCTCGGTCCCTCAAATGTGGACAAGTAAAAGACCATTTCCTCCTAGCCATGAGAAAGCTAAGAGGTTGAATTTCACCATCTGCAAGCTCTTGGCTACAGAAATGCTGCCTTTCCGCCTGGTGGACACAGAGGATTTTCGAGACCTTATGTCCGTCGCAGTGCCCCAGTACCAGATGCCCAGTCGGCACTACTTCTCAAAGAAAGGTGTGCCTGCGCTCCACCAGCATGTCGCACACAACATCACCGCTTCTTTGAGAAACTCTGTGTGTGACAGGGTGCATTTCACCACAGACACTTGGACAAGTAGGCATGGACAGGGGCATTACATGTCGCTGACTGGGCACTGGGTAACTATGGTGACAGCAGGACAAGGGGCTGCTGTCCAAGTCTTGCCGTCCCCACGAGTTGTGCGTCAATCCTCTTTATGTCAAAGTTCCTCCACTGCTTCTGCCTCCTCAACCTCCTCTCGGTCTTCCACCTGCACCCAAAGCCTGTCTGGTCATGCCACAAGCTTTCTAACTGCGCAGAAGGTATCCTGCACACCTCCTTACTATGCTGGCAGTAGGGCTCAACGTCATCAGGCGGTTTTTACTTTGAAATGTCTGGTAAATGTGAGTCACACAGCTGAGGAGTTGTGGTCAGCTCTGGAGAACCAATTTCATGAATGGTTGTCTCCACTGGACCTGAAACCAGGGAAGGCCGTGTGCGACAATGCTGCAAACCTGGGTGCGGCCCTTCGCCGGGGCAATGTCACACACGTGCCTTGTATGGCTCACGTGTTGAACCTGGTTGTCCAGCAATTTTTAGCCCACTATCCCAGACTAGATGGCCTTCTGCAGAGGGCACGGTCACTGTGTGCTCACTTCCGCCGTTCGCATCCCGCAGCTCAGCGACTTACATCTCTACAGAAGTCGTTGGGCCTGCCACTTCACCGGCTAAAATGCGATGTGCCTACCCGGTGGAATTCAACTCTGCACATGTTGTAGCGACTGTGGCAGCACCGACAAGCCCTGGTGCAATACATTCTGACGTATAGCCTGGGCCAATGAGATCCGGAAGTGGGGCAAATCACGCTGGAGGAGTGGTCTCAGATCAGGGACCTATGCACCCTTCTGCACAGTTTTGAAATGGCGACGAAGATGTTTAGTGCTGACGATGCCATTATCAGCATGACTATTCCGGTGATTTACATGCTGGAGCACATGTTAAACAGAATTCGGAGTCAGGTGGTAGCACAAGAGGAGGTGGAGGAAGTAGAGGAGGAGGAGTTGTATGCGGAAGGGCTAACATCTGCAAGGTCCAGACGGTCGGCAGCACCAAGGCGGCAGGCATGTGAGGGTGGGGGAGATGGTTTTACCAGGGCACATGGTAGCAGCCAAACTAGTGAGGAAGGTGCAGGAGCCCAAGAAGAAGTGGAGGACGAACTGATGGAAGACTCATCAGATGAGGGAGACCTTGTTCACATTTCTGTTGTGCGAGGTTGGGGGGAGAGGACAGAGGAAGGAAGCATGATTGTTACCTTGCCACCAACACAACAGGGACTTGGTGCTCCTGGATGCGCAACACACATGAGTGCCTTCTTGCTGCACTACCTGCAACATGACCCTCGAATTGTGAGAATTAGAAATAATCCTGACTACTGGGTTGCCACACTGTTAGATCCCCGGTACAAAAGTAAATTTGCAGAAATTATTCCTGCCATAGAAAGGGATGCACGCATGCAGGAGTATCAGCAGAGACTGTTGCAGAATCTTACATGTGCTTTTCCACAAAACACCAGTGGTGCACGTAGTGAATCTCACAGTTCCAACTTGCCAACCGTGGGACCGTCAAGTGTTCAGCACTCAAACCGTAACAGAACCACACTATCTGCTGGTAACATCAATTTTGCAGAATCATTTCACCACTTTTTTAGCCCATCCTTTGCAAGGCCACAGGAGACAAGAAGTCTGACACATAGTCAACGCCTAGAGACGATGGTACAGGAGTATCTCCAAGTAAACATTGAAGCCATGACTGTGTCACTGGACCCTTGCTCTTTTTGGGCTTCCAATCTGGATAAATGGCCGGAGCTAGCCACTTACGCCTTGGAGATCTTGTCATGCCCCGCAGCCAGCGTTCTGTCTGAACGTGTGTTCAGCGCTGCTGGTGGTGTGCTGACAGATAAGCGCACGCGGCTCTCCACTGATAATGTAGACAGACTCACGTTCATAAAGATGAACAAATCATGGATCCGAAACGACTTTTCTACCCCTGTGTCATCCTGGGGAGAGTAAAAGCTTGATGATTGGTCAAAATCACCCTACCAACCGTTTTAAGCTTTCAAATTACTAATCATGTTTATCTGTATCTTGACTGGAAAATAATTTGGGCTTTGTAGCAGTGTGCAGCACTGATCCTATTAGCCCATCTATACTAAGCTCCACCAGATTTAAAATTAATAATAATTTTTAGCTGCATCTAGCCCGGAAAATAATTTTGGGGCTCCGAGATGCGCAAGACACATAAGTGCCTTCTTGCTGCACTACCTGCAACATGACCCTCATATTGTCAGAATTCGAAGTAATCATGACTACTGGGTTGCCACACTCTTAGATCCCCCAAACTTTTCGATCAACCTTTTCATTTTAATAAAGACCAAAAAAATGGTCATTTTTGAAATTATAAGCATTAGCAGGTTATTAGAAACTGAAATCAAACAGTTTTCAACTCAAAACTTTATTCTAGGTGATGTTACATTTTCACATAGGACCCCTTGTTCGAAAGGAGCTTCTGAACTCTCTCGTCCATTGAATTTGTCAGGTTTTGGATGGTTTCTGCTTCAATTGTTTTGCATGAGGACAGAATACCCTCCCAGAGCTGTTGCTTAGATGTGAACTGCCTCCCGCCATCATAGACACTCCTTTTGATGATGCTCCAGAGGTTCTGAATGGGGTAGAGGTCAGGGGAGCATGAGGGTCACACCATAAGTTTGTCCCCTTTTATGCCCATATCAGCCAGAGATGCAGATGTTTTATGTGCAGCATGAGATGGTGCATTATCATGCAAAAAAATGATCTTGCTGTGAAATACATGGTTCTTCTTCTTGAACCATGGCAGGAAGTGCTGTTTGAGAAAATCCACATACATTATGGAATTCATCTTTAGCGCCTTCAGGGATCCTAAAGGGGCCGACAATCTCTCTCCCCATGATTCCAGCCCAAAACATTACTCCACCTCCTCCTTGTTGGATCTGTAGCCGTGTTTGCGTGGGGTGTCCATCAACCAGCCATCCTCCACTCCATCCATCTGGACCATCGAGCGCTGCACGGCACTCATCCGTGAACAAAACAGTTTTGAAATCAGTCTTCATGTAATGTTTGGCCCACTGGAGCCGTTTCTGCTTGTGTGAAGTGGATAGAGGAGGTCGACAGGATGGCATATGCACAGCTGCAAACCTCTGAAGGACCCTGCATCTTGTTGTTCGGGGGATGTTGGAGGCACCAGCAGCTTCAAAAACTTGTCTGCTGCTATGACAAGGCTTTTTTGCCGCTGCTCTTTTAACCTGACGTAATTGCCTGTAGGAAAGAGTCCTCAATTTGCCCTTATCAGCACGCACACGTGTGTACTGTGAATCAGCTACATACTTCTTGATTGCCAAGACACTTCATCCTGATCATCGCACAATGTTGATTGTAGTCATGCCTTGACCTAAACACTCCACAATTTGTTGCTTCTCAGCAGCCGACACATCCTTTTTCTTTCCCATTTTGGCAGAAAATGTAGGCTGCTTAATAATGTGAGACAGCCTTCTTAAGTAGTCTTGCCTTTCATTGGACACACCTGCCAAACTAATTAGCACAGGTGTCTGCAATTGCTTACAGTGATATAAAGAGCCCTGACACACATCACCATCAATGAGTTTAACTGACAAACAAACAAATTCTTCCCTTATCACTCCTAAACACTTTTTGCATAATAATTTGGAACACAGTGTACATGTGCTTTTCCACAAAACACCAGTGGTTCACGTAGTGAATCTTACAGTTCTAACTTGCCAACCGTGGTCTGTATGGAGTTGTTCAATAAAGGGCCCAAAATTAAGATAACATAGATGGGAGAGGTCTCTATGAATAGGAATTCCTAAGTATTTGATACCCTGTGAGGGCCAGGCAAATGGAAAGTTGGACTGGATGGAATCCTATATGGATTTGGGGAGGGAGACATCGAGGGCCTCAGACTTCGCTGCATTGATTTTAAAATTTGACCATGTAACAAAGTGATCTATTTCAGCCATAACAGCATGGATGGATATATGTGATTGAGTGATATATACTAGTACATCATCAGCAAATAGAGAGCACTTGTACTCGGTGCCTCCCACCTCAATCCACCTAATATTGGGGTTATGGCGAATTGATGAGAGCAGGTGCTCCGTCACTAGGATGTATAAGAGAGGGGACAGAGGACATCCCTGCCTTGTCCCATTGGTGATTGTGAAAGGTGATGAAAATGTTCTGATGCACACCCTGGGCCTTGGGACACCCGGAGCCGGACCCTTTTTGGTGGATGCTGGTGGTTGTAGTCTTCGTGGCGGCGACCCGGTTCCGTGGCTCAGGGTGGTCAAACCAGTGGCGGAACTATTTATGTGGTTTTGATGTTTAAATGTCCGACTACGCCACCCGTGGATTGCGGTCAGAGTGAACCGCCGCTGCAGGGCAGACCGCTGAGGCTGGTGTTGTGGGTGCAGCAGAGCGTAGCATAACTCCCCACGGGAGGAGTATAGCCTCAGGGCAGTGTATGCGGAGGATGGGGGTGATGGTGCAGGGCAGCAGCAGTAACGACACGGAGTCAGTGATGCAGTCCAGGGCCTTTACTCACAGTTCTTATTATCCAGACCACGTCTGCAGGTAACGGCTGCCCACGTCGTACTGTGCTCACCAGGTGAGGGGCTCAGACAACTCCCAGATAACTTTGGAGCGCTTCACAGGACCCCCTTTGTGTGTCCTTTGTCTGGCCTTTCTTACCAACCCTTCTGTCCGGCTGCCTCGTGCCTCCTCTTGGTAAACTTGGCGCCAGTTTCCCTGACCCTATGTGCTGCCCTTCTAGCGGGTGTAGCGAGGGGCTGCGCCACATAAAATGTCACAGCCTCCGGTTTCTAGCTGAGGGTCGTTTCCTGCCTCCACTAGTTTCGGGGACCGGTCTCCCCCTTTGGCCTGACCCCTCCATGCAGGTGGATTCGGGCGTGCGGTGGCGACTCGCCTGTCCGCACCCCTGGGATCCCTTCGTTCCTCATTCCTGGAGCCTTCTCCGCTCCTCTTCCTTCCTTCTCCCTCTTCCAGGCCTGGGCCTCTGTTACTAGGCCCGCCTCCGGAGCAGAGCTCATGCAGAGCCCCTGCTCCCTGCCACTTCTGCTCAGACTTCTCTGCACTGAACTAAGATGGTGCCCACCTTTTATACTCCCTTCTCAATGCACCCAGGAACTGCTTCCTCCCTACTCCTGCACTACAGGGTTCCCCTTCCTCAGTGTTCCCTCCCCCCACTCCAGCCAGGGACAGGGACTGTCGTGCCCATCTCAGGGGCATATTGGTCGCCCTGCCCCACGGCAATGTGGTGTAATGCATGCAGGTGTCGGGTCCTGATCCACACTCCATCCTTACCTGAGAGTGAGATATCACACCTCTGGGTGAGGTGCAATACCTCTGTAGCAACCGAGCCCTCAGGGTGCTACAGTTCCATTTATCTTCAGCCTAGGTGACGTATTGCGATACAGGGCCGTGATTTTGGCTATAAAAGGGTCCCCTAGACCCCAACCCCAAGCTTTTTAAGAGAATCATATATGGCGTGCCAGGAGACTATATGGAATGCTTTCTCAGCATCCAACGAGAGTATCTAATTACAAATTTTTAACTGCATCTAGCCCAGGAAATACTTTGTGCCTAGTAGCAGTGTCTGCTAGTCAGCGGATTATCCCGGCTGTTAAGCAAGCTACACCACCTGTAGTTTGGACACTTAATTTTTTCAAAGGAAATGCTTCGGGACCACGGGATACTCAGTGAAGAGCATCAGGAGGCACCCCAAGGCATAGGGGCTGGGACTGGCAGTAGGATGCCTTGCGGTGGACAGCCGAGCTCGATCCTTATAAAAGCTTTTTAACTGGAGCAGCTTTAGTGGACGCTACTGGAGCTGGAATTACGCGGCTGCTGGCATGAGACTTGCCCTCCAATAGATCCTTGTAAATTGATTTAAAGTGTATTCATTCAAATTAGAGAGACAATTTAAATTAAAAACTTAGAGCTGCCTCCACCACAGGGGGGCTCGCTCGACCCACCAGCGGACAGGCACCAGTATTGGGAGAGGGGGGCTGGCCGTCAGGGTTCACCGCGGCTCTGGCACAAACCCGGCGACACGGAGGTGGCACGGGCAGGAGCGGACTGAACGTGTCGGCTTCTCACTTTTTGGATTTTAGAAGGGCATGACATGCCTATATCTGTGTCTCCCCCTCCTTTTACTCCTCCACCTCTTTTCTTTTCTCATGACTATATGTACTTGTCACTTTTCCATGTGTTAGTTGTGTCTTCTGAGCAGTTTGTCAGCTTTTGGACACCTTTGAAGGTGTTTTCTATGTGTTTCTATGTGTTTTTGTTTGCCTGCCATTGGTTTTAACGGTGTTCGAAGGTGTTCGACGAACAGTTCGACGAACAGTTCGGCGAACACACGGGTGTTCGACGAACCGAACCGAACTCGAACACTACGGGGGTGGCTCAACACTAGTTATAACCATCATTTCAAGTATATATATACAGTACAGACCAAAAGTATGGACACACCTTCTCATTTAAAGATTTTTCTGTATTTTCATGACTTTGAAAATTGTACATTCACACTGAAGGCATCAAAACTATGAATTAACACATGTGGAATTATATACTTAACAAAAAAGTGTGAAACAACTGAAAATATGTCTTATATTCTAGGTTCTTCAAAGTAGCCACCTTTTGCTTTGATGACTGCTTTGCACACTCTTGGCATTCTCTTGATGAGCTTCAAGAGGTAGTCACCGGAAATGGTCTTCCTACAATCTTGAAGGAGTTCCCAGAGATGCTTAGCACTTGTTGGCCCTTTTGCCTTCACTCTGCGGTCCAGCTCACCCCAAACCATCTCGATTGGGTTCAGGTCTGGTGACTGTGGAGGCCAGGTCATCTGGTGTAGCACCCCATCACTCCCCCTCTTGGTCTAATAGCCCTTACACAGCCTGGAGGTGTGTTTGGGGTCATTGTCCTGTTGAAAAATAAATGATGGTCCAACTAAACGCAAACCGGATGGAATAGCATGCCGCTGCAAGATGCTGTGGTAGCCATTCTGGTTCAGTATGCCTTCAGTTTTGAATAAATCCCCAACAGTGTCGCCAGCAAAGCACCCCCACACCATCACACCTCCTCCTCCATGCTTCACGGTGGGAACCAGGCATGTAGAGTCCATCCGCTCACCTTTTCTGCGTCGCACAAAGACACGGTGGTTGGAACCAAAGATCTCAAATTTGGACTCATCAGACCAAAGCACAGATTTCCACTGCTCTAATGTCCATTCCTTGTGTTTTTTAGCCCAAAAAAGTCTCTTCTGCTTGTTGCCTGTACTTAGCAGTGGTTTCCTAGCAGCTATTTTACCATGAAGGCCTGCTGCACAAAGTCTCCTCTTAACAGTTGTTGAAGAGATGTGTCTGCTGCTAGAACTCTGTGTGGCATTGACCTGGTCTCTAATCTGAGCTGCTGTTAACCTGTGATTTCTGAGGCTGGTGACTTGGATAAACTTATCCTTAGAAGCAGAGGTGACTCTTGGTCTTCCTTTCCTGGGGCGGTCCTCATGTGAGCCAGTTTCTTTGTAGCGCTTGATGGTTTTTGCAACTGCACTTGGGGACACTTTCAAAGTTTTCCCAATTTTTCAGACTGACTGACCTTCATTACCATCACTTAGCTGCTTTTTTCTTGCCATAATACAAATTCTAACAGTCTATTCAGTAGGACTATGAGCTGTGTATCCACCTGACTTCTGCACAACACAACTGATGGTCCCAACCCCATTTATAAGGCAAGAAATCCCACTTATTAAACCTGACAGGGCACACCTGTGAAGAGAAAACCATTTCCAGTGACTACCTCTTGAAGATCATCAAGAGAATGCCAAGAGTGTGTAAAGCAGTCATCAAAGCAAAAGGTGGCTACTTTGAAGAACCAAGAATATAAGACATATTTTCAGTTGTTTCACACTTTTTTGTTAAGTATATAATTCCACATGTGTTAATTCATAGTTTTGATGCCTTCAGTGTGAATGTACAATTCTCATAGTCATGAAAATACAGAAAAATCTTTAAATGAGAAGGTGTGTCCAAACTTTTGGTCTGTACTGTATATATGAGTTATTGGGATCACCCCATACACAACTATCAGTCCCTGTTTCTCATCATGGGGAATAAGTGCGGGGTCCCATCAGTATGCAAACATATATAAATTATGCAGCCATATGTAGATTTTCAATATACATTTCATTAAAGACTCACCCATTCTCTATGTGGCATTCCCACTAAGGAGACGCCCTTGGACGCGCGTTTCACGCAAGCTTTTTCAGCAAGGAAGTACATACACCACTATACTGTGCTCCCTCTTATAGTGCCAATCGCACTGATTGCTCCTCATTGCGCATGCGTGCTGCCCTGTATCTCCGGAAGGAATGAATCCACTTCCGGCATTCACCTAGCGCACACGTCATAGGGAAATCCCATATTGACGTCACGGACATGCGCATTAGGTATCTTGAAGCCATCAGTGGATTCCTCCGTGAGAGTGCAACGCGCATGCGTGAGCCAGTCATCAGTGTCAATGCAAGCTATGCTGCAGACGGAACAAAGAACAGTGCGGAGACATCCATTTCAATTTACAGGTACCCTATATAATAGTTCATCTCGAGCAGTGAGATGCTCGGGAGAGTACCGAGCAGTAGCGAGCATGCTCCCTCTTCACTATCAATCTCCCATTCAGATGTTTTGGTCGATTCCTGCAGGGCTGTTAGGGCTTTGAATTGTTCTTATAATTCCTGTAGTTCAATCTGTGGACGGAGATTCCCGCTTTTAGTAATTGGTGCCGCCCCTCCATCCTCCAACTTCAACCTGGTTAGAAACTTTATTAGTTCCTAGAGGAATGTCCCCATGACATCATCAGCTTTTTTCTCCCCCAGCTCATCCATTTTTGCATTAATGGCAGCTAACAGTTGCCTTCGGTTGTGAGCTTTAGAAATCTGTTCTACTGACATCTTTATATGTTCTGCTACTGTTCTCAATTCTTCACAGGTTAACTGAAGAAGCAGCTCACTAATTCTGTCCATTTGTATTTCTACATCCATTGCTGCTAGTGAGTTTTTCATTAGGGCTGTTCCCCTTTAACTGGTGTAGCAGAGTTGAGTTGAGGTGCTGTGCTGCTGTATTTTTCCAGACACTTTTCCTCTTCTCCTTCTACACGCTAATTCCAGCTCAGTATTCCCCTTCTGGCCACCAATGTTACACGCACTCTGCTAGGTTCAGATAGGGGCCAGACAGGTTACATGAATCCTTTGGAATCCTGGGGGAACCGTTACTCAGGGCGACCATAGACCATATGCTGCAGCTTCTCTCAGGTACACAGGGGTATTGACCCTCAGGCACAGACACGTACTGTAGGTTGTTTCACTTGCTGACCAGACACACTTGACAAGAGTCCACATAAACGGTAGAACAGTAGCATTTAATAAGAAGCCGCACAGCCAGTGCAAGTTAAGTCTTATGAGCAACAGGCTCCAGTGACAAACAGTACAGTTTCCTTAGCAACACAGCAGTTCACAGTCTTCCCAGTAGTACAGGAGAGCACAGTTCAAATGCAAAGGCACATTAATGATCACAGCATTCGTTACAGTACAGTGAGATGGAAGGGGGGGTTTGCTGAGGTATATGATCCCTGTGACACCATTTCTTCCAGTCCTTATCTTTCTGCCTGACAATACTCTGCACTGCTAGTTCAGGAACTATACCTGACCTGTGCTTAGCTTCACTCCTGACTTGAATCCTTTTCACTTGCAGGGGCGCTTCTGTGAGATACAGAACACACACACCACCTTTCTCTTCGGCTCCAGCCAAACAGTAAACAACTTCCCCACAATTCCCCTGGAGCTCTGCTAAAACACTCCCCTCCTCCTGTGACTGTGTTAACCCTTCTAGTTGCTGGATGCTTCTGGTGCACAACACTTCCTTTCTCATGTGTTTGTGTTACTTCTAATTGTTGCTGAATGATTTTAAAGAAACAGCACTACTTCTGCATGTCACACTCTGCAACAGCACTACTTCTGCATGTCACACTACCCCTATATGTCTCCTTTTTAAACGAAGTTAGGAGGATACCAAATTGTGTAATTTGACTCCTTCACGACCTTTGACATACCCATAGGTCTACCCAGTCTAATAGGGCTTCCCAATAGCTATGAGCGAGAACTAAAATGCTTGGGTACTCATTGCCCGGGTCGAGCAAATTGGAATGCTCGAGTGCTCGGTCCGAGTAACGAGCCCAATGTAAGTCTATGAGAAACTCGGGCATTTTTTCAGCCCCCGGCGGTCTGCATGGGGCCTAAAAATTGCCCAAATCCATGATAGCAGTGCTGAAATGACATGGAACAGCATGTATATAAGGCTTGTATATAAGGCAAAATAAATAACCAAAAACAAAAGTTCTCCTCCACATCTTGGGCAATGTTCAAACGTAGCGTTTTTGATGCGTTTTTGCACTTTTGCATTGCTTTCAAAGGTGAAAAATGCATTCACCTGGAAATATCAGTTTAACATTTTACTATATTATCTGGCCATGTGGTGTGTGACATGGGAACAGCATGGGGAAGACCCCTGGAAGCATCTCTCACTCCCAGGGCACTACCTAAAACTGTGGTCATCTCATCAGACGTGACCCTATATTACTGCAGTAATAATACATACATTTTTGGCAACGAGACAAATCTTAAACTCCATTTAAAATGGGCAAGGTGTGTGTCAAGGGACAGGGAAGTGAACATTATGGTGGTGGTGATAATGCACACGGAGGCCGTGGGCAAGATGAAACTGTGCCTGCTGAGGGAGCACAACAAACACCCACGTCATGTCGAACTTCCTGTCCCAATTTCTAGGGGGCCGCAGAACACCACTATTGAAGCCAGAGCAGTGTGAAAAGATTGTTGGTTGGATAGCAAATAAAGCTTCCAGTCAGTTTGCCACCACCACCCTGTGTTCCACATGGTCCAGTTTCAGTAGATGTGAGTCTGGACCACTTTATTATTATTACTTTATCGCCATTTATTTCATGGCACTTTACATGTGAAAAAGGGGTATACATTGCAAAAACAATTGCAATAATTTTGAACAAATATGTGACAGCTACTGGTAAGGAGAGGCGAGGACCCTGCCCGCTAGGGCTCACAGTCTACAAGGGATGGGTGATTATACAGTAGGTGAGGATAGAGATGGTTGTGCAGCAGTATGGTGGAGCAAGGGTTACAGCAGGTTGTACACATGTCGCAAAAGGTGGGTGTTCAGGTGCTCTTTGAAGGTTTCAACAGTAGGCGAGAGTCAGAAATGGTGGGGTAGAAAGTTCCAGAGAAGGGGGGATGCACGGGAGAAATCTTGTATGTGATTATGGGAAGAGGAGATAAGACGGGAGTAGAGTAGAAGATCTTGTCAAAATCGGAGGTTGCTTGCAGGTAAGTACAGGGAGACTAGGTCACAGATGTATGGAGGAGACAGGTTGTAGATGGCTTTGCATGCCAAGGTTAGGGTTTTGAACTGTAGTCTCTGGGCAATGGGGAGCAAGTGAAGGGATTGACAGAGAGGAGAGACCAGGGAATAGCGAGAGGACAGGTAGATTATTAGGGCAACAGAGTTTAGGATAGATTAGAGGAATGCAAGAGTGTTAGAAGGGAGGCCACAGAGCAGGAGGTTGCAGTCATCGAGAAGGGAGAAGATGATAGCATGCACTAGTGTTTTTGTAGATTCGTGGTTGAGGAATGTGCGGATCCGGGAGATTTTTTTTTACTTGGAGTCGGCATCTTCCTCACCCTGATCCTCCTTCCTCTCACCATTCCGAGAGCACTGAGACAACTGATACCACACTTGGACACTCCGAAGAGCTGTTTTGTTCGTCTTTTCATTTATAGATTCTGGCCTCTCACTCAGTCCGATTAGAAGTGGAAAGAGCTTGGATATGTGGTTTGAAAGAGAGATTAGAGTCCAGGGTTACCCCAAGAGCTGTTCATTTTTACATCGATAAATTTGGGCCTCTCGAACGGCCAGCTTCGAGCAGTGCAACAGAAGATCGCATGTAGCAATTTGAGCAGCCATGGTCTCCCGAAGGTGACGGTGGGAAAGTGCAATTACTGTCGCAAGAGGTGGATAATGATGAGACACAATGGACAGAAAGTCAGGAGGAGGACCAGGGTGCGGAAGTGGAAAACGAAGCGGTGGACGATGAAATCACTGACCCAACCTGGTAAGTGAACATGTAGAGCGATGACAGCATCATACAGGGGGAGGGAGGTGTAGCACCACAACAGGCAGGAACAAGCAGTTTGGTGGCCACAGACATAAGGCGGGCAACTGCTCCCCAGAACACCAGCACGACGGAAGTTGCCAGTACAACTGTTAGGTCTTCCCGAGTCTGGTTCTTTTTTAAAGACTGTTTAGATAACCCCATAAAGGCCATTGGCAAAATCTGGCAGGCCAGCGTCAGCAAGAGCACCATAACTACCAGCCTGACCACCACCAGCATGCTCAGGCACATGACAGCAAAGCACCCGACTAGCTGGGCCGAACACCAAAATCCAGAAACAGTGTCTGCTGATGACACCACTGCCTCTCCTGCTGTTGTGCATGCACGCCAATCCCCTGTCCATGGCAGATACAAAGATGCCTCCCGCCCTGCAACTGTCATTGCAGACTTGCAACCATCACCGTCCATGCCCTTGTCCCTTTGCAGCATTCACTTGTCCCTACCACAGTCCTTGCAATGCAAGTGCAAGTATGCAGCCAACCACCCAGCCACAGGCAGCAATACTAAACTGCCACATATCTGGACTGCTTGCACTTGAAATGCTGCCTTTTAGGCTCTTGGAGGTGGAAACTTTCCAAAATCTCATGGAGGCGATGGCCGGGTGTACATACTCGGTCCCCAGCTGCCACTATTTCTCCTGGTATCATCTCCGCCTTCCACAAGTGCGGGTCCCAGAACATTACCTGTGCCCTCCCCAGTGCACTTACTGGGGAGGACCGCCTAACCACAAACATGTGGACAGGTGAATGTGGACAGGGATGGTATGGAGCCAGTCCACAGTAAATAAACAGCCATAGAGTGTCCGTGAACCTTCCCACACACTTTTCTTAGCCAGGGCTGCTTCTCGGCAGGGTTGGACGTGCCCACCAGCGAACCAGAGACTCCTCCGGTGGGCCCTGGCCTCTCCTTCAGGAGTGTTCATAGTGCTGAGGTGAGGTTGTGATGATGATAGAGGCCACCATCTCCTTAGGTTCCTGCTGATACGTTTCTATGGGAATCAGCTTGGCTCCAACCAGCCTGGAATATTTCCAGTGAACTATTTTCAATGAACTATGGCACAACGCCATGGTATTAGCAGTGCCCCCAGTACCAGTATCGAAGTCATCCACAATTTCCTTTTCTTCTGCCCAAATTAGTTTCTCAAAATGGAGCTGAAGATACTGAGTGTCAGTAGGTGCAAGTTTCTCCAGCATATTAGATACCAGAGGGAGAACAGAGTGGGCAGCACAGTGGCTCAATGGTTAGCACTGAAGCCTTGCAGTGCTGGGTTCTTGGGTTCAAAATCCCACCATGGACAACATCTGCAAGGATTTTGTATGTTCTCCCCATGTTTGCGTGGGTTTTTCCCTCAGTAAATAATCAGCAATAAAATGTCCAGGAATCTTCCCACAGACTTTTATTTCTTAGCCAGGGCTGCTTCTCGGCAGGGTTGGACGGGCCCACCAGAGAATCCTCAGCTGGGCCCTGACTCCTACATCAGGAGACTTCATGATAGTGCAAACTTTGCAGCTGGTATGGGGCTCTTGAGCAGGGGAGAAAGGTGGGCCCTCAGAATCAAATCCTCTGGTGGGCCCAATGTTTTTCAGTCTGACACTGCTTCTCCGTGAAAGTTGTATTTCACTACAGCCTTATTCTTTAGCTTGGTGAAAGGATTGGCATAGAGGGAAACCATATCTACTCCGGCTGTCATTGCTCCGCCACCAGGTTCCACGCATTGTCACACATGACCATGCCTGGCTGTATGTTCAACGGTGAGAGCCATAGATCAGGCTGCTGTGTTACAGCTTTCATCAACTCTGCAGCGGTAGGCGGTTTGTCATCTAAGCATTAAGCATATTATGTTCAGCACAGCCTGTTGCCGCTTGACCATAGGAAGAGGTGCAGGAGCTGAACAATGTGATTGCATTTAGGTTACATTGACGAGTCTGTTTTTTATACTAAAAAGATCCTACTGGGTTTTTATTTATTTATTTTACATCTCTTCAAATGTGTATTGGAGAGCATCCTAATTTTTGGGAGCCCATGAAATTGCTGCATATGCAATAACAGTATAGGAGTCACACTCCTTAATAATGGGAAGGACAATTTTAATAGATTCTATATTCTAGAATATTAACTGTCTTAATTGAAATTCTTTTACGGGTGAGGTATCGCAGTATTGATAGCGTATTACATCGATCCAGCCAGGTATTATTGCCTTATACTGCGTGCTTCTGGTGCCCAAAATTTTTTTAAATCTATTCTATTCCCTATCTATAAAGCTGTTAGATGAATTTACAATAGAGACAGGTGCTGCTAGGAGGTATCATCACCAGCTACAGATGAGGGTTCATTCTGGTCGCATAAATGTCCTCCACAGTCCATTACTTTATTTTTTTAATTTCTTTGGCTTTATGTACAAGTCATTACCCTGGAAAGAATGTTTCTTAACATTTTTTCCATTTTAGTTTGTTTTTTGTATGTTTTTTTTTGTCAGTCCGCAAAAGAGGCGTAACATTCTGACAACATTGTTCACAGATATGCTATTTGCCAGCAGCCACCTGTGAATAGGTTTGAACCCTCAACTGCAATACTTTAAATGGAGTCAAATATTTGACATGCTCACACTAATTGCTGGATTACTAGTGCAGTCATATGGGATAACATCTGATGGCCACGGTTTCAGGCAGTCGCCTAATAGTATGGTATTTGTAAGCGACCAAGTGTCAATTGGTTCCACAAAACACAGGTGGCTGACTTTAAATCGAGTTGAATATTTAGCACGCTCCACAAAATTTCTGTATTATTACAGCAGTCATACAGATCATGTGCGTCTGATCATTGAAAAAAGTTCCTCTGCTTCCACAATACCGTAATATGAATAAAACGTAAAAAATCTGGTTGTATTCTGCGAACCAGCAAATGGAGCTGTAAAATGGTGTACACTGCTACAATCTATAAATGGAGGACAATATTTTCACTACAAATGGCTGGATTTCAACTGCAGTTATATGTGATATATCTGACAGAGAACCACGATTTTAAATAGCAGGCCTGTAGTTTACTAATACTATTCTTCAGAGACCTAGTGTGAATAGCTTGACTGACACACTGTAACGAAATGGAAGGCAGAAATGGCTGATTTTGGAACACAGTTATATGTGACATAGTCTGACAGAGAACCACGGTTTTAAATAGCAGGCCTGTAATTCACTAATACTATTCTTCACAGAGAGCTAGTGTGAATAGCTTGACTGACACACTGCAATGAAATGGAAGGCAGAAATGGCTGATTTTGGAACACAGTTATATGTGACATATGTCTGAAAGAGAACCACGGTTTTAAATAGCAGACCTGTAAATTACTAATACTATTCTTCACAGAGACCTAGTGTGAATAGTTTGACCAACACACTGCAGCGAAATGGAAGGCAGACATGGCTGATTTTGGAATGCTGTTATATATGAGATACGTCTAACAGAGAACCACAGTTTTAAATAGCAGGCCTGTAATTTACTAATACTATTCTTCAGAGACCTAGTGTGAATAGCTTGACCGACATACTGCAATAAAATGGAAGGCAGAAATAGCTGATTATGGAACACAGTTATATGTGAGATACGTCTGACAGAGAACCACAGTTTTAAATAGCAGGCCTGTAGTTTAGTAATACTATTCTTCTCAGAGACTTAGTGTGAATAGCTTGACCGACGCACCGCAACAAAATGCAAAATGAAAATGTAAGCCAATATTTTCCACGCTCACTTCAAATTTCTGCATTTTTATCCCTCTAATATGGAAAAGATCTGGCTGTATTCTGCAGTGCTAACAAGCAAATAGAGCAGAAAAAAAGTGTACTCTGGATTGCTTTTAAGCAAATAATCAGGATTAAGATAAAAAAAAATTGACGCTGGCCCCTGATATATGGGACTATGTCTACAAATATATGTCAGGACTGCAGCAACAGATAGAACGTTCAATGGACCCTCTTGTGCTGTATCATGCACTGCAGTCTATCACATACCCTGCCTTGGATTTTAAGCAAATAACCAGGATTAAGATCGATAAAAAAATTGGCCCTGCCCCCTGATATATGGGGCTATGTCTACAAATATATGTCAGAACAGCAGCAGCAGACAGAACGTGCTATGGACCCTCTTGTGCTGTATCATGTCCTGCAGTCTGCCACATACATTGCCTGCCTAATTCCTTCTATCAACTTCACCACTTGAAATATGCAGCTGGATTAGTCCTCAGAAGGACTGTTAGTTCTGATGGATATATATATATATATATGTTGTGGAATACCTATACTACTATAAACAAGCAAATCTCTCCCTGACTCAGCAGCAGCTCTCCCTACTCTGCCTGATTCTGAGGTAGACTGTGACCAGCATAGCGGCGCCAGGTCTTATATAGACCTGATGATGCTGTGCAGCCAGCCAATCACTGTAATGTCACAACCAACATGGCTACGGCATTACAGTGCATGGCAAGCAATCCCTGCATGTTCATTGGCTCTGTAAAGAAACAAACATGCAGGGTGGGGATCCGAATTCCCACCCAAGCAACCAAGAAATATTCGCCTAGCGCCAAGCTTGTCGAGCACTGTGATGCTCGGGCAAGTACCGAGCAGTGGCGAGCATGTTTGCTCATCACTACTTCCCAACTTTTGACATATATGTACATCATGGCGATCGTGCGCGGCACAGTAGCTGTGCTCATGCGATTGCCGCTGGGAGCTTGACTTATGTGGTAGTCGGGCCCTGGGTGTAACAGACAGGAGCAGTGCCTGCACCGCCCCCAACTGTTTAACCCCCTAAATTCTGCAATCAATATTGATTGCAAAAATTGGGAGGTTAGGAGAAGGAGGGGGTTCCCTCTTCCATCCAATTGGCACCCTGTGGCGTCATTGCGAGGGCCCAATTTTTGTCATGGCAATCTGAGGTTGTCATAATAACCTCAGAGTCTGCCAGTGGTGATGGCCTCCTTAGACTATGTCAGGAGCATGGTCTAAGAGGCTTTTGTCAGTGTAATATTGACAAGCATAATGCATTGCAGTGCTGGTGCATTGCAATGCATTATACCAGCGATCAGAGTAATGAAAGTTAAAGTACTGTAGAGGGACTAAGTAAAAAAGTAAAAAAGAATAAAAAAAAAATAAAAAAAATTGCAAAAATATTTTTAAAAAATCTAAAAAACTAAATAATTTTTTTAAAAAAATGTCATACCAATAAATATATTTTTATGTAAAAAATAGTACACATATTTGGTATTGCCGCGCATGGAATGACCCAACCTATAAAACTCACACTAGTTAACCTGATCAATGAACAGCATAAAAAAAAACTATGGTAAAATACTATGCTTTTTCACCATACTGCCAAACAAAAAGTGAAATAAAACGTGATCAAAAAGTCAAAAGGAAATAAGAATGGTATCGCTAAAAACGTCACCTTGTCTAGCGGCCATACAGCTCCATCAGCAGAGAAATAAAAATGCTATAGCTCTCCGAATATAGCGATGCAAAAACAATTTTTTCTATAAAATAGTTTTTAATGGCAAAACATAACAAAAAATTATATAAATGTGGTATTGCTGTAGCAAAAAGGAATCAGAGCTTACCACTCTTTGAGCCATACCAGCTGGAGTCATGGCACCCACCGGTTTTCCTCCCATGCATTTAGGTTTTATCTTTGTATGTAGGGTTTAAGGTATAAAGAAATAAAATAGTGCTCTTATTTTACCTAAGGAAGTGCCACGCTTTTCACTTTTCCATTGTTGCTGAGCCGCAACAGCTGGAGTTATGGCACCCACCAGTTTTCCTCCCATGGATTTAGTTTTTTATTTTTGTATGTCGGGTTTTATGGTAGAAAGAAATAAAATAGTGCTTTTATTTTTCCCATGGAAGTGCCGCGCTCTTCATTTTTCCGTGGTATCGCTGTAATTGTACTAACCCGAAGAATAAAGCTGTCTTGTCACTTTTACCATACAGTGAACGGCATAAAAAATGCTCCAAAAAACAATTCCTGAATTTCTGTTTTTTGTTCATTCTGCCTCCCAAAAATCGGAACAGAAAGTGGTCAAAAAATATTATGTGCCCGAAAATGGTACCAATAAAAGCGTCAACTCATCCCGCAAAAAAATAAGCCCTCACATGACTGGCAGAAATATAAAAAACTCAAAACATGGCAATGAAAAACTTGTTTTTGCTAAAAAAAACTTTTTTTAGTGTGTAATAGCAGCCAAGCATACAAAATATATGAATCTGGTATCTGTAATCGCATTGACCCAAAGAATAAACTCATCTGAACATAAAAATAAAAGCAATTCTTGACCTGCTGTTGATTTATCCATTCTGCTAACGTAAGGTTCGGCTCACAATTATCCTGTGTTCTGCGCTGAGAGCTTACACTAAAGTTTAAGTAAATCTCTGATATACTGTATGTGATTCAGACAAAACCCATGAAGGAAGATTACCTATAATGAGGCAGATGGAGACACTGAGGATGCCGTCTGACCTATGATCCGGTGGTGTCCTTCTTTTTGAGCATGCATAAAACTGTGATTGGACATAGTTTTGTGCACATATGAAAAGAAGGACACTGCTGAACAAAGGACAGATGGAGTCCAGAGTTGAATATATACTTAAGTATCACTATTTAATAGATTTACATCTCTATCTTTTGATGGTTAATATTTATTATTTATTAATTAAGGTGGTTTTTATAGAGTTGTGTATACATTTGTACAATGCAATTAATTTCATCTTCATGTATGTTTTTCGGATGGGACTATTCTTCTTGTCATCATGGCCGAACAGTTATATTTTTATGTGGTTTCAATGTGTGATATATACACTGCTCAAAAAGATAAAGGGAACACTCAAATAACACATCCTAGATCTGAATGAATGAAATATTCTCATTGAACATTTTGTTCTGTACGAAGTTGAATGTGCTGACAACAAAATCACACAAAAATCATCAATGGAAATCAAATTTATTAACCAATGGAGGCCTGGATTTGGAGTCACCCTTAAAATTAAAGTGGAAAAACACACTACAGGCTGATCCAACTTTGATGTAATGTCTTTAAAACAAGTCAAAATGAGGCTCAGTATTGTGTGTGGCCTCCACGTGCCTGTATGACCTCCCTACAATGCCTGGGCATGCTCCTGATGAGGTTGCAGATGGTCTCCTGTGGGATCTCCTCCCAGGCCTGGACTAAAGCATCCACCAACTCCTGGACAGTCTGTGGTGCAAAGTGACGTTGGTGGATGGAGCGAGACATGATGTCCCAGATGTGCTCAATCGGATTCAGGTCTGGGGAACAGGTGGGCCAGTCCATAGCTTCAATGCCTTCATCTTGCAGGAACTGCTGACACACTCCAGCCACATGAAGTCTGGCATTGTCCTGCATTAGGAGGAACCCAGCGCCAACCGCACCAGCATATGGTCTCACAAGGGGTCTGAGAATCTCACCTCGGTACCTAATGGCAGTCAGGCTACCTCTGGCGAGCACATGGAGGGTTGTGCGGCCCTCCAAAGAAATGCCACCCCACACCATTACTGACCCACTGCCAAACCGGTCATGCTGAAGGATGTTGCAGGCAGCAGTTCGCTCTCCACGGCGTCTCCAGACACTGTCACGTCTGTCACATGTGCTCAGTGTGAACCTGCTTTCATCTGTGAAGAACACAGGATGCCAGTAGCGACTTTGACAATCCTGGTGTTCTGTGGCAAATGCCAAGCGTCCTGCACGGTGTTGGGCTGTAAGCACAACCCCCATCTGTGGACGTCGGGCCCTTGTACCACCCTCATGGAGTCGGTTTCTAACCGTTTGTGCAGACACATGCACATTTGTGGCCTGCTGGAGGTCATTGTGCAGGGCTCTGGCAGTGCTCCTCCTGTTCCTCTTTGCACAAAGGCGGAGGTAGCAGTCCTGCTGCTGGGTTGTTGCCCTCCTACAGCCCCCTCCACGTCTCCTGGTGTACTGGCCTGTCTCCTGGTAGCGCCTCCAGCCTCTGGACATTACGCTGACAGACACAGAAAACCTTCTTGCCACAGCTCGCATTGATGTGCCATCCTGGATGAGCTGCACTACCTGAGCAACTTCTGTGGGTTGTAGAGTCCGTCTCATGCTGCCACGAGTGTGAAAGCACAACCAACATTCAAAAGTGACCAAAACATCAGCCAGAAAGCATTGTTGCTGAGATGTGGTTTGTGGTCCCCACCTGCAGAACCGCTCTTTTATTGAGTGTGTCTTGATAATTGGCAATAATTTCCATCTATTGTATGTTCCATTTGCACAATGGCATATGAAATTGATTGTCAATCAGTGTTGCTTCCTAAGTGTACAGTTTGATTTCACAGGAGTTTGATTTACTTTATATTCAGTTGTTTAAGTGTTCCCATTATTTTTTTGAGCAGTGTATTTCTTGAAATAGAATACGTTTTTCATATTTCTACTATGGGCAGATCATTCTCCATTTTTATTTGCTTATTTGTATTTTTCATACACTTTTTACACTTTTATGCGTCATGCATTCACACATGGACCTACACATACACACTTATACAGATATGTCCCATTTATTCATCATCTTATTTACTTATTAGTATCACAATCTGGGGATACCTTATTGTTTATTGGTTGTCACAACTGATCAATAGTCTCACTGCATACACTTTTTATGTCTTTCACTGTTAGACATCAGATATATTTTTTGATATTTTGGTTATGTGGAATCTGCCCTTTTCTTTACCCTACTCTAACATGGCTGCGGGGTTGTTGTGCACTGCTCACACATTCACATGGTGCGCTTTCGCGTCCGCTGCTGTGATGTTGTGTTATTGAACTGCAATCTTTGTCACACTTTGATGGCACGCGTCCGGCATCAGGAGTGACGACGGGTCGCGTGTATGCGTTGTTTCGGCACCCAGTAACATGACGTCCCTGATTGTAGGTATATTCAGCCGTGTGACCCCTATTTAAACCATCCACTTCCTTTCTACCGCACTCCCTGACAAAGCGGAAGCTTTGATCAGTATGTTCACTTACCTTCATTCTTCTGATCTGTTTACAACGATCAGATGATCATTTCTTGGCTGTTTCACATACTTTTTACTTCTACCTCAGTGGCCCTAATAATCTATCATAATGTATAGGTGATCACATTATTTTTACATTTATTTGGGCATGTGCAATATGAAGTGATTTATTGTTTACATATTCATTTTTTGCATACTTATATTGCCCCCCTTGGGGATATCTACACTTGACACTTGCTCAATTCATCATTTTTACATAATTATGCAAATTTATATTTATTATTCATTGCTTACTGCACAAAGCACCTTTTATTACAGCATCTACATCATAAAGTTGTCATAGAGATCTGACTCTCACTAGGGTCAATATAATGGGTCATTTTTGATAGATTTTGGTGAAATACAAACTGTATTTTGATCATCTTCTCCATATTGTTCATTGATGTGAAATGTAATTTTTTCACATATGACTAGTATATGTTATTTCTAGTGTTGAGCGAGTACTAAAATGCTCGGGTGCTCGAAGCTCTGGCCGAGCTCGCCGTGATACTCGGGTGCTCGACCCGAGCAACGAGCCCAATGTTAGTCTATGGGAGACCCGAGCATTTTTGCGGCGGCACCCCCGGCAGTCTGTAGAAAGACTAAAAAGTGCCCAAAACAATAGTGACAGTGCTCAAAAGACATGGGGACAGCATGGGCATCGCTCCAGGAAGCATTTCTGACCCCCAGGTCACTGCTGTCAACAACGTTGTCAGAGGTATTAAGCCACTTTTAATGGCTCACAATAAAACGTTCAAAAACTAAACTGAAACGGTTTTCCTGTGAAATATGTTAAGGAACTTCCTTTTCAGGGTAAAGACTTGTGTATAAGGTAAAATAAATAACCAAAAACAAAAATACTCCTCCACACCTTGGGCTATGTTCACAAGTAGCATTTTTTATGCGTTTTTGCACTTTTGTTTTGCTTTCAACCATGACAAATGCATTCACCGGGTAATGTAATTTTAACATTTTACAATCTTATCTGGCCATGTGCTGTGTGACACATGCATACAGTGCTGAAAAGACATGGGATCAGCATGGGAAAGACCCCTGGAAGCATCTCTGACACCCAGGTCACTGCCTAAAAGTGTGCCCATCAGAAGTGATCCTTGCCGCATCAGAAGATGCAGACTTGCAACTATCCCCGTGCAAGTCCTTGTCCCAGGGCAGTGTTCAATTGTACCTCCCCCATTCCTTGCAATGCAAGCGCAAGTATGCAGCCTGCCACCCACCCACCCCCCAGGCTGCAATACCACACTGCTAGCTTGCTTGCACTTGAAATTTGGCCTTTTAGGCATGTGGAGACGGAATCTGGCCACCACGTCATGGCTGCTTCGGCGGCCTGGTATCCATGCTCAGTCCCCTGCCGCCCGGCGGCCGGGTGTCCACGCTCGGTCCCCAGCTGCCAGGGGGCGGCCGGGTGTCCATACTCGGTCCCCAGCCACCCCGCGGCCGGGTGTTCACACACGGTCCCCAGTCGCCTGGGGGCGGCCGGGTGTCCATAAACGGTCCCCAGCCACCCCTATTTCTCCTGTCAACTCCCCCCCCCCCACATTTCTTAGCCTGGCCTGCTTTAGGGTGGCATTGGACGAGCCCACCAGAGAATCAGACTCCTCCAGTGGGCCCTGGCTTCTCCATCAGGGGAGTTGAGAGTGCCAAGGTGAGGAGCATGATGATGATAGAATTTAGCATCTACTTTGTTTTCTTGGAATGCAAGCGTAAGTGTGTAGCCTGCCACCCACCCATCCCCAGGCTGCAATACCATACTGCTAGCTTGCTTGCACTTGAAATTGGACCTTTTAGGCATGTGGAGGCGGAATCTGGCCACCACGTCATGGCTGCGTCGGCGGCCTTGTTTCCATACTCAGTCCCCTGCCGCCCGGCGGCCGGGTGTCCACGCTCGGTCCCCAGCCACCAGGGGGCGGCCGGGTGTCCATACTCGGTCCCCAGCCACCCCACGGCCGGGTGTCCACACACGGTCAACAGCCTCCCCTATTTGAAGGACAGCCTAACCACAAACACGTGGACAAGTGAATGTGGCCAGGGATGGTCCATCTCATGCCTTCACACTGGGTTAATATTGTGGAAGCCGGGACACAGTTGGACGCTGGGATCCAACATGTCCTCCAGACATAGAGGATTGCGGGTCCTGGGTCAATCAGGCTTCAACACAAAGTTCACAAAGTCCTACACAACGAGTAAATTATTCATTATCATGAGGCCATCCATCTCGTTAGTGTTCTGTTCCTTGGATGTAAGTAGTACAGGTGGAACAGCGACAATTCACATCAATATCAGGCCAGTCTACCACACATGTCTTGTAGGATATGTTTCTGTACCAAAAGGAGCGGTTTGGCTACACAGTTATAGGGCATACAGTGAGTGCAATGCCTACCAAAAATTTCGAAGCATTCCAATGCCCCTTAGAAGTGACAAGGAGGTCAGTGGGCCTTTACTAAACCGTTTTTTCCATTTATAGCAACTGGGTCTCCTGTGCACTGTTGGCCTAAGCAGTGAAGGATGGCTTTCCAAAATTTATGAGGAACTGCAATGGCCCTTGAAACAGACGTGGATTACAGCATACTAAAAAACTTCTACCCATTATTGGGGAGTGGGTCTCCCTTAGTGTTCGCCTATGCATTGAAAAGCAAAAGCAAACTGAAATTAGGAGGAAATGCAATGCCCGTTGGAAGAGTCATGGAGGTTAGAGTTAATTAAAAACAACATTTCAATGCCCCTGTGGAGCTGTGGAGTTCAGAATGGTTTAACAAGATGGTTTTAATGCCCCTTGGAAGAGACGTGGAGGTCACAGTAGCTTAACAAGATGGTTTTAATGCCCCTTGGAAGAGACGTGGAGGTCACAGTAGCTTAACAAGAGGGTATTAATGCCCCTTGGAAGAGATGTGGAGGTCGCAGTAGCTTAACAAGACGCTTTTAATGCCCCTTGGAAGAGACGTGGAGGTTGCAGTAGCTTAACAAGATGATTTTAATGCCCCTTGGAAAAGACGTGGACGTCGCAGTAGCTTAACAAGATGGTTTTAATGCCCCTTGGAAGAGACGTGGAGGTCGCAGTAGCTTAACAAGACGGTTGTAATGCCCCTTGGAAGAGACGTGGAGGTCGCAGTAGCTTAACAAGATGGTTTTAATGCCCCTTGGAAGAGACGTGGAGGTCGCAGTAGCTTAACAAGATGGTTTTAATGCCCCTTGGAAGAGACGTGGAGGTAGCAGTAGCTTAACAAGACGGTTTTAATGCCCCTAGGAAAAGTGGTGGAGGTCACAGTAGCTTAAAAAGACGGTTTTAATGCCCCTTGGAAGAGACGTGGGGGTCACAGTGGAATAAAAAGACAATATCAATGCCCCTTGAAAATGTGGTGGAGGTCGCAGTAGCTTAACAAGATGGTTGTAATGCCCCTTGGAAGAGCCATGCAGTACAGCATCTTAAAAACATTATTCCCATTATTGGGGAGTGGGTCTCCCATAGTCTTTGCCTATGCCTTCCAAGCAAAAGCTGCCAAAAATTAGGAGAGAGGAACTTGCAATGCTGGCAACACGGACCAAGGTAACCCTGGTGGTATAGTGGTGGTGGAGGCTTAGGAAAAGGAGAAGAGCAAAATACAGCCGAAATGAGGAAGCGTATACCCATGTGTGGGTGTGAAGTGGTGCAAGGGAATACACCTCCCGAAACAACACAGTGGATTTGTCTTTATGTTACTCTGCTGTCATTTGGTGGTGATGAGAAGTCTGGCCCAATCCAGCCCTTGTTAATTTTGATAAGGGTCAGCTTGTCAGCATTGTCAGTTGACAGGCGAGTGCCCTTATCAGTTATAATTCCCCCAGCGGCACTAAAAGCACGCTCCGATAGAACAGTAGCGGCAGGACAGGCCAGGACCTCCAAGGCATACAGAGCGAGTTCATTCCAAGTGTCCAGCTTGGATACCCAATAATTAAAAGGCACAGAGGAATCACGGAGGATGCTGGTACGGTCGGCAAGGTACTCCCTCACAATCTTTTGAAACTTTCCACTCCTTGTGAGAGTACCCCGCGCCTCAGGGCCTGTAAGCTGGGGAGGCCTCAGAAAACTGTCCCAGAACATTGACAGTTTTCCTCTGCCTCTGCTGGATTGGAGTTGCGTCTCTCTCGCATGTACGCCTTGGTTGGTCAACGAACTGTGACCTCTGCTGCTAGCGTGTTCAGATGGGAATTTTATTAACAGTTCTGCAGCAAGGGCCTTCTGGTACTGCCCCATTTTTGTAGACCTCTCCACCTCAGGAATAAGAGAGTGAAAGTTCTCCTTGTAGCGGGGGTCTAAAAGTGTCACCAACCAGTAATGACTGTCACCCAACATTTTGACAACGCGAGGGTCACTGTTAAGGCAGCTTAACATAACGGCAGCCATGCATGCCAGACTGGTAACGGGCAAGACTTCTGTGTCCTCACCAAGATGACGACTGACCATGCTCTCCTCCTCCTCCCCCTGTCCTCAGGCCACCCACGCTGAACTGACGGTATGACAGTTGTACAGGTACTACCGTCTACAGCGCATGATACCAGCTCCTGTTCTTCCTCCTCCTCCTCCTCTCCCTCATTGTCCCCCAATGCATGTTGGGATGAGTTGAGGCTGGGCTGTGTGTAATCGACTGCTACGGCTTCTTGATCCATCTCATCATGCTCTGGCTGCAATGCCTCCTCTTTAATTCTCTGCAGAGAACGTTGCAAAAGACAGACAAGTTGGATGCTGATGCTAATGATGGCGTCATCGCCACTCACCATCTTGGTGGACTCCTCAAAGTTTGTCAGGATGGTACATATGTCATACATCCAGGTCCACTCCTGAGGTCTTATGTGTGGAGTCTGACCTGAATATCAACGACCTTGTTGCAGCTGGCACTCCACAACTGCTCTCTTCTGCTCACAAATCCTTTGCAACATGTGGAGGGTAGAGTTCCACCTTGAGGAGACATCACACACCAGTCGGTGTGATGGAAGCTGCAAACGCTGCTGCAACACAGCAACGGCAGCGGAAGCTGTAGCCGACTTGCGAAAATGAGCTGACAGGCACCGTACTTTGACGAACAGATCTGGCAACTCGGGGTACAATTTAAGAAACCGCTGAACCACGAGTTTAAGCACATGAGCCAGGCATTGTACGTGTGTGATCTCGCCTCGCCTTAGAGCCGCCACCAGGTAACCGCCATTGTCACACACGACCATGCCTGTAGGTTCAGCGGTCGCAGCCACAGATCTGCCTGCTCCTTCACAGCTGTCCACAACTCACAAGCAGTGTGAGGTTTCTCACCTAAGCTTATGAGTTTCAGCACAGCCTGTTGCCGCTTGGTGGAGGCAGTACTGCAGTGCTTCCAGCTTGTAACTGATGTGGTGATATCTGAGATGGAGGCTGAACATGAGGAGGAGGATTATGCACAGGAGCTGTACACTGTGGCGGTAAATCTGACATAGGACCCGCAATCCTCGGTGTGGGGAGGATATGTTCCGTCCCAAGGTCCGACTGGGTCCCGGCTTCCACTATGTTTACCCAGTGTGCCATCAGGGAGATGTACCGTCCCTGGCCACAAACACTTGTCCACATGTCCATTGTCAGGTGGACTCTCCCAGTAACTGCGTTGTTGAGGGCACGGCAGATGTTTTGGGACACGTGCTTGTGTAGTACGGGGATGGCACACCGGGCAAAATAGTGTCGGCTGGGGACCGAGTACCGAGGGACGGCAACCGCCATAAGGTTGCGTAAGGATTCCGTCTCCACCAGCCTAAAAGGCAGCATTTCCAATGCAAGCAGTCCTGAAATGTGTGAATTTAGGACTGTGGCCTGTGGGGCGTTAGCTGCGAATTTCCGCTTTCATTCAAAGTTCTGGGATATGGACAATTGAACGCTGCGTTGGGCCGTGGACGTCGACGTTTATGCTGTTTCTTGAGAAACTGCCATAACAAGTGAAGACTGAAAGGAGGGGGCATCTTTGCATGCAGTATGGACAGGGGATTGCCTTGCACACATAACAGGGGGTTCTATTGCATGCACAACAGCGGAAGAAGCAGTGGTGACACCCGCTGACACTGGTCGGGGACCATGGGGTTCGCCCCACAAAGTCGGGTGCTTTGCTGCCATGTGCCTGATCATGCTGGTGGTGGTCAGGATGGTAGTTTTGTCATCCCTGATGATACTGGCATGGCAGGTGGTACAAATGGCCTTTTTGGGGTTATCAGCAGAGTCTTTAAAAAAATTCCAGACTCTGGTAGACCTACAGGTTGTATTGGCAGCGTCCATCGTGTTGGTGTTATGGGGAACTGTTGCCCGCCTTCTGTATGCGGCCACCACACTGCTTCTTCCTGCCTGTTGGGGTACTCTGCCTCCCTCACCCTGTGTGCTGCTGGCCTCACTCTCTATGTCCTCCTGCCACGTTGGGTCAGTTACTAGATCATCCACCACCTCTTCCTCTTCCACTTGTGCAGCACGATCCTCCTCCTCACTTCCTGGCAATTGTATCTCGTCATCTTCCACCTCTTGTGACAAATTGCCAGCGTTGACTTCCTGTGGCCGTGGCTGTTCAAATATTTGGGCATCGCTACATGGGATCTCCTCTTCCACCACTTCAAGTTGAGCAGGCGAGAGGCACAAATCTGGAAATGGACAGGTGAACAGCTCTTCAGAGTGTCCAAGTGTGGGATCAGTTGCTGTCTGACGACACTTGGCATGGAGGGATGAAGGAGCATCAGGGTGAGGGGGAGTATGCAGTCGAGACTCACAGCTACTAAGAGTTGATCGTGTGGAAGACAGACCGGAAGTGGTGGTGCCCAGGTAACTGGAAGTATTATCTGCTATCCAATTAATAACCTGTTCACACTGATCAGTTCGCAATACTGGTGTTGTACTGTGCTTCCCTAGTAATTCGGTCAAGAAGTGGCTGTTGATTGTGGCACATTTTCACCTTGGCCACGGCCCCGTAATCTGCGCGCACCATCACCAGAACTTCCAGTTCCACGTCCCTTGCCACGCGCCTTGCCCATTGTAAAGGAAGTAATATAGCTTACACTCGCACTATCAATGGAAAAAGGGTAAGAAAAAGTAGATTAGAACCGTGGAAGAGGAAAACCACAGTTCTATTTGTCTGGCCTACACCCGACTCTTTTAAACAATCTGAACAATCAGGGAGAAACTATTACTGTTTTTCTTTACGGAAAAAATACCAAAAGATGAATAATAGAGAATTTTTACAGTGGAATGGCAAAACCACAGTTATTGTTTACTGGGGTATACCAGAAAATTTTAAATAGATATATTTGCGGCTGAACAGTGAGCGACACACTCAAACATTTTTTTTTAGGTAAAAATGGCCCAAAAGCAGGATAATACAGAGATTTGACCCGTGGAACTGCAAAACCACACTTGTATTTCTCAGGCCTACCCCAGACTATTTTCAAGAGGTATATTTGTGTCTGAACCTTCTGGAGACACTACTGTTTTTCTTTACAGCAAGAAATGCAAAAAAGCAGGATAATACAAAGAGATTTTGCCCGTGGAACTGCAAAACCACACTTGTATTTCTCGGGCCTACACCAGACTATATTCAACAGATATATTTGTGTCTGAACAATCAGGAGACATTACTGTTTTACTTTACATGCAAAAAATGCAAAAAAGCATGGTAATACAGAGAGATTTGACGCATGGAACTGCAAAACCACACTTGTATTTCTTGGGCCTACACCAGACTATTTTCAACAGATATATTTGTGTCTGAACAATCAGGAGACGCTACTGTTTTTCTTTACAGCAAAAAATGCAAAAAAGCAGGATAATATATAGAGATTTGACCCGTGGAACTGCAAAACCACATTTGTATTTCTCGGGCCTACACCAGACTATTTTCAACAGATATATTTGTGTCTGAACAATCAGGAGACACTACTGTTTTTCTTTACAGCAAAAAATGCAAAAAAGCAGGGTAATACAGAGATTTGAACCGTGGAACTGCAAAACCACACTTGTATTTCTCGGGCCTACACCAGACTATTTTCAACAGAAGTATTTGTGTCTGAACAATCAGGAGACACTACTGTTTTACTTTACAGCAAAAAATGTTAAAAAGCAGGATATTACAGAGAGGTTTGACCCGTGGAACTGCAAAACCACACTTGTATTTCTCGGGCCTACACCAGACTATTTTCAAAAGATATACTTGTGTCTGAACAATCAGGAGACACTACTGTTTTTCTTTACAGAAAAAAATGCAAAAAAGCAGGATATTACAGAGATTTGACCTGTGGAACTGCAAAACGACACTTGTATTTCTGGGGCCTACACCAGACTATTTTCAACAGATATATTTGTGTCTGAACAATCAGGAGACACTACTGTTTTTCTTTACAGCAAAAAATGCAAAAAAGCAGGATAATACAGAGATTTGACCCGTTGAACTGCAAAACCACAGTTGTATTTCTTGGGCCTACACCAGACTATTTTCAACAGTTATATTTGTGTCTGAACAATCAGGAGACACTACTGTTTTTCTTTACATGCAAAAAATGTAAAAAAGCAGGATAATACAGAGAGATTTGACCCGTTGAACTGCAAAACCACAGTTGTATTTCTCGGGCCTACAGCAGACTATTTTCAACAGATATATTTGTGTCTGAACAATCAGGAGACACTACTGTTTTTCTTTACAGCAAAAAATGCAAAAAAGCAGGATAATACAAATAGATTTGTCCCGTGGAACTGCAAAACCACACTTGTATGTCTCGGGCCTACACCAGACTATTTTCAACAGATATATTTGTGTCTGAACAATCAGGAGACACTACTGTTTTTCTTTACAGCAAAAAAATGCAAAAAAGCAGGATAATACAGAGATTTGACCCGTGGAACTGCAAAACCACACTTGTATTTCTTGGGCCTACACCAGACTATTTTCAATAGATATATTTGTGTCTGAACAATCAGGAGACACTTCTGTTTTTCTTTACAGCAAAAAATGCAAAAAAGCAGGATAATATATAGAGATTTGACCCGTGGAACTGCAAAACCACATTTGTATTTCTCGGGCCTACACCACACTATTTTCAACAGATATATTTGTGTCTGAACAATCAGGAGACACTACTGTTTTTCTTTACAGCAAAAAATGCAAAAAAGCAGGGTAATACAGAGATTTGAACCGTGGAACTGCAAAACCATACTTGTATTTCTCGGGCCTACACCAGCCTATTTTCAACAGAAGTATTTGTGTCTGAACAATCAGGAGACACTACTGTTTTTCTTTACAGCAAAAAATGCAAAAAAAGCAGGATAATACAGAGATTTGACTCATGGAACTGCAAAACCACACTTGTATTTCTTGGGCCTACACCAGACTATTTTCAACAGACATATTTGTGTCTGAACAATCAGGAGACACTACTGTTTTTCTTTACAGCAAAAAATGCAAAAAAGCAGGATAACACAGAGAGATTTGACCCTTTGAACTGCAAAAGCACACTTGTATTTCTCGGGCCTACACCAGACTATTTTCAACAGATATACTTGTGTCTGAACAATCAGGAGACACTACTGTTTTTCTTTACAGAAAAAAATGCAAAAAAGCAGGATATTACAGAGATTTGACCTGTGGAACTGCAAAACGACACTTGTATTTCTGGGGCCTACACCAGACTATTTTCAACAGATATATTTGTGTCTGAACAATCAGGAGACACTACTGTTTTTCTTTACAGCAAAAAATGCAAAAAAGCAGGATAACACAGAGAGATTTGACCCTTTCAACTGCAAAAGCACACTTGTATTTCTCGGGCCTACACCAGACTATTTTCAAAAGATATACTTGTGTCTGAACAATCAGGAGACACTACTGTTTTTCTTTACAGAAAAAAATGCAAAAAAGCAGGATATTACAGAGATTTGACCTGTGGAACTGCAAAACGACACTTGTATTTCTGGGGCCTACACCAGACTATTTTCAACAGATATATTTGTGTCTGAACAATCAGGAGACACTACTGTTTTTCTTTACAGCAAAAAATGCAAAAAAGCAGGATAATACAGAGATTTGACCCATGGAACTGCAAAACCACACTAGTATTTCTTGGGCCTACACCAGACTATTTTCAACACAAATATATGTGTCTGAACAATCAGGAGACACTACTGTTTTTCTTTACATGCAAAAAATGTAAAAAAGCAGGATAATACAGAGAGATTTGACCCGTTGAACTGCAAAACCACACTTGTATTTCTCGGGCCTACACCAGACTATTTTCAACAGATATATTTGTGTCTGAACAATCAGGAGACACTACTGTTTTTCTTTACAGCAAAAAATGCAAAAAAGCAGGATAATACAAAATAGATTTGTCCCGTGGAACTGCAAAACCACACTTGTATGTCTCGGGCCTACACCAGACTATTTTCAACAGATATATTTGTGTCTGAACAATCAGGAGACACTACTGTTTTTCTTTACAGCAAAAAATGCAAAAAAGCAGGATAATACAGAGATTTGACCCGTGGAACTGCAAAACCACACTTGTATTTCTTGGGCCTACACCAGACTATTTTCAACAGATATATTTGTGTCTGAACAATCAGGAGACACTACTGTTTTTCTTTACAGCAAAAAATGCAAAAAAGCAGGATAACACAGAGAGATTTGACCCGTTGAACTGCAAAAGCACACTTGTATTTCTCGGGACTACACCAGACTATTTTTAACAGATATATTTGTGTCTGAACAATCAGGAGACACTACTGTTTTCTTTACAGCAAAAAAATGCAAAAAAGCAGGATAATACAGAGATTTGACCCGTGGAACTGCAAAACCACACTTGTATTTCTTGGGCCTACACCAGACTATTTTCAATAGATATATTTGTGTGTGTACAATCAGGAGACACTACTGTTTTTCTTTACATGCAAAAAATGCAAAAAAGCAGGATAATACAGAGAGATTTGACCCATTGAACTGCAAAACCACACTTGTATTTCTCGGGCCTACACCAGACTATTTTCAACAGACATATTTGTGTCTGAACAATCAGGAGACACTACTGTTTTTCTTTACAGCAAAAAATGCAAAAAAGCAGGATAACACAGAGAGATTTGACCCTTTCAACTGCAAAAGCACACTTGTATTTCTCGGGCCTACACCAGACTATTTTCAAAAGATATACTTGTGTCTGAACAATCAGGAGACACTACTGTTTTTCTTTACAGAAAAAAATGCAAAAAAGCAGGATATTACAGAGATTTGACCTGTGGAACTGCAAAACGACACTTGTATTTCTGGGGCCTACACCAGACTATTTTCAACAGATATATTTGTGTCTGAACAATCAGGAGACACTACTGTTTTTCTTTACAGCAAAAAATGCAAAAAAGCAGGATAATACAGAGATTTGACCCATGGAACTGCAAAACCACACTAGTATTTCTTGGGCCTACACCAGACTATTTTCAACACAAATATATGTGTCTGAACAATCAGGAGACACTACTGTTTTTCTTTACATGCAAAAAATGTAAAAAAGCAGGATAATACAGAGAGATTTGACCCGTTGAACTGCAAAACCACACTTGTATTTCTCGGGCCTACACCAGACTATTTTCAACAGATATATTTGTGTCTGAACAATCAGGAGACACTACTGTTTTTCTTTACAGCAAAAAATGCAAAAAAGCAGGATAATACAAAATAGATTTGTCCCGTGGAACTGCAAAACCACACTTGTATGTCTCGGGCCTACACCAGACTATTTTCAACAGATATATTTGTGTCTGAACAATCAGGAGACACTACTGTTTTTCTTTACAGCAAAAAATGCAAAAAAGCAGGATAATACAGAGATTTGACCCGTGGAACTGCAAAACCACACTTGTATTTCTTGGGCCTACACCAGACTATTTTCAACAGATATATTTGTGTCTGAACAATCAGGAGACACTACTGTTTTTCTTTACAGCAAAAAATGCAAAAAAGCAGGATAACACAGAGAGATTTGACCCGTTGAACTGCAAAAGCACACTTGTATTTCTCGGGACTACACCAGACTATTTTTAACAGATATATTTGTGTCTGAACAATCAGGAGACACTACTGTTTTCTTTACAGCAAAAAAATGCAAAAAAGCAGGATAATACAGAGATTTGACCCGTGGAACTGCAAAACCACACTTGTATTTCTTGGGCCTACACCAGACTATTTTCAATAGATATATTTGTGTGTGTACAATCAGGAGACACTACTGTTTTTCTTTACATGCAAAAAATGCAAAAAAGCAGGATAATACAGAGAGATTTGACCCATTGAACTGCAAAACCACACTTGTATTTCTCGGGCCTACACCAGACTATTTTCAACAGACATATTTGTGTCTGAACAATCAGGAGACACTACTGTTTTTCTTTACAGCAAAAAATGCAAAAAAGCAGGATAACACAGAGAGATTTGACCCTTTGAACTGCAAAAGCACACTTGTATTTCTCGGGCCTACACCAGACTATTTTCAACAGATATACTTGTGTCTGAACAATCAGGAGACACTACTGTTTTTCTTTACAGAAAAAAATGCAAAAAAGCAGGATATTACAGAGATTTGACCTGTGGAACTGCAAAACGACACTTGTATTTCTGGGGCCTACACCAGACTATTTTCAACAGATATATTTGTGTCTGAACAATCAGGAGACACTACTGTTTTTCTTTACAGCAAAAAATGCAAAAAAGCAGGATAACACAGAGAGATTTGACCCTTTCAACTGCAAAAGCACACTTGTATTTCTCGGGCCTACACCAGACTATTTTCAAAAGATATACTTGTGTCTGAACAATCAGGAGACACTACTGTTTTTCTTTACAGAAAAAAATGCAAAAAAGCAGGATATTACAGAGATTTGACCTGTGGAACTGCAAAACGACACTTGTATTTCTGGGGCCTACACCAGACTATTTTCAACAGATATATTTGTGTCTGAACAATCAGGAGACACTACTGTTTTTCTTTACAGCAAAAAATGCAAAAAAGCAGGATAATACAGAGATTTGACCCATGGAACTGCAAAACCACACTAGTATTTCTTGGGCCTACACCAGACTATTTTCAACACAAATATATGTGTCTGAACAATCAGGAGACACTACTGTTTTTCTTTACATGCAAAAAATGTAAAAAAGCAGGATAATACAGAGAGATTTGACCCGTTGAACTGCAAAACCACACTTGTATTTCTCGGGCCTACACCAGACTATTTTCAACAGATATATTTGTGTCTGAACAATCAGGAGACACTACTGTTTTTCTTTACAGCAAAAAATGCAAAAAAGCAGGATAATACAAAATAGATTTGTCCCGTGGAACTGCAAAACCACACTTGTATGTCTCGGGCCTACACCAGACTATTTTCAACAGATATATTTGTGTCTGAACAATCAGGAGACACTACTGTTTTTCTTTACAGCAAAAAATGCAAAAAAGCAGGATAATACAGAGATTTGACCCGTGGAACTGCAAAACCACACTTGTATTTCTTGGGCCTACACCAGACTATTTTCAACAGATATATTTGTGTCTGAACAATCAGGAGACACTACTGTTTTTCTTTACAGCAAAAAATGCAAAAAAGCAGGATAACACAGAGAGATTTGACCCGTTGAACTGCAAAAGCACACTTGTATTTCTCGGGACTACACCAGACTATTTTTAACAGATATATTTGTGTCTGAACAATCAGGAGACACTACTGTTTTCTTTACAGCAAAAAAATGCAAAAAAGCAGGATAATACAGAGATTTGACCCGTGGAACTGCAAAACCACACTTGTATTTCTTGGGCCTACACCAGACTATTTTCAATAGATATATTTGTGTGTGTACAATCAGGAGACACTACTGTTTTTCTTTACATGCAAAAAATGCAAAAAAGCAGGATAATACAGAGAGATTTGACCCATTGAACTGCAAAACCACACTTGTATTTCTCGGGCCTACACCAGACTATTTTCAACAGATATATTTGTGTCTGAACAATCAGGAGACACAACTGTTTTTCTTTACAGCAAAAAATGCAAAAAAAGCAGGATAATACAGAGATTTGACTCATGGAACTGCAAAACCACACCTGTATTTCTTGGGCCTACACCAGACTATTTTCAACAGACATATTTGTGTCTGAACAATCAGGAGACACTACTGTTTTTCTTTACAGCAAAAAATGCAAAAAAGCAATATAACACAGAGAGATTTGACCCTTTGAACTGCAAAAGCACACTTGTATTTCTCGGGCCTACACCAGACTATTTTCAACAGATATACTTGTGTCTGAACAATCAGGAGACACTACTGTTTTTCTTTACAGAAAAAAATGCAAAAAAGCAGGATATTACAGAGATTTGACCTGTGGAACTGCAAAACGACACTTGTATTTCTGGGGCCTACACCAGACTATTTTCAACAGATATATTTGTGTCTGAACAATCAGGAGACACTACTGTTTTTCTTTACAGCAAAAAATGCAAAAAAGCAGGATAACACAGAGAGATTTGACCCTTTGAACTGCAAAAGCACACTTGTATTTCTCGGGCCTACACCAGACTATTTTCAAAAGATATACTTGTGTCTGAACAATCAGGAGACACTACTGTTTTTCTTTACAGAAAAAAATGCAAAAAAGCAGGATATTACAGAGATTTGACCTGTGGAACGGCAAAACGACACTTGTATTTCTGGGGCCTACACCAGACTATTTTCAACAGATATATTTGTGTCTGAACAATCAGGAGACACTACTGTTTTTCTTTACAGCAAAAAATGCAAAAAAGCAGGATAATACCGAGATTTGACCCATGGAACTGCAAAACCACACTTGTATTTCTTGGGCCTACACCAGACTATTTTCAACAGAAATATTTGTGTCTGAACAATCAGGAGACACTACTGTTTTTCTTTACATGCAAAAAATGTAAAAAAGCAGGATAATACAGAGAGATTTGACCCGTTGAACTGCAAAACCACAGTTGTATTTCTCGGGCCTACACCAGACTATTTTCAACAGATATATTTGTGTCTGAACAATCAGGAGACACTACTGTTTTTCTTTACACAAAAAATGCAAAAAAGCAGGATAATACAAATAGATTTGTCCCGTGGAACTGCAAAACCACACTTGTATGTCTCGGGCCTACACCAGACTATTTTCAACAGATATATTTGTGTCTGAACAATCAGGAGACACTACTGTTTTTCTTTACAGCAAAAAATGCAAAAAAGCAGGATAATACAGAGATTTGAAACGTGGAACTGCAAAACCACACTTGTATTTCTTGGGCCTACACCAGACTATTTTCAACAGATATATTTGTGTCTGAACAATCAGGAGACACTACTGTTTTTCTTTACAGCAAAAAATGCAAAAAAGCAGGATAACACAGAGAGATTTGACCCGTTGAACTGCAAAAGCACACTTGTATTTCTCGGGACTACACCAGACTCTTTTTAACAGATATATTTGTGTCTGAACAATCAGGAGACACTACTGTTTTTCTTTACAGCAAAAAAATGCAAAAAAGCAGGATATTACAGAGAGGTTTGACCGGTGGAACTGCAAAACCAAACTTGTATTTCTCGGGCCTACACCAGACTATTTTCAACAAATATATTTGTGTCTGAACAATCAGGAGACACTACTGTTTTTCTTTACAAGCAAAAAATGCAAAAAAACAGGATAATACAGAGATTTGACCCGTGGTACTGCAAAACCACACTTGTATTTCTCGGGCCTACACCAGACTATTTTCAAAAGATATACTTGTGTCTGAACAATCAGGAGACACTACTGTTTTTCTTTACAGAAAAAAATGCAAAAAAGCAGGATATTACAGAGATTTGACCTGTGGAACTGCAAAACGACACTTGTATTTCTGGGGCCTACACCAGACTATTTCAACAGATATATTTGTGTCTGAACAATCAGGAGACACAACTGTTTTTCTTTACAGCAAAAAATGCAAAAAAAGCAGGATAATACAGAGATTTGACTCATGGAACTGCAAAACCACACTTGTATTTCTTGGGCCTACACCAGACTATTTTCAACAGACATATTTGTGTCTGAACAATCAGGAGACACTACTGTTTTTCTTTACAGCAAAAAATGCAAAAAAGCAGGATAACACAGAGAGATTTGACCGTTTGAACTGCAAAAGCACACTTGTATTTCTCGGGCCTACACCAGACTATTTTCAACAGATATATTTGTGTCTGAACAATCAGGAGACACTACTGTTTTACTGTACAGCAAAAAATGTAAAAAAGCAGGATATTACAGAGAGGTTTGACCCGTGGAACTGCAAAACCACACTTGTATTTCTCGGGCCTACACCAGACTATTTTCAAAAGATATACTTGTGTCTGAACAATCAGGAGACACTACTGTTTTTCTTTACAGAAAAAAATGCAAAAAAGCAGGATATTACAGAGATTTGACCTGTGGAACTGCAAAACGACACTTGTATTTCTGGGGCCTACACCAGACTATTTTCAACAGATATATTTGTGTCTGAACAATCAGGAGACACTACTGTTTTTCTTTACAGCAAAAAATGCAAAAAAGCAGGATAATACAGAGATTTGACCCATGGAACTGCAAAACCACAGTTGTATTTCTCGGGCCTACACCAGACTATTTTCAACAGATATATTTGTGTCTGAACAATCAGGAGACACTACTGTTTTTCTTTACAGCAAAAAATGCAAAAAAGCAGGATAATACAAATAGATTTGTCCCGTGGAACTGCAAAACCACACTTGTATGTCTCGGGCCTACACCAGACTATTTTCAACAGATATATTTGTGTCTGAACAATCAGGAGACACTACTGTTTTTCTTTACAGCAAAAAATGCAATAAAGCAGGATAATACAGAGATTTGACCCGCGGAACTGCAAAACCACACTTGTATTTCTTGGGCCTACACCAGACTATTTTCAACAGATATATTTGTGTCTGAACAATCAGGAGACACTACTGTTTTTCTTTACAGCAAAAAATGCAAAAAAGCAGGATAACACAGAGAGATTTGACCCGTTGAACTGCAAAAGCACACTTGTATTTCTCGGGACTACACCAGACTCTTTTTAACAGATATATTTGTGTCTGAACAATCAGGAGACACTACTGTTTTTCTTTACAGCAAAAAAATGCAAAAAAGCAGGATATTACAGAGAGGTTTGACCGGTGGAACTGCAAAACCAAACTTGTATTTCTCGGGCCTACACCAGACTATTTTCAACAAATATATTTGTGTCTGAACAATCAGGAGACACTACTGTTTTTCTTTACAAGCAAAAAATGCAAAAAAACAGGATAATACAGAGATTTAACCCGTGGTACTGCAAAACCACACTTGTATTTCTCGGCCTACACCAGACTATTTTCAAAAGATATACTTGTGTCTGAACAATCAGGAGACAATACTGTTTTTCTTTACAGCAAAAAATGCAAAAAAGAAGGATAATACAGAGATTTGACCCGTGGAACTGCAAAACCACAGTTGTATTTCTTGGGCCTACACCAGACTATTTTCAACAGATATATTTGTGTCTGAACAATCAGGAGACACTACTGTTTTTCTTTACAGCAAAAAATGCAAAAAAGCAGGATAATACAGTGAGATTTGACCCGTGGAACTGCAAAACCACACTTGTATTTCTGGGGCCTACACCAGACTATTTTCAACAGATGCATTTGTGTCTGAAAAATAAGTAGACACTACTGTTTTTCTTTACTGCAAAAAAATGCAAAAAAGCAGGATATTACAGAGAGGTTTGACCGGTGGAACTGCAAAACCACACTTGTATTTCTCGGGCCTACACCAGACTATTTTCAACAAATATATTTGTGTCTGAACAATCAGGAGACACTACTGTTTTTCTTTACAAGCAAAAAATGCAAAAAAACAGGATAATACAGAGATTTGACCCGTGGTACTGCAAAACCACACTTGTATTTCTCGGGCCTACACCAGACTATTTTCAAAAGATATACTTGTGTCTGAACAATCAGGAGACACTACTGTTTTTCTTTACAGAAAAAAATGCAAAAAAGCAGGATATTACAGAGATTTGACCTGTGGAACTGCAAAACGACACTTGTATTTCTGGGGCCTACACCAGACTATTTCAACAGATATATTTGTGTCTGAACAATCAGGAGACACAACTGTTTTTCTTTACAGCAAAAAATGCAAAAAAAGCAGGATAATACAGAGATTTGACTCATGGAACTGCAAAACCACACTTGTATTTCTTGGGCCTACACCAGACTATTTTCAACAGACATATTTGTGTCTGAACAATCAGGAGACACTACTGTTTTTCTTTACAGCAAAAAATGCAAAAAAGCAGGAGAACACAGAGAGATTTGACCGTTTGAACTGCAAAAGCACACTTGTATTTCTCGGGCCTACACCAGACTATTTTCAACAGATATATTTGTGTCTGAACAATCAGGAGACACTACTGTTTTACTGTACAGCAAAAAATGTAAAAAAGCAGGATATTACAGAGAGGTTTGACCCGTGGAACTGCAAAACCACACTTGTATTTCTCGGGCCTACACCAGACTATTTTCAAAAGATATACTTGTGTCTGAACAATCAGGAGACACTACTGTTTTTCTTTACAGAAAAAAATGCAAAAAAGCAGGATATTACAGAGATTTGACCTGTGGAACTGCAAAACGACACTTGTATTTCTGGGGCCTACACCAGACTATTTTCAACAGATATATTTGTGTCTGAACAATCAGGAGACACTACTGTTTTTCTTTACAGCAAAAAATGCAAAAGAGCAGGATAATACAGAGATTTGACCCATGGAACTGCAAAACCACAGTTGTATTTCTCGGGCCTACACCAGACTATTTTCAACAGATATATTTGTGTCTGAACAATCAGGAGACACTACTGTTTTTCTTTACAGCAAAAAATGCAAAAAAGCAGGATAATACAAATAGATTTGTCCCGTGGAACTGCAAAACCACACTTGTATGTCTCGGGCCTACACCAGACTATTTTCAACAGATATATTTGTGTCTGAACAATCAGGAGACACTACTGTTTTTCTTTACAGCAAAAAATGCAATAAAGCAGGATAATACAGAGATTTGACCCGCGGAACTGCAAAACCACACTTGTATTTCTCGGGACTACACCAGACTCTTTTTAACAGATATATTTGTGTCTGAACAATCAGGAGACACTACTGTTTTTCTTTACAGCAAAAAAATGCAAAAAAGCAGGATATTACAGAGAGGTTTGACCGGTGGAACTGCAAAACCAAACTTGTATTTCTCGGGCCTACACCAGACTATTTTCAACAAATATATTTGTGTCTGAACAATCAGGAGACACTACTGTTTTTCTTTACAAGCAAAAAAATGCAAAAAAACAGGATAATACAGAGATTTGACCCGTGGTACTGCAAAACCACACTTGAATTTCTCGGGCCTACACCAGACTATTTTCAAAAGATATACTTGTGTCTGAACAATCAGGAGACACTACTGTTTTTCTTTACAGCAAAAAATGCAAAAAAGAAGGATAATACAGAGATTTGACCCGTGGAACTGCAAAACCACAGTTGTATTTCTTGGGCCTACACCAGACTATTTTCAACAGATATATTTGTGTCTGAACAATCAGGAGACACTACTGTTTTTCTTTACAGCAAAAAATGCAAAAAAGCAGGATAATACAGTGAGATTTGACCCGTGGAACTGCAAAACCACACTTGTATTTCTGGGGCCTACACCAGACTATTTTCAACAGATGCATTTGTGTCTGAAAAATAAGTAGACACTACTGTTTTTCTTTACAGCAAAAAAATGCAAAAAAGCAGGATATTACAGAGAGGTTTGACCGGTGGAACTGCAAAACCACACTTGTATTTCTCGGGCCTACACCAGACTATTTTCAACAAATATATTTGTGTCTGAACAATCAGGAGACACTACTGTTTTTCTTTACAAGCAAAAAATGCAAAAAAACAGGATAATACAGAGATTTGACCCGTGGTACTGCAAAACCACACTTGTATTTCTCGGGCCTACACCAGACTATTTTCAAAAGATATACTTGTGTCTGAACAATCAGGAGACACTACTGTTTTTCTTTACAGAAAAAAATGCAAAAAAGCAGGATATTACAGAGATTTGACCTGTGGAACTGCAAAACGACACTTGTATTTCGGGGGCCTACACCAGACTATTTTCAACAGATATATTTGTGTCTGAACAATCAGGAGACACAACTGTTTTTCTTTACAGCAAAAAATGCAAAAAAAGCAGGATAATACAGAGATTTGACTCATGGAACTGCAAAACCACACTTGTATTTCTTGGGCCTACACCAGACTATTTTCAACAGACATATTTGTGTCTGAACAATCAGGAGACACTACTGTTTTTCTTTACAGCAAAAAATGCAAAAAAGCAGGATAACACAGAGAGATTTGACCCTTTGAACTACAAAAGCACACTTGTATTTCTCGGGCCTACACCAGACTATTTTCAACAGATATATTTGTGTCTGAACAATCAGGAGACACTACTGTTTTACTGTACAGCAAAAAATGTAAAAAAGCAAAATATTACAGAGAGGTTTGACCCGTGGAACTGCAAAACCACACTTGTATTTCTCGGGCCTACACCAGACTATTTTCAAAAGATATACTTGTGTCTGAACAATCAGGAGACACTACTGTTTTTCTTTACAGAAAAAAATGGAAAAAAGCAGGATATTACAGAGATTTGACCTGTGGAACTGCAAAACGACACTTGTATTTCTGGGGCCTACACCAGACTATTTTCAACAGATATATTTGTGTCTGAACAATCAGGAGACACTACTGTTTTTCTTTACAGCAAAAAATGCAAAAAAGCAGGATAATACAGAGATTTGACCCATGGAACTGCAAAACCACAGTTGTATTTCTCGGGCCTACACCAGACTATTTTCAACAGATATATTTGTGTCTGAACAATCAGGAGACACTACTGTTTTTCTTTACAGCAAAAAATGCAAAAAAGCAGGATAATACAAATAGATTTGTCCCGTGGAACTGCAAAACCACACTTGTATGTCTCGGGCCTACACCAGACTATTTTCAACAGATATATTTGTGTCTGAACAATCAGGAGACACTACTGTTTTTCTTTACAGCAAAAAATGCAATAAAGCAGGATAATACAGAGATTTGACCCGCGGAACTGCAAAACCACACTTGTATTTCTTGGGCCTACACCAGACTATTTTCAACAGATATATTTGTGTCTGAACAATCAGGAGACACTACTGTTTTTCTTTACAGCAAAAAATGCAAAAAAGCAGGATAATACAGAGATTTGACCCGTGGTACTGCAAAACCACACTTGTATTTCTCGGCCCTACACCAGACTATTTTCAAAAGATATACTTGTGTCTGAACAATCAGGAGACACTACTGTTTTTCTTTACAGAAAAAAATGTAAAAAAGCAGGTTATTACAGAGATTTGACCTGTGGAACTGCAAAACGACACTTGTATTTCTGGGGCCTACACCAGACTATTTTCAACAGATATATTTGTGTCTGAACAATCAAGAGACACAACTGTTTTTCTTTACATCAAAAAATGCAAAAAAGCAGGATAATACAGAGATTTGACTCATGGAACTGCAAAACCACACTTGTATTTCTCAGGCCTACACCAGATTATTTTCAACAGATATATTTGTGTCTGAACAATCAGGAGACACTACTGTTTTTCTTTGCAGCAAAAAATGCAAAAAAATATGATAAAATAGACATTTGACCCATGGAACTGCAAAACTACACTTGTATTTCTTGGGCCTACACCAGACTATTTTCAACAGATATATTTGTGTCTGAACAATCAGGAGACACTACTGTTTTTCTTTACAGCAAAAAATGCAAAAAAGCAGGATAATACAAATAGATTTGTCCCGTGGAACTGCAAAACCACACTTGTATGTCTCGGGCCTACACCAGACTATTTTCAACAGATATATTTGTGTCTGAACAATCAGGAGACACTACTGTTTTTCTTTACAGCAAAAAATGCAATAAAGCAGGATAATACAGAGATTTGACCCGCGGAACTGCAAAACCACACTTGTATTTCTCGGGACTACACCAGACTCTTTTTAACAGATATATTTGTGTCTGAACAATCAGGAGACACTACTGTTTTTCTTTACAGCAAAAAAATGCAAAAAAGCAGGATATTACAGAGAGGTTTGACCGGTGGAACTGCAAAACCAAACTTGTATTTCTCGGGCCTACACCAGACTATTTTCAACAAATATATTTGTGTCTGAACAATCAGGAGACACTACTGTTTTTCTTTACAAGCAAAAAAATGCAAAAAAACAGGATAATACAGAGATTTGACCCGTGGTACTGCAAAACCACACTTGAATTTCTCGGGCCTACACCAGACTATTTTCAAAAGATATACTTGTGTCTGAACAATCAGGAGACACTACTGTTTTTCTTTACAGCAAAAAATGCAAAAAAGAAGGATAATACAGAGATTTGACCCGTGGAACTGCAAAACCACAGTTGTATTTCTTGGGCCTACACCAGACTATTTTCAACAGATATATTTGTGTGTGAACAATCAGGAGACACTACTGTTTTTCTTTACAGCAAAAAATGCAAAAAAGCAGGATAATACAGTGAGATTTGACCCGTGGAACTGCAAAACCACACTTGTATTTCTGGGGCCTACACCAGACTATTTTCAACAGATGCATTTGTGTCTGAAAAATAAGTAGACACTACTGTTTTTCTTTACAGCAAAAAAATGCAAAAAAGCAGGATATTACAGAGAGGTTTGACCGGTGGAACTGCAAAACCACACTTGTATTTCTCGGGCCTACACCAGACTATTTTCAACAAATATATTTGTGTCTGAACAATCAGGAGACACTACTGTTTTTCTTTACAAGCAAAAAATGCAAAAAAACAGGATAATACAGAGATTTGACCCGTGGTACTGCAAAACCACACTTGTATTTCTCGGGCCTACACCAGACTATTTTCAAAAGATATACTTGTGTCTGAACAATCAGGAGACACTACTGTTTTTCTTTACAGAAAAAAATGCAAAAAAGCAGGATATTACAGAGATTTGACCTGTGGAACTGCAAAACGACACTTGTATTTCGGGGGCCTACACCAGACTATTTTCAACAGATATATTTGTGTCTGAACAATCAGGAGACACAACTGTTTTTCTTTCCAGCAAAAAATGCAAAAAAAGCAGGATAATACAGAGATTTGACTCATGGAACTGCAAAACCACACTTGTATTTCTTGGGCCTACACCAGACTATTTTCAACAGACATATTTGTGTCTGAACAATCAGGAGACACTACTGTTTTTCTTTACAGCAAAAAATGCAAAAAAGCAGGATAACACAGAGAGATTTGACCCTTTGAACTACAAAAGCACACTTGTATTTCTCGGGCCTACACCAGACTATTTTCAACAGATATATTTGTGTCTGAACAATCAGGAGACACTACTGTTTTACTGTACAGCAAAAAATGTAAAAAAGCAGGATATTACAGAGAGGTTTGACCCGTGGAACTGCAAAACCACACTTGTATTTCTCGGGCCTACACCAGACTATTTTCAAAAGATATACTTGTGTCTGAACAATCAGGAGACACTACTGTTTTTCTTTACAGAAAAAAATGGAAAAAAGCAGGATATTACAGAGATTTGACCTGTGGAACTGCAAAACGACACTTGTATTTCTGGGGCCTACACCAGACTATTTTCAACAGATATATTTGTGTCTGAACAATCAGGAGACACTACTGTTTTTCTTTACAGCAAAAAATGCAAAAAAGCAGGATAATACAGAGATTTGACCCATGGAACTGCAAAACCACAGTTGTATTTCTCGGGCCTACACCAGACTATTTTCAACAGATATATTTGTGTCTGAACAATCAGGAGACACTACTGTTTTTCTTTACAGCAAAAAATGCAAAAAAGCAGGATAATACAAATAGATTTGTCCCGTGGAACTGCAAAACCACACTTGTATGTCTCGGGCCTACACCAGACTATTTTCAACAGATATATTTGTGTCTGAACAATCAGGAGACACTACTGTTTTTCTTTACAGCAAAAAATGCAATAAAGCAGGATAATACAGAGATTTGACCCGCGGAACTGCAAAACCACACTTGTATTTCTTTGGCCTACACCAGACTATTTTCAACAGATATATTTGTGTCTGAACAATCAGGAGACACTACTGTTTTTCTTTACAGCAAAAAATGCAAAAAAGCAGGATAATACAGAGATTTGACCCGTGGTACTGCAAAACCACACTTGTATTTCTCGGCCCTACACCAGACTATTTTCAAAAGATATACTTGTGTCTGAACAATCAGGAGACACTACTGTTTTTCTTTACAGAAAAAAATGTAAAAAAGCAGGTTATTACAGAGATTTGACCTGTGGAACTGCAAAACGACACTTGTATTTCTGGGGCCTACACCAGACTATTTTCAACAGATATATTTGTGTCTGAACAATCAAGAGACACAACTGTTTTTCTTTACATCAAAAAATGCAAAAAAGCAGGATAATACAGAGATTTGACTCATGGAACTGCAAAACCACACTTGTATTTCTCAGGCCTACACCAGATTATTTTCAACAGATATATTTGTGTCTGAACAATCAGGAGACACTACTGTTTTTCTTTGCAGCAAAAAATGCAAAAAAATATGATAAAATAGACATTTGACCCATGGAACTGCAAAACTACACTTGTATTTCTTGGGCCTACACCAGACTATTTTCAACAGATATATTTGTGTCTGAACAATCAGGAGACACTACTGTTTTTCTTTACAGCAAAAAATGCAAAAAAGCAGGATAATACAAATAGATTTGTCCCGTGGAACTGCAAAACCACACTTGTATGTCTCGGGCCTACACCAGACTATTTTCAACAGATATATTTGTGTCTGAACAATCAGGAGACACTACTGTTTTTCTTTACAGCAAAAAATGCAATAAAGCAGGATAATACAGAGATTTGACCCGCGGAACTGCAAAACCACACTTGTATTTCTCGGGACTACACCAGACTCTTTTTAACAGATATATTTGTGTCTGAACAATCAGGAGACACTACTGTTTTTCTTTACAGCAAAAAAATGCAAAAAAGCAGGATATTACAGAGAGGTTTGACCGGTGGAACTGCAAAACCAAACTTGTATTTCTCGGGCCTACACCAGACTATTTTCAACAAATATATTTGTGTCTGAACAATCAGGAGACACTACTGTTTTTCTTTACAAGCAAAAAAATGCAAAAAAACAGGATAATACAGAGATTTGACCCGTGGTACTGTAAAACCACACTTGAATTTCTCGGGCCTACACCAGACTATTTTCAAAAGATATACTTGTGTCTGAACAATCAGGAGACACTACTGTTTTTCTTTACAGCAAAAAATGCAAAAAAGAAGGATAATACAGAGATTTGACCCGTGGAACTGCAAAACCACAGTTGTATTTCTTGGGCCTACACCAGACTATTTTCAACAGATATATTTGTGTCTGAACAATCAGGAGACACTACTGTTTTTCTTTACAGCAAAAAATGCAAAAAAGCAGGATAATACAGTGAGATTTGACCCGTGGAACTGCAAAACCACACTTGTATTTCTGGGGCCTACACCAGACTATTTTCAACAGATGCATTTGTGTCTGAAAAATAAGTAGACACTACTGTTTTTCTTTACAGCAAAAAAATGCAAAAAAGCAGGATATTACAGAGAGGTTTGACCGGTGGAACTGCAAAACCACACTTGTATTTCTCGGGCCTACACCAGACTATTTTCAACAAATATATTTGTGTCTGAACAATCAGGAGACACTACTGTTTTTCTTTACAAGCAAAAAATGCAAAAAAACAGGATAATACAGAGATTTGACCCGTGGTACTGCAAAACCACACTTGTATTTCTCGGGCCTACACCAGACTATTTTCAAAAGATATACTTGTGTCTGAACAATCAGGAGACACTACTGTTTTTCTTTACAGAAAAAAATGCAAAAAAGCAGGATATTACAGAGATTTGACCTGTGGAACTGCAAAACGACACTTGTATTTCGGGGGCCTACACCAGACTATTTTCAACAGATATATTTGTGTCTGAACAATCAGGAGACACAACTGTTTTTCTTTCCAGCAAAAAATGCAAAAAAAGCAGGATAATACAGAGATTTGACTCATGGAACTGCAAAACCACACTTGTATTTCTTGGGCCTACACCAGACTATTTTCAACAGACATATTTGTGTCTGAACAATCAGGAGACACTACTGTTTTTCTTTACAGCAAAAAATGCAAAAAAGCAGGATAACACAGAGAGATTTGACCCTTTGAACTACAAAAGCACACTTGTATTTCTCGGGCCTACACCAGACTATTTTCAACAGATATATTTGTGTCTGAACAATCAGGAGACACTACTGTTTTACTGTACAGCAAAAAATGTAAAAAAGCAGGATATTACAGAGAGGTTTGACCCGTGGAACTGCAAAACCACACTTGTATTTCTCGGGCCTACACCAGACTATTTTCAAAAGATATACTTGTGTCTGAACAATCAGGAGACACTACTGTTTTTCTTTACAGAAAAAAATGGAAAAAAGCAGGATATTACAGAGATTTGACCTGTGGAACTGCAAAACGACACTTGTATTTCTGGGGCCTACACCAGACTATTTTCAACAGATATATTTGTGTCTGAACAATCAGGAGACACTACTGTTTTTCTTTACAGCAAAAAATGCAAAAAAGCAGGATAATACAGAGATTTGACCCATGGAACTGCAAAACCACAGTTGTATTTCTCGGGCCTACACCAGACTATTTTCAACAGATATATTTCTGTCTGAACAATCAGGAGACACTACTGTTTTTCTTTACAGCAAAAAATGCAAAAAAGCAGGATAATACAAATAGATTTGTCCCGTGGAACTGCAAAACCACACTTGTATGTCTCGGGCCTACACCAGACTATTTTCAACAGATATATTTGTGTCTGAACAATCAGGAGACACTACTGTTTTTCTTTACAGCAAAAAATGCAATAAAGCAGGATAATACAGAGATTTGACCCGCGGAACTGCAAAACCACACTTGTATTTCTTGGGCCTACACCAGACTATTTTCAACAGATATATTTGTGTCTGAACAATCAGGAGACACTACTGTTTTTCTTTACAGCAAAAAATGCAAAAAAGCAGGATAATACAGAGATTTGACCCGTGGTACTGCAAAACCACACTTGTATTTCTCGGGCCTACACCAGACTATTTTCAAAAGATATACTTGTGTCTGAACAATCAGGAGACACTACTGTTTTTCTTTACAGAAAAAAATGTAAAAAAGCAGGTTATTACAGAGATTTGACCTGTGGAACTGCAAAACGACACTTGTATTTCTGGGGCCTACACCAGACTATTTTCAACAGATATATTTGTGTCTGAACAATCAAGAGACACAACTGTTTTTCTTTACATCAAAAAATGCAAAAAAGCAGGATAATACAGAGATTTGACTCATGGAACTGCAAAACCACACTTGTATTTCTCAGGCCTACACCAGATTATTTTCAACAGATATATTTGTGTCTGAACAATCAGGAGACACTACTGTTTTTCTTTGCAGCAAAAAATGCAAAAAAATAGGATAAAATAGACATTTGACCCATGGAACTGCAAAACTACACTTGTATTTCTTGGGCCTACACCAGACTATTTTCAACAGATATATTTGTGTCTGAGCAATCAAGAGACACTACTGTTTTTCTTTACAGCAAAAAATGCAAAAAAGCAGGATAATACAGAGAGATTTGACCCGTGGAACTGCAAAACCACACTTGTATTTCTCGGGACTACACCAGACTCTTTTTAACAGATATATTTGTGTCTGAACAATCAGGAGACACTACTGTTTTTCTTTACAGCAAAAAATGCAATAAAGCAGGATAATACAGAGATTTGACCCGCGGAACTGCAAAACCACACTTGTATTTCTCGGGACTACACCAGACTCTTTTTAACAGATATATTTGTGTCTGAACAATCAGGAGACACTACTGTTTTTCTTTACAGCAAAAAAATGCAAAAAAGCAGGATATTACAGAGAGGTTTGACCGGTGGAACTGCAAAACCAAACTTGTATTTCTCGGGCCTACACCAGACTATTTTCAACAAATATATTTGTGTCTGAACAATCAGGAGACACTACTGTTTTTCTTTACAAGCAAAAAAATGCAAAAAAACAGGATAATACAGAGATTTGACCCGTGGTACTGCAAAACCACACTTGAATTTCTCGGGCCTACACCAGACTATTTTCAAAAGATATACTTGTGTCTGAACAATCAGGAGACACTACTGTTTTTCTTTACAGCAAAAAATGCAAAAAAGAAGGATAATACAGAGATTTGACCCGTGGAACTGCAAAACCACAGTTGTATTTCTTGGGCCTACACCAGACTATTTTCAACAGATATATTTGTGTCTGAACAATCAGGAGACACTACTGTTTTTCTTTACAGCAAAAAATGCAAAAAAGCAGGATAATACAGTGAGATTTGACCCGTGGAACTGCAAAACCACACTTGTATTTCTGGGGCCTACACCAGACTATTTTCAACAGATGCATTTGTGTCTGAAAAATAAGTAGACACTACTGTTTTTCTTTACAGCAAAAAAATGCAAAAAAGCAGGATATTACAGAGAGGTTTGACCGGTGGAACTGCAAAACCACACTTGTATTTCTCGGGCCTACACCAGACTATTTTCAACAAATATATTTGTGTCTGAACAATCAGGAGACACTACTGTTTTTCTTTACAAGCAAAAAATGCAAAAAAACAGGATAATACAGAGATTTGACCCGTGGTACTGCAAAACCACACTTGTATTTCTCGGGCCTACACCAGACTATTTTCAAAAGATATACTTGTGTCTGAACAATCAGGAGACACTACTGTTTTTCTTTACAGAAAAAAATGCAAAAAAGCAGGATATTACAGAGATTTGACCTGTGGAACTGCAAAACGACACTTGTATTTCGGGGGCCTACACCAGACTATTTTCAACAGATATATTTGTGTCTGAACAATCAGGAGACACAACTGTTTTTCTTTCCAGCAAAAAATGCAAAAAAAGCAGGATAATACAGAGATTTGACTCATGGAACTGCAAAACCACACTTGTATTTCTTGGGCCTACACCAGACTATTTTCAACAGACATATTTGTGTCTGAACAATCAGGAGACACTACTGTTTTTCTTTACAGCAAAAAATGCAAAAAAGCAGGATAACACAGAGAGATTTGACCCTTTGAACTACAAAAGCACACTTGTATTTCTCGGGCCTACACCAGACTATTTTCAACAGATATATTTGTGTCTGAACAATCAGGAGACACTACTGTTTTACTGTACAGCAAAAAATGTAAAAAAGCAGGATATTACAGAGAGGTTTGACCCGTGGAACTGCAAAACCACACTTGTATTTCTCGGGCCTACACCAGACTATTTTCAAAAGATATACTTGTGTCTGAACAATCAGGAGACACTACTGTTTTTCTTTACAGAAAAAAATGGAAAAAAGCAGGATATTACAGAGATTTGACCTGTGGAACTGCAAAACGACACTTGTATTTCTGGGGCCTACACCAGACTATTTTCAACAGATATATTTGTGTCTGAACAATCAGGAGACACTACTGTTTTTCTTTACAGCAAAAAATGCAAAAAAGCAGGATAATACAGAGATTTGACCCATGGAACTGCAAAACCACAGTTGTATTTCTCGGGCCTACACCAGACTATTTTCAACAGATATATTTCTGTCTGAACAATCAGGAGACACTACTGTTTTTCTTTACAGCAAAAAATGCAAAAAAGCAGGATAATACAAATAGATTTGTCCCGTGGAACTGCAAAACCACACTTGTATGTCTCGGGCCTACACCAGACTATTTTCAACAGATATATTTGTGTCTGAACAATCAGGAGACACTACTGTTTTTCTTTACAGCAAAAAATGCAATAAAGCAGGATAATACAGAGATTTGACCCGCGGAACTGCAAAACCACACTTGTATTTCTTGGGCCTACACCAGACTATTTTCAACAGATATATTTGTGTCTGAACAATCAGGAGACACTACTGTTTTTCTTTACAGCAAAAAATGCAAAAAAGCAGGATAATACAGAGATTTGACCCGTGGTACTGCAAAACCACACTTGTATTTCTCGGGCCTACACCAGACTATTTTCAAAAGATATACTTGTGTCTGAACAATCAGGAGACACTACTGTTTTTCTTTACAGAAAAAAATGTAAAAAAGCAGGTTATTACAGAGATTTGACCTGTGGAACTGCAAAACGACACTTGTATTTCTGGGGCCTACACCAGACTATTTTCAACAGATATATTTGTGTCTGAACAATCAAGAGACACAACTGTTTTTCTTTACATCAAAAAATGCAAAAAAGCAGGATAATACAGAGATTTGACTCATGGAACTGCAAAACCACACTTGTATTTCTCAGGCCTACACCAGATTATTTTCAACAGATATATTTGTGTCTGAACAATCAGGAGACACTACTGTTTTTCTTTGCAGCAAAAAATGCAAAAAAATAGGATAAAATAGACATTTGACCCATGGAACTGCAAAATTACACTTGTATTTCTTGGGCCTACACCAGACTATTTTCAACAGATATATTTGTGTCTGAGCAATCAAGAGACACTACTGTTTTTCTTTACAGCAAAAAATGCAAAAAAGCAGGATAATACAGAGAGATTTGACCCGTGGAACTGCAAAACCACACTTGTATTTCTCGGGCCTACACCAGACTATTTTCAACAGATATATTTGTGTCTGAACAATCAAGAGACACTACTGTTTTTCTTTACAGCAAAAAATGCAAAAAAGCAGGATAATACAAAGATTTGACCTGTGGAACTGCAAAACCACACTTGTATTTCTCGGTCCTACACCAGACTATTTTCAACAGATATAATTGTGTCTGAACACTCAGGAGACACTACTGTTTTTCTTTACAACAAAAAATGCAAAAAAGCAGGATAATACAGATAGATTTGACCCGTGGAACTGCAAAACCAAACTTGTATTCCTCGGGCCTACACCAGACTATTTTCAACAGATATATTTGTGTCTGAACAATCAGGAGACTCTACTGTTTTTCTTTACAGCAAAAAATACAAAAAAGTAGGATAATATAAAGATTTGACCCGTGGAACTGCAAAACCACACTTGTATTTCTCGGGCCTACACCAGACTATTTTCAACAGATATATTTGTGTCTGAACAATCAAGAGATATTACTGTTTTACTTTACAGCAAAAAATGCAAAAAAGCATGGTAATACAGAGAGATTTGGCCCGTGGAACTGCAAAACCACACTTGTATTTCTTGATCCTACACCAGACTATTTTCATCAGATATATTTGTATCTGAACAATCAGGAGACACTACTGTTTTTCTTTACAGCAAAAAATGAAAAAAAGCAGGATAATATAGAGAGATCTGACCCGTGGAACTGCAAAACCACACTTGCATTTCTCGGGCCTACACCAGACTATTTTCAACAGATATATTTGTGTCTGAACAATCAGTAGACACTACTGTTTTTCTTTACAGCAAAAAATGGCAAAACCAGGATAATACAGAAATTTGACCCGAGGAGATGCAAAACCACACTTGTATTTCTCGGGCCTACACCAGACTACTATCAACATATATATTTGTGTCTGATCAATCAGGAGACACTACTGTTTCTCTTTGCAGCAAAAAATGCAAAAAAGCAGGATAATACAGTGAGATTTGACCCGTGGAACTGCAAAACCACACTTGTATTTCTCAGGCCTACACCAGATTATTTTCAACAGATATATTTGTGTCTGAACAATCAGGAGACACTACTGTTTTTCTTTACAAGCAATAAAGGCAAAAAAGCAGGATAATATAGAGATTTGACACGAGCAACTGCAAAAGCACACTTGCATTTCTTGGGCTTACACCAGACTATTTTCAAAAGATATATTTGTGTCTGAACAATCAGGAGACACTACTGTTTTTCTTTACAGCAAAAAATGCAAAAAAGAAGGATAATACAGAGATTTGACCCGTGGAACTGCAAAACCACAGTTGTATTTCTTGGGCCTACACCAGACTATTTTCAACAGATATATTTGTGTCTGAACAATCAGGAGACACTACTGTTTTTCTTTACAGCAAAAAATGCAAAAAAGCAGGATAATACAGTGAGATTTGACCCGTGGAACTGCAAAACCACACTTGTATTTCTGGGGCCTACACCAGACTATTTTCAACAGATGCATTTGTGTCTGAAAAATAAGTAGACACTACTGTTTTTCTTTACAGCAAAAAAATGCAAAAAAGCAGGATATTACAGAGAGGTTTGACCGGTGGAACTGCAAAACCACACTTGTATTTCTCGGGCCTACACCAGACTATTTTCAACAAATATATTTGTGTCTGAACAATCAGGAGACACTACTGTTTTTCTTTACAAGCAAAAAATGCAAAAAAACAGGATAATACAGAGATTTGACCCGTGGTACTGCAAAACCACACTTGTATTTCTCGGGCCTACACCAGACTATTTTCAAAAGATATACTTGTGTCTGAACAATCAGGAGACACTACTGTTTTTCTTTACAGAAAAAAATGCAAAAAAGCAGGATATTACAGAGATTTGACCTGTGGAACTGCAAAACGACACTTGTATTTCGGGGGCCTACACCAGACTATTTTCAACAGATATATTTGTGTCTGAACAATCAGGAGACACAACTGTTTTTCTTTCCAGCAAAAAATGCAAAAAAAGCAGGATAATACAGAGATTTGACTCATGGAACTGCAAAACCACACTTGTATTTCTTGGGCCTACACCAGACTATTTTCAACAGACATATTTGTGTCTGAACAATCAGGAGACACTACTGTTTTTCTTTACAGCAAAAAATGCAAAAAAGCAGGATAACACAGAGAGATTTGACCCTTTGAACTACAAAAGCACACTTGTATTTCTCGGGCCTACACCAGACTATTTTCAACAGATATATTTGTGTCTGAACAATCAGGAGACACTACTGTTTTACTGTACAGCAAAAAATGTAAAAAAGCAGGATATTACAGAGAGGTTTGACCCGTGGAACTGCAAAACCACACTTGTATTTCTCGGGCCTACACCAGACTATTTTCAAAAGATATACTTGTGTCTGAACAATCAGGAGACACTACTGTTTTTCTTTACAGAAAAAAATGGAAAAAAGCAGGATATTACAGAGATTTGACCTGTGGAACTGCAAAACGACACTTGTATTTCTGGGGCCTACACCAGACTATTTTCAACAGATATATTTGTGTCTGAACAATCAGGAGACACTACTGTTTTTCTTTACAGCAAAAAATGCAAAAAAGCAGGATAATACAGAGATTTGACCCATGGAACTGCAAAACCACAGTTGTATTTCTCGGGCCTACACCAGACTATTTTCAACAGATATATTTCTGTCTGAACAATCAGGAGACACTACTGTTTTTCTTTACAGCAAAAAATGCAAAAAAGCAGGATAATACAAATAGATTTGTCCCGTGGAACTGCAAAACCACACTTGTATGTCTCGGGCCTACACCAGACTATTTTCAACAGATATATTTGTGTCTGAACAATCAGGAGACACTACTGTTTTTCTTTACAGCAAAAAATGCAATAAAGCAGGATAATACAGAGATTTGACCCGCGGAACTGCAAAACCACACTTGTATTTCTTGGGCCTACACCAGACTATTTTCAACAGATATATTTGTGTCTGAACAATCAGGAGACACTACTGTTTTTCTTTACAGCAAAAAATGCAAAAAAGCAGGATAATACAGAGATTTGACCCGTGGTACTGCAAAACCACACTTGTATTTCTCGGGCCTACACCAGACTATTTTCAAAAGATATACTTGTGTCTGAACAATCAGGAGACACTACTGTTTTTCTTTACAGAAAAAAATGTAAAAAAGCAGGTTATTACAGAGATTTGACCTGTGGAACTGCAAAACGACACTTGTATTTCTGGGGCCTACACCAGACTATTTTCAACAGATATATTTGTGTCTGAACAATCAAGAGACACAACTGTTTTTCTTTACATCAAAAAATGCAAAAAAGCAGGATAATACAGAGATTTGACTTATGGAACTGCAAAACCACACTTGTATTTCTCAGGCCTACACCAGATTATTTTCAACAGATATATTTGTGTCTGAACAATCAGGAGACACTACTGTTTTTCTTTGCAGCAAAAAATGCAAAAAAATAGGATAAAATAGACATTTGACCCATGGAACTGCAAAACTACACTTGTATTTCTTGGGCCTACACCAGACTATTTTCAACAGATATATTTGTGTCTGAGCAATCAAGAGACACTACTGTTTTTCTTTACAGCAAAAAATGCAAAAAAGCAGGATAATACAGAGAGATTTGACCCGTGGAACTGCAAAACCACACTTGTATTTCTCGGGCCTACACCAGACTATTTTCAACAGATATATTTGTGTCTGAACAATCAAGAGACACTACTGTTTTTCTTTACAGCAAAAAATGCAAAAAAGCAGGATAATACAAAGATTTGACCTGTGGAACTGCAAAACCACACTTGTATTTCTCGGTCCTACACCAGACTATTTTCAACAGATATAATTGTGTCTGAACACTCAGGAGACACTACTGTTTTTCTTTACAACAAAAAATGCAAAAAAGCAGGATAATACAGATAGATTTGACCCGTGGAACTGCAAAACCAAACTTGTATTCCTCGGGCCTACACCAGACTATTTTCAACAGATATATTTGTGTCTGAACAATCAGGAGACTCTACTGTTTTTCTTTACAGCAAAAAATACAAAAAAGTAGGATAATATAAAGATTTGACCCGTGGAACTGCAAAACCACACTTGTATTTCTCGGGCCTACACCAGACTATTTTCAACAGATATATTTGTGTCTGAACAATCAAGAGATATTACTGTTTTACTTTACAGCAAAAAATGCAAAAAAGCATGGTAATACAGAGAGATTTGGCCCGTGGAACTGCAAAACCACACTTGTATTTCTTGATCCTACACCAGACTATTTTCATCAGATATATTTGTATCTGAACAATCAGGAGACACTACTGTTTTTCTTTACAGCAAAAAATGAAAAAAAGCAGGATAATATAGAGAGATCTGACCCGTGGAACTGCAAAACCACACTTGCATTTCTCGGGCCTACACCAGACTATTTTCAACAGATATATTTGTGTCTGAACAATCAGTAGACACTACTGTTTTTCTTTACAGCAAAAAATGGCAAAACCAGGATAATACAGAAATTTGACCCGAGGAGATGCAAAACCACACTTGTATTTCTCGGGCCTACACCAGACTACTATCAACATATATATTTGTGTCTGATCAATCAGGAGACACTACTGTTTCTCTTTGCAGCAAAAAATGCAAAAAAGCAGGATAATACAGTGAGATTTGACCCGTGGAACTGCAAAACCACACTTGTATTTCTCAGGCCTACACCAGATTATTTTCAACAGATATATTTGTGTCTGAACAATCAGGAGACACTACTGTTTTTCTTTACAAGCAATAAAGGCAAAAAAGCAGGATAATATAGAGATTTGACACGAGCAACTGCAAAAGCACACTTGCATTTCTTGGGCTTACACCAGACTATTTTCAAAAGATATATTTGTGTCTGAACAATCAGGAGACACTACTGTTTTTCTTTACAGCAAAAAATGCAAAAAAGAAGGATAATACAGAGATTTGACACGAGAAACTGAAAAACCACACTTGTATTTCTCGGGCCTGCACCAGACTATTTTCAACAGATATATTTGTGTCTGAACAATCAGGAGACACTACTGTTTTTCTTTACAGCAAAAAATGCAAAAAAGCAGGATATTACAGAGATTTGACCCATGGAACTGCAAAACCACACTTGTATTTCTTGGGACTACACCAGACTATTTTCAACAGATATATTTGGGTCTGAACAATCAGGAGACACTACTGTTTTTCTTTACAGCAAAAAATGCAAAAAAGCAGGATAATACAGATGCTTGACCCGTGGAACTGCAAAACCACACTTGTATTTCTGGGGCCTACACCAGACTATTTTCAACAGACATATTTGTATCTGAACAATCAGGAGACACTACTGTTTTTCTTTACAGCAAAAAATTCAAACAAGCAGAGTGATACAGAGATTTAACCCGTGGAACTGCAAAACCACACTTGTATTTCTCGGGCCTACACCAGACTATTTTCAACAGATATATTTGTGTCTGAACAATCAAGAGACACTACTGTTTTTCTTTACAGCAAAAAATGCGAAAAAGTAGGATAATACAGAGATTTGACGCATGGAACTGCAAAACCACACTTGTATTTCTTGGGCCTACACCAGACTATTTTCAACAGATATATTTGTGTCTGAAGAATCAAGAGACACTACTGTTTTTCTTTACAGCAAAAAATGCAAAAAAACAGGATAGTACAGAGAGATTTGACCCGTGGAACTGCAAAACCACACTTGTATTTCTCGGGCCTACACCAGACTATTTTCAACAGATATATTTGTGTCTGAACAATCAGGAGACACTACTGTTTTTCTTTACAGCAAAAAATGCAAAAAAGCAGGATAATATATAGAGATTTGACCTGTGGAACTGCAAAACCACATTTGTATTTCTCGGGCCTACACCAGACTATTTTCAACAGATATATTTGTGTCTGAACAATCAGGAGACACTACTGTTTTTCTTTACAGCAAAAAATGCAAAAAAGCAGGGTAATACAGAGATTTGAACCGTGGAACTGCAAAACCACACTTGTATTTCTCGGGCCTACACCAGACTATTTTCAACAGAAGTATTTGTGTCTGAACAATCAGGAGACACTACTGTTTTACTTTACAGCAAAAAATGTAAAAAAGCAGGATATTACAGAGAGGTTTGACCCGTGGAACTGCAAAACCACACTTGTATTTCTCGGGCCTACACCAGACTATTTTCAAAAGATATACTTGTGTCTGAACAATCAGGAGACACTACTGTTTTTCTTTACAGCAAAAAATGCAAAAAAGCAGGATAATACAGAGATTTGACCTGTGGAACTGCAAAATGACACTTGTATTTCTGGGGCCTACAACAGACTATTTTCAACAGATATATTTGTGTCTGAACAATCAGGAGACACTACTGTTTTTCTTTACAGCAAAAAATGCAAAAAAGCAGGATAATACAGAGAGATTTGATCCATTGAACTGCAAAACCACACTTGTATTTCTCCGGCCTACACCAGACTATTTTCAAGAGATATATTTGTGTCTGAACAATCAGGAGACACTACTGTTTTTCTTTACAGCAAAAAATGCAAAAAAGCAGGATAATACAGATAGATTTGTCCCGTGGAACTGCAAAACCACACTTGTATTTCTCGGGACTACACCAGACGTTTTTCAACAGATATATTTGTGTCTGAACAATCAGGAGACACTACTGTTTTTCTTTACAGCAAAAAATGCAAAAAAGCAGGATAATACAGAGATTTGACCCGTGAAACTGCAAAACCACACTTGTATTTCTTGGGCCTACACCAGACTATTTTCAACAGATATATTTGTGTCTGAACAATCAGGAGACACTACTGTTTTTCTTTACAGCAAAAAATGCAAAAAAGCAGGATAATACAGTGAGATTTGACCCGTGGAACTGCAAAACCACACTTGTATTTCTGGGGCCTAAACAAGACTATTTTCAACAGATGCATTTGTGTCTGAACAATCAGTAGACACTACTGTTTTTCTTTACAGCAAAAAAATGCAAAAAAGCAGGATATTACAGAGAGGTTTGACCGGTGGAACTGCAAAACCACACTTGTATTTCTCGGGCCTACACCAGACTATTTTCAACAAATATATTTGTGTCTGAACAATCAGGAGACACTACTGTTTTTCTTTACAAGCAAAAAATGCAAAAAAGCAGGATAATACAGAGATTTGACCCGTGGTACTGCAAAACCACACTTGTATTTCTCGGGCCTACACCAGACTATTTTCAAAAGATATACTTGTGTATGAACAATCAGGAGACACTACTGTTTTTCTTTAGAGAAAAAAATGCAAAAAAGCAGGATATTACAGAGATTTGACCTGTGGAACTGCAAAACGACACTTGTATTTCTGGGGCCTACACCAGACTATTTTCAACAGATATATTTGTGTCTGAACAATCAGGAGACACTACTGTTTTTCTTTACAGCAAAAAATGCAAAAAAAGCAGGATAATACAGAGATTTGACTCATGGAACTGCAAAACCACAGTTGTATTTCTTGGGCCTACACCAGACTATTTTCAACAGACATATTTGTGTCTGAACAATCAAGAGACAGTACTGTTTTACTTTACAGCAAAAAATGCAAAAAAGCATGGTAATACAGAGAGATTTGGCCCGTGGAACTGCAAAACCACACTTCTATTTCTTGTTCCTACACCAGACTATTTTCAACAGATACATTTGTGTCTGAACAATCAGGAGACACTACTGATTTTCTTTACAGCAAAAAATGGCAAAACCAGGATAATACAGAGATTTGACCCGAGGAGATGCAAAACCACACTTGTATTTCTCGGGCCTACACCAGACTATTTTCAACAGATATATTGGTGTCTGAACAATCAGGAGACACTACTGTTTTTCTTTACAGCAAAAAATGCAAAAAAGAAGGATAATACAGAGATTTGACCCGAGGAACTGCAAAACCACACTTGTATTTCTCGGGCCTACACCAGACTATTTTCAACAGATATATTTGTGTCTGAACAATCAAGAGACACTACTGTTTTTCTTTACAGCAAAAAATGCAAAAAAGCAGGATAATACAAAGATTTGACCTGTGGAACTGCAAAACCACACTTGTATTTCTCGGTCCTACACCAGACTATTTTCAACAGATATAATTGTGTCTGAACACTCAGGAGACACTACTGTTTTTCTTTACAACAAAAAATGCAAAAAAGCAGGATAATACAGATAGATTTGACCCGTGGAACTGCAAAACCAAACTTGTATTCCTCGGGCCTACACCAGACTATTTTCAACAGATATATTTGTGTCTGAACAATCAGGAGACTCTACTGTTTTTCTTTACAGCAAAAAATACAAAAAAGTAGGATAATACAAAGATTTGACCCGTGGAACTGCAAAACCACACTTGTATTTCTCGGGCCTACACCAGACTATTTTCAACAGATATATTTGTGTCTGAACAATCAAGAGATATTACTGTTTTACTTTACAGCAAAAAATGCAAAAAAGCATGGTAATACAGAGAGATTTGGCCCGTGGAACTGCAAAACCACACTTGTATTTCTTGATCCTACACCAGACTATTTTCATCAGATATATTTGTATCTGAACAATCAGGAGACACTACTGTTTTTCTTTACAGCAAAAAATGAAAAAAAGCAGGATAATATAGAGAGATCTGACCCGTGGAACTGCAAAACCACACTTGCATTTCTCGGGCCTACACCAGACTATTTTCAACAGATATATTTGTGTCTGAACAATCAGTAGACACTACTGTTTTTCTTTACAGCAAAAAATGGCAAAACCAGGATAATACAGAAATTTGACCCGAGGAGATGCAAAACCACACTTGTATTTCTCGGGCCTACACCAGACTACTATCAACATATATATTTGTGTCTGATCAATCAGGAGACACTACTGTTTCTCTTTGCAGCAAAAAATGCAAAAAAGCAGGATAATACAGTGAGATTTGACCCGTGGAACTGCAAAACCACACTTGTATTTCTCAGGCCTACACCAGATTATTTTCAACAGATATATTTGTGTCTGAACAATCAGGAGACACTACTGTTTTTCTTTACAAGCAATAAAGGCAAAAAAGCAGGATAATATAGAGATTTGACACGAGCAACTGCAAAAGCACACTTGCATTTCTTGGGCTTACACCAGACTATTTTCAAAAGATATATTTGTGTCTGAACAATCAGGAGACACTACTGTTTTTCTTTACAGCAAAAAATGCAAAAAAGAAGGATAATACAGAGATTTGACACGAGAAACTGAAAAACCACACTTGTATTTCTCGGGCCTACACCAGACTATTTTCAACAGATATATTTGTGTCTGAACAATCAGGAGACACTACTGTTTTCCTTTACAGCAAAAAATGCAAAAAAGCAGGATATTACAGAGATTTGACCCATGGAACTGCAAAACCACACTTGTATTTCTTGGGACTACACCAGACTATTTTCAACAGATATATTTGGGTCTGAACAATCAGGAGACACTACTGTTTTTCTTTACAGCAAAATGTGCAAAAAAGCAGGATAATACAGATGCTTGACCCGTGGAACTGCAAAACCACACTTGTATTTCTGGGGCCTACACCAGACTATTTTCAACAGACATATTTGTATCTGAACAATCAGGAGACACTACTGTTTTTCTTTACAGCAAAAAATTCAAACAAGCAGAGTGATACAGAGATTTAACCCGTGGAACTGCAAAACCACACTTGTATTTCTCGGGCCTACACCAGACTATTTTCAACAGATATATTTGTGTCTGAACAATCAAGAGACACTACTGTTTTTCTTTACAGCAAAAAATGCGAAAAAGTAGGATAATACAGAGATTTGACGCATGGAACTGCAAAACCACACTTGTATTTCTTGGGCCTACACCAGACTATTTTCAACAGATATATTTGTGTCTGAAGAATCAAGAGACACTACTGTTTTTCTTTACAGCAAAAAATGCAAAAAAACAGGATAGTACAGAGAGATTTGACCCGTGGAACTGCAAAACCACACTTGTATTTCTCGGGCCTACACCAGACTATTTTCAACAGATATATTTGTGTCTGAACAATCAGGAGACACTACTGTTTTTCTTTACAGCAAAAAATGCAAAAAAGCAGGATAATATATAGAGATTTGACCTGTGGAACTGCAAAACCACATTTGTATTTCTCGGGCCTACACCAGACTATTTTCAACAGATATATTTGTGTCTGAACAATCAGGAGACACTACTGTTTTTCTTTACAGCAAAAAATGCAAAAAAGCAGGGTAATACAGAGATTTGAACCGTGGAACTGCAAAACCACACTTGTATTTCTCGGGCCTACACCAGACTATTTTCAACAGAAGTATTTGTGTCTGAACAATCAGGAGACACTACTGTTTTAGTTTACAGCAAAAAATGTAAAAAAGCAGGATATTACAGAGAGGTTTGACCCGTGGAACTGCAAAACCACACTTGTATTTCTCGGGCCTACACCAGACTATTTTCAAAAGATATACTTGTGTCTGAACAATCAGGAGACACTACTGTTTTTCTTTACAGCAAAAAATGCAAAAAAGCAGGATAATACAGAGATTTGACCTGTGGAACTGCAAAATGACACTTGTATTTCTGGGGCCTACAACAGACTATTTTCAACAGATATATTTGTGTCTGAACAATCAGGAGACACTACTGTTTTTCTTTACAGCAAAAAATGCAAAAAAGCAGGATAATACAGAGAGATTTGATCCATTGAACTGCAAAACCACACTTGTATTTCTCCGGCCTACACCAGACTATTTTCAAGAGATATATTTGTGTCTGAACAATCAGGAGACACTACTGTTTTTCTTTACAGCAAAAAATGCAAAAAAGCAGGATAATACAGATAGATTTGTCCCGTGGAACTGCAAAACCACACTTGTATTTCTCGGGACTACACCAGACGTTTTTCAACAGATATATTTGTGTCTGAACAATCAGGAGACACTACTGTTTTTCTTTACAGCAAAAAATGCAAAAAAGCAGGATAATACAGAGATTTGACCCGTGAAACTGCAAAACCACACTTGTATTTCTTGGGCCTACACCAGACTATTTTCAACAGATATATTTGTGTCTGAACAATCAGGAGACACTACTGTTTTTCTTTACAGCAAAAAATGCAAAAAAGCAGGATAATACAGTGAGATTTGACCCGTGGAACTGCAAAACCACACTTGTATTTCTGGGGCCTAAACAAGACTATTTTCAACAGATGCATTTGTGTCTGAACAATCAGTAGACACTACTGTTTTTCTTTACAGCAAAAAAATGCAAAAAAGCAGGATATTACAGAGAGGTTTGACCGGTGGAACTGCAAAACCACACTTGTATTTCTCGGGCCTACACCAGACTATTTTCAACAAATATATTTGTGTCTGAACAATCAGGAGACACTACTGTTTTTCTTTACAAGCAAAAAATGCAAAAAAGCAGGATAATACAGAGATTTGACCCGTGGTACTGCAAAACCACACTTGTATTTCTCAGGCCTACACCAGACTATTTTCAAAAGATATACTTGTGTCTGAACAATCAGGAGACACTACTGTTTTTCTTTACAGAAAAAAATGCAAAAAAGCAGGATATTACAGAGATTTGACCTGTGGAACTGCAAAACGACACTTGTATTTCTGGGGCCTACACCAGACTATTTTCAACAGATATATTTGTGTCTGAACAATCAGGAGACACTACTGTTTTTCTTTACAGCAAAAAATGCAAAAAAAGCAGGATAATACAGAGATTTGACTCATGGAACTGCAAAACCACACTTGTATTTCTTGGGCCTACACCAGACTATTTTCAACAGACATATTTGTGTCTGAACAATCAAGAGACAGTACTGTTTTACTTTACAGCAAAAAATGCAAAAAAGCATGGTAATACAGAGAGATTTGGCCCGTGGAACTGCAAAACCACACTTCTATTTCTTGTTCCTACACCAGACTATTTTCAACAGATACATTTGTGTCTGAACAATCAGGAGACACTACTGATTTTCTTTACAGCAAAAAATGGCAAAACCAGGATAATACAGAGATTTGACCCGAGGAGATGCAAAACCACACTTGTATTTCTCGGGCCTACACCAGACTATTTTCAACAGATATATTGGTGTCTGAACAATCAGGAGACACTACTGTTTTTCTTTACAGCAAAAAATGCAAAAAAGAAGGATAATACAGAGATTTGACCCGAGGAACTGCAAAACCACACTTGTATTTCTTGGGCCTACACCAGACTATTTTCAACAGATATATTTGTGTCTGAACAATCAGGAGACACTACTGTTTTTCTTTGCAGCAAAAAATGCAAAAAAATAGGATAAAACAGACATTTGACCCATGGAACTGCAAAACTACACTTGTATTTCTTGGGCCTAGACCAGACTATTTTCAACAGATATATTTGTGTCTGAGCAATCAAGAGACACTACTGTTTTTCTTTGCAGCAAAAAATGCAAAAAAGCAGGATAATACAAAGATTTGACCCGTGGAACTGCAAAACCACACTTGCATTTCTCGGGTCTACACCAGACTATTTTCAACAGATATATTTGAGTCTGAACAATCAGTAGACACTACTGTTTTTCTTTACAGCAAAAAATGGCAAAAAAAGGATAATACAGAGATTTGACCCATGGAAATGCAAAACCACACTTGTATTTCTCGGGCCTACACCAGACTGTTATCATCATATATATTTGTGTCTGATCAATCAGGAGACACTACTGTTTTTCTTTACAGCAAAAAATGCAAAAAAGCAGGATAATACAGAGATTGGACCCGAGGAACTGCAAAACCACACTTGTATTTCTCGGGCCTACACCAGACTATTTTCAACAGATATATTTGTGTCTGAACAATCAAGAGACACTACTGTTTGTCTTTACAGCAAAAAATGCAAAAAAGCAGGATAATACAAAGATTTGACCTGTGGAACTGCAAAACCACACTTGTATTTCTCGGGCCTACACCAGACTATTTTCAACAGATATATTTGTGTCTGAACAATCAGGAGACTCTACTGTTTTTCTTTAAGGCAAAAAATGCAAAAAAGTAGGATAATACAGAGAGATTTGACCCGTGGAACTGCAAAACCAGACTTGTATTTCTCGGGCCTACACCAGACTATTTTCAACAGATATATTTGTGTCTGAACAATCAAGAGACATTACTGTTTTACTTTACAGCAAAAAATGCAAAAAAGCAGGATATTACAGAGATTTGACCTGTGGAACTGCAAAACGACACTTGTATTTCTTGGGACTACACCAGACTATTTTCAACAGATATATTTGGGTCTGAACAATCAGGAGACACTACTGTTTTTCTTTACAGCAAAATGTGCAAAAAAGCAGGATAATACAGATGCTTGACCCGTGGAACTGCAAAACCACACTTGTATTTCTGGGGCCTACACCAGACTATTTTCAACAGACATATTTGTATCTGAACAATCAGGAGACACTACTGTTTTTCTTTACAGCAAAAAATTCAAACAAGCAGAGTGATACAGAGATTTAACCCGTGGAACTGCAAAACCACACTTGTATTTCTCGGGCCTACACCAGACTATTTTCAACAGATATATTTGTGTCTGAACAATCAAGAGACACTACTGTTTTTCTTTACAGCAAAAAATGCGAAAAAGTAGGATAATACAGAGATTTGACGCATGGAACTGCAAAACCACACTTGTATTTCTTGGGCCTACACCAGACTATTTTCAACAGATATATTTGTGTCTGAAGAATCAAGAGACACTACTGTTTTTCTTTACAGCAAAAAATGCAAAAAAACAGGATAGTACAGAGAGATTTGACCCGTGGAACTGCAAAACCACACTTGTATTTCTCGGGCCTACACCAGACTATTTTCAACAGATATATTTGTGTCTGAACAATCAGGAGACACTACTGTTTTTCTTTACAGCAAAAAATGCAAAAAAGCAGGATAATATATAGAGATTTGACCTGTGGAACTGCAAAACCACATTTGTATTTCTCGGGCCTACACCAGACTATTTTCAACAGATATATTTGTGTCTGAACAATCAGGAGACACTACTGTTTTTCTTTACAGCAAAAAATGCAAAAAAGCAGGGTAATACAGAGATTTGAACCGTGGAACTGCAAAACCACACTTGTATTTCTCGGGCCTACACCAGACTATTTTCAACAGAAGTATTTGTGTCTGAACAATCAGGAGACACTACTGTTTTAGTTTACAGCAAAAAATGTAAAAAAGCAGGATATTACAGAGAGGTTTGACCCGTGGAACTGCAAAACCACACTTGTATTTCTCGGGCCTACACCAGACTATTTTCAAAAGATATACTTGTGTCTGAACAATCAGGAGACACTACTGTTTTTCTTTACAGCAAAAAATGCAAAAAAGCAGGATAATACAGAGATTTGACCTGTGGAACTGCAAAATGACACTTGTATTTCTGGGGCCTACAACAGACTATTTTCAACAGATATATTTGTGTCTGAACAATCAGGAGACACTACTGTTTTTCTTTACAGCAAAAAATGCAAAAAAGCAGGATAATACAGAGAGATTTGATCCATTGAACTGCAAAACCACACTTGTATTTCTCCGGCCTACACCAGACTATTTTCAAGAGATATATTTGTGTCTGAACAATCAGGAGACACTACTGTTTTTCTTTACAGCAAAAAATGCAAAAAAGCAGGATAATACAGATAGATTTGTCCCGTGGAACTGCAAAACCACACTTGTATTTCTCGGGACTACACCAGACGTTTTTCAACAGATATATTTGTGTCTGAACAATCAGGAGACACTACTGTTTTTCTTTACAGCAAAAAATGCAAAAAAGCAGGATAATACAGAGATTTGACCCGTGAAACTGCAAAACCACACTTGTATTTCTTGGGCCTACACCAGACTATTTTCAACAGATATATTTGTGTCTGAACAATCAGGAGACACTACTGTTTTTCTTTACAGCAAAAAATGCAAAAAAGCAGGATAATACAGTGAGATTTGACCCGTGGAACTGCAAAACCACACTTGTATTTCTGGGGCCTAAACAAGACTATTTTCAACAGATGCATTTGTGTCTGAACAATCAGTAGACACTACTGTTTTTCTTTACAGCAAAAAAATGCAAAAAAGCAGGATATTACAGAGAGGTTTGACCGGTGGAACTGCAAAACCACACTTGTATTTCTCGGGCCTACACCAGACTATTTTCAACAAATATATTTGTGTCTGAACAATCAGGAGACACTACTGTTTTTCTTTACAAGCAAAAAATGCAAAAAAGCAGGATAATACAGAGATTTGACCCGTGGTACTGCAAAACCACACTTGTATTTCTCAGGCCTACACCAGACTATTTTCAAAAGATATACTTGTGTCTGAACAATCAGGAGACACTACTGTTTTTCTTTACAGAAAAAAATGCAAAAAAGCAGGATATTACAGAGATTTGACCTGTGGAACTGCAAAACGACACTTGTATTTCTGGGGCCTACACCAGACTATTTTCAACAGATATATTTGTGTCTGAACAATCAGGAGACACTACTGTTTTTCTTTACAGCAAAAAATGCAAAAAAAGCAGGATAATACAGAGATTTGACTCATGGAACTGCAAAACCACACTTGTATTTCTTGGGCCTACACCAGACTATTTTCAACAGACATATTTGTGTCTGAACAATCAAGAGACAGTACTGTTTTACTTTACAGCAAAAAATGCAAAAAAGCATGGTAATACAGAGAGATTTGGCCCGTGGAACTGCAAAACCACACTTCTATTTCTTGTTCCTACACCAGACTATTTTCAACAGATACATTTGTGTCTGAACAATCAGGAGACACTACTGATTTTCTTTACAGCAAAAAATGGCAAAACCAGGATAATACAGAGATTTGACCCGAGGAGATGCAAAACCACACTTGTATTTCTCGGGCCTACACCAGACTATTTTCAACAGATATATTGGTGTCTGAACAATCAGGAGACACTACTGTTTTTCTTTACAGCAAAAAATGCAAAAAAGAAGGATAATACAGAGATTTGACCCGAGGAACTGCAAAACCACACTTGTATTTCTTGGGCCTACACCAGACTATTTTCAACAGATATATTTGTGTCTGAACAATCAGGAGACACTACTGTTTTTCTTTGCAGCAAAAAATGCAAAAAAATAGGATAAAACAGACATTTGACCCATGGAACTGCAAAACTACACTTGTATTTCTTGGGCCTAGACCAGACTATTTTCAACAGATATATTTGTGTCTGAGCAATCAAGAGACACTACTGTTTTTCTTTGCAGCAAAAAATGCAAAAAAGCAGGATAATACAAAGATTTGACCCGTGGAACTGCAAAACCACACTTGCATTTCTCGGGTCTACACCAGACTATTTTCAACAGATATATTTGAGTCTGAACAATCAGTAGACACTACTGTTTTTCTTTACAGCAAAAAATGGCAAAAAAAGGATAATACAGAGATTTGACCCATGGAAATGCAAAACCACACTTGTATTTCTCGGGCCTACACCAGACTGTTATCATCATATATATTTGTGTCTGATCAATCAGGAGACACTACTGTTTTTCTTTACAGCAAAAAATGCAAAAAAGCAGGATAATACAGAGATTGGACCCGAGGAACTGCAAAACCACACTTGTATTTCTCGGGCCTACACCAGACTATTTTCAACAGATATATTTGTGTCTGAACAATCAAGAGACACTACTGTTTGTCTTTACAGCAAAAAATGCAAAAAAGCAGGATAATACAAAGATTTGACCTGTGGAACTGCAAAACCACACTTGTATTTCTCGGGCCTACACCAGACTATTTTCAACAGATATATTTGTGTCTGAACAATCAGGAGACTCTACTGTTTTTCTTTAAGGCAAAAAATGCAAAAAAGTAGGATAATACAGAGAGATTTGACCCGTGGAACTGCAAAACCAGACTTGTATTTCTCGGGCCTACACCAGACTATTTTCAACAGATATATTTGTGTCTGAACAATCAAGAGACATTACTGTTTTACTTTACAGCAAAAAATGCAAAAAAGCATGGTAATACAGATAGATTTGGCCCGTGGAACTGCAAAACCACACTTGTATTTCTCGGGCCTACACCAGATTATTTTCAACAGATATATTTGAGTCTGAACAATCAGGAGACTCTACTGTTTTTCTTTACAGCAAAAAATGCAAAAAAGTAGGATAATACAGAGATTTGACCCGTGGAACTGCAAAACCACACTTGTATTTCTCCGGCCTACCCCAGACTATTTTCAACAGATATATTTGTGTCTGAACAATGAAGAGACACTACTGTTTGTCTTTACAGCAAAAAATGCAAAAAAGCAGGATAATACAAAGATTTGACCTGTGGAACTGCGAAACCACACTTGTATTTCTCGGGCCTACACCAGACTATTTTCAACAGATATATTTGTGTCTGAACAATCAGGAGACACTACTGTTTTTCTTTGCAGCAAAAAATGCAAAAAAATACTATAATACAGACATTTGACCCATGGAACTGCAAAACTACACTTGTATTTCTTGGGCCTACACCACACTATTTTCAATAGATATATTTGTGTCTGAACAATCAGGAGACACTACTGTTTTTCTTTACAGCAAAAAATGAAAAAAAAAAGCAGGATAATACAGAGAGATTTGTCCCGTGGAACTGCAAATCCACACTTGTATTTCTCGGGTCTACACCAGACTATTTTCAACAGATATATTTGTGTCTGAACGATCAGGAGACACTACTGTTTTTCCTTACAGCAAAAAATGCAAAAAAGCAGGATAATACAGAGATTTGACCCGTGGAAATGCAAAACCACACTTGTATTTCTCGGGCCTACACCAGACTGTTATCAACACATATATTTGTGTCTGATCAATCAGGAGACATTACTGTTTTTCTTTGCAGCAAAAAATGCAAAAAAGCAGGATAATACAGTGAGATTTGACCAGTGGAACTGCAAAACCACACTTGTATTTCTCGGGCCTACACCAGACTATTTTCAACAGATATATTTGTATCTGAACAATCAGGAGACACTACTGTTTTTCTTTACAGCAAAAAATTCAAACAAGCAGGGTAATACAGAGATTTGACCCGTGGAACTGCAAAACCACACTTGTATTTCTCGGGCCTACACCAGACTATTTTCAACAGATATATTTGTGTCTGAACATTCAGGAGACACTACTGTTTTTCTTTACAGCAAAAAATGCAAAAAAGCAGTATAGTACAGAGAGATTTGACCCGTGGAACTGCAAAACCACACTTGTATTTCGCAGGCCTACACCAGACTATTTTCAACAGATATATTTGTGTCTGAACAATCAGGAGACACTACTGTTTTTCTTTACAGCAAAAAATGCAAAAAAATAGGATAATACAGACATTTGACCCATGGAACTGCAAAACTACACTTGCATTTCTCGGGCCTACACCAGACTATTTTCAATAGATATATTTGTGTCTGAACAATCAGGAGACACTACTGTTTTTCTTTACAGCAAAAAATGAAAAAAAAAGCAGGATAATACAGAGAGATTTGTCCCGTGGAACTGCAAAACCACACTTGTATTTCTCATGACTACACCAGAGTATTTTCAACAGATATATTTGTGTCTGAACGATCAGGAGACACTACTGTTTTTCTTTTCAGCAAAAAATGCAAAAAAGCAGGATAATACAGAGATTTGACCCATGGAACTGCAAAACCACACTTGTATTTCTTGGGAATACACCAGACTATTTTCAACAGATATATTTGTGTCTGAACAATCAGGAGACATTACTGTTTTTCTTTACAGCAAAAAATGCAAAAAAGCAGGATAATACAGATGTTTGACCCGTGGAACTGCAAAACCACACTTGTATTTCTCGGGCCTACACCAGACTATTTTCAACAGATATATTTGTGTCTGAACAATCAGGAGACACTACTGTTTTCCTTTACAGCAAAAAATGCAAAAAAGCAGGATAATGCAGATATATTTGACCCGTGGAACTGCAAAACCACACTTGTATTTCTCGGGCCTACACCATACTATTTTCAACAGATATATTTGTGTCTGAACAATCAGGAGACACTACTGTTTTTCTTTACAGCAAAAAATGCAAAAAAGCAGGATAATACAGAGATTTGACCCGTGGAACTGCAAAATCACACTTGTATTTCTCGGGCCTATACCAGACTATTTTCAACAGATATATTTGTGTCTGAACAATCAGGAGACACTACTATTTTTCTTTACAGCAAAAAATGCAAAAAAACAGGATAATACAGTGAGATTTGACCCGTGGAACTGCAAAACCACACTTGTATTTCTCGGGCCTACACCAGACTATTTTCAACACATATATTTTTGTCTGAGCAATCAGGAGACACTACTGTTTTTCTTTACAGCAAAAAATGCAAAAAAGCAGGATAATAGAGAGATTTGACCCGAGGAACTGCAAAACCACACTTGTATTTATCAGGCCTACACCAGACTATTTTCAACAGATATATTTGTGTCTGAACAATCAGGAGACACTACTGTTTTTCTTTACAGCAAAAAATGCAAAAAAGCAGGATAATACAGAGATTTGACCAGTGGAACTGCAAAACCACACTTGTATTTCTTGGGACTACACAAGACTATTTTCAACAGATATATTTGTGTCTGAACAATCAGGAGACACTACTGTTTCTCTTTACAGCAAAAAATGCAAAAAAGCAGGATAATACACATGTTTGACCCGTGGAACTGCAAAACCACACTTGTATTTCTCGGGCCTACACCAGACTATTTTCAACAGATATATTTGTATCTGAACAATCAGGAGACACTACTGTTTTTCTTTACAGCAAAAAATGCAAAAAAGCAGGATAATAGAGAGATTTGACCCGAGGAACTGCAAAACCACACTTGTATTTATCAGGCCTACACCAGACTATTTTCAACAGATATATTTGTGTCTGAACAATCAGGAGACACTACTGTTTTTCTTTACAGCAAAAAATGCAAAAAAGCAGGATAATACAGAGATTTGACCAGTGGAACTGCAAAACCACACTTGTATTTCTTGGGACTACACAAGACTATTTTCAACAGATATATTTGTGTCTGAACAATCAGGAGACACTACTGTTTCTCTTTACAGCAAAAAATGCAAAAAAGCAGGGTAATACAGAGATTTGACCCGTGGAACTGCAAAACCACACTTGTATTTCTCGGGCCTACACCAGACTATTTTCAACAGATATATTTTTGTCTGAACAATCAGGAGACACTACTGTTTTTCTTTACAGCAAAAAATGCAAAAAAGCAGGATAATGCAGATAGATTTGACCCGTGGAACTGCAAAACCACACTTGTATTTCTTGGGCCTACACCAGACTATTTTCAACAGATATATTTGTGTCTGAGCAATCAAGAGACACTACTATTTTTCTTTACAGCAAAAAATGCAAAAAAAGCAGGATAATATAGAGAGATTTGACCCGTGGAACTGCAAAACCACACTTGTATTTCTCGGGCCTACACCAGACTATTTTCAACAGATATATTTGTGTCTGAACAATCAGGAGACACTACTGTTTTTCTTTACAGCAAAAAATGCAAAAAAAGCAGGATAATACAGAGATATGACCCGTGGAACTACAAAACCACACTTGTATTTCTTGGGCCTACACCAGACTATTTTCAACAGATATATTTGTGTCTGAACAATCAGGAGACACTACTGTTTTTCTTTACAGCAAAAAATGCAAAAAAGAAGGATAATACAGAGAGATTTGACCCGTTGAACTGCAAAACCACACTTGTATTTCTCGGGCCTACACCAGACTATTTTCAACAGATATATTTGTGTCTGAACAATCAGGAGACACTACTGTTTTTCTTTACAGCAAAAAATGCAAAAAAGCAGGATAATACAGTGAGATTTGACCCGTGGAACTGCAAAACCACACTTGTATTTCTCGGGACAACACCAGACTATTTTCAAGAGATGTATTTGTGTCTGAACAATCAGGAGACACTACTGTTTTTCTTTACAGCAAAAAAATGCAAAAAAGCAGGATATTACAGAGAGGTTTGACCCGTGGTACTGCAAAACCACACTTGTATTTCTCGGGCCTACACCAGACTATTTTCAATAGATATATTTGTGTCTGAACAATCAGGAGACACTACTGTTTTTCTTTACAGCAAAAAATGAAAAAAAAAGCAGGATAATACAGAGAGATTTGTCCCGTGGAACTGCAAAACCACACTTGTATTTCTCATGACTACACCAGAGTATTTTCAAAAGATATATTTGTGTCTGAACGATCAGGAGACACTACTGTTTTTCTTTTCAGCAAAAAAATGCAAAAAAGCAGGATAATACAGAGATTTGACCCATGGAACTGCAAAACCACACTTGTATTTCTTGGGAATACACCAGACTATTTTCAACAGATATATTTGTGTCTGAACAATCAGGAGACATTACTGTTTTTCTTTACAGCAAAAAATGCAAAAAAGCAGGATAATACAGATGTTTGACCCGTGGAACTGCAAAACCACACTTGTATTTCTCGGGCCTACACCAGACTATTTTCAACAGATATATTTGTGTCTGAACAATCAGGAGACACTACTGTTTTCCTTTACAGCAAAAAATGCAAAAAAGCAGGATAATGCAGATATATTTGACCCGTGGAACTGCAAAACCACACTTGTATTTCTCGGGTCTACACCATACTATTTTCAACAGATATATTTGTGTCTGAACAATCAGGAGACACTACTGTTTTTCTTTACAGCAAAAAATGCAAAAAAGCAGGATAATACAGAGATTTGACCCGTGGAACTGCAAAATCACACTTGTATTTCTCGGGCCTATACCAGACTATTTTCAACAGATATATTTGTGTCTGAACAATCAGGAGACACTACTGTTTTTCTTTACAGCAAAAAATGCAAAAAAACAGGATAATACAGTGAGATTTGACCCGTGGAACTGCAAAACCACACTTGTATTTCTCGGGCCTACACCAGACTATTTTCAACACATATATTTTTGTCTGAACAATCAGGAGACACTACTGTTTTTCTTTACAGCAAAAAATGCAAAAAAGCAGGATAATGCAGATAGATTTGACCCGTGGAACTGCAAAACCACACTTTTATTTCTTGGGCCTACACCAGACTATTTTCAACAGATATATTTGTGTCTGAGCAATCAAGAGACACTACTATTTTTCTTTACAGCAAAAAATGCAAAAAAAGCAGGATAATATAGAGAGATTTGACCCGTGGAACTGCAAAACCACACTTGTATTTCTCGGGCCTATACCAGACTATTTTCAACAGATATATTTGTGTCTGAACAATCAGGAGACACTACTGTTTTTCTTTACAGCAAAAAATGCAAAAAAGCAGGGTAATACAGAGATTTGACCCGTGGAACTGCAAAACCACACTTGTATTTCTCGGGCCTACACCAGACTATTTTCAACAGATATATTTGTATCTGAACAATCAGGAGACACTACTGTTTTTCTTTACAGCAAAAAATTCAAACAAGCAGGGTAATACAGAGATTTGACCCGTGGAACTGCAAAACCACACTTGTATTTCTCGGGCCTACACCAGACTATTCTCAACAGATATATTTTTGTCTGAACAATCAGGAGACACTACTGTTTTTCTTTACAGCAAAAAATGCAAAAAAGCAGGATAATACAGAGATTTGACCCGTGGAACTGCAAAACCACACTTGTATTTCTTGGGCCTACACCAAACTATTTTCAACAGATATATTTGTGTCTGAACAATCAGGAGACACTACTGTTTTTCTTTACAGCAAAAAATGCAAAAAAAGCAGGATAGTACAGAGAGATTTGACCCGTGGAACTGCAAAACCACACTTGTATTTCTCGTGCCTACACCAGACTATTTTCAACAGATATATTTGTGTGTGAGCAATCAAGAGACACTACTGCTTTTCTTTACAGCAAAAAATGCAAAAAAGCAGAATAATACAGAGATTTGACCCGTGGAACTGCAAAACCACACTTGTATTTCTTGGGCCTACACCAGACTATTTTCAACAGATATATTTGTATCTGAACAATCAGGAGACACTACTGTTTTTCTTTGCAGCAAAAAATGCAAAAAAGCAGGATAATACAGATGTTTGACCCGTGGAACTTCAAAATCACACTTGTATTTCTCGGGCCTACACCAGACTATTTTCAACAGATATATTTGTATCTGAACAATCAGGAGACACTACTGTTTTTCTTTACAGCAAAAAATTCAAACAAGCAGGGTAATACAGAGATTTGACCCATGGAACTGCAAAACCACACTTGTATTTCTCGGGCCTACACCAGACTATTTTCAACAGATATACTTGTATATGAACAATCAGGAGACACTACTGTTTTTCTTTACAGCAAAAAATGCAAAAAAGCAGGATAATGCAGATAGATTTGACCCGTGGAACTGCAAAACCACACTTGTATTTCTCGGGCCTACACCAGACTATTTTCAACAGATATATTTGTGTCTGAACAATCAGGAGACACTACTGTTTTTCTTTACAGCAAAAAATGCAAAAAAGCAGGATAATACAGAGATTTGACCCGTGGAACTGCAAAACCACACTTGTATTTCTTGGGCCTACACCAAACTATTTTCAACAGATATATTTGTGTCTGAACAATCAGGAGACACTACTGTTTTTCTTTACAGCAAAAAATGCAAAAAAACAGGATAATACAGTGAGATTTGACCCGTGGAACTGCAAAACCACACTTGTATTTCTCGGGCCTACACCAGACTATTTTCAACACATATATTTTTGTCTGAACAATCAGGAGACACTACTGTTTTTCTTTACAGCAAAAAACGCAAAAAAGCAGGATAATAGAGAGATTTGACCCGAGGAACTGCAAAACCACAATTGTATTTCTCGATCCTACACCAGACTATTTTCAACAGATATATTTGTGTCTGAACAATCAGGAGACACTACTGTTTTTCATTAAAGCAAAAAATGCAAAAAAGCAGGATAGTACAGAGGGATTTGACCCGTGGAACTTGAAAACCACACTTGTATTTCTCGGGCCTACACCAGACTATTTTCAACAGATATATTTGTGTCTGAGCAATCAAGAGACACTACTGTTTTTCTTTACAGCAAAAAAATGCAAAAAAGCAGGATATTACAGAGAGGTTTGACCCGTGGAACTGCAAAACCACACTTGTATTTCTTGGGCCTACACCAGACTATTTTCAACAGATATATTTGTGTCTGAACAATCAGGAGACTCTACTGTTTTTCTTTACAAGCAAAAAATGCAAAAAAACAGGATAATACAGAGATTTGACCCGTGGTGCTGCAAAACCACACTTGTATTTCTCGGGCCTACACCAGACTATTTTCAAAAGATATACTTGTGTCTGAACAATCAGGAGACACTACTGTTTTTCTTTACAGAAAAAAATGCAAAAAAGCAGGATATTACAGAGATTTGACCTGTGGAACTGCAAAACGACACTTGTATTTCTCGGGCCTACACCAGACTATTTTCAACAGATATATTTGTGTCTGAACAATCAGGAGACACTACTGTTTTTCTTTACAGCAAAAAATGCAAAAAAGCAGGATAATACAGAGATTTGACCCGTGGAACTGCAAAACCACACTTGTATTTCTCGGGCCTACACCAGACTATTTTCAACAGATATATTTGTGTCTGAACATTCAGGAGACACTACTGTTTTTCTTTACAGCAAAAAAGGCAAAAAAGCAGGATAATACAGATGACTTCAAAATCACACTTGTATTTCTTGGGCCTACACCAGACTATTTTCAACAGATATTTTTGTATCTGAACAATCAGGAGACACTACTGTTTTTCTTTACAGCAAAAAATTCAAACAAGCAGGGTAATACAGAGATTTGACCCGTGGAACTGCAAAACCACACTTGTATTTCTCGGGCCTACACCAGACTATTTTCAACAGATATATTTGTGTCTGAACAATCAGGAGACACTACTGTTTTTCTTTACAGCAAAAAATGCAAAAAAAGCAGGATAATACAGAGATATGACCCGTGGAACTACAAAACCACACTTGTATTTCTTGGGCCTACACCAGACTATTTTCAACAGATATATTTGTGTCTGAACAATCAGGAGACACTACTGTTTTTCTTTACAGCAAAAAATGCAAAAAAGAAGGATAATACAGAGAGATTTGACCCGTTGAACTGCAAAACCACACTTGTATTTCTCGGGCCTACACCAGACTATTTTCAACAGATATATTTGTGTCTGAACAATCAGGAGACACTACTGTTTTTCTTTACAGCAAAAAATGCAAAAAAGCAGGATAATACAGTGAGATTTGACCCGTGGAACTGCAAAACCACACTTGTATTTCTCGGGACAACACCAGACTATTTTCAAGAGATGTATTTGTGTCTGAACAATCAGGAGACACTACTGTTTTTCTTTACAGCAAAAAAATGCAAAAAAGCAGGATATTACAGAGAGGTTTGACCCGTGGTACTGCAAAACCACACTTGTATTTCTCGGGCCTACACCAGACTATTTTCAAAAGATATACTTGTGTCTGAACAATCAGGAGACACTACTGTTTTTCTTTACAGAAAAAAATGCAAAAAAGCAGGATATTACAGAGATTTGATCTGTGGAACTGCAAAACGACACTTTTATTTCTGGGGCCTACACCAGACTATTTTCAGCAGATATATTTGTGTCTGAACAATCAGGAGACACTACTGTTTTTCTTTACAGCAAAAATGCAAAAAAGCAGGATAACACAGAGAGATTTGACCCGTGGAACTGCAAAACCACACTTGTATTTCTTGGGCCTACACCAGAATATTTTCAACAGATATATTTGTGTCTGAGCAATCAAGAGACACTACTATTTTTCTTTACAGCAAAAAATGCAAAAAAAGCAGGATAATATAGAGAGATTTGACCCGTGGAACTGCAAAACCACACTTGTATTTCTCGGGCCTATACCAGACTATTTTCAACAGATATATTTGTGTCTGAACAATCAGGAGACACTACTGTTTTTCTTTACAGCAAAAAATGCAAAAAAGCAGGGTAATACAGAGATTTGACCCGTGGAACTGCAAAACCACACTTGTATTTCTCGGGCCTACACCAGACTATTTTCAACAGATATATTTGTATCTGAACAATCAGGAGACACTACTGTTTTTCTTTACAGCAAAAAATTCAAACAAGCAGGGTAATACAGAGATTTGACCCGTGGAACTGCAAAACCACACTTGTATTTCTCGGGCCTACACCAGACTATTTTCAACAGATATATTTTTGTCTGAACAATCAGGAGACACTACTGTTTTTCTTTACAGCAAAAAATGCAAAAAAGCAGGATAATGCAGATAGATTTGACCCGTGGAACTGCAAAACCACACTTGTATTTCTTGGGCCTACACCAGACTATTTTCAACAGATATATTTGTGTCTGAGCAATCAAGAGACACTACTATTTTTCTTTACAGCAAAAAATGCAAAAAAAGCAGGATAATATAGAGAGATTTGACCCGTGGAACTGCAAAACCACACTTGTATTTCTCGGGCCTACACCAGACTATTTTCAACAGATATATTTGTGTCTGAACAATCAGGAGACACTACTGTTTTTCATTAAAGCAAAAAATGCAAAAAAGCAGGATAGTACAGAGGGATTTGACCCGTGGAACTTGAAAACCACACTTGTATTTCTCGGGCCTACACCAGACTATTTTCAACAGATATATTTGTGTCTGAGCAATCAAGAGACACTACTGTTTTTCTTTACAGCAAAAAAATGCAAAAAAGCAGGATATTACAGAGAGGTTTGACCCGTGGAACTGCAAAACCACACTTGTATTTCTTGGGCCTACACCAGACTATTTTCAACAGATATATTTGTGTCTGAACAATCAGGAGACTCTACTGTTTTTCTTTACAAGCAAAAAATGCAAAAAAACAGGATAATACAGAGATTTGACCCGTGGTGCTGCAAAACCACACTTGTATTTCTCGGGCCTACACCAGACTATTTTCAAAAGATATACTTGTGTCTGAACAATCAGGAGACACTACTGTTTTTCTTTACAGAAAAAAATGCAAAAAAGCAGGATATTACAGAGATTTGACCTGTGGAACTGCAAAACGACACTTGTATTTCTCGGGCCTACACCAGACTATTTTCAACAGATATATTTGTGTCTGAACAATCAGGAGACACTACTGTTTTTCTTTACAGCAAAAAATGCAAAAAAGCAGGATAATACAGAGATTTGACCCGTGGAACTGCAAAACCACACTTGTATTTCTCGGGCCTACACCAGACTATTTTCAACAGATATATTTGTGTCTGAACATTCAGGAGACACTACTGTTTTTCTTTACAGCAAAAAAGGCAAAAAAGCAGGATAATACAGATGACTTCAAAATCACACTTGTATTTCTTGGGCCTACACCAGACTATTTTCAACAGATATTTTTGTATCTGAACAATCAGGAGACACTACTGTTTTTCTTTACAGCAAAAAATTCAAACAAGCAGGGTAATACAGAGATTTGACCCGTGGAACTGCAAAACCACACTTGTATTTCTCGGGCCTACACCAGACTATTTTCAACAGATATATTTGTGTCTGAACAATCAGGAGACACTACTGTTTTTCTTTACAGCAAAAAATGCAAAAAAAGCAGGATAATACAGAGATATGACCCGTGGAACTACAAAACCACACTTGTATTTCTTGGGCCTACACCAGACTATTTTCAACAGATATATTTGTGTCTGAACAATCAGGAGACACTACTGTTTTTCTTTACAGCAAAAAATGCAAAAAAGCAGGATAATACAGTGAGATTTGACCCGTGGAACTGCAAAACCACACTTGTATTTCTCGGGACAACACCAGACTATTTTCAAGAGATGTATTTGTGTCTGAACAATCAGGAGACACTACTGTTTTTCTTTACAGCAAAAAAATGCAAAAAAGCAGGATATTACAGAGAGGTTTGACCCGTGGTACTGCAAAACCACACTTGTATTTCTCGGGCCTACACCAGACTATTTTCAAAAGATATACTTGTGTCTGAACAATCAGGAGACACTACTGTTTTTCTTTACAGAAAAAAATGCAAAAAAGCAGGATATTACAGAGATTTGATCTGTGGAACTGCAAAACGACACTTTTATTTCTGGGGCCTACACCAGACTATTTTCAGCAGATATATTTGTGTCTGAACAATCAGGAGACACTACTGTTTTTCTTTACAGCAAAAATGCAAAAAAGCAGGATAACACAGAGAGATTTGACCCGTGGAACTGCAAAACCACACTTGTATTTCTTGGGCCTACACCAGAATATTTTCAACAGATATATTTGTGTCTGAGCAATCAAGAGACACTACTATTTTTCTTTACAGCAAAAAATGCAAAAAAAGCAGGATAATATAGAGAGATTTGACCCGTGGAACTGCAAAACCACACTTGTATTTCTCGGGCCTATACCAGACTATTTTCAACAGATATATTTGTGTCTGAACAATCAGGAGACACTACTGTTTTTCTTTACAGCAAAAAATGCAAAAAAGCAGGGTAATACAGAGATTTGACCCGTGGAACTGCAAAACCACACTTGTATTTCTCGGGCCTACACCAGACTATTTTCAACAGATATATTTGTATCTGAACAATCAGGAGACACTACTGTTTTTCTTTACAGCAAAAAATTCAAACAAGCAGGGTAATACAGAGATTTGACCCGTGGAACTGCAAAACCACACTTGTATTTCTCGGGCCTACACCAGACTATTTTCAACAGATATATTTTTGTCTGAACAATCAGGAGACACTACTGTTTTTCTTTACAGCAAAAAATGCAAAAAAGCAGGATAATGCAGATAGATTTGACCCGTGGAACTGCAAAACCACACTTGTATTTCTTGGGCCTACACCAGACTATTTTCAACAGATATATTTGTGTCTGAGCAATCAAGAGACACTACTATTTTTCTTTACAGCAAAAAATGCAAAAAAAGCAGGATAATATAGAGAGATTTGACCCGTGGAACTGCAAAACCACACTTGTATTTCTCGGGCCTATACCAGACTATTTTCAACAGATATATTTGTGTCTGAACAATCAGGAGACACTACTGTTTTTCTTTACAGCAAAAAATGCAAAAAAGCAGGATAATACAGATAGATTTGTCCCGTGGAACTGCAAAACCACACTTGTATTTCTCGGGCCTACACCAGACTATTTTCAACAGATATATTTGTGTCTGAACAATCAGGAGACACTACTGTTTTTCTTTACAGCAAAAAATGCAAAAAAGCAGGATAATACAGAGATTTGACCCGTGGAACTGCAAAACCACACTTGTATTTCTTGGGCCTACACCAAACTATTTTCAACAGATATATTTGTGTCTGAACAATCAGGAGACACTACTGTTTTTCTTTACTGCAAAAAATGCAAAAAAAGCAGGATAGTACAGAGAGATTTGACCCGTGGAACTGCAAAACCACACTTGTATTTCTCGTGCCTACACCAGACTATTTTCAACAGATATATTTGTGTGTGAGCAATCAAGAGACACTACTGCTTTTCTTTACAGCAAAAAATGCAAAAAAGCAGAATAATACAGAGATTTGACCCGTGGAACTGCAAAACCACACTTGTATTTCTTGGGCCTACACCAGACTATTTTCAACAGATATATTTGTATCTGAACAATCAGGAGACACTACTGTTTTTCTTTGCAGCAAAAAATGCAAAAAAGCAGGATAATACAGATGTTTGACCCGTGGAACTTCAAAATCACACTTGTATTTCTCGGGCCTACACCAGACTATTTTCAACAGATATATTTGTATCTGAACAATCAGGAGACACTACTGTTTTTCTTTACAGCAAAAAATTCAAACAAGCAGGGTAATACAGAGATTTGACCCATGGAACTGCAAAACCACACTTGTATTTCTCGGGCCTACACCAGACTATTTTCAACAGATATACTTGTATATGAACAATCAGGAGACACTACTGTTTTTCTTTACAGCAAAAAATGCAAAAAAGCAGGATAATGCAGATAGATTTGACCCGTGGAACTGCAAAACCACACTTGTATTTCTCGGGCCTACACCAGACTATTTTCAACAGATATATTTGTGTCTGAACAATCAGGAGACACTACTGTTTTTCTTTACAGCAAAAAATGCAAAAAAGCAGGATAATACAGAGATTTGACCCGTGGAACTGCAAAACCACACTTGTATTTCTTGGGCCTACACCAGACTATTTTCAACAGATATATTTGTGTCTGAACAATCAGGAGACACTACTGTTTTTCTTTACAGCAAAAAATGCGAAAAAACAGGATAATACAGTGAGATTTGACCCGTGGAACTGCAAAACCACACTTGTATTTCTCGGGCCTACACCAGACTATTTTCAACACATATATTTTTGTCTGAACAATCAGGAGACACTACTGTTTTTCTTTACAGCAAAAAACGCAAAAAAGCAGGATAATAGAGAGATTTGACCCGAGGAACTGCAAAACCACACTTGTATTTCTCGATCCTACACCAGACTATTTTCAACAGATATATTTGTGTCTGAACAATCAGGAGACACTACTGTTTTTCATTAAAGCAAAAAATGCAAAAAAGCAGGATAGTACAGAGGGATTTGACCCGTGGAACTTGAAAACCACACTTGTATTTCTCGGGCCTACACCAGACTATTTTCAACAGATATATTTGTGTCTGAGCAATCAAGAGACACTACTGTTTTTCTTTACAGCAAAAAAATGCAAAAAAGCAGGATATTACAGAGAGGTTTGACCCGTGGAACTGCAAAACCACACTTGTATTTCTTGGGCCTACAACAGACTATTTTCAACAGATATATTTGTGTCTGAACAATCAGGAGACTCTACTGTTTTTCTTTACAAGCAAAAAATGCAAAAAAACAGGATAATACAGAGATTTGACCCGTGGTGCTGCAAAACCACACTTGTATTTCTCGGGCCTACACCAGACTATTTTCAAAAGATATACTTGTGTCTGAACAATCAGGAGACACTACTGTTTTTCTTTACAGAAAAAAATGCAAAAAAGCAGGATATTACAGAGATTTGACCTGTGGAACTGCAAAACGACACTTGTATTTCTCGGGCCTACACCAGACTATTTTCAACAGATATATTTGTGTCTGAACAATCAGGAGACACTACTGTTTTTCTTTACAGCAAAAAATGCAAAAAAGCAGGATAATACAGAGATTTGACCCGTGGAACTGCAAAACCACACTTGTATTTCTCGGGCCTACACCAGACTATTTTCAACAGATATATTTGTGTCTGAACATTCAGGAGACACTACTGTTTTTCTTTACAGCAAAAAAGGCAAAAAAGCAGGATAATACAGATGACTTCAAAATCACACTTGTATTTCTTGGGCCTACACCAGACTATTTTCAACAGATATTTTTGTATCTGAACAATCAGGAGACACTACTGTTTTTCTTTACAGCAAAAAATTCAAACAAGCAGGGTAATACAGAGATTTGACCCGTGGAACTGCAAAACCACACTTGTATTTCTCGGGCCTACACCAGACTATTTTCAACAGATATATTTGTGTCTGAACAATCAGGAGACACTACTGTTTTTCTTTACAGCAAAAAATGCAAAAAAAGCAGGATAATACAGAGATATGACCCGTGGAACTACAAAACCACACTTGTATTTCTTGGGCCTACACCAGACTATTTTCAACAGATATATTTGTGTCTGAACAATCAGGAGACACTACTGTTTTTCTTTACAGCAAAAAATGCAAAAAAGAAGGATAATACAGAGAGATTTGACCCGTTGAACTGCAAAACCACACTTGTATTTCTCGGGCCTACACCAGACTATTTTCAACAGATATATTTGTGTCTGAACAATCAGGAGACACTACTGTTTTTCTTTACAGCAAAAAATGCAAAAAAGCAGGATAATACAGTGAGATTTGACCCGTGGAACTGCAAAACCACACTTGTATTTCTCGGGACAACACCAGACTATTTTCAAGAGATGTATTTGTGTCTGAACAATCAGGAGACACTACTGTTTTTCTTTACAGCAAAAAAATGCAAAAAAGCAGGATATTACAGAGAGGTTTGACCCGTGGTACTGCAAAACCACACTTGTATTTCTCGGGCCTACACCAGACTATTTTCAAAAGATATACTTGTGTCTGAACAATCAGGAGACACTACTGTTTTTCTTTACAGAAAAAAATGCAAAAAAGCAGGATATTACAGAGATTTGATCTGTGGAACTGCAAAACGACACTTTTATTTCTGGGGCCTACACCAGACTATTTTCAGCAGATATATTTGTGTCTGAACAATCAGGAGACACTACTGTTTTTCTTTACAGCAAAAATGCAAAAAAGCAGGATAACACAGAGAGATTTGACCCGTGGAACTGCAAAACCACACTTGTATTTCTTGGGCCTACACCAGAATATTTTCAACAGATATATTTGTGTCTGAGCAATCAAGAGACACTACTATTTTTCTTTACAGCAAAAAATGCAAAAAAAGCAGGATAATATAGAGAGATTTGACCCGTGGAACTGCAAAACCACACTTGTATTTCTCGGGCCTATACCAGACTATTTTCAACAGATATATTTGTGTCTGAACAATCAGGAGACACTACTGTTTTTCTTTACAGCAAAAAATGCAAAAAAGCAGGGTAATACAGAGATTTGACCCGTGGAACTGCAAAACCACACTTGTATTTCTCGGGCCTACACCAGACTATTTTCAACAGATATATTTGTATCTGAACAATCAGGAGACACTACTGTTTTTCTTTACAGCAAAAAATTCAAACAAGCAGGGTAATACAGAGATTTGACCCGTGGAACTGCAAAACCACACTTGTATTTCTCGGGCCTACACCAGACTATTTTCAACAGATATATTTTTGTCTGAACAATCAGGAGACACTACTGTTTTTCTTTACAGCAAAAAATGCAAAAAAGCAGGATAATGCAGATAGATTTGACCCGTGGAACTGCAAAACCACACTTGTATTTCTTGGGCCTACACCAGACTATTTTCAACAGATATATTTGTGTCTGAGCAATCAAGAGACACTACTATTTTTCTTTACAGCAAAAAATGCAAAAAAAGCAGGATAATATAGAGAGATTTGACCCGTGGAACTGCAAAACCACACTTGTATTTCTCGGGCCTATACCAGACTATTTTCAACAGATATATTTGTGTCTGAACAATCAGGAGACACTACTGTTTTTCTTTACAGCAAAAAATGCAAAAAAGCAGGATAATACAGATAGATTTGTCCCGTGGAACTGCAAAACCACACTTGTATTTCTCGGGCCTACACCAGACTATTTTCAACAGATATATTTGTGTCTGAACAATCAGGAGACACTACTGTTTTTCTTTACAGCAAAAAATGCAAAAAAGCAGGATAATACAGAGATTTGACCCGTGGAACTGCAAAACCACACTTGTATTTCTTGGGCCTACACCAAACTATTTTCAACAGATATATTTGTGTCTGAACAATCAGGAGACACTACTGTTTTTCTTTACTGCAAAAAATGCAAAAAAAGCAGGATAGTACAGAGAGATTTGACCCGTGGAACTGCAAAACCACACTTGTATTTCTCGTGCCTACACCAGACTATTTTCAACAGATATATTTGTATCTGAACAATCAGGAGACACTACTGTTTTTCTTTACAGCAAAAAATGCAAAAAAGCAGAATAATACAGAGATTTGACCCGTGGAACTGCAAAACCACACTTGTATTTCTTGGGCCTACACCAGACTATTTTCAACAGATATATTTGTATCTGAACAATCAGGAGACACTACTGTTTTTCTTTGCAGCAAAAAATGCAAAAAAGCAGGATAATACAGATGTTTGACCCGTGGAACTTCAAAATCACACTTGTATTTCTCGGGCCTACACCAGACTATTTTCAACAGATATATTTGTATCTGAACAATCAGGAGACACTACTGTTTTTCTTTACAGCAAAAAATTCAAACAAGCAGGGTAATACAGAGATTTGACCCATGGAACTGCAAAACCACACTTGTATTTCTCGGGCCTACACCAGACTATTTTCAACAGATATACTTGTATATGAACAATCAGGAGACACTACTGTTTTTCTTTACAGCAAAAAATGCAAAAAAGCAGGATAATGCAGATAGATTTGACCCGTGGAACTGCAAAACCACACTTGTATTTCTCGGGCCTACACCAGACTATTTTCAACAGATATATTTGTGTCTGAACAATCAGGAGACACTACTGTTTTTCTTTACAGCAAAAAATGCAAAAAAACAGGATAATACAGTGAGATTTGACCCGTGGAACTGCAAAACCACATTTGTATTTCTCGTGCCTACACCAGACTATTTTCAACAGATATATTTGTATCTGAACAATCAGGAGACACTACTGTTTTTCTTTACAGCAAAAAATGCAAAAAAGCCGAATAATACAGAGATTTGACCCGTGGAACTGCAAAACCACACTTGTATTTCTTGGGCCTACACCAGACTATTTTCAACAGATATATTTGTATCTGAACAATCAGGAGACACTACTGTTTTTCTTTGCAGCAAAAAATGCAAAAAAGCAGGATAATACAGATGTTTGACCCGTGGAACTTCAAAATCACACTTGTATTTCTCGGGCCTACACCAGACTATTTTCAACAGATATATTTGTATCTGAACAATCAGGAGACACTACTGTTTTTCTTTACAGCAAAAAATTCAAACAAGCAGGGTAATACAGAGATTTGACCCATGGAACTGCAAAACCACACTTGTATTTCTCGGGCCTACACCAGACTATTTTCAACAGATATACTTGTATATGAACAATCAGGAGACACTACTGTTTTTCTTTACAGCAAAAAATGCAAAAAAGCAGGATAATGCAGATAGATTTGACCCGTGGAACTGCAAAACCACACTTGTATTTCTCGGGCCTACACCAGACTATTTTCAACAGATATATTTGTGTCTGAACAATCAGGAGACACTACTGTTTTTCTTTACAGCAAAAAATGCAAAAAAACAGGATAATACAGTGAGATTTGACCCGTGGAACTGCAAAACCACACTTGTATTTCTCGGGCCTACACCAGACTATTTTCAACACATATATTTTTGTCTGAACAATCAGGAGACACTACTGTTTTTCTTTACAGCAAAAAATGCAAAAAAGCAGGATAATAGAGAGATTTGACCCGAGGAACTGCAAAACCACACTTGTATTTCTCGGGCCTACACCAGACTATTTTCAACAGATATATTTGTGTCTGAACAATCAGGAGACACTACTGTTTTTCATTAAAGCAAAAAATGCAAAAAAGCAGAATAATACAGAGATTTGACCCGTGGAACTGCAAAACCACACTTGTATTTCTCGTGCCTACACCAGACTATTTTCAACAGATATATTTGTATCTGAACAATCAGGAGACACTACTGTTTTTCTTTACAGCAAAAAATGCAAAAAAGCAGAATAATACAGAGATTTGACCCGTGGAACTGCAAAACCACACTTGTATTTCTTGGGCCTACACCAGACTATTTTCAACAGATATATTTGTATCTGAACAATCAGGAGACACTACTGTTTTTCTTTGCAGCAAAAAATGCAAAAAAGCAGGATAATACAGATGTTTGACCCGTGGAACTTCAAAATCACACTTGTATTTCTCGGGCCTACACCAGACTATTTTCAACAGATATATTTGTATCTGAACAATCAGGAGACACTACTGTTTTTCTTTACAGCAAAAAATTCAAACAAGCAGGGTAATACAGAGATTTGACCCATGGAACTGCAAAACCACACTTGTATTTCTCGGGCCTACACCAGACTATTTTCAACAGATATACTTGTATATGAACAATCAGGAGACACTACTGTTTTTCTTTACAGCAAAAAATGCAAAAAAGCAGGATAATGCAGATAGATTTGACCCGTGGAACTGCAAAACCACACTTGTATTTCTCGGGCCTACACCAGACTATTTTCAACAGATATATTTGTGTCTGAACAATCAGGAGACACTACTGTTTTTCTTTACAGCAAAAAATGCAAAAAAACAGGATAATACAGTGAGATTTGACCCGTGGAACTGCAAAACCACACTTGTATTTCTCGTGCCTACACCAGACTATTTTCAACAGATATATTTGTATCTGAACAATCAGGAGACACTACTGTTTTTCTTTACAGCAAAAAATGCAAAAAAGCAGAATAATACAGAGATTTGACCCGTGGAACTGCAAAACCACACTTGTATTTCTTGGGCCTACACCAGACTATTTTCAACAGATATATTTGTATCTGAACAATCAGGAGACACTACTGTTTTTCTTTGCAGCAAAAAATGCAAAAAAGCAGGATAATACAGATGTTTGACCCGTGGAACTTCAAAATCACACTTGTATTTCTCGGGCCTACACCAGACTATTTTCAACAGATATATTTGTATCTGAACAATCAGGAGACACTACTGTTTTTCTTTACAGCAAAAAATTCAAACAAGCAGGGTAATACAGAGATTTGACCCATGGAACTGCAAAACCACACTTGTATTTCTCGGGCCTACACCAGACTATTTTCAACAGATATACTTGTATATGAACAATCAGGAGACACTACTGTTTTTCTTTACAGCAAAAAATGCAAAAAAGCAGGATAATGCAGATAGATTTGACCCGTGGAACTGCAAAACCACACTTGTATTTCTCGGGCCTACACCAGACTATTTTCAACAGATATATTTGTGTCTGAACAATCAGGAGACACTACTGTTTTTCTTTACAGCAAAAAATGCAAAAAAACAGGATAATACAGTGAGATTTGACCCGTGGAACTGCAAAACCACACTTGTATTTCTCGGGCCTACACCAGACTATTTTCAACACATATATTTTTGTCTGAACAATCAGGAGACACTACTGTTTTTCTTTACAGCAAAAAATGCAAAAAAGCAGGATAATAGAGAGATTTGACCCGAGGAACTGCAAAACCACACTTGTATTTCTCGGGCCTACACCAGACTATTTTCAACAGATATATTTGTGTCTGAACAATCAGGAGACACTACTGTTTTTCATTAAAGCAAAAAATGCAAAAAAGCAGGATAGTACAGAGGGATTTGACCCGTGGAACTTGAAAACCACACTTGTATTTCTCGGGCCTACACCAGACTATTTTCAACAGATATATTTGTGTTTGAGCAATCAAGAGACACTACTGTTTTTCTTTACAGCAAAAAAAATGCAAAAAAGCAGAATATTACAGAGAGGTTTGACCCGTGGAACTGCAAAACCACACTTGTATTTCTTGGGCCTACACCAGACTATTTTCAACAGATATATTTGTGTCTGAACAATCAGGAGACACTACTGTTTTTCTTTACAAGCAAAAAATGCAAAAAAACAGGATAATACAGAGATTTGACCCGTGGTACTGCAAAACCACACTTGTATTTCTCGGGCCTACACCAGACTATTTTCAAAAGATATACTTGTGTCTGAACAATCAGGAGACACTACTGTTTTTCTTTACAGAAAAAAATGCAAAAAAGCAGGATATTACAGAGATTTGACCTGTGGAACTGCAAAACGACACTTGTATTTCTCGGGCCTACACCAGACTATTTTCAACAGATATATTTGTGTCTGAACAATCAGGAGACACTACTGTTTTTCTTTACAGCAAAAAATGCAAAAAAGCAGGATAATACAGAGATTTGACCCGTGGAACTGCAAAACCACACTTGTATTTCTCGGGCCTACACCAGACTATTTTCAACAGATATATTTGTGTCTGAACATTCAGGAGACACTACTGTTTTTGTTTACAGCAAAAAGGCAAAAAAGCAGGATAATACAGATGTTTGACCCGTGGAACTTCAAAATCACACTTGTATTTCTCGGGCCTACACCAGACTATTTTCAACAGATATTTTTGTATCTGAACAATCAGGAGACACTACTGTTTTTCTTTACAGCAAAAAATTCAAACAAGCAGGGTAATACAGAGATTTGACCCGTGGAACTGCAAAACCACACTTGTATTTCTCGGGCCTACACCAGACTATTTTCAACAGATATATGTGTATCTGAACAATCAGGAGACACTACTGTTTTTCTTTACTGCAAAAAATGCAAAAAAGCAGGATAATGCAGATAGATTTGACCCGTGGAACTGCAAAACCACACTTGTATTTCTCGGGCCTACACCAGACTATTTTCAACAGATATATTTGTGTCTGAACAATCAGGAGACACTACTGTTTTTCTTTACAGCAAAAAATGCAAAAAAGCAGGATAATACAGAGATATGACCCGTGGAACTACAAAACCACACTTGTATTTCTTGGGCCTACACCAGACTATTTTCAACAGATATATTTGTGTCTGAACAATCAGGAGACACTACTGTTTTTCTTTACAGCAAAAAATGCAAAAAAGAAGGATAATACACAGAGATTTGACCCGTTGAACTGCAAAACCACACTTGTATTTCTCGGGCCTACACCAGACTATTTTCAACAGATATATTTGTGTCTGAACAATCAGGAGACACTACTGTTTTTCTTTACAGCAAAAAGTGCAAAAAAGCAGGATAATACAGTGAGATTTGACCCGTGGAACTGCAAAACCACACTTGTATTTCTCGGGACAACACCAGACTATTTTCAAGAGATGTATTTGTGTCTGAAGAATCAGGAGACACTACTGTTTTTCTTTACAGCAAAAAAATGCAAAAAAAGCAGGATATTACAGAGAGGTTTGACCCGTGGTACTACAAAACCACACTTGTATTTCTCGGGCCTACACCAGACTATTTTCAAAAGATATACTTGTGTCTGAACAATCAGGAGACACTACTGTTTTTCTTTACAGAAAAAAATGCAAAAAAGCAGGATATTACAGAGATTTGATCTGTGGAACTGCAAAACGACACTTTTATTTCTGGGGCCTACACCAGACTATTTTCAGCAGATATATTTGTCTCTGAACAATCAGGAGACACTACTGTTTTTCTTTACAGCAAAAATGCAAAAAAGCAGGATAACACAGAGAGATTTGACCCGTTGAACTGCAAAACCACACTTGTATTTCTCGGGCCTACACCAGACTATTTTCAACAGATATATTTGTGTCTGAACAATCAGGAGACACTACTGTTTTTCTTTACAGCAAAAAAGGCAAAAAAGCAGGATAATACAGATGTTTGACCCGTGGAACTTCAAAATCACACTTGTATTTCTCGGGCCTACACCAGACTATTTTCAACAGATATATTTGTATCTGAACAATCAGGAGACACTACTGTTTTTCTTTACAGCAAAAAATTCAAACAAGCAGGGTAATACAGAGATTTGACCCGTGGAACTGCAAAACCACACTTGTATTTCTCGGGCCTACACCAGACTATTTTCAACAGATATATTTGTATCTGAACAATCAGGAGACACTACTGTTTTTCTTTACTGCAAAAAATGCAAAAAAGCAGGATAATGCAGATAGATTTGACCCGTAGAACTGCAAAACCACACTTGTATTTCTCGGGCCTACACCAGACTATTTTCAACAGATATATTTGTGTCTGAACAATCAGGAGACACTACTGTTTTTCTTTACAGCAAAAAATGCAAAAAAAGCAGGATAATACAGAGATATGACCCGTGGAACTGCAAAACCACACTTGTATTTCTCGGGCCTACACCAGACTATTTTCAACAGATATATTTGTGTCTGAACAATCAGGAGACACTACTGTTTTTCTTTACAGCAAAAAATGCAAAAAAGAAGGGTAATACAGAGATTTGAACCGTGGAACTGCAAAACCACACTTGTATTTCTCGGGCCTAAACCAGACTATTTTCAACAGATGTATTTGTGTCTGAAAAATCAGGAGACACTACTGTTTTACTTTACAGCAAAAAAATGCAAAAAATCAGGATTTTACAGAGAGGTTTGACCCGTGGAACTGCAAAACCACACTTGTATTTCTTGGGCCTACACCAGACTATTTTCAACAGATATATTTGTGTCTGAACAATCAGGAGACACTACTGTTTTTCTTTACAAGCAAAAAATGCAAAAAAACAGGATAATACAGAGATTTGACCCGTGGTACTGCAAAACCACACTTGTATTTCTCGGGCCTACACCAGACTATTTTCAAAAGATATATTTGTGTCTGAACAATCAGGAGACACTATTGTTTTTCTTTACAGCAAAAAATGCAAAAAAGCAGGATAATACAGAGAGATTTGTCCCGTGGAACTGCAAAACCACACTTGTATTTCTCGGGCCTACACCAGACTATTTTCAACAGATATATTTGTGTCTGAACAATCAGGAGACACTATTGTTTTTCTTTACAGCAAAAAATGCAAAAAAACAGGATAATACAGAGATTTGACCCGTGGTACTGCAAAACCACACTTATATTTCTCGGGCCTACACCAGACTATTTTCAAAAGATATACTTGTGTCTGAACAATCAGGAGACACTACTGTTTTTCTTTACAGCAAAAAATGCAAAAAAGCAGGATAATACAGAGATTTGACTCATGGAACTGCAAAACCACACTTATATTTCTTGGGCCTACACCAGACTATTTTCAACAGACATATTTGTGTCTGAACAATCAGGAGACACTACTGTTTTCCTTTACAGCAAAAAATGCAAAAAAGCAGGATAATACAGAGATTTGACCCGTGGAACTGCAAAACCACACTTGTATTTCTCGGGCCTACACCAGACTATTTTCAACAGATATATTTGTGTCTGAACAATCAGGAGACACTACTGTTTTTCTTTACAGCAAAAAATGCAAAAAAGCAGGATAATAGAGATGGATTTGACCCGTGGAACTGCAAAACCACTCTTGTATTTCTCGGGCCTACACCAGACTATTTTCAACAGATATATTTGTGTCTGAACAATCAGGAGACACAACTGTTTTTCTTTACAGCAAAAAATGCAAAAAAGCAGGATAATACAGAGATTTGACTCATGGAACTGCAAAACCACACTTATATTTCTTGGGCCTACACCAGACTATTTTCAACAGACATATTTGTGTCTGAACAATCAAGAGACACTACTATTTTTCTTTACAGCAAAAATGCAAAAAAGCAGGATAACACAGAGAGATTTGACCCGTTGAACTGCAAAACCACACTTGTATTTCTCGGGCCTACACCAGACTATTTTCAACAGATATATTTGTGTCTGAACAATCAGGAGACACTACTGTTTTTCTTTACAGCAAAAAATGCAAAAAAGCAGGATAATACAGATAGATTTGACCCGTGGAACTGCAAAACCACACTTGTATTTCTCTAGCCTACACCAGACTATTTTCAACAGATATATTTGTGTCTGAACAATCAGGAGACACTACTGTTTTTCTTTACAGCAAAAAATGCAAAAAAGCAGGATAATACAGAGATTTGACCCGTGGAACTGCAAAACCACACTTGTATTTCTCGGGCCTACACCAGACTATTTTCAACAGATATATTTGTGTCTGAACAATCAGGAGACACTACTGTTTTTCTTTACAGCAAAAAATTCAAAAAAGCAGGATAATACAGAGATTTGACCCCTGGAACTGCAAAACCACACTTGTATTTCTTGGGCCTACACCAGACTTTTTTCAACAGATATATTTGTGTCTGAACAATCAGGAGACACTTCTGTTTTTCTTTACAGCAAAAAATGCAAAAAAGCAGGATAATACAGTGAGATTTGACCCGTGGAACTGCAAAACCACACTTGTATTTCTCGGGCCTACACCAGACTATTTTCAACAGATATATTTGTGTCTGAGCAATCAAGAGACACTACTGTTTTTCTTTACAGCAAAAAATGCAAAAAAGCAGGATAATATAGAGAGATTTGACCCGTGGAACTGCAAAACCACACTTGTATTTCTCGGGCCTACACCAGACTGTTTTCAATAGATATATTTGTGTCTGAAAAGTCAGGAGACACTACTGTTTTTCTATACAGAAAAAATGAAAAAAAAAGCAGGATAATACAGAGAGATTTGACCCGTGGAACTACAAAACCACACTTGTATTTCTCGGGCCTACCCCAGACTATTTTCAACAGATATATTTGTGTCTGAACAATCAGGAGACACTTCTGTTTTTCTTTACAGCAAAAAATGCAAAAAAGCAGGGTAATACAGAGATTTGACCCGTGGAACTGCAAAACCACACTTGTATTTCTCGGGCCTACACCAGACTATTTTCAACAGATGTATTTGTGTCTGAACAATCAGGAGACACTACTGTTTTTCTTTACAGCAAAAAAATGCAAAAAAGCAGGATATTACAGAGAGATTTGACCAGTGGTACTGCAAAACCACATTTGTATTTCTCGGGCCTACACCAGACTATTTTAAACAGATATATTTGTGTCTGAACAATCAGGAGACACTACTGTTTTTCTTTACAGCAAAAAATGCAAAAAAGCAGGATAATACAGTGAGATTTGACCCGTGGAACTGCAAAACCACACTTGTATATCTCGGGCCTACACCAGACTATTTTCAACACATATATTTGTGTCTGAACAATCAGGAGACACTACTGTTTTTCTTTACAGCAAAAAAATGCAAAAAAGCAGGATATTACAGAGAGATTTGACCAGTGGTACTGCAAAACCACATTTGTATTTCTCGGGCCTACACCAGACTATTTTCAAAAGATATACTTGTGTCTGAACAACTAGGAGACACTACTGTTTTTCTTTACAGAAAAAAATGCAAAAAATCAGGATATTACAGAGATTTGACCTGTGGAACTGCAAAACGACACTTGTTTTTCTGGGGCCTACACCAGACTATATTCAACTGATATATTTGTGTCTGAACAATCAGGAGACACTACTGTTTTTTTTTACAGCAAAAAATGCAAAAAAGCAGGATAATACAGAGATTTGACCCATGGAACTGCAAAACCACACTTGTATATCTCGGGCCTACACCAGACTATTTTCAACAAATATATTTGTGTCTGAACAATCAGGAGACACTACTGTTTTTCTTTACAGCAAAAAATGCAAAAAAGCAGGATAATACAGAGATTTGACCTGTGGAACTGCAAAACCACATTTGTATTTCTCGGGCCTACACCAGACTATTTTCAACAAATATATTTGTGTCTGAACAATCAGGAGACACTACTGTTTTTCTTTACAGCAAAAAAGCAGGATAAAGCAGATAGATTTGACCCGTGGAACGGCAAAACCACACTTGTATTTCTCGGGCCTACACCAGACTATTTTAAACAGATATATTTGTGTCTGAACAATCAGGAGACACTACTGTTTTTCTTTACAGCAAAAAATGCAAAAAAGCAGGATAATACAGTGAGATTTGACCCGTGGAACTGCAAAACCACACTTGTATATCTCGGGCCTACACCAGACTATTTTCAACAGATATATTTGTGTCTGAACAATCAGGAGACACTACTGTTTTTCTTTACAGCAAAAAATGCAAAAAAGCAGGATAATACAGACATTTGACCCGTGGAACTGCAAAACCACACTAGTATTTCTCGGGCCTACACCAGACTATTTTCAACAGATGTATTTGTGTCTGAAAAATCAGGAGACATTACTGTTTTACTTTACAGCAAAAAAATGCAAAAAATCAGGATTTTACAGAGAGGTTTGACCCGTGGAACTGCAAAACCACACTTGTATTTCTTGGGCCTACACCAGACTATTTTCAACAGATATATTTGTGTCTGAACAATCAGGAGACACTACTGTTTTTCTTTACAAGCAAAAAATGCAAAAAAACAGGATAATACAGAGATTTGACCCGTGGTACTGCAAAACCACACTTGTATTTCTCGGGCCTACACCAGACTATTTTCAAAAGATATATTTGTGTCTGAACAATCAGGAGACACTATTGTTTTTCTTTACAGCAAAAAATGCAAAAAAGCAGGATAATACAGAGAGATTTGTCCCGTGGAACTGCAAAACCACACTTGTATTTCTCGGGCCTACACCAGACTATTTTCAACAGATATATTTGTGTCTGAACAATCAGGAGACACTATTGTTTTTCTTTACAGCAAAAAATGCAAAAAAACAGGATAATACAGAGATTTGACCCGTGGTACTGCAAAACCACACTTGTATTTCTCGGGCCTACACCAGACTATTTTCAAAAGATATACTTGTGTCTGAACAATCAGGAGACACTACTGTTTTTCTTTACAGCAAAAAATGCAAAAAAGCAGGATAATACAGAGATTTGACTGATGGAACTGCAAAACCACACTTATATTTCTTGGGCCTACACCAGACTATTTTCAACAGACATATTTGTGTCTGAACAATCAGGAGACACTACTGTTTTTCTTTACAGCAAAAAATGCAAAAAAGCAGTATAATACAGAGATTTGACCCGTGGAACTGCAAAACCACACTTGTATTTCTCGGGCCTACACCAGACTATTTTCAACAGATATATTTGTGTCTGAACAATCAGGAGACACTACTGTTTTTCTTTACAGCAAAAAATGCAAAAAAGCAGGATAATAGAGATGGATTTGACCCGTGGAACTGCAAAACCACTCTTGTATTTCTCGGGCCTACACCAGACTATTTTCAACAGATATATTTGTGTCTGAACAATCAGGAGACACAACTGTTTTTCTTTACAGCAAAAAATGCAAAAAAGCAGGATAATACAGAGATTTGACTCATGGAACTGCAAAACCACACTTATATTTCTTGGGCCTACACCAGACTATTTTCAACAGACATATTTGTGTCTGAACAATCAAGAGACACTACTGTTTTTCTTTACAGCAAAAATGCAAAAAAGCAGGATAACACAGAGAGATTTGACCCGTTGAACTGCAAAACCACACTTGTATTTCTCGGGCCTACACCAGACTATTTTCAACAGATATATTTGTGTCTGAACAATCAGGACACACTACTGTTTTTCTTTACAGCAAAAAATGCAAAAAAGCAGGATAATACAGATAGATTTGACCCGTGGAACTGCAAAACCACACTTGTATTTCTCTAGCCTACACCAGACTATTTTCAACAGATATATTTGTGTCTGAACAATCAGGAGACACTACTGTTTTTCTTTACAGCAAAAAATTCAAAAAAGCAGGATAATACAGAGATTTGACCCCTGGAACTGCAAAACCACACTTGTATTTCTTGGGCCTACACCAGACTTTTTTCAACAGATATATTTGTGTCTGAACAATCAGGAGACACTACTGTTTTTCTTTACAGCAAAAAATGCAAAAAAGCAGGATAATACAGTGAGATTTGACCCGTGGAACTGCAAAGCCACACTTGTATTTCTCGGGCCTACACCAGACTATTTTCAACAGATATATTTGTGTCTGAGCAATCAAGAGACACTACTGTTTTTCTTTACAGCAAAAAATGCAAAAAAGCAGGATAATATAGAGAGATTTGACCCGTGGAACTGCAAAACCACACTTGTATTTCTCGGGCCTACACCAGACTATTTTCAAAAGATATACTTGTGTCTGAACAACTAGGAGACACTACTGTTTTTCTTTACAGAAAAAAATGCAAAAAATCAGGATATTACAGAGATTTGACCTGTGGAACTGCAAAACGACACTTGTTTTTCTGGGGCCTACACCAGACTATATTCAACTGATATATTTGTGTCTGAACAATCAGGAGACACTACTGTTTTTCTTTACAGCAAAAAATGCAAAAAAGCAGGATAATACAGAGATTTGACCCATGGAACTGCAAAACCACACTTGTATATCTCGAGCCTACACCAGACTATTTTCAACAAATATATTTGTGTCTGAACAATCAGGAGACACTACTGTTTTTCTTTACAGCAAAAAATGCAAAAAAGCAGGATAATACAGAGATTTGACCTGTGGAACTGCAAAACCACATTTGTATTTCTCGGGCCTACACCAGACTATTTTAAACAGATATATTTGTGTCTGAACAATCAGGAGACACTACTGTTTTTCTTTACAGCAAAAAATGCAAAAAAGCAGGATAATACAGTGAGATTTGACCCGTGGAACTGCAAAACCACACTTGTATATCTCGGGCCTACACCAGACTATTTTCAACACATATATTTGTGTCTGAACAATCAGGAGACACTACTGTTTTTCTTTACAGCAAAAAATGCAAAAAAGCAGGATAATACAGAGATTTGACCCGTGGAACTGCAAAACCACACTTGTATTTCGCGAGCCTACACCAGACTATTTTCAACAGATATATTTGTGTCTGAACAATCAGGAGACACTACTGTTTTTCTTTACAGCAAAAAATGCAAAAAAGCAGGATAATACAGAGAGATTTGACCCGTGGAACTGCAAATCCACACTTGTATTTCTCGGGCCTACACCAGACTATTTTCAACAGATATATTTGTGTCTGAACAATCAGGTGACACTACTGTTTTTCTTTACAGTAAAAAATGCAAAAAAGCAGGATATTACAGAGATTTGACCTGTGGAACTGCAAAACGACACTTGTATTTCTGGGGCCTACACCAGACTATTTTCAAAAGATATACTTGGGTCTGAACAACTAGGAGACACTACTGTTTTTCTTTACAGAAAAAAATGCAAAAAATCAGGATATTACAGAGATTTGACCTGTGGAACTGCAAAACGACACTTGTATTTCTGGGGCCTACACCACACTATTTTCAACAGATATATTTGTGTCTGAACAATCAAGAGACACTACTGTTTTTCTTTACAGCAAAAAAGTAGGATAAAGCAGATAGATTTGACCCGTGGAACGGCAAAACCACACTTGTATTTCTCGGGCCTACACCAGACTATTTTAAACAGATATATTTGTGTCTGAACAATCAGGAGACACTACTGTTTTTCTTTACAGCAAAAAATGCAAAAAAGCAGGATAATAGAGAGATTTGACCCGTGGAACTGCAAAACCACACTTGTATTTCTCGGGCCTACGCCAGACTATTATCAACAGATATATTTGTGTCTGAACAATCAGGAGACACTACTGTTTTTCTTTACAGCAAAAAATGCAAAAAAGCAGGATAATACAGTGAGATTTGACCCGTGGAACTGCAAAACCACACTTGTATATCTCGGGCCTACACCAGACTATTTTCAACACATATATTTTTGTCTGAACAATCAGGAGACACTACTGTTTTTCTTTACAGCAAAAAATGCAAAAAAGCAGGATAATAGAGATATTTGACCCGAGGAACTGCAAAACCACACTTGTATTTCTCGGGTCTACACCAGACTATTTTCAACAGATATATTTGTGTTTGAACAATCAGGAGACACTACTGTTTTTCTTTACAGCAAAAAATGTAAAAAAGCAGGATAATACAGAGAGAAGTGACCCGTGGAACTGCAAAACCACACTTGTATTTCTCGGGCCTACGCCAGACTATTTTCAACAGATATATTTGTGTCTGAACAATCAGGAGACACTACTGTTTTTCTTTACAGCAAAAAATGCAAAAAAGCAGGATAATACAGAGATTTGACTCATGGAACTGCAAAACCACACTTATATTTCTTGGGCCTACACCAGACTATTTTCAACAGACATATTTGTGTCTGAACAATCAGGAGACACTACTGTTTTTCTTTACAGCAAAAATGCAAAAAAGCAGGATAACACAGAGAGATTTGACCCGTTGAACTGCAAAACCACACTTGTATTTCTCGGGCCTACACCAGACTATTTTCAACAGATATATTTGTGTCTGAACAATCAGGAGACACTACTGTTTTTCTTTACAGCAAAAAATGCAAAAAAGCAGGATAATACAGATAGATTTGACCCGTGGAACTGCAAAACCACACTTGTATTTCTCTAGCCTACACCAGACTATTTTCAACAGATATATTTGTGTCTGAACAATCAGGAGACACTACTGTTTTTCTTTACAGCAAAAAATGCAAAAAAGCAGGATAATACAGAGATTTGACCCGTGGAACTGCAAAACCACACTTGTATTTCTAGGGCCTACACCAGACTATTTTCAACCGATATATTTGTGTCTGAACAATCAGGAGACACTACTGTTTTTCTTTACAGCAAAAAATTCAAAAAAGCAGGATAATACAGAGATTTGACCCCTGGAACTGCAAAACCACACTTGTATTTCTTGGGCCTACACCAGACTTTTTTCAACAGATATATTTGTGTCTGAACAATCAGGAGACACTACTGTTTTTCTTTACAGCAAAAAATGCAAAAAAGCAGGATAATACAGTGAGATTTGACCCGTGGAACTGCAAAACCACACTTGTATTTCTCGGGCCTACACCAGACTATTTTCAACAGATATATTTGTGTCTGAGCAATCAAGAGACACTACTGTTTTTCTTTACAGCAAAAAATGCAAAAAAGCAGGATAATATAGAGAGATTTGACCCGTGGAACTGCAAAACCACACTTGTATTTCTCGGGCCTACACCAGACTGTTTTCAATAGATATATTTGTGTCTGAAAAGTCAGGAGACACTACTGTTTTTCTTTACAGAAAAAATGAAAAAAAAAGCAGGATAATACAGAGAGATTTGACCCGTGGAACTACAAAACCACACTTGTATTTCTCGGGCCTACCGCAGACTATTTTCAACAGATATATTTGTGTCTGAACAATCAGGAGACACTTCTGTTTTTCTTTACAGCAAAAAATGCAAAAAAGCAGGGTAATACAGAGATTTGACCCGTGGAACTGCAAAACCACACTTGTATTTCTCGGGCCTACACCAGACTATTTTCAACAGATGTATTTGTGTCTGAACAATCAGGAGACACTACTGTTTTTCTTTACAGCAAAAAAATGCAAAAAAGCAGGATATTACAGAGATTTGACCTGTGGAACTGCAAAATGACACTTGTTTTTCTGGGGCCTACACCAGACTATTTTCAACAAATATATTTGTGTCTGAACAATCAGGAGACACTACTGTTTTTCTTTACAGCAAAAAAGCAGGATAAAGCAGATAGATTTGACCCGTGGAACGGCAAAACCACACTTGTATTTCTCGGGCCTACACCAGACTATTTTAAACAGATATATTTGTGTCTGAACAATCAGGAGACACTACTGTTTTTCTTTACAGCAAAAAATGCAAAAAAGCAGGATAATACAGTGAGATTTGACCCGTGGAACTGCAAAACCACACTTGTATATCTCGGGCCTACACCAGACTATTTTCAACACATATATTTGTGTCTGAACAATCAGGAGACACTACTGTTTTTCTTTACAGCAAAAAATGCAAAAAAGCAGGATAATACAGAGATTTGACCCGTGGAACTGCAAAACCACACTTGTATTTCGCGAGCCTACACCAGACTATTTTCAACAGATATATTTGTGTCTGAACAATCAGGAGACACTACTGTTTTTCTTTACAGCAAAAAATGCAAAAAAGCAGGATAATACAGAGAGATTTGACCCGTGGAACTGCAAAACCACACTTGTATTTCTCGGGCCTACATCAGACTATTTTCAACAGATATATTTGTGTCTGAACAATCAGGTGACACTACTGTTTTTCTTTACAGTAAAAAATGCAAAAAAGCAGGATATTACAGAGATTTGACCTGTGGAACTGCAAAATGACACTTGTATTTCTGGGGCCTACACCAGACTATTTTCAACAGATATATTTGTGTCTGAACAATCAGGAGACACTACTGTTTTTCTTTACAGCAAAAAAATGCAAAAAAGCAGGATATTACAGAGAGATTTGACCAGTGGTACTGCAAAACCACATTTGTATTTCTCGGGCCTACACCAGACTATTTTCAAAAGATATACTTGGGTCTGAACGACTAGGAGACACTACTGTTTTTCTTTACAGAAAAAAATGCAAAAAATCAGGATATTACAGAGATTTGACCTGTGGAACTGCAAAACGACAGTTGTATTTCTGGGGCCTACACCAGACTATTTTCAACAGATATATTTGTGTCTGAACAATCAAGAGACACTACTGTTTTTCTTTACAGCAAAAAAGTAGGATAAAGCATATAGATTTGACCCGTGGAACGGCAAAACCACACTTGTATTTCTCGGGCCTACACCAGACGATTTTAAACAGATATATTTGTGTCTGAACAATCAGGAGACACTACTGTTTTTCTTTACAGCAAAAAATGCAAAAAAGCAGGATAATAGAGAGATTTGACCCGTGGAACTGCAAAACCACACTTGTATTTCTCGGGCCTACGCCAGACTATTTTCAACAGATATATTTGTGTCTGAACAATCAGGAGACACTACTGTTTTTCTTTACAGCAAAAAATGCAAAAAAGCAGGATAATAGAGATATTTGACCCGAGGAACTGCAAAACCACAGTTGTATTTCTCGGGTCTACACCAGACTATTTTCAACAGATATATTTGTGTTTGAACAATCAGGAGACACTACTGTTTTTCTTTACAGCAAAAAATGCAAAAAAGCAGGATAATACAGAAAGAAGTGACCCGTGGAACTGCAAAACCACACTTGTATTTCTCGGGCCTACGCCAGACTATTTTCAACAGATATATTTGTGTCTGAACAATCAGGAGACACTACTGTTTTTCTTTACAGCAAAAAATGCAAAAAAGCAGGATAATACAGAGATTTGACCCGTGGAACTGCAAAACCACACTTGTATTTCTTGGGCCTACACCAGACTATTTTCAACAGATATATTTGTGTCTGAACAATCAGGAGACACTACTGTTTTTCTTTACAGCAAAAAATGCAAAAAAGCAGGATAATACAGTGAGATTTGACCCGTGGAACTGCAAAACCACACTTGTATATCTCGCGCCTACACCAGACTATTTTCAACACATGTATTTGTGTCTGAACAATCAGGAGACACTACTGTTTTTCTTTACAGCAAAAAATGCAAAAAAGCAGGATAATACAGAGAGATTTGACCCGTGGAACTGCAAAACCACACTTGTATTTCTCGGGCCTACACCAGACTATTTTCAACAGATATATTTGTGTCTGAACAATCAGGAGACACTACTGTTTTTCTTTACAGCAAAAAATGCAAAAAAGCAGGATAATACAGAGATTTGACCCGTGGAACTGCAAAACCACACTTGTATTTCTCGAGCCTACACCAGACTATTTTCAACAGATATATTTGTGTCTGAACAATCAGGAGACACTACTGTTTTTCTTTACAGCAAAAAATGCAAAAAGTAGGATAATACAGAGATTTGACCCATGGAACTGCAAAACCACACTTGTATCTTTTGGGCCTACACCAGACTATTTTCAACAGATATATTTGTGTCTGAACAATCAAGAGACACTACTGTTTTTCTTTACAGCAAAAAATGCAAAAAAGCAGGATAATACAGAGAGATTTGACCCGTGGAACTGCAAAACCACACTTGTATTTCTCGGGCCTACACCAGACTATTTTCAACAGATATATTTGTGTCTGAACAATCAGGAGACACTACTGTTTTTCTTTACAGCAAAAAATGCAAAAAAGCAGGATAATACAGAGAGAAGTGACCCGTGGAACTGCAAAACCACACTTGTATTTCTCGGGCCTACGCCAGACTATTTTCAACAGATATATTTGTGTCTGAACAATCAGGAGACACTACTGTTTTTCTTTACAGCAAAAAATGCAAAAAAGCAGGATAATACAGAGATTTGACCCGTGGAACTGCAAAACCACACTTGTATTTCTTGGGCCTACACCAGACTATTTTCAACAGATATATTTGTGTCTGAACAATCAGGAGACACTACTGTTTTTCTTTACAGCAAAAAATGCAAAAAAGCAGGATAATACAGTGAGATTTGACCCGTGGAACTGCAAAACCACACTTGTATATCTCGCGCCTACACCAGACTATTTTCAACACATATATTTTTGTCTGAACAATCAGGAGACACTACTGTTTTTCTTTACAGCAAAAAATGCAAAAAAGCAGGATAATAGAGAGATTTGACCAGAGGAACTGCAAAACCACACTTGTATTTCTCGGGTCTACACCAGACTATTTTCAACAGATATATTTGTGTCTGAACAATCAGGAGACACTACTGTTTTTCTTTACAGCAAAAAATGCAAAAAAGCAGGATAATACAGAGAGATTTGACCCGTGGAACTGCAAAACCACACTTGTATTTCTCGGGCCTACACCAGACTATTTTCAACAGATATATTTGTGTCTGAACAATCAGGAGACACTACTGTTTTTCTTTACAGCAAAAAATGCAAAAAAGCAGGATAATACAGAGATTTGACCCGTGGAACTGCAAAACCACACTTGTATTTCTCGAGCCTACACCAGACTATTTTCAACAGATATATTTGTGTCTGAACAATCAGGAGACACTACTGTTTTTCTTTACAGCAAAAAATGCAAAAAGTAGGATAATACAGAGATTTGACCCATGGAACTGCAAAACCACACTTGTATCTTTTGGGCCTACACCAGACTATTTTCAACAGATATATTTGTGTCTGAACAATCAAGAGACACTACTGTTTTTCTTTACAGCAAAAAATGCAAAAAAGCAGGATAATACAGAGAGATTTGACCCGTGGAACTGCAAAACCACACTTGTATTTCTCGGGCCTACCGCAGACTATTTTCAACAGATATATTTGTGTCTGAACAATCAGGAGACACTTCTGTTTTTCTTTACAGCAAAAAATGCAAAAAAGCAGGGTAATACAGAGATTTGACCCGTGGAACTGCAAAACCACACTTGTATTTCTCGGGCCTACACCAGACTATTTTCAACAGATGTATTTGTGTCTGAACAATCAGGAGACACTACTGTTTTTCTTTACAGCAAAAAAATGCAAAAAAGCAGGATATTACAGAGATTTGACCTGTGGAACTGCAAAATGACACTTGTTTTTCTGGGGCCTACACCAGACTATTTTCAACAAATATATTTGTGTCTGAACAATCAGGAGACACTACTGTTTTTCTTTACAGCAAAAAAGCAGGATAAAGCAGATAGATTTGACCCGTGGAACGGCAAAACCACACTTGTATTTCTCGGGCCTACACCAGACTATTTTAAACAGATATATTTGTGTCTGAACAATCAGGAGACACTACTGTTTTTCTTTACAGCAAAAAATGCAAAAAAGCAGGATAATACAGTGAGATTTGACCCGTGGAACTGCAAAACCACACTTGTATATCTCGGGCCTACACCAGACTATTTTCAACACATATATTTGTGTCTGAACAATCAGGAGACACTACTGTTTTTCTTTACAGCAAAAAATGCAAAAAAGCAGGATAATACAGAGATTTGACCCGTGGAACTGCAAAACCACACTTGTATTTCGCGAGCCTACACCAGACTATTTTCAACAGATATATTTGTGTCTGAACAATCAGGAGACACTACTGTTTTTCTTTACAGCAAAAAATGCAAAAAAGCAGGATAATACAGAGAGATTTGACCCGTGGAACTGCAAAACCACACTTGTATTTCTCGGGCCTACATCAGACTATTTTCAACAGATATATTTGTGTCTGAACAATCAGGTGACACTACTGTTTTTCTTTACAGTAAAAAATGCAAAAAAGCAGGATATTACAGAGATTTGACCTGTGGAACTGCAAAATGACACTTGTATTTCTGGGGCCTACACCAGACTATTTTCAACAGATATATTTGTGTCTGAACAATCAGGAGACACTACTGTTTTTCTTTACAGCAAAAAAATGCAAAAAAGCAGGATATTACAGAGAGATTTGACCAGTGGTACTGCAAAACCACATTTGTATTTCTCGGGCCTACACCAGACTATTTTCAAAAGATATACTTGGGTCTGAACGACTAGGAGACACTACTGTTTTTCTTTACAGAAAAAAATGCAAAAAATCAGGATATTACAGAGATTTGACCTGTGGAACTGCAAAACGACAGTTGTATTTCTGGGGCCTACACCAGACTATTTTCAACAGATATATTTGTGTCTGAACAATCAAGAGACACTACTGTTTTTCTTTACAGCAAAAAAGTAGGATAAAGCATATAGATTTGACCCGTGGAACGGCAAAACCACACTTGTATTTCTCGGGCCTACACCAGACGATTTTAAACAGATATATTTGTGTCTGAACAATCAGGAGACACTACTGTTTTTCTTTACAGCAAAAAATGCAAAAAAGCAGGATAATAGAGAGATTTGACCCGTGGAACTGCAAAACCACACTTGTATTTCTCGGGCCTACGCCAGACTATTTTCAACAGATATATTTGTGTCTGAACAATCAGGAGACACTACTGTTTTTCTTTACAGCAAAAAATGCAAAAAAGCAGGATAATAGAGATATTTGACCCGAGGAACTGCAAAACCACAGTTGTATTTCTCGGGTCTACACCAGACTATTTTCAACAGATATATTTGTGTTTGAACAATCAGGAGACACTACTGTTTTTCTTTACAGCAAAAAATGCAAAAAAGCAGGATAATACAGAAAGAAGTGACCCGTGGAACTGCAAAACCACACTTGTATTTCTCGGGCCTACGCCAGACTATTTTCAACAGATATATTTGTGTCTGAACAATCAGGAGACACTACTGTTTTTCTTTACAGCAAAAAATGCAAAAAAGCAGGATAATACAGAGATTTGACCCGTGGAACTGCAAAACCACACTTGTATTTCTTGGGCCTACACCAGACTATTTTCAACAGATATATTTGTGTCTGAACAATCAGGAGACACTACTGTTTTTCTTTACAGCAAAAAATGCAAAAAAGCAGGATAATACAGTGAGATTTGACCCGTGGAACTGCAAAACCACACTTGTATATCTCGCGCCTACACCAGACTATTTTCAACACATGTATTTGTGTCTGAACAATCAGGAGACACTACTGTTTTTCTTTACAGCAAAAAATGCAAAAAAGCAGGATAATACAGAGAGATTTGACCCGTGGAACTGCAAAACCACACTTGTATTTCTCGGGCCTACACCAGACTATTTTCAACAGATATATTTGTGTCTGAACAATCAGGAGACACTACTGTTTTTCTTTACAGCAAAAAATGCAAAAAAGCAGGATAATACAGAGATTTGACCCGTGGAACTGCAAAACCACACTTGTATTTCTCGAGCCTACACCAGACTATTTTCAACAGATATATTTGTGTCTGAACAATCAGGAGACACTACTGTTTTTCTTTACAGCAAAAAATGCAAAAAGTAGGATAATACAGAGATTTGACCCATGGAACTGCAAAACCACACTTGTATCTTTTGGGCCTACACCAGACTATTTTCAACAGATATATTTGTGTCTGAACAATCAAGAGACACTACTGTTTTTCTTTACAGCAAAAAATGCAAAAAAGCAGGATAATACAGAGAGATTTGACCCGTGGAACTGCAAAACCACACTTGTATTTCTCGGGCCTACACCAGACTATTTTCAACAGATATATTTGTGTCTGAACAATCAGGAGACACTACTGTTTTTCTTTACAGCAAAAAATGCAAAAAAGCAGGATAATACAGAGAGAAGTGACCCGTGGAACTGCAAAACCACACTTGTATTTCTCGGGCCTACGCCAGACTATTTTCAACAGATATATTTGTGTCTGAACAATCAGGAGACACTACTGTTTTTCTTTACAGCAAAAAATGCAAAAAAGCAGGATAATACAGAGATTTGACCCGTGGAACTGCAAAACCACACTTGTATTTCTTGGGCCTACACCAGACTATTTTCAACAGATATATTTGTGTCTGAACAATCAGGAGACACTACTGTTTTTCTTTACAGCAAAAAATGCAAAAAAGCAGGATAATACAGTGAGATTTGACCCGTGGAACTGCAAAACCACACTTGTATATCTCGCGCCTACACCAGACTATTTTCAACACATATATTTTTGTCTGAACAATCAGGAGACACTACTGTTTTTCTTTACAGCAAAAAATGCAAAAAAGCAGGATAATAGAGAGATTTGACCAGAGGAACTGCAAAACCACACTTGTATTTCTCGGGTCTACACCAGACTATTTTCAACAGATATATTTGTGTCTGAACAATCAGGAGACACTACTGTTTTTCTTTACAGCAAAAAATGCAAAAAAGCAGGATAATACAGAGAGATTTGACCCGTGGAACTGCAAAACCACACTTGTATTTCTCGGGCCTACACCAGACTATTTTCAACAGATATATTTGTGTCTGAACAATCAGGAGACACTACTGTTTTTCTTTACAGCAAAAAATGCAAAAAAGCAGGATAATACAGAGATTTGACCCGTGGAACTGCAAAACCACACTTGTATTTCTCGAGCCTACACCAGACTATTTTCAACAGATATATTTGTGTCTGAACAATCAGGAGACACTACTGTTTTTCTTTACAGCAAAAAATGCAAAAAGTAGGATAATACAGAGATTTGACCCATGGAACTGCAAAACCACACTTGTATCTTTTGGGCCTACACCAGACTATTTTCAACAGATATATTTGTGTCTGAACAATCAAGAGACACTACTGTTTTTCTTTACAGCAAAAAATGCAAAAAAGCAGGATAATACAGAGAGATTTGACCCGTGGAACTGCAAAACCACACTTGTATTTTTCGGGCCTACACCAGACTATTTTCAACAGATATATTTGTGTCTGAACAATCAGGAGACACTACTGTTTTTCTTTACAGCAAAAAATGCAAAAAAGCAGGATAATACAGAGAGAAGTGACCCGTGGAACTGCAAAACCACACTTCTATTTCTCGGGCCTACGCCAGACTATTTTCAACAGATATATTTGTGTCTGAACAATCAGGAGACACTACTGTTTTTCTTTACAGCAAAAAATGCAAAAAAGCAGGATAATACAGAGATTTGACCCGTGGAACTGCAAAACCACACTTGTATTTCTTGGGCCTACACCAGACTATTTTCAACAGATATATTTGTGTCTGAACAATCAGGAGACACTACTGTTTTTCTTTACAGCAAAAAATGCAAAAAAGCAGGATAATACAGTGAGATTTGACCCGTGGAACTGCAAAACCACACTTGTATATCTCGGGCCTACACCAGACTATTTTCAACACATATATTTTTGTCTGAACAATCAGGAGACACTACTGTTTTTCTTTACAGCAAAAAATGCAAAAAAGCAGGATAATAGAGAGATTTGACCAGAGGAACTGCAAAACCACACTTGTATTTCTCGGGTCTACATCAAACAATTTTCAACAGATATATTTGTGTCTGAACAATCAGGAGACACTACTGTTTTTCTTTACAACAAAAAATGCAAAAAAGCAGGATAATACAGAGAGATTTGACCCGTGGAACTGCAAAACCACACTTGTATTTCTCGGGCCTACATCAGACTATTTTCAACAGATATATTTGTGTCTGAACAATCAGGAGACACTACTGTTTTTCTTTACAGCAAAAAATGCAAAAAAGCAGGATAATACAGAGATTTGACCCGTGGAACTGCAAAACCACACTTGTATTTCTCGAGCCTACACCAGACTATTTTCAACAGATATATTTGTGTCTGAACAATCAGGAGACACTACTGTTTTTCTTTACAGCAAAAAATGCAAAAAAGCAGGATAATAGAGAGATTTGACCCGAGGAACTGCAGAACCAAACTTGTATTTCTCGGGCCTACACCAGACTATTTTCAACAGATATATTTGTGTCTGAACAATCAGGAGACACTACTGTTTTTCTTTACAGCAAAAAATTCAAAAAAGCAGGATAATACAGAGAGATTTGACCCGTGGAACTGCAAAACCACACTTGTATTTCTCGGGCCTACACCAGACTATTTTCAACAGATATATTTGTGTCTGAACAATCAGGAGACACTAATGTTTTTCTTTACTGCAAAAACTGCAAAAATGCAGGATAATACAGAGATTTGACCCGAGGAACTGCAAAACCACACTTGTATTTCTCGGGCCTACACCAGACTATTTTCAACAGATATATTTGTGTCTGAACAATCAGGAGACACTACTGTTTTTCTTTACAGTAAAAAATGCAAAAAAGTAGGATATTACAGAGATTTGACCTGTGGAACTTCAAAACGACACTTGTATTTCTGCTGCCTACACCAGACTATTTTCAACAGATATATTTGTGTCTGAACAATCAGGAGACACTACTGTTTTTCTTTACAGCAAAAATGCAAAAAAGCAGGATAATATGGAGAGATTTGACCCGTGGAACTGCAAAACACACTTGTATTTCTCGGGCCTACACCAGACTATTTTCAACAGATATATTTGTGTCTGAGCAATCAAGAGACACTACTGTTTTTCTTTACAGCAAAAAATGCAAAAAAGCAGGATAATATAGAGAGATTTGACCCGTGAAATTGCAAAACCACACTTGTGTTTCTCGGGCCTACACCAGACTGTTTTCAATAGATATATTTGTGTCTGAACAATCAGGAGACACTACTGTTTTTCTTTACAGCAAAAAATGAAAAAAAAAACAGGATAATACAGAGAGATTTGACCCATGGAACTGCAAAACCACACTTGTATTTCTCGGGCCTACCCCAGACTATTTTCAACAGATATATTTGTGTCTGAACAATCAGGAGACACTACTGTTTTTCTTTACAGCAAAAAATGCAAAAAAGCAGGGTAATTCAGAGATTTGACCCGTGGAACTGCAAAACCACACTTGTATTTCTCGGGCCTACACCAGACTATTTTCAACAGATGTATTTGTGTCTGAACAATCAGGAGACACTACTGTTTTTCTTTACAGAAAAAAATGCAAAAAAGCAGGATACTACAGAGATTTGACCTGTGGAACTGCAAAACGACACTTGTATTTCTGGGGCCCACACCAGACTATTTTCAACAGATATATTTGTGTCTGAACAATCAGGAGACACTACTGTTTTTCTTTACAGCAAAAAATGCAAAAAAGCAGGATAATACAGAGATTTGACCCATGGAACTGCAAAACCACACTTGTATTTCTTGTGCCTACACCAGACTATTTTCAACAGATATATTTGGGTCTGAACAATCAGGAGACACTACTGTTTTTCTTTACATGCAAAAAATGCAAAAAATCAGGATAATACAGAGAGATTTGACCCGTTGAACTGTAAAACCATACTTGTATTTCTTAGGCCTACACCAGACTATTTGCAACAGATATATTTGTGTCTGAACAATCAGGAGACCCTACTGTTTTTCTTTACATGCAAAAAATGCAAAAAAGCAGGATAATACAGAGAGATTTGTCCCGTGGAACTGCAAAACCACACTTGTATTTCTCGGGCCTACACCAGACTATTTTCAACAGATATATTTGTGTCTGAACAATCAGGAGACACTACTGTTTTTCTTTACAGCAAAAAATGCAAAAAAGCAGGATAATACAGATAGATTTGACCCGTGGAACTGCAAAACCACACTTGTATTTCTCGGGCCTACACCAGACTATTTTCAACAGATATATTTGTGTCTGAACAATCAGGAGACACTACTGTTTTTCTTTACAGCAAAAAATGCAAAAAAGCAGGATAATACAGAGATTTGACACGTGGAACTGCAAAACCACACTTGTATTTCTCGGGCCTACACCAGACTATTTTCAACAGATATATTTGTGTCCGAACAATCAGGAGACACTACTGTTTTTCTTTACAGCAAAAAATTCAAAAAAGCAGGATAATACAGAGATTTGACCCGTGGAACTGCAAAACCACACTTGTATTTCTTGGGCCTACACCAGACTATTTTCAACAGATATATTTGTGTCTGAACAATCAGAAGACACTACTGTTTTTCTTTACAGCAAAAAATGCAAAAAAGCAGGATAATACAGTGAGATTTGACCCCTGGAACTGCAAAACCACACTTGTATTTCTCGAGCCTACACCAGACTATTTTCAACACATGTATTTTTGTCTGAACAATCAGGAGACACTACTGTTTTTCTTTACAGCAAAAAATGCAAAAAAGCAGGATATTAGAGAGATTTGACCGGAGGAACTGCAAAACCGCACTTGTATTTCTCGGGCCTACACCAGACTATTTTCAACAGATATATTTGTGTCTGAACAATCAGGAGACACTACTGTTTTTCTTTACAGCAAAAAATGCAAAAAAGCAGGATAATACAGAGATTTGACCCGTGGAACTGCAAAACCACACTTGTATTTCTCGCGCCTACACCAGACTATTTTCAACAGATATATTTGTGTCTGAACAATCAGGAGACACTTATGTTTTTCTTTACTGCAAAAAATGCAAAAATGCAGGATAATACAGAGATTTGACCCGAGGAACTGCAAAACCACACTTGTATTTCTCGGGCCTACACCAGACTATTTTCAACAGATATATTTGTGTCTGAACAATCAGGAGACACTACTGTTTTTCTTTACAGTAAAAAAAGCAAAAAAGCAGGGTATTACAGAGATTTGACCTGTGGAACTGCAAAACGACACTTGTATTTCTGGGGCCTACACCAGACTATTTTCAACAGATATATTTGTGTCTGAACAATCAGGAGACACTACTGTTTTTCTTTACAGCAAAAATGCAAAAAAGCAGGATAATATGGAGAGATTTGACCCGTGGAACTGCAAAACCACACTTGTATTTCTCGGGCCTACAACAGACTATTTTCAACAGATATATTTGTGTCTGAGCAATCAAGAGACATTACTGTTTTTCTTTACAGCAAAAAATGCAAAAAAGCAGGATAATATAGAGAGATTTGACCCGTGGAACTGCGAAACCACACTTGTGTTTCTCGGGCCTACACCAGACTGTTTTCAATAGATATATTTGTGTCTGAACAATCAGGAGACACTACTGTTTTTCTTTACAGCAAAAAATGAAAAAAAAAAACAGGATAATACAGAGAGATTTGACCCGTGGAACTGCAAAACCACACTTGTATTTCTCGGGCCTACCCCAGACTATTTTCAACAGATATATTTGTGTCTGAACAATCAGGAGACACTACTGTTTTTCTTTACAGCAAAAAATGCAAAAAAGCAGGATAATACAGAGATTTGACCCATGGAACTGCAAAACCACACTTGTATTTCTTGGGCCTACACCAGACTATTTTCAACAGATATATTTGGGTCTGAACAATCAGTAGACACTACTGTTTTTCTTTACATGCAAAAAATGCAAAAAAGCAGGATAATACAGAGAGATTTGACCCGTTGAACTGTAAAACCATACTTGTATTTCTTAGGCCTACACCAGACTATTTGCAACAGATATATTTGTGTCTGAACAATCAGGAGACCCTACTGTTTTTCTTTACATGCAAAAAATGCAAAAAAGCAGGATAATACAGAGAGATTTGTCCCGTGGAACTGCAAAACCACACTTGTATTTCTCGGGCCTACACCAGACTATTTTCAACAGATATATTTGTGTCTGAACAATCAGGAGACACTACTGTTTTTCTTTACAGCAAAAAATGCAAAAAAGCAGGATAATACAGATAGATTTGACCCGTGGAACTGCAAAACCACACTTGTATTTCTCGGGCCTACACCAGACTATTTTCAACAGATATATTTGTGTCTGAACAATCAGGAGACACTACTGTTTTTCTTTACAGCAAAAAATGCAAAAAAGCAGTATAATACAGAGATTTGACCCGTGGAACTGCAAAACCACACTTGTATTTCTCGGGCCTACACCAGACTATTTTCAACAGATATATTTGTGTCCGAACAATCAGGAGACACTACTGTTTTTCTTTACAGCAAAAAATTCAAAAAAGCAGGATAATACAGAGATTTGACCCGTGGAACTGCAAAACCACACTTGTATTTCTTGGGCCTACACCAGACTATTTTCAACAGATATATTTGTGTCTGAACAATCAGGAGACACTACTGTTTTTCTTTACAGCAAAAAATGCAAAAAAGCAGGATAATACAGTGAGATTTGACCTGTGGAACTGCAAAACCACACTTGTATTTCTCGAGCCTACACCAGACTATTTTCAACACATGTATTTTTGTCTGAACAATCAGGAGACACTACTGTTTTTCTTTACAGCAAAAAATGCAAAAAAGCAGGATAATAGAGAGATTTGACCGGAGGAACTGCAAAACCGCACTTGTATTTCTCGGGCCTACACCAGACTATTTTCAACAGATATATTTGTGTCTGAACAATCAGGAGACACTACTGTTTTTCTTTACAGCAAAAAATGCAAAAAAGCAGGATAATACAGAGATTTGACCCGTGGAACTGCAAAACCACACTTGTATTTCTCGGGCCTACACCAGACTATTTTCAACAGATATATTTGTGTCTGAACAATCAGGAGACACTTATGTTTTTCTTTACTGCAAAAAATGCAAAAATGCAGGATAATACAGAGATTTGACCCGAGGAACTGCAGAACCACACTTGTATTTCTCGGGCCTACACCAGACTATTTTCAACAGATATATTTGTGTCTGAACAATCAGGAGACACTACTGTTTTTCTTTACAGTAAAAAATGCAAAAAAGCAGGGTATTACAGAGATTTGACCTGTGGAACTGCAAAACGACACTTGTATTTCTGGGGCCTACACCAGACTATTTTCAACAGATATATTTGTGTCTGAGCAATCAAGAGACATTACTGTTTTTCTTTACAGCAAAAAATGCAAAAAAGCAGGATAATATAGAGAGATTTGACCCGTGGAATTGCGAAACCACACTTGTGTTTCTCGGGCCTACACCAGACTGTTTTCAATAGATATATTTGTGTCTGAACAATCAGGAGACACTACTGTTTTTCTTTACAGCAAAAAATGAAAATAAAAAACAGGATAATACAGAGAGATTTGACCCGTGGAACTGCAAAACCACACTTGTATTTCTCGGGCCTACCCCAGACTATTTTCAACAGATATATTTGTGTCTGAACAATCAGGAGACACTACTGTTTTTCTTTACAGCAAAAAATGCAAAAAAGCAGGGTAATACAGAGGTTTGACCCATGGAACTGCAAAACCACACTGGTATTTCTTGGGCCTACACCAGACTATTTTCAACAGATGTATTTGTGTCTGAACAATCAGGAGACACTACTGTTTTTCTTTACAGAAAAAAATGCAAAAAAGCAGGATAATACAGAGATTTGACCAATGGAACTGCAAAACCACACTTGTATTTCTTGGGCCTACACCAGACTATTTTCAACAGATATATTTGGGTCTGAACAATCAGGAGACACTACTGTTTTTCTTTACATGCAAAAAATGCAAAAAAGCAGGATAATACAGAGATATTTGACCCGTTGAACTGTAAAACCACACTTGTATTTCTTAGGCCTACACCAGACTATTTTCATCAGATATATTTGTGTCTGAACAATCAGGAGACACTACTGTTTTTCTTTACAGCAAAAAATGCAAAAAAGCAGGATAATACAGATAGATTTGACCCGTGGAACTGCAAAACCACACTTGTATTTCTCGGGCCTACACCAGACTATTTTCAACAGATATATTTGTGTCTGAACAATCAGGAGACACTACTGTTTTTCTTTACAGCAAAAAATTCAAAAAAGCAGGATAATACAGAGATTTGACCCGTGGAACTGCAAAACCACACTTGTATTTCTTGGGCCTACACCAGACTATTTTCAACAGATATATTTGTGTCTGAACAATCAGGAGACACTACTGTTTTTCTTTACAGCAAAAAATGCAAAAAAGCAGGATAATACAGTGAGATTTGACCCGTGGAACTGCAAAACCACACTTGTATTTCTCGAGCCTACACCAGACTATTTTCAACACATGTATTTTTGTCTGAACAATCAGGAGACACTACTGTTTTTCTTTACAGCAAAAAATGCAAAAAAGCAGGATAATAGAGAGATTTGACCGGAGGAACTGCAAAACCGCACTTGTATTTCTGGGCCTACACCAGACTATTTTCAACAGATATATTTGTGTCTGAACAATCAGGAGACACTACTGTTTTTCTTTACAGCAAAAAATGCAAAAAAGCAGGATAATAGAGAGATTTGACCGGAGGAACTGCAAAACCGCACTTGTATTTCTCGGGCCTACACCAGACTATTTTCAACAGATATATTTGTGTCTGAACAATCAGGAGACACTACTGTTTTTCTTTACAGCAAAAAATGCAAAAAAGCAGGATAATACAGAGATTTGACCCGTGGAACTGCAAAACCACACTTGTATTTCTCGGGCCTACACCAGACTATTTTCAACAGATATATTTGTGTCTGAACAATCAGGAGACACTTATGTTTTTCTTTACTGCAAAAAATGCAAAAATGCAGGATAATACAGAGATTTGACCCGAGGAACTGCAAAACCACACTTGTATTTCTCGGGCCTACACCAGACTATTTTCAACAGATATATTTGTGTCTGAACAATCAGGAGACACTACTGTTTTTCTTTACAGTAAAAAATGCAAAAAAGCAGGGTATTACAGAGATTTGACCTGTGGAACTGCAAAACGACACTTGTATTTCTGGGGCCTACACCAGACTATTTTCAACAGATATATTTGTGTCTGAGCAATCAAGAGACATTACTGTTTTTCTTTACAGCAAAAAATGCAAAAAAGCAGGATAATATAGAGAGATTTGACCCGTGGAACTGCGAAACCACACTTGTGTTTCTCGGGCCTACACCAGACTGTTTTCAATAGATATATTTGTGTCTGAACAATCAGGAGACACTACTGTTTTTCTTTACAGCAAAAAATGAAAAAAAAAAACAGGATAATACAGAGAGATTTGACCCGTGGAACTGCAAAACCACACTTGTATTTCTCGGGCCTACCCCAGACTATTTTCAACAGATATATTTGTGTCTGAACAATCAGGAGACACTACTGTTTTTCTTTATAGCAAAAAATGCAAAAAAGCAGGGTAATACAGAGATTTGACCCATGGAACTGCAAAACCACACTGGTATTTCTTGGGCCTACACCAGACTATTTTCAACAGATGTATTTGTGTCTGAACAATCAGGAGACACTACTGTTTTTCTTTACAGAAAAAAATGCAAAAAAGCAGGATAATACAGAGATTTGACCATTGGAACTGTAAAACCACACTGGTATTTCTTGGGCCTACACCAGACTATTTTCAACAGATATATTTGGGTCTGAACAATCAGGAGACACTACTGTTTTTCTTTACATGCAAAAAATGCAAAAAAGCAGGATAATACAGAGAGATTTGACCCGTTGAACTGTAAAACAACACTTGTATTTCTTAGGCCTACACCAGACTATTTTCAACAGATATATTTGTGTCTGAACAATCAGGAGACACTACTGTTTTTCTTTACAGCAAAAAATGCAAAAAAGCAGGATAATACAGATAGATTTGACCCGTGGAACTGCAAAACCACACTTGTATTTCTCGGGCCTACACCAGACTATTTTCAACAGATATATTTGTGTCTGAACAATCAGGAGACACTACTGTTTTTCTTTACAGCAAAAAATTCAAAAAAGCAGGATAATACAGAGATTTGACCCGTGGAACTGCAAAACCACACTTGTATTTCTTGGGCCTACACCAGACTATTTTCAACAGATATATTTGTGTCTGAACAATCAGGAGACACTACTGTTTTTCTTTACAGCAAAAAATGCAAAAAAGCAGGATAATACAGTGAGATTTGACCCGTGGAACTGCAAAACCACACTTGTATTTCTCGAGCCTACACCAGACTATTTTCAACACATGTATTTTTGTCTGAACAATCAGGAGACACTACTGTTTTTCTTTACAGCAAAAAATGCAAAAAAGCAGGATAATAGAGAGATTTGACCGGAGGAACTGCAAAACCGCACTTGTATTTCTGGGCCTACACCAGACTATTTTCAACAGATATATTTGTGTCTGAACAATCAGGAGACACTACTGTTTTTCTTTACAGCAAAATATGCAAAAAAGCAGGATAATACAGAGATTTGACCCGTGGAACTGCAAAACCACACTTGTATTTCTTGGGCCTACACCAGACTATTTTCAACAGATATATTTGTGTCTGAACAATCAGGAGACACTACTGTTTTTCTTTACAGCAAAAAATGCAAAAAAGCAGGATAATACAGTGAGATTTGACCCGTGGAACTGCAAAACCACACTTGTATATCTCGGGCCTACACCAGACTATTTTCAACAGATATATTTTTTCTGAACAATCAGGAGACACTACTGTTTTTCTTTACAGCAAAAATGCAAAAAAGCAGGATAATATGGAGAGATTTGACCCGTGGAACTGCAAAACCACACTTGTATTTCTCGGGCCTACACCAGAATATTTGCAACAGATATATTTGTGTCTGAGCAATCAAGAGACACTACCGTTTTTCTTTACAGCAAAAAATGCAAAAAAGCAGGATAATATAGAGAGATTTGACCCGTGGAATTGCAAAACCACACTTGTGTTTCTCTGGCCTACACCAGACTGTTTTCAATAGATATATTTGTGTCTGAACAATCAGGAGACACTACTGTTTTTCTTTACAGCAAAAAATGAAAAAAAAAACAGGATAATACAGAGAGATTTGACCCGTGGAACTGCAAAACCACACTTGTATTTCTCGGGCCTACCCCAGACTATTTTCAACAGATATATTTGTGTCTGAACAATCAGGAGACACTACTGTTTTTCTTTACAGCAAAAAATGCAAAAAAGCAGGGTAATTCAGAGATTTGACCCGTGGAACTGCAAAACCACACTTGTATTTCTCGGGCCTACACCAGACTATTTTCAACAGATGTATTTGTGTCTGAACAATCAGGAGACACTACTGTTTTTCTTTACAGAAAAAAATGCAAAAAAGCAGGATACTACAGAGATTTGACCTGTGGAACTGCAAAACGACACTTGTATTTCTGGGGCCCACACCAGACTATTTTCAACAGATATATTTGTGTCTGAACAATCAGGAGACACTACTGTTTTTCTTTACAGCAAAAAATGCAAAAAAGCAGGATAATACAGAGATTTGACCCATGGAACTGCAAAACCACACTTGTATTTCTTGGGCCTACACCAGACTATTTTCAACAGATATATTTGGGTCTGAACAATCAGGAGACACTACTGTTTTTCTTTACATGCAAAAAATGCAAAAAAGCAGGATAATACAGAGAGATTTGTCCCGTGGAACTGCAAAACCACACTTGTATTTCTCGGGCCTACACCAGACTATTTTCAACAGATATATTTGTGTCTGAACAATCAGGAGACACTACTGTTTTTCTTTACAGCAAAAAATGCAAAAAAGCAGGATAATACAGAGAGATTTGTCCCGTGGAACTGCAAAACCACACTTGTATTTCTCGGGCCTACACCAGACTATTTTCAACAGATATATTTGTGTCTGAACAATCAGGAGACACTACTGTTTTTCTTTACAGCAAAAAATGCAAAAAAGCAGGATAATACAGATAGATTTGACCCGTGGAACTGCAAAACCACACTTGTATTTCTCGGGCCTACACCAGACTATTTTCAACACATATATTTGTGTCTGAACAATCAGGAGACACTACTGTTTTTCTTTACAGCAAAAAATGCAAAAAAGCAGGATAATACAGAGATTTGACCCGTGGAACTGCAAAACCACACTTGTATTTCTCGGGCCTACACCAGACTATTTTCAACAGATATATTTGTGTCCGAACAATCAGGAGACACTACTGTTTTTCTTTACAGCAAAAAATTCAAAAAAGCAGGATAATACAGAGATTTGACCCGTGGAACTGCAAAACCACACTTTTATATCTCGGGCCTACACCAGACTATTTTCAACAGATATATTTTTTCTGAACAATCAGGAGACACTACTGTTTTTCTTTACAGCAAAAATGCAAAAAAGCAGGATAATATGGAGAGATTTGACCCGTGGAACTGCAAAACCACACTTGTATTTCTCGGGCCTACACCAGACTATTTGCAACAGATATATTTGTGTCTGAGCAATCAAGAGACACTACCGTTTTTCTTTACAGCAAAAAATGCAAAAAAGCAGGATAATATAGAGAGATTTGACCCGTGGAATTGCAAAACCACACTTGTGTTTCTCTGGCCTACACCAGACTGTTTTCAATAGATATATTTGTGTCTGAACAATCAGGAGACACTACTGTTTTTCTTTACAGCAAAAAATGAAAAAAAAAACAGGATAATACAGAGAGATTTGACCCGTGGAACTGCAAAACCACACTTGTATTTCTCGGGCCTACCCCAGACTATTTTCAACAGATATATTTGTGTCTGAACAATCAGGAGACACTACTGTTTTTCTTTACAGCAAAAAATGCAAAAAAGCAGGGTAATTCAGAGATTTGACCCGTGGAACTGCAAAACCACACTTGTATTTCTCGGGCCTACACCAGACTATTTTCAACAGATGTATTTGTGTCTGAACAATCAGGAGACACTACTGTTTTTCTTTACAGAAAAAAATGCAAAAAAGCAGGATACTACAGAGATTTGACCTGTGGAACTGCAAAACGACACTTGTATTTCTGGGGCCCACACCAGACTATTTTCAACAGATATATTTGTGTCTGAACAATCAGGAGACACTACTGTTTTTCTTTACAGCAAAAAATGCAAAAAAGCAGGATAATACAGAGATTTGACCCATGGAACTGCAAAACCACACTTGTATTTCTTGGGCCTACACCAGACTATTTTCAACAGATATATTTGGGTCTGAACAATCAGGAGACACTACTGTTTTTCTTTACATGCAAAAAATGCAAAAAAGCAGGATAATACAGAGAGATTTGTCCCGTGGAACTGCAAAACCACACTTGTATTTCTCGGGCCTACACCAGACTATTTTCAACAGATATATTTGTGTCTGAACAATCAGGAGACACTACTGTTTTTCTTTACAGCAAAAAATGCAAAAAAGCAGGATAATACAGAGAGATTTGTCCCGTGGAACTGCAAAACCACACTTGTATTTCTCGGGCCTACACCAGACTATTTTCAACAGATATATTTGTGTCTGAACAATCAGGAGACACTACTGTTTTTCTTTACAGCAAAAAATGCAAAAAAGCAGGATAATACAGATAGATTTGACCCGTGGAACTGCAAAACCACACTTGTATTTCTCGGGCCTACACCAGACTATTTTCAACACATATATTTGTGTCTGAACAATCAGGAGACACTACTGTTTTTCTTTACAGCAAAAAATGCAAAAAAGCAGGATAATACAGAGATTTGACCCGTGGAACTGCAAAACCACACTTGTATTTCTCGGGCCTACACCAGACTATTTTCAACAGATATATTTGTGTCTGAACAATCAGGAGACACTACTGTTTTTCTTTACAGCAAAAAATTCAAAAAAGCAGGATAATACAGAGATTTGACCCGTGGAACTGCAAAACCACACTTGTATTTCTTGGGCCTACACCAGACTATTTTCAACAGATATATTTGTGTCTGAACAATCAGGAGACACTACTGTTTTTCTTTACAGCAAAAAATGCAAAAAAGCTGGATAATACAGTGAGATTTGACCCGTGGAACTGCAAAACCACACTTGTATTTCTCGAGCCTACACCAGACTATTTTCAACACATGTATTTTTGTCTGAACAATCAGGAGACACTACTGTTTTTCTTTATAGCAAAAAATGCAAAAAAGCAGGATAATAGAGAGATTTGACCGGAGGAACTGCAAAACCGCACTTGTATTTCTTAGGCCTACACCAGACTATTTTCAACAGATATATTTGTGTCTGAACAATCAGGAGACACTTATGTTTTTCTTTACTGCAAAAAATGCAAAAATGCAGGATAATACAGAGATTTGACCCGAGGAACTGCAAAACCACACTTGTATTTCTCGGGCCTACACCAGACTATTTTCAACAGATATATTTGTGTCTGAACAATCAGGAGACACTACTGTTTTTCTTTACAGTAAAAAATGCAATAAAGCAGGGTATTACAGAGATTTGACCTGTGGAACTGCAAAACGACACTTGTATTTCTGGGGCCTACACCAGACTATTTTCAACAGATATATTTGTGTCTGAACAATCAGGAGACACTACTGTTTTTCTTTACAGCAAAAATGCAAAAAAGCAGGATAATATGGAGAGATTTGACCCGTGGAACTGCAAAACCACACTTGTATTTCTCGGGCCTACAACAGACTATTTTCAACAGATATATTTGTGTCTGAGCAATCAAGAGACATTACTGTTTTTCTTTACAGCAAAAAATGCAAAAAAGCAGGATAATATAGAGAGATTTGACCCGTGGAACTGCGAAACCACACTTGTGTTTCTCGGGCCTACACCAGACTGTTTTCAATAGATATATTTGTGTCTGAACAATCAGGAGACACTACTGTTTTTCTTTACAGCAAAAAATGAAAAAAAAAAACAGGATAATACAGAGAGATTTGACCCGTGGAACTGCAAAACCACACTGGTATTTCTTGGGCCTACACCAGACTATTTTCAACAGATGTATTTGTGTCTGAACAATCAGGAGACACTACTGTTTTTCTTTACAGAAAAAAATGCAAAAAAGCAGGATAATACAGAGAGATTTGACCCGTTGAACTGTAAAACCACACTTGTATTTCTTAGGCCTACACCAGACTATTTTCAACAGATATATTTGTGTCTGAACAATCAGTAGAAACTACTGTTTTTCTTTACAGCAAAAAATGCAAAAAAGCAGGATAATACAGATAGATTTGACCCGTGGAACTGCAAAACCACACTTGTATTTCTCGGGCCTACACCATACTATTTTCAACAGATATATTTGTGTCTGAACAATCAGGAGACACTACTGTTTTTCTTTACAGCAAAAAATTCAAAAAAGCAGGATAATACAGAGATTTGACCCGTGGAACTGCAAAACCACACTTGTATTTCTTGGGCCTACACCAGACTATTTTCAACAGATATATTTGTGTCTGAACAATCAGGAGACACTACTGTTTTTCTTTACAGCAAAAAATGCAAAAAAGCAGGATAATACAGTGAGATTTGACCCGTGGAACTGCAAAACCACACTTGTATTTCTCGAGCCTACACCAGACTATTTTCAACACATGTATTTTTGTCTGAACAATCAGGAGACACTACTGTTTTTCTTTACAGCAAAAAATGCAAAAAAGCAGGATAATAGAGAAATTTGACCGGAGGAACTGCAAAACCGCACTTGTATTTCTGGGCTTACACCAGACTATTTTCAACAGATATATTTGTGTCTGAACAATCAGGAGACACTACTGTTTTTCTTTACAGCAAAATATGCAAAAAAGCAGGTTAATACAGAGATTTGACCCGTGGAACTGCAAAACCACACTTGTATTTCTTGGGCCTACACCAGACTATTTTCAACAGATATATTTGTGTCTGAACAATCAGGAGACACTACTGATTTTCTTTACAGCAAAAAATGCAAAAAAGCAGGATAATACAGTGAGATTTGACCCGTGGAACTGCAAAACCACACTTGTATATCTCGGGCCTACTCCAGACTATTTTCAACAGATATATTTTTTCTGAACAATCAGGAGACACTACTGTTTTTCTTTACAGCAAAAAATGCAAAAAAGCAGGATAATAGAGAGATTTGACCCGAGGAACTGCAGAACCAAACTTGTATTTCTCGGGCCTACACCAGACTATTTTCAACAGATATATTTGTGTCTGAACAATCAGGAGACACTACTGTTTTTCTTTACAGCAAAAAATTCAAAAAAGCAGGATAATACAGAGATTTGACCCGTGGAACTGCAAAACCACACTTGTATTTCTTGGGCCTACACCAGACTATTTTCAACAGATATATTTGTGTCTGAACAATCAGGAGACACTACTGTTTTTCTTTACAGCAAAAAATGCAAAAAAACAGGATAATACAGTGAGATTTGACCCGTGGAACTGCAAAACCACACTTGCATTTCTCGAGCCTACACCAGACTATTTTCAACACATGTATTTTTGTCTGAACAATCAGGAGACACTACTGTTTTTCTTTACAGCAAAAAATGCAAAAAAGCAGGATAATAGAGAGATTTGACCGGAGGAACTGCAAAACCGCACTTGTATTTCTCGGGCCTACACCAGACTATTTTCAACAGATATATTTGTGTCTGAACAATCAGGAGACACTACTGTTTTTCTTTACAGCAAAAAATGCAGAAAAGCAGGATAATACAGAGATTTGACCCGTGGAACTGCAAAACCACACTTGTATTTCTTGGGCCTACACCAGACTATTTTCAACAGATATATTTGTGTCTGAACAATCAGGAGACACTACTGTTTTTCTTTACAGCAAAAAATGCAAAAAAGCAGGATAATACAGTGAGATTTGACCCGTGGAACTGCAAAACCACACTTGTATATCTCGGGCCTACACCAGACTATTTTCAACAGATATATTTTTTCTGAACAATCAGGAGACACTACTGTTTTTCTTTACAGCAAAAAATGCAAAAAAGCAGGATAATAGAGAGATTTGACCAGAGGAACTGCAGAACCAAACTTGTATTTCTCGGGCCTACACCAGACTATTTTCAACAGATATATTTGTGTCTGAAAAATCAGGAGACACTACTGTTTTTCTTTACAGCAAAAAATGCAAAAAAGCAGGATAATACAGAGAGATTTGACCCGTGGAACTGCAAAACCACACTTGTATTTCTCGGGCCTACACCAGACTATTTTCAACAGATATATTTGTGTCTGAACAATCAGGAAACACTAATGTTTTTCTTTACTGCAAAAACTGCAAAAATGCAGGATAATACAGAGATTTGACCCGAGGAACTGCAAAACCACACTTGTATTTCTCGGGCCTACACCAGACTATTTTCAACAGATATATTTGTGTCTGAACAATCAGGAGACACTACTGTTTTTCTTTACAGTAAAAAATGCAAAAAAGTAGGATATTACAGAGATTTGACCTGTGGAACTTCAAAACGACACTTGTATTTCTGCTGCCTACACCAGACTATTTTCAACAGATATATTTGTGTCTGAACAATCAGGAGACACTACTGTTTTTCTTTAAAGCAAAAATGCAAAAAAGCAGGATAATATGGAGAGATTTGACCCGTGGAACTGCAAAACCACACTTGTATTTCTCGGGCCTACACCAGACTATTTTCAACAGATATATTTGTGTCTGAGCAATCAAGAGACACTACTGTTTTTCTTTACAGCAAAAAATGCAAAAAAGCAGGATAATATAGAGAGATTTGACCCGTGGAATTGCAAAACCACACTTGTGTTTCTCTGGCCTACACCAGACTGTTTTCAATAGATATATTTGTGTCTGAACAATCAGGAGACACTACTGTTTTTCTTTACAGCAAAAAATGAAAAAAAAAACAGGATAATACAGAGAGATTTGACCCGTGGAACTGCAAAACCACACTTGTATTTCTCGGGCCTACCCCAGACTATTTTCAACAGATATATTTGTGTCTGAACAATCAGGAGACACTACTGTTTTTCTTTACAGCAAAAAATGCAAAAAAGCAGGGTAATTCAGAGATTTGACCCGTGGAACTGCAAAACCACACTTGTATTTCTCGGGCCTACACCAGACTATTTTCAACAGATGTATTTGTGTCTGAACAATCAGGAGACACTACTGTTTTTCTTTACAGAAAAAAATGCAAAAAAGCAGGATACTACAGAGATTTGACCTGTGGAACTGCAAAACGACACTTGTATTTCTGGGGCCCACACCAGACTATTTTCAACAGATATATTTGTGTCTGAACAATCAGGAGACACTACTGTTTTTCTTTACAGCAAAAAATGCAAAAAAGCAGGATAATACAGAGATTTGACCCATGGAACTGCAAAACCACACTTGTATTTCTTGGGCCTACACCAGACTATTTTCAACAGATATATTTGGGTCTGAACAATCAGGAGACACTACTGTTTTTCTTTACATGCAAAAAATGCAAAAAAGCAGGATAATACAGAGAGATTTGTTCCGTGGAACTGCAAAACCACACTTGTATTTCTCGGGCCTACACCAGACTATTTTCAACAGATATATTTGTGTCTGAACAATCAGGAGACACTACTGTTTTTCTTTACAGCAAAAAATGCAAAAAAGCAGGATAATACAGAGATTTGACCCGTGGAACTGCAAAACCACACTTGTATTTCTCGGGCCTACACCAGACTATTTTCAACAGATATATTTGTGTCCGAACAATCAGGAGACACTACTGTTTTTCTTTACAGCAAAAAATGCAAAAAAGCAGGATAATACAGTGAGATTTGACCCGTGGAACTGCAAAACCACACTTGTATTTCTCGAGCCTACACCAGACTATTTTCAACACATGTATTTTTGTCTGAACAATCAGGAGACACTACTGTTTTTCTTTACAGCAAAAAATGCAAAAAAGCAGGATAATAGAGAGATTTGACCGGAGGAACTGCAAAACAGCACTTGTATTTCTCGGGCCTACACCAGACTATTTTCAACAGATATATTTGTGTCTGAACAATCAGGAGACACTACTGTTTTTCTTTACAGCAAAAAATGCAAAAAAGCAGGATAATACAGAGATTTGACCCGTGGAACTGCAAAACCACACTTGTATTTCTTGGGCCTACACCAGACTATTTTCAACAGATATATTTGTGTCTGAACAATCAGGAGACACTACTGTTTTTCTTTACAGCAAAAAATGCAAAAAAGCAGGATAATACAGTGAGATTTGACCCGTGGAACTGCAAAACCACACTTGTATATCTCGGGCCTACACCAGACTATTTTCAACAGATATATTTTTTCTGAACAATCAGGAGACACTAGTGTTTTTCTTTACAGCAAAAAATGCAAAAAAGCAGGATAATAGAGAGATTTGACCCGAGGAACTGCAGAACCAAACTTGTATTTCTCGGGCCTACACCAGACTATTTTCAACAGATATATTTGTGTCTGAACAATCAGGAGACACTACTGTTTTTCTTTACAGCAAAAAATGCAAAAAAGCAGGATAATACAGAGAGATTTGACTCGTGGAACTGCAAAACCACACTTGTATTTCTCGGGCCTACACCAGACTATTTTCAACAGATATATTTGTGTCTGAACAATCAGGAGACACTACTGTTTTTCTTTACTGCAAAATATGCAAAAATGCAGGATAATACAGAGATTTGACCCGAGGAACTGCAAAACCACACTTGTATTTCTCGGGCCTACACCAGACTATTTTCAACAGATATATTTGTGTCTGAACAATCAGGAGACACTACTGTTTTTCTTTACAGTAAAAAATGCAAAAAAGCAGGATATTACAGAGATTTGACCTGTGGAACTGCAAAACGACACTTGTATTTCTGGGGCCTACACCAGACTATTTTCAACAGATATATTTGTGTCTGAACAATCAGGAGACACTACTGTTTTTCTTTACAGCAAAAATGCAAAAAAGCAGGATAATATAGAGAGACTTGACCCGTGGAACTGCAAAACCACACTTGTATTTCTCGGGCCTACACCAGACTATTTTCAACAGATATATTTGTGTCTGAGCAATCAAGAGACACTACTGTTTTTCTTTACAGCAAAAAATGCAAAAAAGCAGGATAATATAGAGAGATTTGACCCGTGGAACTGCAAAACCACACTTGTGTTTCTTGGGCCTACACCAGACTGTTTTCAATAGATATATTTGTGTCTGAACAATCAGGAGACACTACTGTTTTTCTTTACAGCAAAAAATGAAAAAAAAAACAGGATAATACAGAGAGATTTGACCCGTGGAACTGCAAAACCACACTTGTATTTCTCGGGCCTACCCCAGACTATTTTCAACAGATATATTTGTGTCTGAACAATCAGGAGACACTACTGTTTTTCTTTACAGCAAAAAATGCAAAAAAGCAGGGTAATACAGAGAGATTTGACTCGTGGAACTGCAAAACCACACTTGTATTTCTCGGGCCTACACCAGACTATTTTCAACAGATATATTTTTTCTGAACAATCAGGAGACACTAGTTGTTAGAACCTTGCTCTTAGGTCTTTTTTCCTTTGCTGGTCACATGACCTTGTTGGCCTATTTAATCTTGCTCCGCCCTTCTGGCTTTGCTGGACTTCATTGTATATCTACTTTCTAGCTAGCCTGTGCTCTGTATCTAACTCTGTTAGTTTGCTTGGTCTACGGACCTCTATGTTCTATCTATTTTGTTTGTTCGTCTGTCTGCTACTATTTCTGTTAGGAGGTGTCCCATATTCCTCCCAGTCTTAGTACTTGTAGGGATTCCCTCCCCACATCTATAGGTCTCCGTACAGACTAGATTAGGACTTTAGCAGGTCTGATCGCAGGATCAGGTTCCCTGTTACATTGTAGGGATTCAGCTGAGTCCTATAGTAGGGACAGATCTCCTCTCTTTCCTTAGCTTTGGTAGCAGAACATAACACTAGTGTTTTTCTTTACAGCAAAAAATGCAAAAAAGCAGGATAATAGAGAGATTTGACCCGAGGAACTGCAGAACCAAACTTGTATTTCTCGGGCCTACACCAGACTATTTTCAACAGATATATTTGTGTCTGAACAATCAGGAGACACTACAGTTTTTCTTTTCAGCAAAAAATGCAAAAAAGCAGGATAATACAGAGAGATTTGACTCGTGGAACTGCAAACCACACTTGTATTTCTCGGGCCTACACCAGACTATTTTCAACAGATATATTTGTGTCTGAACAATCAGGAGACACTACTGTTTTTCTTTACTGCAAAATATGCAAAAATGCAGGATAATACAGAGATTTGACCCGAGGAACTGCAAAACCACACTTGTATTTCTCGGGCCTACACCAGAATATTTTCAACAGATATATTTGTGTCTGAACAATCAGGAGACACTAATGTTTTTCTTTACTGCAAAAACTGCAAAAATGCAGGATAATACAGAGATTTGACCCGAGGAACTGCAAAACCACACTTGTATTTCTCGGGCCTACACCAGACTATTTTCAACAGATATATTTGTGTCTGAACAATCAGGAGACCCTACTGTTTTTCTTTACAGTAAAAAATGCAAAAAAGTAGGATATTACAGAGATTTGACCTGTGGAACTTCAAAACGACACTTGTATTTCTGCTGCCTACACCAGACTATTTTCAACAGATATATTTGTGTCTGAACAATCAGGAGACACTACTGTTTTTCTTTACAGCAAAAATGCAAAAAAGCAGGATAATATGGAGAGATTTGACCCGTGGAACTGCAAAACCACACTTGTATTTCTCGGGCCTACACCAGACTATTTTCAACAGATATATTTGTGTCTGAGCAATCAAGAGACACTACTGTTTTTCTTTACAGCAAAAAATGCAAAAAAGCAGGATAATATAGAGAGATTTGACCCGTGGAATTGCAAAACCACACTTGTGTTTCTCTGGCCTACACCAGACTGTTTTCAATAGATATATTTGTGTCTGAACAATCAGGAGACACTACTGTTTTTCTTTACAGCAAAAAATGAAAAAAAAAACAGGATAATACAGAGAGATTTGACCCGTGGAACTGCAAAACCACACTTGTATTTCTCGGGCCTACCCCAGACTATTTTCAACAGATATATTTGTGTCTGAACAATCAGGAGACACTACTGTTTTTCTTTACAGCAAAAAATGCAAAAAAGCAGGGTAATTCAGAGATTTGACCCGTGGAACTGCAAAACCACACTTGTATTTCTCAGGCCTACACCAGACTATTTTCAACAGATGTATTTGTGTCTGAACAATCAGGAGACACTACTGTTTTTCTTTACAGAAAAAAATGCAAAAAAGCAGGATACTACAGAGATTTGACCTGTGGAACTGCAAAACGACACTTGTATTTCTGGGGCCCACACCAGACTATTTTCAACAGATATATTTGTGTCTGAACAATCAGGAGACACTACTGTTTTTCTTTACAGCAAAAAATGCAAAAAAGCAGGATAATACAGAGATTTGACCCATGGAACTGCAAAACCACACTTGTATTTCTTGGGCCTACACCAGACTATTTTCAACAGATATATTTGGGTCTGAACAATCAGGAGACACTACTGTTTTTCTTTACATGCAAAAAATGCAAAAAAGCAGGATAATACAGAGAGATTTGTTCCGTGGAACTGCAAAACCACACTTGTATTTCTCGGGCCTACACCAGACTATTTTCAACAGATATATTTGTGTCTGAACAATCAGGAGACACTACTGTTTTTCTTTACAGCAAAAAATGCAAAAAAGCAGGATAATAGAGATAGATTTGACCCGTGGAACTGCAAAACCACACTTGTATTTCTCGGGCCTACACCAGACTATTTTCAACAGATATATTTGTGTCTGAACAATCAGGAGACACTACTGTTTTTCTTTACAGCAAAAAATGCAAAAAAGCAGGATAATACAGAGATTTGACCCGTGGAACTGCAGAACCACACTTGTATTTCTCGGGCCTACACCAGACTATTTTCAACAGATATATTTGTGTCCGAACAATCAGGAGACACTACTGTTTTTCTTTACAGCAAAAAATGCAAAAAAGCAGGATAATACAGTGAGATTTGACCCGTGGAACTGCAAAACCACACTTGTATTTCTCGAGCCTACACCAGACTATTTTCAACACATGTATTTTTGTCTGAACAATCAGGAGACACTACTGTTTTTCTTTACAGCAAAAAATGCAAAAAAGCAGGATAATAGAGAGATTTGACCGGAGGAACTGCAAAACAGCACTTGTATTTCTCGGGCCTACACCAGACTATTTTCAACAGATATATTTGTGTCTGAACAATCAGGAGACACTACTGTTTTTCTTTACAGCAAAAAATGCAAAAAAGCAGGATAATACAGAGATTTGACCCGTGGAACTGCAAAACCACACTTGTATTTCTTGGGCCTACACCAGACTATTTTCAACAGATATATTTGTGTCTGAACAATCAGGAGACACTACTGTTTTTCTTTACAGCAAAAAATGCAAAAAAGCAGGATAATACAGTGAGATTTGACCCGTGGAACTGCAAAACCACACTTGTATATCTCGGGCCTACACCAGACTATTTTCAACAGATATATTTTTTCTGAACAATCAGGAGACACTAGTGTTTTTCTTTACAGCAAAAAATGCAAAAAAGCAGGATAATAGAGAGATTTGACCCGAGGAACTGCAGAACCAAACTTGTATTTCTCGGGCCTACACCAGACTATTTTCAACAGATATATTTGTGTCTGAACAATCAGGAGACACTACTGTTTTTCTTTACAGCAAAAAATGCAAAAAAGCAGGATAATACAGAGAGATTTGACTCGTGGAACTGCAAAACCACACTTGTATTTCTCGGGCCTACACCAGACTATTTTCAACAGACATATTTGTGTCTGAACAATCAGGAGACACTACTGTTTTTCTTTACTGCAAAATATGCAAAAATGCAGGATAATACAGAGATTTGACCCGAGGAACTGCAAAACCACACTTGTATTTCTCGGGCCTACACCAGACTATTTTCAACAGATATATTTGTGTCTGAACAATCAGGAGACACTACTGTTTTTCTTTACAGTAAAAAATGCAAAAAAGCAGGATATTACAGAGATTTGACCTGTGGAACTTCAAAACGACACTTGTATTTCTGGGGCCTACACCAGACTATTTTCAACAGATATATTTGTGTCTGAACAATCAGGAGACACTACTGTTTTTCTTTACAGCAAAAATGCAAAAAAGCAGGATAATATAGAGAGACTTGACCCGTGGAACTGCAAAACCACACTTGTATTTCTCGGGCCTACACCAGACTATTTTCAACAGATATATTTGTGTCTGAGCAATCAAGAGACACTACTGTTTTTCTTTACAGCAAAAAATGCAAAAAAGCAGGATAATATAGAGAGATTTGACCCGTGGAACTGCAAAACCACACTTGTGTTTCTTGGGCCTACACCAGACTGTTTTCAATAGATATATTTGTGTCTGAACAATCAGGAGACACTACTGTTTTTCTTTACAGCAAAAAATGAAAAAAAAAACAGGATAATACAGAGAGATTTGACCCGTGGAACTGCAAAACCACACTTGTATTTCTCGGGCCTACCCCAGACTATTTTCAACAGATATATTTGTGTCTGAACAATCAGGAGACACTACTGTTTTTCTTTACAGCAAAAAATGCAAAAAAGCAGGGTAATACAGAGAGATTTGACTCGTGGAACTGCAAAACCACACTTGTATTTCTCGGGCCTACACCAGACTATTTTCAACAGATATATTTTTTCTGAACAATCAGGAGACACTAGTTGTTAGAACCTTGCTCTTAGGTCTTTTTTCCTTTGCTGGTCACATGACCTTGTTGGCCTATTTAATCTTGCTCCGCCCTTCTGGCTTTGCTGGACTTCATTGTATATCTACTTTCTAGCTAGCCTGTGCTCTGTATCTAACTCTGTTAGTTTGCTTGGTCTACGGACCTCTATGTTCTATCTATTTTGTTTGTTCGTCTGTCTGCTACTATTTCTGTTAGGAGGTGTCCCATATTCCTCCCAGTCCTTAGTACTTGTAGGGATTCCCTCCCCACATCTATAGGTCTCCGTACAGACTAGATTAGTACTTTAGCAGGTCTGATCGCAGGATCAGGTTCCCTGTTACATCGTAGGGATTCAGCTGAGTCCTATAGTAGGGACAGATCTCCTCTCTTTCCTTAGCTTTGGTAGCAGAACATAACACTAGTGTTTTTCTTTACAGCAAAAAATGCAAAAAAGCAGGATAATAGAGAGATTTGACCCGAGGAACTGCGGAACCAAACTTGTATTTCTCGGGCCTACACCAGACTATTTTCAACAGATATATTTGTGTCTGAACAATCAGGAGACACTACTGTTTTTCTTTACAGCAAAAAATGCAAAAAAGCAGGATAATACAGAGAGATTTGACTCGTGGAACTGCAAACCACACTTGTATTTCTCGGGCCTACACCAGACTATTTTCAACAGATATATTTGTGTCTGAACAATCAGGAGACACTACTGTTTTTCTTTACTGCAAAATATGCAAAAATGCAGGATAATACAGAGATTTGACCCGAGGAACTGCAAAACCACACTTGTATTTCTCGGGCCTACACCAGAATATTTTCAACAGATATATTTGTGTCTGAACAATCAGGAGACACTACTGTTTTTCTTTACAGTAAAAAATGCAAAAAAGCAGGATATTACAGAGATTTGACCTGTGGAACTGCAAAACGACACTTGTATTTCTGGGGCCTACACCAGACTATTTTCAACAGATATATTTGTGTCTGAACAATCAGGAGACACTACTGTTTTTCTTTACAGCAAAAATGCAAAAAAGCAGGATAATATAGAGAGACTTGACCCGTGGAACTGCAAAACCACACTTGTATTTCTCGGGCCTACACCAGACTATTTTCAACAGATATATTTGTGTCTGAGCAATCAAGAGACACTACTGTTTTTCTTTACAGCAAAAAATGCAAAAAAGCAGGATAATATAGAGAGATTTGACCCGTGGAACTGCAAAACCACACTTGTGTTTCTTGGGCCTACACCAGACTGTTTTCAATAGATATATTTGTGTCTGAACAATCAGGAGACACTACTGTTTTTCTTTACAGCAAAAAATGCAAAAAAGCAGGATAATACAGTGAGATTTGACCCGTGGAACTGCAAAACCACAATTGTATATCTCGGGCCTACACCAGACTATTTTCAACAGATATATTTTTTCTGAACAATCAGGAGACACTAGTGTTTTTCTTTACAGCAAAAAATGCAAAAAAGCAGGATAATAGAGAGATTTGACCCGAGGAACTGCAGAACCAACTTGTATTTCTCGGGCCTACACCAGACTATTTTCAACAGATATATTTGTGTCTGAACAATCAGGAGACACTACTGTTTTTCTTTACAGCAAAAAATGCAAAAAAGCAGGATAATACAGAGAGATTTGACTCGTGGAACTGCAAAACCACACTTGTATTTCTCGGGCCTACACCAGACTATTTTCAACAGATATATTTGTGTCTGAGCAATCAGGAGACACTACTGTTTTTCTTTACTGTAAAATATGCAAAAATGCAGGATAATACAGAGATTTGACCCGAGGAACTGCAAAACCACACTTGTATTTCTCGGGCCTACACCAGACTCTTTTCAACAGATATATTTGTGTCTGAACAATCAGGAGACACTACTGTATTTCTTTACAGCAAAAAATGAAAAAAAGCAGGATAATACAGATAGATTTGACCCGTGGCACTGCAAAACCACAGTTGTATTTTTCGGGCCTACACCAGACTATTTTCAACAGATATATTTGTGTCTGAACAATCAGGAGACACTACTGTTTTTCTTTACAGCAAAAAATGCAAGAAAGCAGGGTAATACAAACATTTGACCCGTGGAACTGCAAAACCACACTTGCATTTCTTGGGTCTACACCAGGCTATTTTCAACAGATATATTTGTGTCTGAACACTCAAGAGACACTACTGATTTTCTTTACAGCAAAAAAATGCAAAAAAGTAGGATAATACAGAGATTTGACACGTGGAACTCCAAAACCACACTTGTATTTCTCGGGCCTACACCAGACTATTATCAACAGATATATTTGTATCTGAACAGTCAGGAGATAATACTGTTTTTCTTTACAGCAAAAAGTGCAAAAAAGCATGATAATACAGAGAGATTTGACCCGTGGCACTGCAAAACCACAGTTGTATTTCTCGGGCCTACACCAGACTATTTTCAACAGATATATTTGTGTATGTACAATCAGGAGACACTACTGTTTTTCTTTACAGCAAAAAATGCAAACAAGCAGAGTAATATAGAGATTTGACCCGTGGAAATGCAAAACCACACTTGTATTTCTCGGGCCTACACCAGACTATTTTCAACAGATATATTTGTGTCTGAACAATCAGGAGACACTACTGTTTTTCTTTACAGCAAAAAATGCAAAAAAGTAGGATAATACAGAGATTTGACGCGTGGATCAGCAAAACCACACTTGTATTTCTCGGGCCTACACCAGACTATTTTCAACAGATATATTTGTGTCTGAACAATCAAGAGACACTACTGTTTTTCTTTACAGCAAAAAATGCAAAAAAGCAGGATAATACAGACAGATTTGACCCGTGGAACTGCAAAACCACTCTTGTATTTCTTGGGCCTACACCAGACTATTTTCAACAGATATATTTGTGTCTGAACAATCAGGAGACACTACTGTTTTTCTTTACAGCAAAAAATGCAAAAAAGCAGGATAATGCAGATAGATTTGACCCGTGGAACTGCAAAACCACACTTGTATTTCTCAGGCCTACACCAGACTATTTTCAACAGATATATTTGTGTCTGAACAATCTGGAGACACTACTGTTTTACTTTACAGCAAAAAATGCAAAAAAGCAGGATAATACAGAGATTTGACCCCTGGAACTGCAAAAGCACACTTGTATTTCTCGGGCCTACACCAGACTATTTTCAACAGATATATTTGTGTCTGAGCAATCAGGAGACACTACTGTTTTTCTTTACAGCAGAAAATGCAAAAAAGTAGGATAATACAGAGATTCGACCCGTGGAACTGCAAAATCACACTTGTATTTTTTGGGCCTACACCAGACTATTTTCAACAGATATATTTGTGTCTGAGCAATCAGGAGACACTACTGTTTTTCTTTACAGCAGAAAATGCAAAAAAGTAGGATAATACAGAGATTCGACCCGTGGAACTGCAAAACCACACTTGTATTTTTCGGGCCTACACCAGACTATTTTCAACAGATATATTTGTGTCTGAACAATCAGGAGACACTACTGTTTTTCTTTACAGCAAAAAATGAAAAAAAGCATGATAATACAGAGAGATTTGACCCGTGGCACTGCAAAACCACAGTTGTATTTCTCGGGCCTACACCAGACTATTTTCAACAGATATATTTGTGTCTGAACAATCAGGAGACACTACTGTTTTTCTTTACAGCAAAAAATGCAAGAAAGCAGGGTGATACCAACATTTGATCCGTGGAACTGCAAAACCACACTTGTATTTTTAGGGCCTACACCAGACTATTTTCAACAGATATATTTGTGTCTGAACAATCAGGAGACACTACTGTTTTTCTTTACAGCAAAAAATACAAAAAAGCAGGATAATACAGAGATTTGACCCGTGGAACTGCAAAACCACACTTGTATTTCTCGGGCCCTCACCAGACTATTTTCAACAGATATATTTGTGTCTGAGCAATCAGGAGACACTACTGTTTTTCTTTACTGTAAAATATGCAAAAATGCAGGATAATACAGAGATTTGACCCGAGGAACTGCAAAACCACACTTGTATTTCTCGGGCCTACACCAGACTATTTTCAACAGATATATTTGTGTCTGAACAATCAGGAGACACTACTGTTTTTCTTTACAGCAAAAAATGCAAAAAAGCAGGATAATACAGAGATTTGACCTGTGGAACTGCAAAACCACACTTGTATTTCTTGGGCCTACACCAGACTATTTTCAACAGATATATTTGTGTCTGAACAATCAGGAGACACTACTGTTTTTCTTTACAGCAAAAGATGCAAAAAAGCAGGATAATACAGTGAGATTTGACCCGTGGAACTGCAAAACCACACTTGTATATCTCGGGCCTACACCAGACTATTTTCAACAGATATATTTTTTCTGAACAATCAGGAGACACTAGTGTTTTTCTTTACAGTAAAAAATGCAAAAAAGCAGGATAATAGAGAGATTTGACCCGAGGAACTGCAGAACCAAACTTGTATTTCTCGGGCCTACACCAGACTATTTTCAACAGATATATTTGTGTCTGAACTATCAGGAGACACTACTGTTTTTCTTTACAGCGAAAAGGAAAAAAACAAGATAATACAGATATTTGACCCGAGGAAGTGCAAAACCTCACTTGTATTTCTCGGGCCTACACCAGACTCTTTTCAACAGATATATTTGTGTCTGAACAATCATGAGACACTACTGTATTTCTTTACAGCAAAAAAATGAAAAAAAGCAGGATAATACAGATAGATTTGACCCGTGGCACTGCAAAACCACAGTTGTATTTTTCGGGCCTACACCAGACTATTTTCAACAGATATATTTGTGTCTGAACAATCAGGAGACACTACTGTTTTTCTTTACAGCAAAAAATGCAAGAAAGCAGGGTAATACAAACATTTGACCCGTGGAACTGCAAAACCACACTTGCATTTCTTGGGTCTACACCAGGCTATTTTCAACAGATATATTTGTGTCTGAACAATCAAGAGACACTACTGATTTTCTTTACAGCAAAAAATGCAAAAAAGTAGGATAATACAGAGATTTGACACGTGGAACTCCAAAACCACACTTGTATTTCTGGGGCCTACACCAGACTATTATCAACAGATATATTTGTATCTGAACAGTCAGGAGATAATACTGTTTTTATTTACAGCAAAAAGTGCAAAAAAGCATGATAATACAGAGAGATTTGACCCGTGGCACTGCAAAACCACAGTTGTATTTCTCGGGCCTACACCAGACTATTTTCAACAGATATATTTGTGTCTGAACAGTCAGGAGACACTACTGTTTTTCTTTACAGCAAAAAATGCAAGAAAGCAGGGTGATACAAACATTTGACCTGTGGAACTGCAAAACCACACTTGTATTTTTAGGGCCTACACCAGACTATTTTCAACAGATATATTTGTGTCTGAACAATCAGGAGACACTACTGTTTTTCTTTACAGCAAAAAATACAAAAAAGCAGGATAATACAGAGATTTGACCCGTGGAACTGCAAAACCACACTTGTATTTCTCGGGCCTACACCAGACCATTTTCAACAGATATATTTGTGTCTGAACAATCAGGAGACACTACTGTTTTTCTTTACAGCAAAAAATGCAAACAAGCAGAGTAATATAGAGATTTGACCCGTGGAAATGCAAAACCACACTTGTATTTATCGGGCCTACACCAGACTATTTTCAACAGATATATTTGTGTCTGAACAATCAGGAGACACTACTGTTTTTCTTTACAGCAAAAAATGCAAAAAAGTAGGATAATACAGAGATTTGACGCGTGGATCAGCAAAACCACACTTGTATTTCTCGGGCCTACACCAGACTATTTTCAACAGATATATTTGTGTCTGAACAATCAAGAGACACTACTGTTTTTCTTTACAGCAAAAAATGCAAAAAAGCAGGATAATACAGACAGATTTGACCCGTGGAACTGCAAAACCACTCTTGTATTTCTTGGGCCTACACCAGACTATTTTCAACAGATATATTTGTGTCTGAACAATCAGGAGACACTACTGTTTTTCTTTACAGCAAAAAATGCAAAAAAGCAGGATAATGCAGATAGATTTGACCCGTGGAACTGCAAAACCACACTTGTATTTCTCAGGCCTACACCAGACTATTTTCAACAGATATATTTGTGTCTGAACAATCTGGAGACACTACTGTTTTACTTTACAGCAAAAAATGCAAAAAAGCAGGATAATACAGAGATTTGACCCCTGGAACTGCAAAGCCACACTTGTATTTCTCGGGCCTACACCAGACTATTTTCAACAGATATATTTGTGTCTGAGCAATCAGGAGACACTACTGTTTTTCTTTACAGCAGAAAATGCAAAAAAGTAGGATAATACAGAGATTCGACCCGTGGAACTGCAAAATCACACTTGTATTTTTTGGGCCTACACCAGACTATTTTCAACAGATATATTTGTGTCTGAGCAATCAGGAGACACTACTGTTTTTCTTTACAGCAGAAAATGCAAAAAAGTAGGATAATACAGAGATTCGACCCGTGGAACTGCAAAACCACACTTGTATTTTTCGGGCCTACACCAGACTATTTTCAACAGATATATTTGTGTCTGAACAATCAGGAGACACTACTGTTTTTCTTTACAGCAAAAAATGAAAAAAAGCATGATAATACAGAGAGATTTGACCCGTGGCACTGCAAAACCACAGTTGTATTTCTCGGGCCTACACCAGACTATTTTCAACAGATATATTTGTGTCTGAACAATCAGGAGACACTACTGTTTTTCTTTACAGCAAAAAATGCAAGAAAGCAGGGTGATACCAACATTTGATCCGTGGAACTGCAAAACCACACTTGTATTTTTAGGGCCTACACCAGACTATTTTCAACAGATATATTTGTGTCTGAACAATCAGGAGACACTACTGTTTTTCTTTACAGCAAAAAATACAAAAAAGCAGGATAATACAGAGATTTGACCCGTGGAACTGCAAAACCACACTTGTATTTCTCGGGCCCTCACCAGACTATTTTCAACAGATATATTTGTGTCTGAGCAATCAGGAGACACTACTGTTTTTCTTTACTGTAAAATATGCAAAAATGCAGGATAATACAGAGATTTGACCCGAGGAACTGCAAAACCACACTTGTATTTCTCGGGCCTACACCAGACTATTTTCAACAGATATATTTGTGTCTGAACAATCAGGAGACACTACTGTTTTTCTTTACAGCAAAAAATGCAAAAAAGCAGGATAATACAGAGATTTGACCTGTGGAACTGCAAAACCACACTTGTATTTCTTGGGCCTACACCAGACTATTTTCAACAGATATATTTGTGTCTGAACAATCAGGAGACACTACTGTTTTTCTTTACAGCAAAAGATGCAAAAAAGCAGGATAATACAGTGAGATTTGACCCGTGGAACTGCAAAACCACACTTGTATATCTCGGGCCTACACCAGACTATTTTCAACAGATATATTTTTTCTGAACAATCAGGAGACACTAGTGTTTTTCTTTACAGTAAAAAATGCAAAAAAGCAGGATAATAGAGAGATTTGACCCGAGGAACTGCAGAACCAAACTTGTATTTCTCGGGCCTACACCAGACTATTTTCAACAGATATATTTGTGTCTGAACTATCAGGAGACACTACTGTTTTTCTTTACAGCGAAAAGGAAAAAAACAAGATAATACAGATATTTGACCCGAGGAAGTGCAAAACCTCACTTGTATTTCTCGGGCCTACACCAGACTCTTTTCAACAGATATATTTGTGTCTGAACAATCATGAGACACTACTGTATTTCTTTACAGCAAAAAAATGAAAAAAAGCAGGATAATACAGATAGATTTGACCCGTGGCACTGCAAAACCACAGTTGTATTTTTCGGGCCTACACCAGACTATTTTCAACAGATATATTTGTGTCTGAACAATCAGGAGACACTACTGTTTTTCTTTACAGCAAAAAATGCAAGAAAGCAGGGTAATACAAACATTTGACCCGTGGAACTGCAAAACCACACTTGCATTTCTTGGGTCTACACCAGGCTATTTTCAACAGATATATTTGTGTCTGAACAATCAAGAGACACTACTGATTTTCTTTACAGCAAAAAATGCAAAAAAGTAGGATAATACAGAGATTTGACACGTGGAACTCCAAAACCACACTTGTATTTCTGGGGCCTACACCAGACTATTATCAACAGATATATTTGTATCTGAACAGTCAGGAGATAATACTGTTTTTATTTACAGCAAAAAGTGCAAAAAAGCATGATAATACAGAGAGATTTGACCCGTGGCACTGCAAAACCACAGTTGTATTTCTCGGGCCTACACCAGACTATTTTCAACAGATATATTTGTGTCTGAACAGTCAGGAGACACTACTGTTTTTCTTTACAGCAAAAAATGCAAGAAAGCAGGGTGATACAAACATTTGACCTGTGGAACTGCAAAACCACACTTGTATTTTTAGGGCCTACACCAGACTATTTTCAACAGATATATTTGTGTCTGAACAATCAGGAGACACTACTGTTTTTCTTTACAGCAAAAAATACAAAAAAGCAGGATAATACAGAGATTTGACCCGTGGAACTGCAAAACCACACTTGTATTTCTCGGGCCTACACCAGACCATTTTCAACAGATATATTTGTGTCTGAACAATCAGGAGACACTACTGTTTTTCTTTACAGCAAAAAATGCAAACAAGCAGAGTAATATAGAGATTTGACCCGTGGAAATGCAAAACCACACTTGTATTTATCGGGCCTACACCAGACTATTTTCAACAGATATATTTGTGTCTGAACAATCAGGAGACACTACTGTTTTTCTTTACAGCAAAAAATGCAAAAAAGTAGGATAATACAGAGATTTGACGCGTGGATCAGCAAAACCACACTTGTATTTCTCGGGCCTACACCAGACTATTTTCAACAGATATATTTGTGTCTGAACAATCAAGAGACACTACTGTTTTTCTTTACAGCAAAAAATGCAAAAAAGCAGGATAATACAGACAGATTTGACCCGTGGAACTGCAAAACCACTCTTGTATTTCTTGGGCCTACACCAGACTATTTTCAACAGATATATTTGTGTCTGAACAATCAGGAGACACTACTGTTTTTCTTTACAGCAAAAAATGCAAAAAAGCAGGATAATGCAGATAGATTTGACCCGTGGAACTGCAAAACCACACTTGTATTTCTCAGGCCTACACCAGACTATTTTCAACAGATATATTTGTGTCTGAACAATCTGGAGACACTACTGTTTTACTTTACAGCAAAAAATGCAAAAAAGCAGGATAATACAGAGATTTGACCCCTGGAACTGCAAAGCCACACTTGTATTTCTCGGGCCTACACCAGACTATTTTCAACAGATATATTTGTGTCTGAGCAATCAGGAGACACTACTGTTTTTCTTTACAGCAGAAAATGCAAAAAAGTAGGATAATACAGAGATTCGACCCGTGGAACTGCAAAATCACACTTGTATTTTTTGGGCCTACACCAGACTATTTTCAACAGATATATTTGTGTCTGAGCAATCAGGAGACACTACTGTTTTTCTTTACAGCAGAAAATGCAAAAAAGTAGGATAATACAGAGATTCGACCCGTGGAACTGCAAAACCACACTTGTATTTTTCGGGCCTACACCAGACTATTTTCAACAGATATATTTGTGTCTGAACAATCAGGAGACACTACTGTTTTTCTTTACAGCAAAAAATGAAAAAAAGCATGATAATACAGAGAGATTTGACCCGTGGCACTGCAAAACCACAGTTGTATTTCTCGGGCCTACACCAGACTATTTTCAACAGATATATTTGTGTCTGAACAATCAGGAGACACTACTGTTTTTCTTTACAGCAAAAAATGCAAGAAAGCAGGGTGATACCAACATTTGACCCGTGGAACTGCAAAACCACACTTGTATTTTTAGGGCCTACACCAGACTATTTTCAACAGATATATTTGTGTCTGAACAATCAGGAGACACTACTGTTTTTCTTTACAGCAAAAAATACAAAAAAGCAGGATAACACAGAGATTTGACCCGTGGAACTGCAAAACCACACTTGTATTACTCGGGCCTACACCAGACCATTTTCAACAGATATATTTGTGTCTGAACAATCAGGAGACACTACTGTTTTTCTTTACAGCAAAAAATGCAAACAAGCAGGGTAATATAGAGATTTGACCCGTGGAAATGCAAAACCACACTTGTATTTCTCGGGCCTACACCAGACTATTTTCAACAGATATATTTGTGTCTGAACAATCAGGAGACACTACTGTTTTTCTTTACAGCAAAAAATGCAAAAAAGTAGGATAATACAGAGATTTGACGCGTGGATCAGCAAAACCACACTTGTATTTCTCGGGCCTACACCAGACTATTTTCAACAGATATATTTGTGTCTGAACAATCAAGAGACACTACTGTTTTTCTTTACAGCAAAAAATGCAAAAAAGCAGGATAATACAGAGAGATTTGAAACGTGGAACTGCAAAACCACTCTTGTATTTCGTGGGCCACACCAGACTATTTTCAACAGTTATATTTGTGTCTGAACAATCAGGAGACACTACTGTTTTTCTTTACAGCAAAAAATGCAAAAAAGCAGGATAATGCAGATAGATTTGACCCGTGGAACTGCAAAACCACACTTGTATTTCTCAGGCCTACACCAGACTATTTTCAACAGATATATTTGTGTCTGAGCAATCAGGAGACACTACTGTTTTTATCTTTACAGCAGAAAATGCAAAAAAGTAGGATAATACAGAGATTCGACCCGTGGAACTGCAAAATCACACTTGTATTTCTTGGGCCTACACCAGACTATTTTCAACAGATATATTTGTGTCTGAAAAATCAGGAGACACTACTGTTTTTCTTTACAGCAAAAAATGCAAAAAAGTAGGATAATACAGAGATTTGACCCGTGGAACTGCAAAACCACACTTGTATTTCTCGGGCCTACACCAGACTATTTTCAACAGATATATTTGTGTCTGAACAATCAGGAGACACTACTGATTTTCTTTACAGCAAAAAATGCAAAAAAGTAGGATAATACAGAGATTTGACCCGTGGAACTGCAAAACCACACTTGTATTTCTCGGGCCTACACCAGACTATTTTCAACAGATATATTTGTGTCTGAACAATCAGGAGACACTACTGTTTTTCTTTACAGAAAAAAAATGCAAACAAGCAGGGTAATATAGAGATTTGACCAGTGGAAATGCAAAACCACACTTGCATTTCTCGGGCCTACACCAGACTATTTTCAACAGATATATTTGTGTCTGAACAATCAGGAGACACTACTGTTTTTCTTTACAGCAAAAAATGCAAAAAAGTAGGATAATACAGAGATTTGACGCGTGGATCTGCAAAACCACACTTGAATTTCTCGAGCCTACACCAGACTATTTTCAACAGATATATTTGTGTCTGAACAATCAAGAGACACTACTGTTTTTCTTTACAGCAAAAAATGCAAAAAAGCAGGATAATACAGAGAGATTTGACCCGTGGAACTGCAAAACCTCTCTTGAATTTCTTGGGCCTACACCAGACTATTTTCAACAGATATATTTGTGTCTGAACAATCAGGAGACACTACCGTTTTTTTTTTGCAGAAAAAAATGCAAAAAGCAGGATAATGCAGATAGATTTGACCCGTGGAACTGCAAAACCACACTTGTAATTCTCAGGCCTACACCAAACTATTTTCAACAAATATATTTGTGTCTGAACAATCTGGAGACACTACTGTTTCTCTTTACAGCAAAAAATGCAAAAAAGCAGGATAATACAGAGATTTGACCCCAGGAACTGCAAAGCCACACTTGTATTTCTCGGGCCTACACCAGACTATTTTCAACAGATATATTTGTGTCTGAGCAATCAAGAGACACTACTGTTTTTCTTTACAGCAGAAAATGCAAAAAAGTAGGATAATACAAACATTTGACCCGTGGAACTGCAAAACCACACTAGCATTTCTTGGGCCTACACCAGGCTATTTTCAACAGATATATTTGTGTCTGAACAATCAAGAGACACTACTGATTTTCTTTACAGCAAAAAATGCAAAAAAGTAGGATAATACAGAGATTTGACACGTGGAACTGCAAAACCACACTTGTATTTCTCGGGCCTACACCAGAATATTATCAACAGATTAATTTGTGTCTGAACAATCAGGAGATACTACTGTTTTTCTTTACAGCAAAAAATGCAAAAAAGCATGAAAATACAGAGAGATTTGACCCGTGGCACTGCAAAACCACAGTTGTATTTCTCGGGCCTACACCAGACTATTTTCAACAGATATATTTGTGTCTGAACTATCAGGAGACACTACTGTTTTTCTTTACAGCAAAAAATGTAAGAAAGCAGGGTGATACAAACATTTGACCCTTGGAACTGCAAAACCACACTTGCATTTCTCGGGCCTACACCAGACTATTTTCAACAGATATATTTGGGTATGAACATTCAGGAGACACTACTTTTTTTCTTTACAGCAAAAAATGGAAAAAAGCAGGATAATACAGAGATTTAACCCGTGGAGCTGCAAAACCACACTTGTATTTTTAGGGCCTTCACCAGACTATTTTCAACAGATATATTTGTGTCTGAAAAATCAGGAGACACTACTGTTTTTCTTTACAGCAAAAAATACAAAAAAGCAGGATAATACAGAGATTTGACCCGTGGAACTGCAAAACCACACTTGTATTTCTCGGGCCTACACCAGACTATTTTCAACAGATATATTTGTGTCTGAACAATCAGGAGACACTACTGTTTTTCTTTACAGCAAAAAATGCAAAAAAGTAGGATAATACAGAGATTTGACGCGTGGATCTGCAAAACCACACTTGAATTTCTCGGGCCTTCACCAGACTATTTTCAACAGATATATTTGTGTCTGAACAATCAAGAGACACTACTGTTTTTCTTTACAGCAAAAAATGCAAAAAAGCAGGATAATACAGAGAGATTTGACCCGTGGAACTGCAAAACCACTCTTGTATTTCTTGGGCCTACACCAGACTATTTTCAACAGATATATTTGTGTCTGAACAATCAGGAGACACTACTGTTTTACTTTACAGCAAAAAATGCAAAAAAGCAGGATAATACAGATATTTGACCCCTGGAACTGCAAAACCACACTTGTATTTCTTGGGCTTACACCAGACTATTTTCAACAGATATATTTGTGTCTGAAAAATCAGGAGACACTACTGGTTTTCTTTACAGCAAAAAATGCAAAAAAGTAGGATAATACAGAGATTTGACCCGTGGAACTGCAAAACCACACTTGTATTTCTCGGGCCTACACCAGACTATTTTCAACAGATATATTTGTGTCTGAACAATCAGGAGACACAACTGATTTTCTTTACAGCAAAAAATGTAAAAAAGTAGGATAATACAGAGATTTGACCCGTGGAACTGCAAAACCACACTTGTATTTCTTGGGCCTACACCAGACTATTTTCAACAGATATATTTGTGTCTGAACAATCAGGAGACACTACTGTTTTTCTTTACAGCGAAATGGAAAAAAACAAGATAATACAGATATTTGACCCGAGGAAGGGCAAAACCTCACTTGTATTTCTCGGGCCTACACCAGACTATTTTCAACAGATATATTTGTGTCTGAACATTCAGGAGACACTACTTTTTTTCTTTACAGCAAAAAATGCAAAAAAGCAGGATAATACAGAGATTTAACCCGTGGAGCTGCAAAACCACACTTGTATTTTTCGGGCCTACACCAGACTATTTTCAACAGATATATTTGTGTCTGAACAATCAGGAGACACTATTGTTTTTCTTTACAGCAAAAAATGCAAAAAAGCAGGATAATACAGAGATTTGACCCGTGGAACTGCAAAACCACACTTGTATTTATCGGGCCTACACCAGACTATTTTCAACAGATATATTTGTGTCTGAACAATCAGGAGACACTACTGTTTTTCTTTACAGCAAAAAATGCAAAAAAGCAGGATAATACAGATAGATTTGACCCGTGGAACTGCAAAACCACACTTGTATTTCTCGGGCCTACACCAGACTATTTTCAACAGATATATTTGTGTCTGAACAATCAGGAGACACTACTGTTTTTCTTTACAGCAAAAAATTCAAAAAAGCAGGATAATACAGAGATTTGACCCGTGGAACTGCAAAACCACACTTGTATTTCTTGGGCCTACACCAGACTATTTTCAACAGATATATTTGTGTCTGAACAATCAGGAGACACTACTGTTTTTCTTTACAGCAAAAAATGCAAAAAAGCAGGATAATACAGTGAGATTTGACCCGTGGAACTGCAAAACCACACTTGTATTTCTCGAGCCTACACCAGACTATTTTCAACACATGTATTTTTGTCTGAACAATCAGGAGACACTACTGTTTTTCTTTACAGCAAAAAATGCAAAAAAGCAGGATAATAGAGAGATTTGACCGGAGGAACTGCAAAACCGCACTTGTATTTCTGGGCCTACACCAGACTATTTTCAACAGATATATTTGTGTCTGAACAATCAGGAGACACTACTGTTTTTGTTTACAGCAAAATATGCAAAAAAGCAGGATAATACAGAGATTTGACCCGTGGAACTGCAAAACCACACTTGTATTTCTTGGGCCTACACCAGACTATTTTCAACAGATATATTTGTGTCTGAACAATCAGGAGACACTACTGTTTTTCTTTACAGCAAAAAATGCAAAAAAGCAGGATAATACAGAGAGATTTGACTCGTGGAACTGCAAAACCACACTTGTATTTCTCGGGCCTACACCAGACTATTTTCAACAGATATATTTGTGTCTGAGCAATCAGGAGACACTACTGTTTTTCTTTACTGTAAAATATGCAAAAATGCAGGATAATACAGAGATTTGACCCGAGGAACTGCAAAACCACACTTGTATTTCTCGGGCCTACACCAGACTCTTTTCAACAGATATATTTGTGTCTGAACAATCAGGAGACACTACTGTATTTCTTTACAGCAAAAAATGAAAAAAAGCAGGATAATACAGATAGATTTGACCCGTGGCACTGCAAAACCACAGTTGTATTTTTCGGGCCTACACCAGACTATTTTCAACAGATATATTTGTGTCTGAACAATCAGGAGACACTACTGTTTTTCTTTACAGCAAAAAATGCAAGAAAGCAGGGTAATACAAACATTTGACCCGTGGAACTGCAAAACCACACTTGCATTTCTTGGGTCTACACCAGGCTATTTTCAACAGATATATTTGTGTCTGAACACTCAAGAGACACTACTGATTTTCTTTACAGCAAAAAAATGCAAAAAAGTAGGATAATACAGAGATTTGACACGTGGAACTCCAAAACCACACTTGTATTTCTCGGGCCTACACCAGACTATTATCAACAGATATATTTGTATCTGAACAGTCAGGAGATAATACTGTTTTTCTTTACAGCAAAAAGTGCAAAAAAGCATGATAATACAGAGAGATTTGACCCGTGGCACTGCAAAACCACAGTTGTATTTCTCGGGCCTACACCAGACTATTTTCAACAGATATATTTGTGTATGTACAATCAGGAGACACTACTGTTTTTCTTTACAGCAAAAAATGCAAACAAGCAGAGTAATATAGAGATTTGACCCGTGGAAATGCAAAACCACACTTGTATTTCTCGGGCCTACACCAGACTATTTTCAACAGATATATTTGTGTCTGAACAATCAGGAGACACTACTGTTTTTCTTTACAGCAAAAAATGCAAAAAAGTAGGATAATACAGAGATTTGACGCGTGGATCAGCAAAACCACACTTGTATTTCTCGGGCCTACACCAGACTATTTTCAACAGATATATTTGTGTCTGAACAATCAAGAGACACTACTGTTTTTCTTTACAGCAAAAAATGCAAAAAAGCAGGATAATACAGACAGATTTGACCCGTGGAACTGCAAAACCACTCTTGTATTTCTTGGGCCTACACCAGACTATTTTCAACAGATATATTTGTGTCTGAACAATCAGGAGACACTACTGTTTTTCTTTACAGCAAAAAATGCAAAAAAGCAGGATAATGCAGATAGATTTGACCCGTGGAACTGCAAAACCACACTTGTATTTCTCAGGCCTACACCAGACTATTTTCAACAGATATATTTGTGTCTGAACAATCTGGAGACACTACTGTTTTACTTTACAGCAAAAAATGCAAAAAAGCAGGATAATACAGAGATTTGACCCCTGGAACTGCAAAAGCACACTTGTATTTCTCGGGCCTACACCAGACTATTTTCAACAGATATATTTGTGTCTGAGCAATCAGGAGACACTACTGTTTTTCTTTACAGCAGAAAATGCAAAAAAGTAGGATAATACAGAGATTCGACCCGTGGAACTGCAAAATCACACTTGTATTTTTTGGGCCTACACCAGACTATTTTCAACAGATATATTTGTGTCTGAGCAATCAGGAGACACTACTGTTTTTCTTTACAGCAGAAAATGCAAAAAAGTAGGATAATACAGAGATTCGACCCGTGGAACTGCAAAACCACACTTGTATTTTTCGGGCCTACACCAGACTATTTTCAACAGATATATTTGTGTCTGAACAATCAGGAGACACTACTGTTTTTCTTTACAGCAAAAAATGAAAAAAAGCATGATAATACAGAGAGATTTGACCCGTGGCACTGCAAAACCACAGTTGTATTTCTCGGGCCTACACCAGACTATTTTCAACAGATATATTTGTGTCTGAACAATCAGGAGACACTACTGTTTTTCTTTACAGCAAAAAATGCAAGAAAGCAGGGTGATACCAACATTTGATCCGTGGAACTGCAAAACCACACTTGTATTTTTAGGGCCTACACCAGACTATTTTCAACAGATATATTTGTGTCTGAACAATCAGGAGACACTACTGTTTTTCTTTACAGCAAAAAATACAAAAAAGCAGGATAATACAGAGATTTGACCCGTGGAACTGCAAAACCACACTTGTATTTCTCGGGCCCTCACCAGACTATTTTCAACAGATATATTTGTGTCTGAGCAATCAGGAGACACTACTGTTTTTCTTTACTGTAAAATATGCAAAAATGCAGGATAATACAGAGATTTGACCCGAGGAACTGCAAAACCACACTTGTATTTCTCGGGCCTACACCAGACTATTTTCAACAGATATATTTGTGTCTGAACAATCAGGAGACACTACTGTTTTTCTTTACAGCAAAAAATGCAAAAAAGCAGGATAATACAGAGATTTGACCTGTGGAACTGCAAAACCACACTTGTATTTCTTGGGCCTACACCAGACTATTTTCAACAGATATATTTGTGTCTGAACAATCAGGAGACACTACTGTTTTTCTTTACAGCAAAAGATGCAAAAAAGCAGGATAATACAGTGAGATTTGACCCGTGGAACTGCAAAACCACACTTGTATATCTCGGGCCTACACCAGACTATTTTCAACAGATATATTTTTTCTGAACAATCAGGAGACACTAGTGTTTTTCTTTACAGTAAAAAATGCAAAAAAGCAGGATAATAGAGAGATTTGACCCGAGGAACTGCAGAACCAAACTTGTATTTCTCGGGCCTACACCAGACTATTTTCAACAGATATATTTGTGTCTGAACTATCAGGAGACACTACTGTTTTTCTTTACAGCGAAAAGGAAAAAAACAAGATAATACAGATATTTGACCCGAGGAAGTGCAAAACCTCACTTGTATTTCTCGGGCCTACACCAGACTCTTTTCAACAGATATATTTGTGTCTGAACAATCATGAGACACTACTGTATTTCTTTACAGCAAAAAAATGAAAAAAAGCAGGATAATACAGATAGATTTGACCCGTGGCACTGCAAAACCACAGTTGTATTTTTCGGGCCTACACCAGACTATTTTCAACAGATATATTTGTGTCTGAACAATCAGGAGACACTACTGTTTTTCTTTACAGCAAAAAATGCAAGAAAGCAGGGTAATACAAACATTTGACCCGTGGAACTGCAAAACCACACTTGCATTTCTTGGGTCTACACCAGGCTATTTTCAACAGATATATTTGTGTCTGAACAATCAAGAGACACTACTGATTTTCTTTACAGCAAAAAATGCAAAAAAGTAGGATAATACAGAGATTTGACACGTGGAACTCCAAAACCACACTTGTATTTCTGGGGCCTACACCAGACTATTATCAACAGATATATTTGTATCTGAACAGTCAGGAGATAATACTGTTTTTATTTACAGCAAAAAGTGCAAAAAAGCATGATAATACAGAGAGATTTGACCCGTGGCACTGCAAAACCACAGTTGTATTTCTCGGGCCTACACCAGACTATTTTCAACAGATATATTTGTGTCTGAACAGTCAGGAGACACTACTGTTTTTCTTTACAGCAAAAAATGCAAGAAAGCAGGGTGATACAAACATTTGACCTGTGGAACTGCAAAACCACACTTGTATTTTTAGGGCCTACACCAGACTATTTTCAACAGATATATTTGTGTCTGAACAATCAGGAGACACTACTGTTTTTCTTTACAGCAAAAAATACAAAAAAGCAGGATAATACAGAGATTTGACCCGTGGAACTGCAAAACCACACTTGTATTTCTCGGGCCTACACCAGACCATTTTCAACAGATATATTTGTGTCTGAACAATCAGGAGACACTACTGTTTTTCTTTACAGCAAAAAATGCAAACAAGCAGAGTAATATAGAGATTTGACCCGTGGAAATGCAAAACCACACTTGTATTTATCGGGCCTACACCAGACTATTTTCAACAGATATATTTGTGTCTGAACAATCAGGAGACACTACTGTTTTTCTTTACAGCAAAAAATGCAAAAAAGTAGGATAATACAGAGATTTGACGCGTGGATCAGCAAAACCACACTTGTATTTCTCGGGCCTACACCAGACTATTTTCAACAGATATATTTGTGTCTGAACAATCAAGAGACACTACTGTTTTTCTTTACAGCAAAAAATGCAAAAAAGCAGGATAATACAGACAGATTTGACCCGTGGAACTGCAAAACCACTCTTGTATTTCTTGGGCCTACACCAGACTATTTTCAACAGATATATTTGTGTCTGAACAATCAGGAGACACTACTGTTTTTCTTTACAGCAAAAAATGCAAAAAAGCAGGATAATGCAGATAGATTTGACCCGTGGAACTGCAAAACCACACTTGTATTTCTCAGGCCTACACCAGACTATTTTCAACAGATATATTTGTGTCTGAACAATCTGGAGACACTACTGTTTTACTTTACAGCAAAAAATGCAAAAAAGCAGGATAATACAGAGATTTGACCCCTGGAACTGCAAAGCCACACTTGTATTTCTCGGGCCTACACCAGACTATTTTCAACAGATATATTTGTGTCTGAGCAATCAGGAGACACTACTGTTTTTCTTTACAGCAGAAAATGCAAAAAAGTAGGATAATACAGAGATTCGACCCGTGGAACTGCAAAATCACACTTGTATTTTTTGGGCCTACACCAGACTATTTTCAACAGATATATTTGTGTCTGAGCAATCAGGAGACACTACTGTTTTTCTTTACAGCAGAAAATGCAAAAAAGTAGGATAATACAGAGATTCGACCCGTGGAACTGCAAAACCACACTTGTATTTTTCGGGCCTACACCAGACTATTTTCAACAGATATATTTGTGTCTGAACAATCAGGAGACACTACTGTTTTTCTTTACAGCAAAAAATGAAAAAAAGCATGATAATACAGAGAGATTTGACCCGTGGCACTGCAAAACCACAGTTGTATTTCTCGGGCCTACACCAGACTATTTTCAACAGATATATTTGTGTCTGAACAATCAGGAGACACTACTGTTTTTCTTTACAGCAAAAAATGCAAGAAAGCAGGGTGATACCAACATTTGATCCGTGGAACTGCAAAACCACACTTGTATTTTTAGGGCCTACACCAGACTATTTTCAACAGATATATTTGTGTCTGAACAATCAGGAGACACTACTGTTTTTCTTTACAGCAAAAAATACAAAAAAGCAGGATAATACAGAGATTTGACCCGTGGAACTGCAAAACCACACTTGTATTTCTCGGGCCCTCACCAGACTATTTTCAACAGATATATTTGTGTCTGAGCAATCAGGAGACACTACTGTTTTTCTTTACTGTAAAATATGCAAAAATGCAGGATAATACAGAGATTTGACCCGAGGAACTGCAAAACCACACTTGTATTTCTCGGGCCTACACCAGACTATTTTCAACAGATATATTTGTGTCTGAACAATCAGGAGACACTACTGTTTTTCTTTACAGCAAAAAATGCAAAAAAGCAGGATAATACAGAGATTTGACCTGTGGAACTGCAAAACCACACTTGTATTTCTTGGGCCTACACCAGACTATTTTCAACAGATATATTTGTGTCTGAACAATCAGGAGACACTACTGTTTTTCTTTACAGCAAAAGATGCAAAAAAGCAGGATAATACAGTGAGATTTGACCCGTGGAACTGCAAAACCACACTTGTATATCTCGGGCCTACACCAGACTATTTTCAACAGATATATTTTTTCTGAACAATCAGGAGACACTAGTGTTTTTCTTTACAGTAAAAAATGCAAAAAAGCAGGATAATAGAGAGATTTGACCCGAGGAACTGCAGAACCAAACTTGTATTTCTCGGGCCTACACCAGACTATTTTCAACAGATATATTTGTGTCTGAACTATCAGGAGACACTACTGTTTTTCTTTACAGCGAAAAGGAAAAAAACAAGATAATACAGATATTTGACCCGAGGAAGTGCAAAACCTCACTTGTATTTCTCGGGCCTACACCAGACTCTTTTCAACAGATATATTTGTGTCTGAACAATCATGAGACACTACTGTATTTCTTTACAGCAAAAAAATGAAAAAAAGCAGGATAATACAGATAGATTTGACCCGTGGCACTGCAAAACCACAGTTGTATTTTTCGGGCCTACACCAGACTATTTTCAACAGATATATTTGTGTCTGAACAATCAGGAGACACTACTGTTTTTCTTTACAGCAAAAAATGCAAGAAAGCAGGGTAATACAAACATTTGACCCGTGGAACTGCAAAACCACACTTGCATTTCTTGGGTCTACACCAGGCTATTTTCAACAGATATATTTGTGTCTGAACAATCAAGAGACACTACTGATTTTCTTTACAGCAAAAAATGCAAAAAAGTAGGATAATACAGAGATTTGACACGTGGAACTCCAAAACCACACTTGTATTTCTGGGGCCTACACCAGACTATTATCAACAGATATATTTGTATCTGAACAGTCAGGAGATAATACTGTTTTTATTTACAGCAAAAAGTGCAAAAAAGCATGATAATACAGAGAGATTTGACCCGTGGCACTGCAAAACCACAGTTGTATTTCTCGGGCCTACACCAGACTATTTTCAACAGATATATTTGTGTCTGAACAGTCAGGAGACACTACTGTTTTTCTTTACAGCAAAAAATGCAAGAAAGCAGGGTGATACAAACATTTGACCTGTGGAACTGCAAAACCACACTTGTATTTTTAGGGCCTACACCAGACTATTTTCAACAGATATATTTGTGTCTGAACAATCAGGAGACACTACTGTTTTTCTTTACAGCAAAAAATACAAAAAAGCAGGATAATACAGAGATTTGACCCGTGGAACTGCAAAACCACACTTGTATTTCTCGGGCCTACACCAGACCATTTTCAACAGATATATTTGTGTCTGAACAATCAGGAGACACTACTGTTTTTCTTTACAGCAAAAAATGCAAACAAGCAGAGTAATATAGAGATTTGACCCGTGGAAATGCAAAACCACACTTGTATTTATCGGGCCTACACCAGACTATTTTCAACAGATATATTTGTGTCTGAACAATCAGGAGACACTACTGTTTTTCTTTACAGCAAAAAATGCAAAAAAGTAGGATAATACAGAGATTTGACGCGTGGATCAGCAAAACCACACTTGTATTTCTCGGGCCTACACCAGACTATTTTCAACAGATATATTTGTGTCTGAACAATCAAGAGACACTACTGTTTTTCTTTACAGCAAAAAATGCAAAAAAGCAGGATAATACAGACAGATTTGACCCGTGGAACTGCAAAACCACTCTTGTATTTCTTGGGCCTACACCAGACTATTTTCAACAGATATATTTGTGTCTGAACAATCAGGAGACACTACTGTTTTTCTTTACAGCAAAAAATGCAAAAAAGCAGGATAATGCAGATAGATTTGACCCGTGGAACTGCAAAACCACACTTGTATTTCTCAGGCCTACACCAGACTATTTTCAACAGATATATTTGTGTCTGAACAATCTGGAGACACTACTGTTTTACTTTACAGCAAAAAATGCAAAAAAGCAGGATAATACAGAGATTTGACCCCTGGAACTGCAAAGCCACACTTGTATTTCTCGGGCCTACACCAGACTATTTTCAACAGATATATTTGTGTCTGAGCAATCAGGAGACACTACTGTTTTTCTTTACAGCAGAAAATGCAAAAAAGTAGGATAATACAGAGATTCGACCCGTGGAACTGCAAAATCACACTTGTATTTTTTGGGCCTACACCAGACTATTTTCAACAGATATATTTGTGTCTGAGCAATCAGGAGACACTACTGTTTTTCTTTACAGCAGAAAATGCAAAAAAGTAGGATAATACAGAGATTCGACCCGTGGAACTGCAAAACCACACTTGTATTTTTCGGGCCTACACCAGACTATTTTCAACAGATATATTTGTGTCTGAACAATCAGGAGACACTACTGTTTTTCTTTACAGCAAAAAATGAAAAAAAGCATGATAATACAGAGAGATTTGACCCGTGGCACTGCAAAACCACAGTTGTATTTCTCGGGCCTACACCAGACTATTTTCAACAGATATATTTGTGTCTGAACAATCAGGAGACACTACTGTTTTTCTTTACAGCAAAAAATGCAAGAAAGCAGGGTGATACCAACATTTGACCCGTGGAACTGCAAAACCACACTTGTATTTTTAGGGCCTACACCAGACTATTTTCAACAGATATATTTGTGTCTGAACAATCAGGAGACACTACTGTTTTTCTTTACAGCAAAAAATACAAAAAAGCAGGATAACACAGAGATTTGACCCGTGGAACTGCAAAACCACACTTGTATTACTCGGGCCTACACCAGACCATTTTCAACAGATATATTTGTGTCTGAACAATCAGGAGACACTACTGTTTTTCTTTACAGCAAAAAATGCAAACAAGCAGGGTAATATAGAGATTTGACCCGTGGAAATGCAAAACCACACTTGTATTTCTCGGGCCTACACCAGACTATTTTCAACAGATATATTTGTGTCTGAACAATCAGGAGACACTACTGTTTTTCTTTACAGCAAAAAATGCAAAAAAGTAGGATAATACAGAGATTTGACGCGTGGATCAGCAAAACCACACTTGTATTTCTCGGGCCTACACCAGACTATTTTCAACAGATATATTTGTGTCTGAACAATCAAGAGACACTACTGTTTTTCTTTACAGCAAAAAATGCAAAAAAGCAGGATAATACAGAGAGATTTGAAACGTGGAACTGCAAAACCACTCTTGTATTTCGTGGGCCACACCAGACTATTTTCAACAGTTATATTTGTGTCTGAACAATCAGGAGACACTACTGTTTTTCTTTACAGCAAAAAATGCAAAAAAGCAGGATAATGCAGATAGATTTGACCCGTGGAACTGCAAAACCACACTTGTATTTCTCAGGCCTACACCAGACTATTTTCAACAGATATATTTGTGTCTGAGCAATCAGGAGACACTACTGTTTTTATCTTTACAGCAGAAAATGCAAAAAAGTAGGATAATACAGAGATTCGACCCGTGGAACTGCAAAATCACACTTGTATTTCTTGGGCCTACACCAGACTATTTTCAACAGATATATTTGTGTCTGAAAAATCAGGAGACACTACTGTTTTTCTTTACAGCAAAAAATGCAAAAAAGTAGGATAATACAGAGATTTGACCCGTGGAACTGCAAAACCACACTTGTATTTCTCGGGCCTACACCAGACTATTTTCAACAGATATATTTGTGTCTGAACAATCAGGAGACACTACTGATTTTCTTTACAGCAAAAAATGCAAAAAAGTAGGATAATACAGAGATTTGACCCGTGGAACTGCAAAACCACACTTGTATTTCTCGGGCCTACACCAGACTATTTTCAACAGATATATTTGTGTCTGAACAATCAGGAGACACTACTGTTTTTCTTTACAGAAAAAAAATGCAAACAAGCAGGGTAATATAGAGATTTGACCAGTGGAAATGCAAAACCACACTTGCATTTCTCGGGCCTACACCAGACTATTTTCAACAGATATATTTGTGTCTGAACAATCAGGAGACACTACTGTTTTTCTTTACAGCAAAAAATGCAAAAAAGTAGGATAATACAGAGATTTGACGCGTGGATCTGCAAAACCACACTTGAATTTCTCGAGCCTACACCAGACTATTTTCAACAGATATATTTGTGTCTGAACAATCAAGAGACACTACTGTTTTTCTTTACAGCAAAAAATGCAAAAAAGCAGGATAATACAGAGAGATTTGACCCGTGGAACTGCAAAACCTCTCTTGAATTTCTTGGGCCTACACCAGACTATTTTCAACAGATATATTTGTGTCTGAACAATCAGGAGACACTACCGTTTTTTTTTTGCAGAAAAAAATGCAAAAAGCAGGATAATGCAGATAGATTTGACCCGTGGAACTGCAAAACCACACTTGTAATTCTCAGGCCTACACCAAACTATTTTCAACAAATATATTTGTGTCTGAACAATCTGGAGACACTACTGTTTCTCTTTACAGCAAAAAATGCAAAAAAGCAGGATAATACAGAGATTTGACCCCAGGAACTGCAAAGCCACACTTGTATTTCTCGGGCCTACACCAGACTATTTTCAACAGATATATTTGTGTCTGAGCAATCAAGAGACACTACTGTTTTTCTTTACAGCAGAAAATGCAAAAAAGTAGGATAATACAAACATTTGACCCGTGGAACTGCAAAACCACACTAGCATTTCTTGGGCCTACACCAGGCTATTTTCAACAGATATATTTGTGTCTGAACAATCAAGAGACACTACTGATTTTCTTTACAGCAAAAAATGCAAAAAAGTAGGATAATACAGAGATTTGACACGTGGAACTGCAAAACCACACTTGTATTTCTCGGGCCTACACCAGAATATTATCAACAGATTAATTTGTGTCTGAACAATCAGGAGATACTACTGTTTTTCTTTACAGCAAAAAATGCAAAAAAGCATGAAAATACAGAGAGATTTGACCCGTGGCACTGCAAAACCACAGTTGTATTTCTCGGGCCTACACCAGACTATTTTCAACAGATATATTTGTGTCTGAACTATCAGGAGACACTACTGTTTTTCTTTACAGCAAAAAATGTAAGAAAGCAGGGTGATACAAACATTTGACCCTTGGAACTGCAAAACCACACTTGCATTTCTCGGGCCTACACCAGACTATTTTCAACAGATATATTTGGGTATGAACATTCAGGAGACACTACTTTTTTTCTTTACAGCAAAAAATGGAAAAAAGCAGGATAATACAGAGATTTAACCCGTGGAGCTGCAAAACCACACTTGTATTTTTAGGGCCTTCACCAGACTATTTTCAACAGATATATTTGTGTCTGAAAAATCAGGAGACACTACTGTTTTTCTTTACAGCAAAAAATACAAAAAAGCAGGATAATACAGAGATTTGACCCGTGGAACTGCAAAACCACACTTGTATTTCTCGGGCCTACACCAGACTATTTTCAACAGATATATTTGTGTCTGAACAATCAGGAGACACTACTGTTTTTCTTTACAGCAAAAAATGCAAAAAAGTAGGATAATACAGAGATTTGACGCGTGGATCTGCAAAACCACACTTGAATTTCTCGGGCCTTCACCAGACTATTTTCAACAGATATATTTGTGTCTGAACAATCAAGAGACACTACTGTTTTTCTTTACAGCAAAAAATGCAAAAAAGCAGGATAATACAGAGAGATTTGACCCGTGGAACTGCAAAACCACTCTTGTATTTCTTGGGCCTACACCAGACTATTTTCAACAGATATATTTGTGTCTGAACAATCAGGAGACACTACTGTTTTACTTTACAGCAAAAAATGCAAAAAAGCAGGATAATACAGATATTTGACCCCTGGAACTGCAAAACCACACTTGTATTTCTTGGGCTTACACCAGACTATTTTCAACAGATATATTTGTGTCTGAAAAATCAGGAGACACTACTGGTTTTCTTTACAGCAAAAAATGCAAAAAAGTAGGATAATACAGAGATTTGACCCGTGGAACTGCAAAACCACACTTGTATTTCTCGGGCCTACACCAGACTATTTTCAACAGATATATTTGTGTCTGAACAATCAGGAGACACAACTGATTTTCTTTACAGCAAAAAATGTAAAAAAGTAGGATAATACAGAGATTTGACCCGTGGAACTGCAAAACCACACTTGTATTTCTTGGGCCTACACCAGACTATTTTCAACAGATATATTTGTGTCTGAACAATCAGGAGACACTACTGTTTTTCTTTACAGCGAAATGGAAAAAAACAAGATAATACAGATATTTGACCCGAGGAAGGGCAAAACCTCACTTGTATTTCTCGGGCCTACACCAGACTATTTTCAACAGATATATTTGTGTCTGAACATTCAGGAGACACTACTTTTTTTCTTTACAGCAAAAAATGCAAAAAAGCAGGATAATACAGAGATTTAACCCGTGGAGCTGCAAAACCACACTTGTATTTTTCGGGCCTACACCAGACTATTTTCAACAGATATATTTGTGTCTGAACAATCAGGAGACACTATTGTTTTTCTTTACAGCAAAAAATGCAAAAAAGCAGGATAATACAGAGATTTGACCCGTGGAACTGCAAAACCACACTTGTATTTATCGGGCCTACACCAGACTATTTTCAACAGATATATTTGTGTCTGAACAATCAGGAGACACTACTGTTTTTCTTTACAGCAAAAAATGCAAAAAAGCAGGATAATACAGATAGATTTGACCCGTGGAACTGCAAAACCACACTTGTATTTCTCGGGCCTACACCAGACTATTTTCAACAGATATATTTGTGTCTGAACAATCAGGAGACACTACTGTTTTTCTTTACAGCAAAAAATTCAAAAAAGCAGGATAATACAGAGATTTGACCCGTGGAACTGCAAAACCACACTTGTATTTCTTGGGCCTACACCAGACTATTTTCAACAGATATATTTGTGTCTGAACAATCAGGAGACACTACTGTTTTTCTTTACAGCAAAAAATGCAAAAAAGCAGGATAATACAGTGAGATTTGACCCGTGGAACTGCAAAACCACACTTGTATTTCTCGAGCCTACACCAGACTATTTTCAACACATGTATTTTTGTCTGAACAATCAGGAGACACTACTGTTTTTCTTTACAGCAAAAAATGCAAAAAAGCAGGATAATAGAGAGATTTGACCGGAGGAACTGCAAAACCGCACTTGTATTTCTGGGCCTACACCAGACTATTTTCAACAGATATATTTGTGTCTGAACAATCAGGAGACACTACTGTTTTTGTTTACAGCAAAATATGCAAAAAAGCAGGATAATACAGAGATTTGACCCGTGGAACTGCAAAACCACACTTGTATTTCTTGGGCCTACACCAGACTATTTTCAACAGATATATTTGTGTCTGAACAATCAGGAGACACTACTGTTTTTCTTGACAGCAAAAAATGCAAAAAAGCAGGATAATACAGTGAGATTTGACCCGTGGAACTGCAAAACCACACTTGTATATCTCGGGCCTACACCAGACTATTTTCAACAGATATATTTTTTCTGAACAATCAGGAGACACTACTGTTTTTCTTTACAGCAAAAAATGCAAAAAAGCAGGATAATAGAGAGATTTGACCCGAGGAACTGCAGAACCAAACTTGTATTTCTCGGGCGTACACCAGACTATTTTCAACAGATATATTTGTGTCTGAACAATCAGGAGACACTACTGTTTTTCTTTACAGCAAAAAATTCAAAAAAGCAGGATAATACAGAGATTTGACCCGTGGAACTGCAAAACCACACTTGTATTTCTTGGGCCTACACCAGACTATTTTCAACAGATATATTTGTGTCTGAACAATCAGGAGACACTACTGTTTTTCTTTACAGCAAAAAATGCAAAAAAGCAGGATAATACAGTGAGATTTGACCCGTGGAACTGCAAAACCACACTTGCATTTCTCGAGCCTACACCAGACTATTTTCAACACATGTATTTTTGTCTGAACAATCAGGAGACACTACTGTTTTTCTTTACAGCAAAAAATGCAAAAAAGCAGGATAATAGAGAGATTTGACCGGAGGAACTGCAAAACCGCACTTGTATTTCTCGGGCCTACACCAGACTATTTTCAACAGATATATTTGTGTCTGAACAATCAGGAGACACTACTGTTTTTCTTTACAGCAAAAAATGCAAAAAAGCAGGATAATACAGAGATTTGACCCGTGGAACTGCAAAACCACACTTGTATTTCTTGGGCCTACACCAGACTATTTTCAACAGATATATTTGTGTCTGAACAATCAGGAGACACTACTGTTTTTCTTTACAGCAAAAAATGCAAAAAAGCAGGATAATACAGTGAGATTTGACCCGTGGAACTGCAAAACCACACTTGTATATCTCGGGCCTACACCAGACTATTTTCAACAGATATATTTTTTCTGAACAATCAGGAGACACTACTGTTTTTCTTTACAGCAAAAAATGCAAAAAAGCAGGATAATAGAGAGATTTGACCCGAGGAACTGCAGAACCAAACTTGTATTTCTCGGGCCTACACCAGACTATTTTCAACAGATATATTTGTGTCTGAACAATCAGGAGACACTACTGTTTTTCTTTACAGCAAAAAATTCAAAAAAGCAGGATAATACAGAGATTTGACCCGTGGAACTGCAAAACCACACTTGTATTTCTTGGGCCTACACCAGACTATTTTCAACAGATATATTTGTGTCTGAACAATCAGGAGACACTACTGTTTTTCTTTACAGCAAAAAATGCAAAAAAGCAGGATAATACAGTGAGATTTGACCCGTGGAACTGCAAAACCACACTTGCATTTCTCGAGCCTACACCAGACTATTTTCAACACATGTATTTTTGTCTGAACAATCAGGAGACACTACTGTTTTTCTTTACAGCAAAAAATGCAAAAAAGCAGGATAACACAGAGAGATTTGACCCTTTGAACTGCAAAAGCACACTTGTATTTCTCGGGCCTACACCAGACTATTTTCAACAGATATATTTGTGTCTGAACAATCAGGAGACACTACTGTTTTTCTTTACAGCAAAAAATGCAAAAAAGCAGGATAATACAGAGATTTGACCCGTGGAACTGCAAAACCACACTTGTATTTCTTGGGCCTACACCAGACTATTTTCAACAGATATATTTGTGTCTGAACAATCAGGAGACACTACTGTTTTTCTTTACAGCAAAAAATGCAAAAAAGCAGGATAATACAGTGAGATTTGACCCGTGGAACTGCAAAACCACACTTGTATATCTCGGGCCTACACCAGACTATTTTCAACAGATAGATTTTTTCTGAACAATCAGGAGACACTACTGTTTTTCTTTACAGCAAAAAATGCAAAAAAGCAGGATAATAGAGAGATTTGACCGGAGGAACTTTAAAAACCGCACTTGTATTTCTCGGGCCTACACCAGACTATTTTCAACAGATATATTTGTGTCTGAACAATCAGGAGACACTACTGTTTTTCTTTACAGCAAAAAATGCAAAAAAGCAGGATAATACAGAGATTTGACCCGTGGAACTGCAAAACCACACTTGTATTTCTTGGGCCTACACCAGACTATTTTCAACAGATATATTTGTGTCTGAACAATCAGGAGACACTACTGTTTTTCTTTACAGCAAAAAATGCAAAAAAGCAGGATAATACAGTGAGATTTGACCCGTGGAACTGCAAAACCACACTTGTATATCTCGGGCCTACACCAGACTATTTTCAACAGATAGATTTTTTCTGAACAATCAGGAGACACTACTGTTTTTCTTTACAGCAAAAAATGCAAAAAAGCAGGATAATAGAGAGATTTGACCAGAGGAACTGCAGAACCAAACTTGTATTTCTCGGGCCTACACCAGACTATTTTCAACAGATATATTTGTGTCTGAAAAATCAGGAGACACTATTGTTTTTCTTTACAGCAAAAAATGCAAAAAAGCAGGATAATACAGAGAGATTTGACCCGTGGAACTGCAAAACCACACTTGTATTTCTCGGGCCTACACCAGACTATTTTCAACAGATATATTTGTGTCTGAACAATCAGGAGACACTAATGCTTTTCTTTACTGCAAAAACTGCAAAAATGCAGGATAATACAGAGATTTGACCCGAGGAACTGCAAAACCACACTTGTATTTCTCGGGCCTACACCAGACTATTTTCAACAGATATATTTGTGTCTGAACAATCAGGAGACACTACTGTTTTTCTTTACAGTAAAAAATGCAAAAAAGTAGGATATTACAGAGATTTGACCTGTGGAACTTCAAAACGACACTTGTATTTCTGCTGAGTACACCAGACTATTTTCAACAGATATATTTGTGTCTGAACAATCAGGAGACACTACTGTTTTTCTTTACAGCAAAAATGCAAAAAAGCAGGATAATATGGAGAGATTTGACCCGTGGAACTGCAAAACCACACTTGTATTTCTCGGGCCTACACCAGACTATTTTCAACAGATATATTTGTGTCTGAGCAATCAAGAGACACTACTGTTTTTCTTTACAGCAAAAAATGCAAAAAAGCAGGATAATATAGAGAGATTTGACCCGTGGAATTGCAAAACCACACTTGTGTTTCTCTGGCCTACACCAGACTGTTTTCAATAGATATATTTGTGTCTGAACAATCAGGAGACACTACTGTTTTTCTTTACAGCAAAAAATGAAAAAAAAAACAGGATAATACAGAGAGATTTGACCCGTGGAACTGCAAAACCACACTTGTATTTCTCGGGCCTACCCCAGACTATTTTCAACAGATATATTTGTGTCTGAACAATCAGGAGACACTACTGTTTTTCTTTACAGCAAAAAATGCAAAAAAGCAGGGTAATTCAGAGATTTGACCCGTGGAACTGCAAAACCACACTTGTATTTCTTGGGCCTACACCAGACTATTTTCAACAGATGTATTTGTGTCTGAACAATCAGGAGACACTACTGTTTTTCTTTACAGAAAAAAATGCAAAAAAGCAGGATACTACAGAGATTTGACCTGTGGAACTGCAAAACGACACTTGTATTTCTGGGGCCCACACCAGACTATTTTCAACAGATATATTTGTGTCTGAACAATCAGGAGACACTACTGTTTTTCTTTACAGCAAAAAATGTAAAAAAGCAGGATAATACAGAGATTTGACCCATGGAACTGCAAAACCACACTTGTATTTCTTGGGCCTACACCAGACTATTTTCAACAGATATATTTGGGTCTGAACAATCAGGAGACACTACTGTTTTTCTTTACATGCAAAAAATGCAAAAAAGCAGGAAAATACAGAGAGATTTGTCCCGTGGAACTGCAAAACCACACTTGTATTTCTCGGGCCTACACCAGACTATTTTCAACAGATTTATTTGTGTCTGAACAATCAGGAGACACTACTGTTTTTCTTTACAGCAAAAAATGCAAAAAAGCAGGATAATACAGATAGATTTGACCCGTGGAACTGCAAAACCACACTTGTATTTCTCGGGCCTACACCAGACTATTTTCAACAGATATATTTGTGTCTGAACAATCAGGAGACACTACTGTTTTTCTTTACAGCAAAAAATGCAAAAAAGCAGGATAATACAGAGATTTGACCCGTGGAACTGCAAAACCACACTTGTATTTCTCGGGCCTACACCAGACTATTTTCAACAGATATATTTGTGTCCGAACAATCAGGAGACACTACTGTTTTTCTTTACAGCAAAAAATGCAAAAAAGCAGGATAATACAGTGAGATTTGACCCGTGGAACTGCAAAACCACACTTGTATTTCTCGAGCCTACACCAGACTATTTTCAACAAATGTATTTTTGTCTGAACAATCAGGATACACTACTGTTTTTCTTTACAGCAAAAAATGCAAAAAAGCAGGATAATAGAGAGATTTGACCGGAGGAACTGCAAAACAGCACTTGTATTTCTCGGACCTACACCAGACTATTTTCAACAGATATATTTGTGTCTGAACAATCAGGAGACACTACTGTTTTTCTTTACAGCAAAAAATGCAAAAAAGCAGGATAATACAGAGATTTGACCCGTGGAACTGCAAAACCACACTTGTATTTCTTGGGCCTACACCAGACTATTTTCAACAGATATATTTGTGTCTGAACAATCAGGAGACACTACTGTTTTTCTTTACAGCAAAAAATGCAAAAAAGCAGGATAATACAGTGAGATTTGACCCGTGGAACTGCAAAACCACACTTGTATATCTCGGGCCTACACCAGACTATTTTCAACAGATATATTTTTTCTGAACAATCAGGAGACACTAGTGTTTTTCTTTACAGCAAAAAATGCAAAAAAGCAGGATAATAGAGAGATTTGACCGGAGGAACTGCAGAACCAAACTTGTATTTCTCGGGCCTACACCAGACTATTTTCAACAGATATATTTTTTCTGAACAATCAGGAGACACTACTGTTTTTCTTTACTGCAAAATATGCAAAAATGCAGGATAATACAGAGATTTGACCCGAGGAACTGCAAAACCACACTTGTATTTCTCGGGCCTACACCAGACTATTTTCAACAGATATATTTGTGTCTGAACAATCAGGAGACACTACTGTTTTTCTTTACAGTAAAAAATGCAAATAAGCAGGATATTATAGAGATTTGACCTGTGGAACTGCAAAACCACACTTGTATTTCTGGGGCCTACACCAGACTATTTTCAACAGATATATTTGTGTCTGAGCAATCAAGAGACACTACTGTTTTTCTTTACAGCAAAAAATGCAAAAAAGCAGGATAATATAGAGAGATTTGACCCGTGGAACTGCAAAACCACACTTGTGTTTCTTGGGCCTACACCAGACTGTTTTCAATAGATATATTTGTGTCTGAACAATCAGGAGACACTACTGTTTTTCTTTACAGCAAAAAATGAAAAAAAAACAGGATAATACAGAGAGATTTGACCCGTGGAACTGCAAAACCACACTTGTATTTCTCGGGCCTACCCCAGACTATTTTCAACAGATATATTTGTGTGAACAATCAGGAGACACTACTGTTTTTCTTTACAGCAAAAAATGCAAAAAAGCAGGGTAATACAGAGAGATTTGACTCGTGAAACTGCAAAACCACACTTGTATTTCTCGGGCCTACACCAGACTATTTTCAACAGATATATTTTTTCTGAACAATCAGGAGACACTAGTTGTTAGATCCTTGCTCTTAGGTCTTTTTTCCTTTGCTGGTCACATGACCTTGTTGGCCTATTTAATCTTGCTCCGCCCTTCTGGCTTTGCTGGACTTCATTGTATATCTACTTTCTAGCTAGCCTGTGCTCTGTATCTAACTCTGTTAGTTTGCTTGGTCTACGGACCTCTATGTTCTATCTATTTTGTTTGTTCGTCTGTCTGCTACTATTTCTGTTAGGAGGTGTCCCATATTCCTCCCAGTCCTTAGTACTTGTAGGGATTCCCTCCCCACATCTATAGGTCTCCGTACAGACTAGATTAGGACTTTAGCAGGTCTGATCGCAGGATCAGGTTCCCTGTTACATCGTAGGGATTCAGCTGAGTCCTATAGTAGGGACAGATCTCCTCTCTTTCCTTAGCTTTGGTAGCAGAACATAACAGTAAGTCCAGCCTGCAAATTCTCTAAGGAAAGATTTTTTTTGTTCCATCATGGTGTCGGTTCAGGATTTGGCTAAACACCTGCAGGGACTCTCTCTGGAAGTGGCCGAGCTCCGTCAGCACGTGAGTAACTGTCCTGGAGCATATTTCTTGGAGCCTGAGGTATGTTTGCCGGATTTATTTTTTGGTGAACATCGAGAATTTTTTTTCATTTAAAAATGCTTGCTTATTGTATTTTCGTTTGAGACCCAAGTCCTCTGGGGATGAATCCCAGCGCGTAGGGTTCATAATGTCACTTTTGCGCAAAGAGCCTCAGGAGTGGGCCTTTTCTTTGCAACCTAGTGATACATGCTTCAGATCAGTGGATAGTTTTTTTTCTGCTTTAGGACTATTATATGATGATCCTGACCGTGTGGCATCAGCTGAGACTGAGTTGAGACGTTTAAAACAAGGATCAGGTAATGTGGAAAAATATTGTACTCATTTTCGTCGTTGGTCCACTCAAACAGGGTGGAACGATTCTGCTCTGAAAATTCTATTTCTTGCTGGGCTCAGTGAAAGGGTTAAAGACCTGCTAATTGCTTATCCTACACCTGAGGATTTGCAACAGGCTATGCAATTAGCTATACGGGTGTATAGAAGACTGCGTGCTAGGGTTAATGAGAGCAAATCCTCTGCTATGTCAGTTTCTGGTTATGATAATGTGTGTACTAACAGTGGTGAACCGATGGAGATTGGATCGGTGGCACCTCGCTCTCAAGAAAAAGACCGTCGTTTTTCGGAAGGCTTGTGTTTCTATTGCGGAAAATCTGGTCATTTGATTAAAGGCTGTGAGCTTCGTATGAAGAAAGAAAAAAAAATGGTCAGTCACGCCCGTATTGCCTGTTTAAATTCCAAGGGTATATTTTTAGCTGCTTCCACGATTGCGCAGGAAAAATTAATGGAATTTCGGGTGTTTGTTGATTGCGGGTCTACACTGAATGTAATTGATGGGGGATTCGTGGAAAAACTCAATTTAAAACCTGAACCTTTATCATCCCCCATTTCTGTGGTTTCTGTGGATGGCTCCCCTTTGAAGAATATTACTCTCAAGGTCAGTGAATTTCCTCTCACTATTAATGGTGTTCACCATGAGAAATTGGATTTGGTAGTGTTGAATAACTTGCCTTCTCCAGTAATATTGGGTTTGCCCTGGTTAAAATTTCACAATCCTGTACTGGATTGGTCTACCAGTGAAATTAAATCCTGGAGCCATAAATGTTATGACAAGTGTTGTAACGGGCTTATTGCAGCTTTGGATAGGGGAGAATTGCCTGTTCCTATTCAGGATTTTTGGAGAGTTTTTTCTGAGAAAGAATCGCAGGTTTTGCCTCCCCATAGAGACTATGATTGTTCTATTGAATTTGTCCCTGGAGCGACTCTTCCTAAAAGTCGTTTATTTAACCTTACTATTCCTGAGAGGAAGGCTTTGGAGGAATACATACAGACAAGTTTGGCCGCCGGTCACATTAGGCCCTCTAAGTCTCCTGTGGCGGTTGGATTTTTTTTTGTAAAAAAAAAGGACGGCGGTTTACGTCCTTGTCTGGATTTTCGTGAGATTAACAAAATTACGGGACGCAATCCTTACCCACTGCCATTGATTCCTGATCTGTTTAACCAGTTATTGGGGGCCAAGTGGTTCTCTAAAATTGACCTTAAGGGGGCATACAATCTGTTGCGCATGAAGGAGGGTGATGAATGGAAGACTGCTTTTAACACTCCTGTGGGTCATTTTGAGAATCTGGTTATGCCTTTTGGTCTTACTAATGCTCCTGCATTTTTTCAGAATCTGATTAATGACATCCTTAGACCTTTGATCGGTAAAAATGTGGTTGTGTATTTGGATGACATTTTGATTTATTCGCCAGATCTGGAGTCTCATTGGCGGAGCGTGCGTGAGGTATTACAGTTATTAATGGACAATTCGCTTTTTGCTAAGCTGGAGAAATGTGAGTTCGCTGTACAGAGAATTAGTTTTTTGGGCTACATTATCTCCAGCAAAGGTTTTGAGATGGATCCGGTTAAGGTTCAGGCTGTGCAGGAATGGCCTAGGCCTATTGGTTTGAAATCGATACAGAGGTTTTTGGGTTTCGCCAATTACTATAGAAAATTCATAAAAAATTTTTCTAGTATTGTCAAACCTCTGACTGATCTCACCAGGAAAGGTGCTGATGCGGTTCAGTGGTCTTCTGAGGCCATTGAAGCTTTTGTGTATCTCAAGGAGAGGTTCACCTCTGCTCCCATCCTTATGCAGCCTGATGTTACTAGGCCGTTTTTGGTTGAGGTTGATGCTTCCTCTGTGGGGGTTGGCGCAGTATTGTCTCAGGATAACGGGGATGGATTACATCCCTGTGCCTTTTTTTCAAAAAAATTTTCGGAGACTGAACTGAATTACGATATTGGTAATCGGGAATTATTGGCTATTAAACTCGCATTTGAACACTGGCGCCACTTCTTGGAAGGTGCGGAATTTCCCGTTCAGGTTCTTACGGATCATAAAAATCTGATATATCTTGATGCTGCCAAGCGCCTGAATGCCCGTCAGGCTAGGTGGGCACTGTTTTTCTCGCGGTTTAATTTCTCCGTTACTTACATCCCTGGTACTAAGAATGTTAAGGCAGATGCCTTGTCTCGCAGTTTTTCTCCCATAGTCGGTGCTGAGAAAGAGGAAAACATTTTACAAGAAGGTGTTGTGATAGCTGCTTTAGACTCCGTTTTGGAAGATGAGATTCTTAAAGCTCAGGAGAATGCCCCATCTAACACTCCTCATGGGAGGTTGTTTGTGCCTGGGACCTTTAGGAGAGATTTGTTTGTTGAGTGTCACGAATCTCGGTTGGCAGGTCATCCCGGAATCTCTGAGACCAAGAGACTGGTGGGTCGCAGTTTTTGGTGGCCTGGATGGCAGAAGGAAGTCATTAAGTGGGTGCGCCAATGTACTATATGTGCTAGATCTAAGTCCTCACATACTCCTGCTGCGGGGTTGCTTTGTCCTTTGGAGGTCCCCAGTGCTACTTGGACACATTTGGCTATGGACTTTATAACTGACCTTCCCCCCTCTGAGGGTTTTACTGTCATCTGGGTGGTCGTGGACCGTTTTAGCAAGATGTGTCACTTGGTTCCCTTCGTCAAACTGCCCTGCGCTAAAACTCTCGCTAAGGCCTTTGTCAAGGAAATTGTCAGACTTCATGGCGTTCCTACTGACATTGTTTCTGATAGGGGTCCTCAGTTCGTGGCTCGTTTTTGGCGTGCCTTTTGTGACAGGTTGGGAATTCATTTGTCGTTTTCGTCCGGATATCATCCTGAATCTAATGGCCAGACAGAAAGGAAAAACCAGGATGTTGAGCAGTTCTTGCGTTGTTTTGTGGCAGACAATCAAGAGGGGTGGTCTGAGTTTCTGCCACTTGCCGAATTTGCTCTGAACAATCATACATCTTCTTCTGCTGGTTGTTCGCCTTTTTTTTGTTGTTCTGGGAGACATCCGTCGTTTGGGTCGTTCTCCAAGTTGGGATCTGCCGTGCCTGAGGAGGAGAATTTTTCCGGTGATTTGGAAAGAGTTTGGACGGATGTGCGTGGTAATCTTCAGGAGGCCAACAGAAAATCTAAAGACTACTTTGATAGGAAATGACAGGAGGTTTTGTTCGCTGTTGGTGACATGGTTTGGTTGTCCTCTAGGAATCTGCGGTTGAGGATTCCTTCTAAGAAATTGGGTCCCAAGTTTGTAGGGCCCTTTAAGGTGCTTCAGGTTGTCAACCAATCTGCTGTTAGGTTGGAGGTTCCTACCTCCTGGAGAATTAATCCGGTCTTTCATGTCTCTCTGTTAAAAAAAGCTGTTGTGTCGGATGGTGACGCCTCTGCCTCTATTCCTCCGGTGGTGGAGGACGGGGAATATGAAATTTCTCGCATCCTTGACTCTAGACGGTATAGAGGTAGTTTGCAGTATCTTGTGGCCTGGAAAGGTTTCGGACCCGAGGATAACTCTTGAGTGAGGTCAGATGATGTTTCCGCGTCCAGACTTATCAGAGCGTTTCACAGGAGATTTCCTGATAAGCCTGGTCCTAGGGGATCCGGAGGATCCTCTTAGAAGGGGGGGTACTGTTAGAACCTTGCTCATAGGTCTTTTTTCCTTTGCTGGTCACATGACCTTGTTGGCCTATTTAATCCTGCTCCGCCCTTCTGGCTTTGCTGGACTTCATTGTATATCTACTTTCTAGCTAGCCTGTGCTCTGTATCTAACTCTGTTAGTTTGCTTGGTCTACGGACCTCTATGTTCTATCTATTTTGTTTGTTCGTCTGTCTGCTACTATTTCTGTTAGGAGGTGTCCCATATTCCTCCCAGTCCTTAGTACTTGTAGGGATTCCCTCCCCACATCTATAGGTCTCCGTACAGACTAGATTAGGACTTTAGCAGGTCTGATCGCAGGATCAGGTTCCCTGTTACATCGTAGGGATTCAGCTGAGTCCTATAGTAGGGACAGATCTCCTCTCTTTCCTTAGCTTTGGTAGCAGAACATAACACTAGTGTTTTTCTTTACAGCAAAAAATGCAAAAAAGCAGGATAATAGAGAGATTTGACCCGAGGAACTGCAGAACCAAACTTGTATTTCTCGGGCCTACACCAGACTATTTTCAACAGATATATTTGTGTCTGAACAATCAGGAGACACTACTGTTTTTCTTTACAGCAAAAAATGCAAAAAAGCAGGATAATACAGAGAGATTTGACTCGTGGAACTGCAAAACCACACTTGTATTTCTCGGGCCTACACCAGACTATTTTCAACAGATATATTTCTGTCTGAACAATCAGGAGACACTACTGTTTTTCTTTACTGCAAAATATGCAAAAATGCAGGATAATACAGAGATTTGACCCGAGGAACTGCAAAACCACACTTGTATTTCTCGGGCCTACACCAGAATATTTTCAACAGATATATTTGTGTCTGAACAATCAGGAGACACTACTGTTTTTCTTTACAGTAAAAAATGCAAAAAAGCAGGATATTACAGAGATTTGACCTGTGGAACTGCAAAACGACACTTGTATTTCTGGGGCCTACACCAGACTATTTTCAACAGATATATTTGTGTCTGAACAATCAGGAGACACTACTGTTTTTCTTTACAGCAAAAATGCAAAAAAGCAGGATAATATAGAGAGACTTGACCCGTGGAACTGCAAAACCACACTTGTATTTCTCGGGCCTACACCAGACTATTTTCAACAGATATATTTGTGTCTGAGCAATCAAGAGACACTACTGTTTTTCTTTACAGCAAAAAATGCAAAAAAGCAGGATAATATAGAGAGATTTGACCCGTGGAACTGCAAAACCACACTTGTATTTCTCGGGCCTACACCAGACTATTTTCAACAGATATATTTGTGTCTGAACAATCAGGAGACACTACTGTTTTTCTTTACAGCAAAAAATGCAAACAAGCAGAGTAATATAGAGATTTGACCCGTGGAAATGCAAAACCACACTTGTATTTCTCGGGCCTACACCAGACTATTTTCAACAGATATATTTGTGTCTGAACAATCAGGAGACACTACTGTTTTTCTTTACAGCAAAAAATGCAAAAAAGTAGGATAATACAGAGATTTGACGCGTGGATCAGCAAAACCACACTTGTATTTCTCGGGCCTACACCAGACTATTTTCAACAGATATATTTGTGTCTGAACAATCAAGAGACACTACTGTTTTTCTTTACAGCAAAAAATGCAAAAAAGCAGGATAATACAGACAGATTTGACCCGTGGAACTGCAAAACCACTCTTGTATTTCTTGGGCCTACACCAGACTATTTTCAACAGATATATTTGTGTCTGAACAATCAGGAGACACTACTGTTTTTCTTTAGAGCAAAAAATGCAAAAAAGCAGGATAATGCAGATAGATTTGACCCGTGGAACTGCAAAACCACACTTGTATTTCTCAGGCCTACACCAGACTATTTTCAACAGATATATTTGTGTCTGAACAATCTGGAGACACTACTGTTTTACTTTACAGCAAAAAATGCAAAAAAGCAGGATAATACAGAGATTTGACCCCTGGAACTGCAAAGGCACACTTGTATTTCTCGGGCCTACACCAGACTATTTTCAACAGATATATTTGTGTCTGAGCAATCAGGAGACACTACTGTTTTTTTTTACAGCAGAAAATGCAAAAAAGTAGGATAATACAGAGATTCGACCCGTGGAACTGCAAAATCACACTTGTATTTTTTGGGCCTACACCAGACTATTTTCAACAGATATATTTGTGTCTGAGCAATCAGGAGACACTACTGTTTTTCTTTACAGCAGAAAATGCAAAAAAGTAGGATAATACAGAGATTCGACCCGTGGAACTGCAACACCACACTTGTATTTTTAGGGCCTACACCAGACTATTTTCAACAGATATATTTGTGTCTGAACAATCAGGAGACACTACTGTTTTTCTTTACAGCAAAAAATACAAAAAAGCAGGATAATACAGAGATTTGACCCGTGGAACTGCAAAACCACACTTGTATTTCTCCGGCCTACACCAGACTATTTTCAACAGATATATTTGTGTCTGAGCAATCAGGAGACACTACTGTTTTTCTTTACTGTAAAATATGCAAAAATGCAGGATAATACAGAGATTTGACCCGAGGAACTGCAAAACCACACTTGTATTTCTCGGGCCTACACCAGACTATTTTCAACAGATATATTTGTGTCTGAACAATCAGGAGACACTACTGTTTTTCTTTACAGCAAAAAATGCAAAAAAGCAGGATAATACAGAGATTTGACCTGTGGAACTGCAAAACCACACTTGTATTTCTTGGGCCTACACCAGACTATTTTCAACAGATATATTTGTGTCTGAACAATCAGGAGACACTACTGTTTTTCTTTACAGCAAAAAATGCAAAAAAGCAGGATAATACAGTGAGATTTGACCCGTGGAACTGCAAAACCACACTTGTATATCTAGGGCCTACACCAGACTATTTTCAACAGATATATTTTTTCTGAACAATCAGGAGACACTAGTGTTTTTCTTTACAGTAAAAAATGCAAAAAAGCAGGATAATAGAGAGATTTGACTCGAGGAACTGCAGAACGAAACTTGTATTTCTCGGGCCTACACCAGACTATTTTTAACAGATATATTTGTGTCTGAACTATCAGGAGACACTACTGTTTTTCTTTACAGCGAAATGGAAAAAAACAAGATAATACAGATATTTGACCCGAGGAAGTGAAAACCTCACTTGTATTTCTCGGGCCTACACCAGACTCTTTTCAACAGATATATTTGTGTCTGAACAATCAGGAGACACTACTGTATTTCTTTACAGCAAAAAATGAAAAAAAGCAGGATAATACAGATAGATTTGACCCGTGGCACTGCAAAACCACAGTTGTATTTTTCGGGCCTACACCAGACTATTTTCAACAGATATATTTGTGTCTGAACAATCAGGAGACACTACTGTTTTTCTTTACAGCAAAAAATGCAAGAAAGCAGGGTAATACAAACATTTGACCCGTGGAACTGCAAAACCACACTTGAATTTCTTGGGTCTACACCAGGCTATTTTCAACAGATATATTTGTGTCTGAACAATCAAGAGACACTACTGATTTTCTTTACAGCAAAAAATGCAAAAAAGTAGGATAATACAGAGATTTGACACGTGGAACTCCAAAACCACACTTGTATTTCTGGGGCCTACACCAGACTATTATCAACAGATATATTTGTATCTGAACAGTCAGGAGATAATACTGTTTTTCTTTACAGCAAAAAGTGCAAAAAAGCATGATAATACAGAGAGATTTGACCCGTGGCACTGCAAAACCACAGTTGTATTTCTCGGGCCTACACCAGACTATTTTCAACAGATATATTTGTGTCTGAACAGTCAGGAGACACTACTGTTTTTCTTTACAGCAAAAAATGCAAGAAAGCAGGGTGATACAGAGATTTGACCCGTGGAACTGCAAAACCACACTTGTATTTTTAGGGCCTACACCAGACTATTTTCAACAGATATATTTGTGTCTGAACAATCAGGAGACACTACTGTTTTTCTTTACAGCAAAAAATACAAAAAAGCAGGATAATACAGAGATTTGACCCGTGGAACTGCAAAACCACACTTGTATTTCTCGGGCCTACACCAGACCATTTTCAACAGATATATTTGTGTCTGAACAATCAGGAGACACTACTGTTTTTCTTTACAGCAAAAAATGCAAACAAGCAGAGTAATATAGAGATTTGACCCGTGGAAATTCAAAACCACACTTGTATTTCTCAGGCCTACACCAGACTATTTTCAACAGATATATTTGTGTCTGAATAATCAGGAGACACTACTGTTTTTCTTTACAGCAAAAAATGCAAAAAAGTAGGATAATACAGAGATTTGACGCGTGGATCAGCAAAACCACACTTGTATTTCTCGGGCCTACACCAGACTATTTTCAACAGATATATTTGTGTCTGAACAATCAAGAGACACTACTGTTTTTCTTTACAGCAAAAAATACAAAAAAGCAGGATAATACAGACAGATTTGACCCGTGTAACTGCAAAACCACTCTTGTATTTCTTGGGCCTACACCAGACTATTTTCAACAGATATATTTGTGTCTGAACAATCAGGAGACACTACTGTTTTTCTTTACAGCAAAAAATGCAAAAAAGCAGGATAATGCAGATAGATTTGACCCGTGGAACTGCAAAACCACACTTGTATTTCTCAGGCCTACACCAGACTATTTTCAACAGATATATTTGTGTCTGAACAATCTGGAGACACTACTGTTTTACTTTACAGCAAAAAATGCAAAAAAGCAGGATAATACAGAGATTTGACCCCTGGAACTGCAAAGCCACACTTGTATTTCTCGGGCCTACACCAGACTATTTTCAACAGATATATTTGTGTCTGAGCAATCAGGAGACACTACTGTTTTTCTTTACAGCAGAAAATGCAAAAAAGTAGGATAATACAGAGATTCGACCCGTGGAACTGCAAAATCACACTTGTATTTTTTGGGCCTACACCAGACTATTTTCAACAGATATATTTGTGTCTGAGCAATCAGGAGACACTACTGTTTTTCTTTACAGCAAAAAATGAAAAAAAGCATGATAATACAGAGAGATTTGACCCGAGGAACTGCAAAACCACACTTGTATTTTTAGGGCCTACACCAGACTATTTTCAACAGATATATTTGTGTCTGAACAATCAGGAGACACTACTGTTTTTCTTTACAGCAAAAAATACAAAAAAGCAGGATAATACAGAGATTTGACCCGTGGAACTGCAAAACCACACTTGTATTACTCGGGCCTACACCAGACCATTTTCAACAGATATATTTGTGTCTGAACAATCAGGAGACACTACTGTTTTTCTTTACAGCAAAAAATGCAAACAAGCAGGGTAATATAGAGATTTGACCCGTGGAAATGCAAAACCACACTTGTATTTCTCGGGCCTACACCAGACTATTTTCAACAGATATATTTGTGTCTGAACAATCAGGAGACACTACTGTTTTTCTTTACAGCAAAAAATGCAAAAAAGTAGGATAATACAGAGATTTGACCCATGGAACTGCAAAACCACACTTGTATTTCTCGGGCCTACACCAGACTATTTTCAACAGATATGTTTGTGTTTGAACAATCAGGAGACACTACTGTTTTTCTTTACAGCGAAATGGAAAAAAACAAGATAATACAGATATTTGACCCGAGGAAGGGCAAAACCTCACTTGTATTTCTCGGGCCTACACCAGACTATTTTCAACAGATATATTTGTGTCTGAACAATCAGGAGACACGACTGTTTTTCATTACAGCAAAAAATGCAAAAAAGCAGGATAATGCAGATAGATTTGACCTGTGGAACTGCAAAACCACACTTGTATTTCTCAGGCCTACACCAGACTATTTTCAACAGATATATTTGTGTCTAAACAATCAGGAGACACTACTGTTTTTCTTTACAGCAAAAAATGCATAAAAGCAGGATAATACAGAGATTTGACTCCTGGAACTGCAAAGCCACACTTGTATTTCTCGGGCCTACACCAGACTATTTTCAACAGATATATTTGTGTCTGAGCAATCAGGAGACACTACTGTTTTTCTTTACAGCAGAAAATGAAAAAAAAGTAGGATAATACAGAGATTCGACCCGAGGAACTGCAAAACCACACTTGTATTTCTTGTGCCTACACCAGACTATTTTCAACAGATATATTTGTGTCTGAACAATCAGGAGACACTACTGGTTTTCTTTACAGCAAAAAATGCAAAAAAGTAGGATAATACAGAGATTTGACCCGTGGAACTGCAAAACCACACTTGTATTTCTCGGGCCTACACCAGACTATTTTCAACAGATATATTTGTGTCTGAACAATCAGGAGACACTACTGATTTTCTTTACAGCAAAAAATGCAAAAAAGTAGGATAATAAAAAGATTTGACCCGTGGAACTGCAAAACCACACTTGTATTTCTCGGGCCTACAACAGACTATTTTAAACAGATATATTTGTGTCTGAACAATCAGGAGACACTACTGTTTTTCTTTACAGCGAAATGGAAAAAAACAAGATAATACAGATATTTGACCCGAGAAAGTGCAAAACCTCATTTGTATTTCTCGGGCCTACATCAGACTATTTTCAACAGATATATTTGTGTCTGAACAATCAGGAGACACTACTGTTTTTCTTTACAGCAAAAAATGAAAAAAAAGCAGGATAATACAGATAGATTTTACCCGTGGCACTGCAAAATCACAGTTGTATTTCTCGGGCTTACACCAGACTATTTTCAACAGATATATTTGTGTCTGAACAATCAGGAGACACTACTGTTTTTCTTTACAGCAAAAAATGCAAGAAAGCAGGGTAATACAGAGATTTGACGCGTGGATCTGCAAATCCACACTTGAATTTCTCGAGCCTACACCAGACTATTTTCAACAGATATATTTGTGTCTGAACAATCTGGAGACACTACTGTTTTTCTTTACAGCAAAAAATGCAAAAAAGAAGGATAATACAGAGATTTGACCCCTGGAACTGTATAGCCACACTTGTATTTCTCGGGCCTACCCCAGACTATTTTCAACAGATATATTTGTGTCTGAGCAATCAGGAGACACTACTGTTTTTCTTTACAGCAGAAAATGCAAAAAAGTAGGATAATGCAGAGATTCGACCCGTGGAACTGCAAAACCACACTTGTATTTCTCAGGCCTACATTAGACTATTTTCAACAGATATATTTGTGTCTGAACAATCAGGAGACACTACTGTTTTTCTTTACAGCAAAAAATGCAAAAAAAGCAGGATAATACAGAGATTTGACCCCTGGAACTGTATAGCCACACTTGTATTTCTCGGGCCTACCCCAGACTATTTTCAACAGATATATTTGTGTCTGAGCAATCAGGAGACACTACTGTTTTTCTTTACAGCAGAAAATGCAAAAAAGTAGGATAATGCAGAGATTCGACCCGTGGAACTGCAAAACCACACTTGTATTTCTTGTGCCTACACCAGACTACTTTCAACAGATATATTTGTGTCTGAACAATCAGGAGACACTACTGATTTTCTTTACAGCAAAAAAATGCAAAAAAGTAGGATAATACAGAGATTCGACCCGTGGAACTGCAAAACCACACTTGTATTTCTCGGGCCTACACCAGACTATTTTCAACAGATATATTTGTGTCTGAAAAACTAGGAGACACTACTGTTTTTCTTTACAGCAAAAAATGCAAAAAAGCAGGATAATACAGAGATTTGACCCGTGGAACTGCAAAACCACACTTGTATTTCTCGGGCCTACACCAGACTATTTTCAACAGATATATTTGTGTCTGAACAATCAGGAGACACTACTGTTTTTCTTTACAGAAAAAAATGCAAACAAGCAGGGTAATATAGAGATTTGACCCGTGGAAATGCAAAACCACACTTGTATTTCTCGGGCCTACACCAGACTATTTTCAACAGATATATTTGTGTCTGAACAATCAGGAGACACTACTGTTTTTCTTTACAGCAAAAAATGCAAAAAAGTAGGATAATACAGAGATTTGACGCGTGGATCTGCAAATCCACACTTGAATTTCTCGAGCCTACACCAGACTATTTTCAACAGATATATTTGTGTCTGAACAATTAGGAGACACTACTGTTTTTCTTTACAGCAAAAAATGCAAACAAGCAGGGTAATATAGAGATTTGACCCGTGGAAATGCAAAACCACACTTGTATTTCTCGGGCCTACACCAGACTATTTTCAACAGATATATTTGTGTCTGAACAATCAGGAGACACTACTGTTTTTCTTTACAGCAAAAAATGCAAAAAAGTAGGATAATACAGAGATTTGATGCGTGGATCTGCAAAACCAAACTTGAATTTCTCGGGCCTTCACCAGACTATTTTCAACAAATATATTTGTGTCTGAACAATCAAGAGACACTCCTGTTTTTCTTTACAGCAAAAAATGCAAAAAAGCCGGATAATACAGAGAGATTTGACCTGTGGAACTGCAAAACCACTCTTGTATTTCTTGGGCCTACACCAGACTATTTTCAACAGATATATTTGTGTCTGAACAATCAGGAGACACTACTGTTTTTCTTTACAGCAAAAAATGCAAAAAAGCAGGATAATGCAGATAGATTTGACCCGTGGAACTGCAAAACCACACTTGTATTTCTCATTCCTACACCAGACTATTTTCAACAGATATATTTGTGTCTGAACAATCAAGAGACACTACTGTTTTTCTTTACAGCAAAAAATGCAAAAAAGCAAGATAATACAGAGAGATTTGACCCGTGGAACTGCAAAACCACTCTTGTATTTCTTGGGCCTACACCAGACTATTTTCAACAGATATATTTGTGTCTGAACAATCAGGAGACACTACTGTTTTTCTTTACAGCAAAAAATGCAAAAAAGCAGGATAATACAGAGATTTGACCCGTGGAACTGCAAAACCACACTTGTATTTCTCGGGCCTACACCAGACTATTTTCAACAGATATATTTGTGTCTGAACAATCAGGAGACACTACTGTTTTTCTTTACAGAAAAAAATGCAAACAAGCAGGGTAATATAGAGATTTGACCCGTGGAAATGCAAAACCACACTTGTATTTCTCGGGCCTACACCAGACTATTTTCAACAGATATATTTGTGTCTGAACAATCAGGAGACACTACTGTTTTTCTTTACAGCAAAAAATGCAAAAAAGTAGGATAATACAGAGATTTGACGCGTGGATCTGCAAATCCACACTTGAATTTCTCGAGCCTACACCAGACTATTTTCAACAGATATATTTGTGTCTGAACAATTAGGAGACACTACTGTTTTTCTTTACAGCAAAAAATGCAAACAAGCAGGGTAATATAGAGATTTGACCCGTGGAAATGCAAAACCACACTTGTATTTCTCGGGCCTACACCAGACTATTTTCAACAGATATATTTGTGTCTGAACAATCAGGAGACACTACTGTTTTTCTTTACAGCAAAAAATGCAAAAAAGTAGGATAATACAGAGATTTGATGCGTGGATCTGCAAAACCAAACTTGAATTTCTCGGGCCTTCACCAGACTATTTTCAACAAATATATTTGTGTCTGAACAATCAAGAGACACTACTGTTTTTCTTTACAGCAAAAAATGCAAAAAAGCCGGATAATACAGAGAGATTTGACCTGTGGAACTGCAAAACCACTCTTGTATTTCTTGGGCCTACACCAGACTATTTTCAACAGATATATTTGTGTCTGAACAATCAGGAGACACTACTGTTTTTCTTTACAGCAAAAAATGCAAAAAAGCAGGATAATGCAGATAGATTTGACCCGTGGAACTGCAAAACCACACTTGTATTTCTCATTCCTACACCAGACTATTTTCAACAGATATATTCGTGTCTGAACAATCAGGAGACACTACTGTTTTACTTTACAGCAAAAAATGCAAAAAAGCAGGATAATACAGAGATTTGACCCCTGGAACTGCAAAACCACACTTGTATTTCTTGGGCTTACACCAGACTATTTTCAACAGATATATTTGTGTCTGAAAAATCAGGAGACACTACTGGTTTTCTTCACAGCAAAAAATGCAAAAAAGTAGGATAATACAGAGATTTGACCCGTGGAACTGCAAAACCACACTTGTATTTCTCGGGCCTACACCAGACTATTTTCAACAGATATATTTGTGTCTGAACATTCAGGAGACACTACTTTTTTTCTTTACAGCAAAAAATGCAAAAAAGCAGGATAATATAGAGATTTAACCCGTGGAGCTGCAAAACCACACTTGTATTTTTCGGGCCTACACCAGACTATTTTCAACAGATATATTTGTGTCTGAACAATCAGGAGACACTACTGTTTTTCTTTACAGCAAAAAATGCAAAAAAGCAGGATAATACAGAGATTTGACCCGTGGAACTGCAAAACCACACTTGTATTTCTCGGGCCTACACCAGACTATTTTCAACAGATATATTTGTGTCTGAACAATCAGGAGACACTACTGTTTTTCTTTACAGAAAAACATGCAAACAAGCAGGGTAATATAGAGATTTGACCCGTGGAAATGCAAAACCACACTTGTATTTCTCGGGCCTACACCAGACTATTTTCAACAGATATATTTGTGTCTGAACAATCAGGAGACACTACTGTTTTTCTTTACAGCAAAAAATGCAAAAAAGTAGGATAATACAGAGATTTGACGCGTGGATCTGCAAATCCACACTTGAATTTCTCGAGCCTACACCAGACTATTTTCAACAGATATATTTGTGTTTGAACAATCTGGAGACACTACTGTTTTTCTTTACAGCAAAAAATGCAAAAAAGCAGGATAATACAGAGATTTGACCCGTGGAACTGCAAAACCACACTTGTATTTCTCAGGCCTACATTAGACTATTTTCAACAGATATATTTGTGTCTGAACAATCAGGAGACACTACTGTTTTTCTTTACAGCAAAAAATGCAAAAAAAGCAGGATAATACAGAGATTTGACCCCTGGAACTGTATAGCCACACTTGTATTTCTCGGGCCTACCCCAGACTATTTTCAACAGATATATTTGTGTCTGAGCAATCAGGAGACACTACTGTTTTTCTTTACAGCAGAAAATGCAAAAAAGTAGGATAATGCAGAGATTCGACCCGTGGAACTGCAAAACCACACTTGTATTTCTCGGGCCTACACCAGACTATTTTCAACAGATATATTTGTGTCTGAACAATCAGGAGACACTACTGTTTTTCTTTACAGCAAAAAAAGCAAAAAAGTAGGATAATACAGAGATTTGACGCGTGGATCTGCAAATCCACACTTGAATTTCTCGAGCCTACACCAGACTATTTTCAACAGATATATTTGTGTCTGAACAATCTGGAGACACTACTGTTTTTCTTTACAGCAAAAAATGCAAAAAAGCAGGATAATACAGAGATTTGACCCCTGGAACTGCAAAGCCACACTTGTATTTCTCGGGCCTACACCAGACTATTTTCAACAGATATATTTGTGTCTGAGCAATCAGGAGACACTACTGTTTTTCTTTACAGCAGAAAATGCAAAAAAGTAGGATAATGCAGAGATTCGACCCGTGGAACTGCAAAACCACACTTGTATTTCTTGTGCCTACACCAGACTACTTTCAACAGATATATTTGTGTCTGAACAATCAGGAGACACTGCTGATTTTCTTTACAGCAAAAAATGCAAAAAAGTAGGATAATACAGAGATTCGACCCGTGGAACTGCAAAACCACACTTGTATTTCTCGGGCCTACACCAGACTATTTTCAACAAATATATTTGTGTCTGAAAAATTAGGAGACACTACTGTTTTTCTTTACAGCAAAAAATGCAAACAAGCAGGATAATATAGAGATTTGACCCGTGGAAATCCAAAACCACACTTGTATTTCTCGGGCCTACACCAGACTATTTTCAACAGATATATTTGTGTCTGAACAATCAGGAGACACTACTGTTTTTCTTTACAGCAAAAAATGCAAAAAAGTAGGATAATACAGAGATTTGATGCGTGGATCTGCAAAACCACACTTGAATTTCTCGGGCCTTCACCAGACTATTTTCAACAGATATATTTGTGTCTGAACAATCAAGAGACACTACTGTTTTTCTTTACAGCAAAAAATGCAAAAAAGCAGGATAATACAGAGAGATTTGACCCGTGGAACTGCAAAACCACTCTTGTATTTCTTGGGCCTACACCAGACTATTTTCAACAGATATATTTGTGTCTGAACATTCAGGAGACACTACTGTTTTTCTTTACAGCAAAAAATGCAAAAAAGCAGGATAATGCAGATAGATTTGACCCGTGGAACTGCAAAACCACACTTTTATTTCTCAGGCCTACACCAGACTATTTTCAACAGATATATTTGTGTCTGAACAATCAGGAGACACTACTCTTTTACTTTACAGCAAAAAATGCAAAAAAGCAGGATAATACAGAGATTTAACCCGTGGAGCTGCAAAACCACACTTGTATTTTTCGGGCCTACACCAGACTATTTTCAACAGATATATTTGTGTCTGAACAATCAGGAGACACTACTGTTTTTCTTTACAGCAAAAAATGCAAAAAAGCAGGATAATACAGAGATTTGACCCGTGGAACTGCAAAACCACACTTGTATTTATCGGGCCTACACCAGACTATTTTCAACAGATATATTTGTGTCTGAACAATCAGGAGACACTACTGTTTTTCTTTACAGAAAAAAATGCAAACAAGCAGGGTAATATAGAGATTTGACCCGTGGAAATGCAAAACCACACTTGTATTTCTCGGGCCTACACCAGACTATTTTCAACAGATATATTTGTGTCTGAACAATCAGGAGACACTACTGTTTTTCTTTACAGCAAAAAATGCAAAAAAGTAGGATAATACAGAGATTTGACGCATGGATCTGCAAATCCACACTTGAATTTCTCGAGCCTACACCAGACTATTTTCAACAGATATATTTGTGTCTGAACAATCTGGAGACACTACTGTTTTTCTTTACAGCAAAAAATGCAAAAAAGCAGGATAATACAGAGATTTGACCCCTGGAACTGCAAAGCCACACTTGTATTTCTCGGGCCTACACCAGACTATTTTCAACAGATATATTTGTGTCTGAGCAATCAGGAGACACTACTGTTTTTCTTTACAGCAGAAAATGCAAAAAAGTAGGATAATACAGAGATTCGACCCGTGGAACTGCAAAACCACACTTGTATTTCTTGGGCCTACACCAGACTATTTTCAACAGATATATTTGTGTCTGAACAGTCAGGAGACACTACTGTTTCTCTTTACAGCAAAAAATGCAAAAAAGTAGGATAATACAGAGATTTGACCCGTGGAACTGCAAAACCACACTTGTATTTCTCGGGCCTACACCAGACTATTTTCAACAGATATATTTGTGTCTGAACAATCAGGAGACACTACTGATTTTCTTTACAGCAAAAAATGCAAAAAAGTAGGATAATACAGAGATTTGACCCGTGGAACTGCAAAACCACACTTGTATTTCTCGGGCCTACACCAGACTATTTTCAACAGATATATTTGTGTCTGAACATTCAGGAGACACTACTTTTTTTCTTTACAGCAAAAAATGCAAAAAAGCAGGATAATATAGAGATTTAACCCGTGGAGCTGCAAAACCACACTTGTATTTTTCGGGCCTACACCAGACTATTTTGAACAGATATATTTGTGTCTGAACAATCAGGAGACACTACTGTTTTTCTTTACAGCAAAAAATGCAAAAAAGCAGGATAATACAGAGATTTGACCCGTGGAACTGCAAAACCACACTTGTATTTCTCGGGCCTACACCAGACTATTTTCAACAGATATATTTGTGTCTGAACAATCAGGAGACACTACTGTTTTTCTTTACAGAAAAACATGCAAACAAGCAGGGTAATATAGAGATTTGACCCGTGGAAATGCAAAACCACACTTGTATTTCTCGGGCCTACACCAGACTATTTTCAACAGATATATTTGTGTCTGAACAATCAGGAGACACTACTGTTTTTCTTTACAGCAAAAAATGCAAAAAAGTAGGATAATACAGAGATTTGACGCGTGGATCTGCAAATCCACACTTGAATTTCTCGAGCCTACACCAGACTATTTTCAACAGATATATTTGTGTCTGAACAATCTGGGGACACTACTGTTTTTCTTTACAGCAAAAAATGCAAAAAAGCAGGATAATACAGAGATTTGACCCGTGGAACTGCAAAACCACACTTGTATTTCTCGGGCCTACCCCAGACTATTTTCAACAGATATATTTGTGTCTGATCAATCAGGAGACACTACTGTTTTTCTTTACAGCAGAAAATGCAAAAAAGTAGGATAATGCAGAGATTCGACCCGTGGAACTGCAAAACCACACTTGTATTTCTTGTGCCTACACCAGGCTACTTTCAACAGATATATTTGTGTCTGAACAATCAGGAGACACTACTGATTTTCTTTACAGCAAAAAATGCAAAAAAGTAGGATAATACAGAGATTCGACCCGTGGAACTGCAAAACCACACTTGTATTTCTCGGGCCTACACCAGACTATTTTCAACAGATATATTTGTGTCTGAAAAATTAGGAGACACTACTGTTTTTCTTTACAGCAAAAAATGCAAACAAGCAGGGTAATATAGAGATTTTGTTAGAACCTTGCTGTTAGTTTTTTTTTCCTTTGCTGGTCACATGACCTTGTTGGCCTATTTAATCCTGCTCCGCCCTTCTGGCTTTGCTGGACTTCATTGTATATCTACTTTCTAGCTAGCCTGTGCTCTGTATCTAACTCTGTTAGTTTGCTTGGTCTACGGACCTCTATGTTCTATCTATTTTGTTTGTTCGTCTGTCTGCTACTATTTCTGTTAGGAGGTGTCCCATATTCCTCCCAGTCCTTAGTACTTGTAGGGATTCCCTCCCCAAATCTATAGGTCTCCGTACAGACTAGATTAGGACTTTAGCAGGTCTGATCGCAGGATCAGGTTCCCTGTTACATCGTAGGGATTCAGCTGAGTCTTATAGTAGGGACAGATCTCCTCTCTTTCCTTAGCTTTGGTAGCAGAACATAACAGTAAGTCCAGCCTGTAAATTCTCTAAGGAAAGATTTTTTTTTTTTGTTCCATCATGGTGTCGGTTCAGGATTTGGCTAAACACCTGCAGGGACTCTCTCTGGAAGTGGCCGAGCTCCGTCAGCACGTGAGTAACTGTCCTGGAGCATATTTCTTGGAGCCTAAGGTATGTTTGCCGGATTTATTTTTTGGTGAACATCGAGAATTTTTTTCATTTAAAAATGCTTGCTTATTGTATTTTCGTTTGAGACCCAAGTCCTCTGGGGATGAATCCCAGCGCGTAGGGTTCATTATGTCACTTTTGCGCAAAGAGCCTCAGGAGTGGGCCTTTTCTTTGCAACCTAGTGATACATGCTTCAGATCAGTGGATAGTTTTTTTTCTGCTTTAGGACTATTATATGATGATCCTGACCGTGTGGCATCAGCTGAGACTGAGTTGAGACGTTTAAAACAAGGATCAGGTAATATGGAAAAATATTGTACACATTTTCGTCGTTGGTCCACTCAAACAGGGTGGAACGATTCTGCTCTGAAAAGTCTATTTCTTGCTGGGCTCAGTGAAAAGGTTAAAGACCTGCTAATTGCTTATCCTACACCTGAGGATTTGCAACAGGCTATGCAATTAGCTATACGGGTGGATAGAAGACTGCGTGCTAGGGTTAATGAGAGCAAATCCTCTGCTATGTCAGTTTCTGGTTATGATAATGTGTGTACTAACAGTGGTGAACCGATGGAGATTGGATCGGTGGCACCTCGCTCTCAAGAAAAACACCGTCGTTTTTCAGAAGGCTTGTGTTTCTATTGCGGGAAATCTGGTCATTTGATTAAAGGCTGTGAGCTTCGTATGAAGAAAGAAAAAAAAATGGTCAGTCACGCCCGTATTGCCTGTTTAAATTCCAAGGGTATATTTTTAGCTGCTTCCACGATTGCTCAGGAAAAATTAATGGAATTTCGGGTGTTTGTTGATTGCGGGTCTACACTGAATGTTATTGATGGGGGATTCGTGGAAAAACTCAATTTAAAACCTGAACCTTTATCATTCCCCATTGCTGTGGTTTCTGTGGATGGCTCCCCTTTGAAAGATATTACTCTCAAGGTCTGTGAATTTCCTCTCACTATTAATGGTGTTCACCATGAGAAATTGGATTTGGTAGTTTTGAATAACTTGCCTTCTCCAGTAATATTGGGTTTGCCCTGGTTAAAATTTCACAATCCTGTACTGGATTGGTCTACCAGTGAAATTAAATCCTGGAGCCATAAATGTTATGACAAGTGTTGTAACGGGCGTATTGCAGCTTTGGATAGGGGAGAATTGCCTGTTCCTATTCAGGATTTTTGGAGAGTTTTTTCTGAGAAAGAATCACAGGTTTTGCCTCCCCATAGAGACTATGATTGTTCTATTGAATTTGTCCCTGGAGCGACTCTTCCTAAAAGTCGTTTATTTAACCTTACTATTCCTGAGAGGAAGGCTTTGGAGGAATACATACAGACAAGTTTGGCCGCCGGTCACATTAGGCCCTCTAAGTCTCCTGTGGCGGTTGGATTTTTTTTTGTAAAAAAAAAGGACGGCGGTTTACGTCCTTGTCTGGATTTTCGTGAGATTAACAAAATTACGGTACGCAATCCTTACCCACTGCCATTGATTCCTGATCTGTTTAACCAGTTATTGGGGGCCAAGTGGTTCTCTAAAATTGACCTTAAGGGGGCATACAATCTGTTGCGCATGAAGGAGGGTGATGAATGGAAGACTGCTTTTAACACTCCTGTGGGTCATTTTGAGAATCTGGTTATGCCTTTTGGTCTTACTAATGCTCCTGCATTTTTTCAGAATCTGATTAATGACATCCTTAGACCTTTGATCGGTAAAAATGTGGTTGTGTATTTGGATGACATTTTGATTTATTCGCCAGATCTGGAGTCTCATTGGCGGAGCGTGCGTGAGGTATTACAGTTATTAATGGACAATTCGCTTTTTGCTAAGCTGGAGAAATGTGAGTTCGCTGTACAGAGAATTAGTTTTTTGGGCTACATTATCTCCAGCAAAGGTTTTGAGATGGATCCGGTTAAGGTTCAGGCTGTGCAGGAATGGCCTAGGCCTATTGGTTTGAAATCGATACAGAGGTTTTTGGGTTTCGCCAATTACTATAGAAAATTCATAAAAAATTTTTCTAGTATTGTCAAACCTCTGACTGATCTCACCAGGAAAGGTGCTGATGCGGTTCAGTGGTCTTCTGAGGCCATTGAAGCTTTTGTGTATCTCAAGGAGAGGTTCACCTCTGCTCCCATCCTTATGCAGCCTGATGTTACTAGGCCGTTTTTGGTTGAGGTTGATGCTTCCTCTGTGGGGGTTGGCGCAGTATTGTCTCAGGATAACGGGGATGGATTACATCCCTGTGCATTTTTTTCAAAAAAATTTTCGGAGACTGAATTGAATTACGATATTGGTAATCGGGAATTATTGGCTATTAAACTCGCATTTGAACACTGGCGCCACTTCTTGGAAGGTGCGGAATTTCCCGTTCAGGTTCTTACGGATCATAAAAATCTGATATATCTTGACGCTGCCAAGCGCCTGAATGCCCGTCAGGCTAGGTGGGCACTGTTTTTCTCGCGGTTTAATTTCTCCGTTACTTACATCCCTGGTACTAAGAATGTTAAGGCGGATGCCTTGTCTCGCAGTTTTTCTCCCATAGTCGGTGCTGAGAAAGAGGAAAACATTTTACAAGAAGGTGTTGTGATAGCTGCTTTAGACTCCGTTTTGGAAGATGAGATTCTTAAAGCTCAGGAGAATGCCCCATCTAACACTCCTCATGGGAGGTTGTTTGTGCCTGGGACCTTTAGGAGAGATTTGTTTGTTGAGTGTCATGAATCTCTGTTGGCAGGTCATCCCGGAATCTCTGAGACCAAGAGACTGGTGGGTCGCAGTTTTTGGTGGCCTGGATGGCAGAAGGAAGTCATTAAGTGGGTGCGCCAATGTACTATATGTGCTAGATCTAAGTCCTCACATACTCCTGCTGCGGGGTTGCTTTGTCCTTTGGAGGTCCCCAGTGCTCCTTGGACACATTTGGCTATGGACTTTATAACTGACCTTCCCCCCTCTGAGGGTTTTACTGTCATCTGGGTGGTCGTGGACCGTTTTAGCAAGATGTGTCACTTGGTTCCCTTCGTCAAACTGCCCTGCGCTAAAACTCTCGCTAAGGCCTTTGTCAAGGAAATTGTCAGACTTCATGGCGTTCCTACTGACATTGTTTCTGATAGGGGTCCTCAGTTCGTGGCTCGTTTTTGGCGTGCCTTTTGTGACAGGTTGGGAATTCATTTGTCGTTTTCGTCCGGATATCATCCTGAATCTAATGGCCAGACAGAAAGGAAAAACCAGGATGTTGAGCAGTTCTTGCGTTGTTTTGTGACAGACAATCAAGAGGGGTGGTCTGAGTTTCTGCCACTTGCCGAATTTGCTCTGAACAATCATACATCTTCTTCTGCTGGTTGTTCGCCTTTTTTTTGTTGTTCTGGGAGACATCCGTCGTTTGGGTCGTTCTCCAAGTTGGGATCTGCCGTGCCTGAGGAGGAGAATTTTTCCGGTGATTTGGAAAGAGTTTGGACGGATGTGCGTGGTAATCTTCAGGAGGCCAACAGAAAATCTAAAGACTACTTTGATAGGAAACGACAGGAGGTTTTGTTCGCTGTTGGTGACATGGTTTGGTTGTCCTCTAGGAATCTGCGGTTGAGGATTCCTTCTAAGAAATTGGGTCCCAAGTTTGTAGGGCCCTTTAAGGTGCTTCAGGTTGTCAACCAATCTGCTGTTAGGTTGGAGGTTCCTACCTCCTGGAGAATTAATCCGGTCTTTCATGTCTCTCTGTTAAAAAAAGCTGTTGTGTCGGATGGTGACGCCTCTGCCTCTGTTCCTCCGGTGGTGGAGGACGGGGAATATGAAATTTCTCGCATCCTTGACTCTAGACGGTATAGAGGTAGTTTGCAGTATCTTGTGGCCTGGAAAGGTTTCGGACCCGAGGATAACTCTTGGGTGAGGTCGGATGATGTTTCCGCGTCCAGACTTATCAGAGCGTTTCACAGGAGATTTCCTGATAAGCCTGGTCCTAGGGGATCCGGAGGATCCTCTTAGAAGGGGGGGTACTGTTAGAACCTTGCTGTTAGGTTTTTTTTCCTTTGCTGGTCACATGACCTTGTTGGCCTATTTAATCCTGCTCCGCCCTTCTGGCTTTGCTGGACTTCATTGTATATCTACTTTCTAGCTAGCCTGTGCTCTGTATCTAACTCTGTTAGTTTGCTTGGTCTACGGACCTCTATGTTCTATCTATTTTGTTTGTTCGTCTGTCTGCTACTATTTCTGTTAGGAGGTGTCCCATATTCCTCCCAGTCCTTAGTACTTGTAGGGATTCCCTCCCCAAATCTATAGGTCTCCGTACAGACTAGATTAGGACTTTAGCAGGTCTGATCGCAGGATCAGGTTCCCTGTTACATCGTAGGGATTCAGCTGAGTCTTATAGTAGGGACAGATCTCCTCTCTTTCCTTAGCTTTGGTAGCAGAACATAACAGTTTTGACCCATGGAAATGCAAAACCACACTTGTATTTCTCGGGCCTACACCAGACTATTTTCAACAGATATATTTGTGTCTGTACAATCAGGAGACACTACTGTTTTTCTTTACAGCAAAAAATGCAAAAAAGTAGGATAATACAGAGATTTGATGCGTGGATCTGCAAAACCACACTTGAATTTCTCGGGCCTTCACCAGACTATTTTCAACAGATATATTTGTGTCTGAACAATCAAGAGACACTACTGTTTTTCTTTACAGCAAAAAATGCAAAAAAGCAAGATAATACAGAGAGATTTGACCCGTGGAACTGCAAAACCACTCTTGTATTTCTTGGGCCTACACCAGACTATTTTCAACAGATATATTTGTGTCTGAACAATCAGGAGACACTACTGTTTTCCTTTACAGAAAAAAATGCAAACAAGCAGGGTAATATAGAGATTTGACCCGTGGAAATGCAAAACCACACTTGTATTTCTCGGGCCTACACCAGACTATTTTCAACAGATATATTTGTGTCTGAACAATCAGGAGACACTATTGTTTTTCCTTACAGCAAAAAATGCAAAAAAGTAGGATAATACAGAGATTTGACGCGTGGATCTGCAAATCCACACTTGAATTTCTCGAGCCTACACCAGACTATTTTCAACAGATATATTTGTGTCTGAACAATCTGGAGACACTACTGTTTTTCTTTACAGCAAAAAATGCAAAAAAGCAGGATAATACAGAGATTTGACCCCTGGAACTGCAAAGCCACACTTGTATTTCTCGGGCCTACACCAGACTATTTTCAACAGATATATTTATGTCTGAGCAATCAGGAGACACTACTGTTTTTCTTTACAGCAGAAAATGCAAAAAAGTAGGATAATACAGAGATTTGACCCGTGGAACTGCAAAACCACACTTGTATTTCTCAGGCCTACATTAGACTATTTTCAACAGATATATTTGTGTCTGAACAATCAGGAGACACTACTGTTTTTCTTTACAGCAAAAAATGCAAAAAAGCAGGATAATACAGAGATTTGACCCCTGGAACTGTAAAGCCACACTTGTATTTCTCGGGCCTACACCAGACTATTTTCAACAGATATATTTGTGTCTGAGCAATCAGGAGACACTACTGTTTTTCTCTACAGCAGAAAATGCAAAAAAGTAGGATAATGCAGAGATTCGACCCGTGGAACTGCAAAACCACACTTGTATTTCTTGTGCCTACACCAGACTACTTTCAACAGATATATTTGTGTCTGAACAATCAGGAGACACTACTGATTTTCTTTATAGCAAAAAATGCAAAAAAGTAGGATAATACAGAGATTCGACCCGTGGAACTGCAAAACCACACTTGTATTTCTCGGGCCTACACCAGACTATTTTCAACAGATATATTTGTGTCTGAAAAATTTGGAGACACTACTGTTTTTCTTTACAGCAAAAAATGCAAACAAGCAGGATAATATAGAGATTTGACCCGTGGAAATGCAAAACCACACTTGTATTTCTCGGGCCTACACCAGACTATTTTCAACAGATATATTTGTGTCTGAACAATCAGGAGACACTACTGTTTTTCTTTACAGCAAAAAATGCAAAAAAAGTAGTATAATAAGGAGATTTGATGCGTGGATCTGCAAAACCACACTTGAATTTCTCGGGCCTTCACCAGACTATTTTCAACAGATATATTTGTGTCTGAACAATCAAGAGACACTACTGTTTTTCTTTACAGCAAAAAATGCAAAAAAGCAGGATAATGCAGATAGATTTGACCCGTGGAACTGCAAAACCACACTTTTATTTCTCAGGCCTACACCAGACTATTTTCAACAGATATATTTGTGTCTGAACAATCAGGAGACACTACTGTTTTACTTTACAGCAAAAAATGCAAAAAAGCAGGATAATACAGAGATTTAACCCGTGGAGCTGCAAAACCACACTTGTATTTTTCGGGCCTACACCAGACTATTTTCAACAGATATATTTGTGTCTGAACAATCAGGAGACACTACTGTTTTTCTTTACAGCAAAAAATGCAAAAAAGCAGGATAATACAGAGATTTGACCCGTGGAACTGCAAAACCACACTTGTATTTATCGGGCCTACACCAGACTATTTTCAACAGATATATTTGTGTCTGAACAATCAGGAGACACTACTGTTTTTCTTTACAGAAAAAAATGCAAACAAGCAGGGTAATATAGAGATTTGACCCGTGGAAATGCAAAACCACACTTGTATTTCTCGGGCCTACACCAGACTATTTTCAACAGATATATTTGTGTCTGAACAATCAGGAGACACTACTGTTTTTCTTTACAGCAAAAAATGCAAAAAAGCAAGATAATACAGAGAGATTTGACCCGTGGAACTGCAAAACCACTCTTGTATTTCTTGGGCCTACACCAGACTATTTTCAACAGATATATTTGTGTCTGAACAATCAGGAGACACTACTGTTTTCCTTTACAGAAAAAAATGCAAACAAGCAGGGTAATATAGAGATTTGACCCGTGGAAATGCAAAACCACACTTGTATTTCTCGGGCCTACACCAGACTATTTTCAACAGATATATTTGTGTCTGAACAATCAGGAGACACTATTGTTTTTCCTTACAGCAAAAAATGCAAAAAAGTAGGATAATACAGAGATTTGACGCGTGGATCTGCAAATCCACACTTGAATTTCTCGAGCCTACACCAGACTATTTTCAACAGATATATTTGTGTCTGAACAATCTGGAGACACTACTGTTTTTCTTTACAGCAAAAAATGCAAAAAAGCAGGATAATACAGAGATTTGACCCCTGGAACTGCAAAGCCACACTTGTATTTCTCGGGCCTACACCAGACTATTTTCAACAGATATATTTATGTCTGAGCAATCAGGAGACACTACTGTTTTTCTTTACAGCAGAAAATGCAAAAAAGTAGGATAATACAGAGATTTGACCCGTGGAACTGCAAAACCACACTTGTATTTCTCAGGCCTACATTAGACTATTTTCAACAGATATATTTGTGTCTGAACAATCAGGAGACACTACTGTTTTTCTTTACAGCAAAAAATGCAAAAAAGCAGGATAATACAGAGATTCGACCCGTGGAACTGCAAAACCACACTTGTATTTCTTGTGCCTACACCAGACTACTTTCAACAGATATATTTGTGTCTGAACAATCAGGAGACACTACTGATTTTCTTTAAAGCAAAAAATGCAAAAAAGTAGGATAATACAGAGATTCGACCCGTGGAACTGCAAAACCACACTTGTATTTCTCGGGCCTACACCAGACTATTTTCAACAGATATATTTGTGTCTGAACAATTAGGAGACACTACTGTTTTTCTTTACAGCAAAAAATGCAAACAAGCAGGGTAATATAGAGATTTGACCCGTGGAAATGCAAAACCACACTTGTATTTCTCGGGCCTACACCAGACTATTTTCAACAGATATATTTGTGTCTGAACAATCAGGAGACACTACTGTTTTTCTTTACAGCAAAAAATGCAAAAAAGTAGGATAATACAGAGATTTGATGCGTGGATCTGCAAAACCACACTTGAATTTCTCGGGCCTTCACCAGACTATTTTCAACAAATATATTTGTGTCTGAACAATCAAGAGACACTACTGTTTTCCTTTACAGCAAAAAATGCAAAAAAGCAGGATAATACAGAGAGATTTGACCTGTGGAGCTGCAAAACCACTCTTGTATTTCTTGGGCCTACACCAGACTATTTTCAACAGATATATTTGTGTCTGAACAATCTGGAGACACTACTGTTTTTCTTTACAGCAAAAAATGCAAAAAAGCAGGATAATACAGAGATTTGACCCGTGGAACTGCAAAACCACACTTGTATTTCTCAGGCCTACATTAGACTATTTTCAACAGATATATTTGTGTCTGAACAATCAGGAGACACTACTGTTTTTCTTTACAGCAAAAAATGCAAAAAAGCAGGATAATACAGAGATTTGACCCCTGGAACTGTATAGCCACACTTGTATTTCTCGGGCCTACCCCAGACTATTTTCAACAGATATATTTGTGTCTGAGCAATCAGGAGACACTACTGTTTTTCTTTACAGCAAAAAATGCAAAAAAGCAAGATAATACAGAGAGATTTGACCCGTGGAACTGCAAAACCACTCTTGTATTTCTTGGGCCTACACCAGACTATTTTCAACAGATATATTTGTGTCTGAACAATCAGGAGACACTACTGTTTTTCTTTACAGCAAAAAATGCAAAAAAGCAGGATAATACAGAGATTTGACCCGTGGAACTGTAAAACCACACTTGTATTTCTCAGGCCTACACCAGACTATTTTCAACAGATATATTTGTGTCTGAACAATCAGGAGACACTACTGTTTTTCTTTACAGAAAAAAATGCAAACAAGCAGGGTAATATAGAGATTTGACCCGTGGAAATGCAAAACCACACTTGTATTTCTCGTGCCTACACCAGACTATTTTCAACAGATATATTTGTGTCTGAACAATCAGGAGACACTACTGTTTTTCTTTACAGCAAAAAATGCAAAAAAGTAGGATAATACAGAGATTTGACGCGTGGATCTGCAAATCCACACTTGAATTTCTCGAGCCTACACCAGACTATTTTCAACAGATATATTTGTGTCTGAACAATCTGGAGACACTACTGTTTTTCTTTACAGCAAAAAATGCAAAAAAGCAGGATAATACAGAGATTTGACCCCTGGAACTGCAAAGCCACACTTGTATTTCTCGGGCCTACACCAGACTATTTTCAACAGATATATTTGTGTCTGAGCAATCAGGAGACACTACTGTTTTTCTTTACAGCAGAAAATGCAAAAAAGTAGGATAATGCAGAGATTCGACCCGTGGAACTGCAAAACCACACTTGTGTTTCTTGTGCCTACACCAGACTACTTTCAACAGATATATTTGTGTCTGAAAAATTAGGAGACACTACTGTTTTTCTTTACAGCAAAAAATGCAAACAAGCAGGGTAATATAGAGATTTGACCCGTGGAAATGCAAAACCACACTTGTATTTCTCGGGCCTACACCAGACTATTTTCAACAGATATATTTGTGTCTGAACAATCAGGAGACACTACTGTTTTTCTTTACAGCAAAAAATGCAAAAAAGCAGGATAATACAGAGAGATTTGACCCGTGGAACTGCAAAACCACTCTTGTATTTCTTGGGCCTACACCAGACTATTTTCAACAGATATATTTGTGTCTGAACAATCAGGAGACACTACTGTTTTTCTTTACAGCAAAAAATGCAAAAAAGCAGGATAATGCAGATAGATTTGACCCGTGGAACTGCAAAACCACACTTGTATTTCTCAGGCCTACACCAGACTATTTTCAACAGATATATTTGTGTCTGAACAATCAGGAGACACTACTGTTTTACTTTACAGCAAAAAATGCAAAAAAGCAGGATAATACAGAGATTTGACCCCTGGAACTGCAAAACCACACTTGTATTTCTTGGGCTTACACCAGACTATTTTCAACAGATATATTTGTGTCTGAAAAATCAGGAGACACTACTGGTTTTCTTTACAGCAAAAAATGCAAAAAAGTAGGATAATACAGAGATTTGACCCGTGGAACTGCAAAACCACACTTGTATTTCTCGGGCCTACACCAGACTATTTTCAACAGATATATTTGTGTCTGAACATTCAGGAGACACTACTTTTTTTCTTTACAGCAAAAAATGCAAAAAAGCAGGATAATACAGAGATTTAACCCGTGGAGCTGCAAAACCACAATTGTATTTTTCGGGCCTACACCAGACTATTTTCAACAGATATATTTGTGTCTGAACAATCAGGAGACACTACTGTTTTTCTTTACAGCAAAAAATGCAAAAAAGCAGGATAATACAGAGATTTGACCCGTGGAACTGCAAAACCACACTTGTATTTCTAGGGCCTACACCAGACTATTTTCAACAGATATATTTGTGTGTGAACAATCAGGAGACACTACTGTTTTTCTTTACAGAAAAAAATGCAAACAAGCAGGGTAATATAGAGATTTGACCCGTGGAAATGCAAAACCACACTTGTATTTCTCGGGCCTACACCAGACTATTTTCAACAGACATATTTGTGTCTGAACAATCAGGAGACACTACTGTTTTTCTTTACAGCAAAAAATGCAAAAAAGTAGGATAATACAGAGATTTGACGCGTGGATCTGCAAATCCACACTTGAATTTCTCGAGCCTACACCAGACTATTTTCAACAGATATATTTGTGTCTGAACAATCTGGAGACACTACTGTTTTTCTTTACAGCAAAAAATGCAAAAAAGCAGGATAATACAGAGATTTGACCCGTGGAACTGCAAAGCCACACTTGTATTTCTCGGGCCTACACCAGACTATTTTCAACAGATATATTTGTGTCTGAGCAATCAGGAGACACTACTGTTTTTCTTTACAGCAGAAAATGCAAAAAAGTAGGATAATACAGAGATTCGACCCGTGGAACTGCAAAACCACACTTGTATTTCTTGGGCCTACACCAGACTATTTTCAACAGATATATTTGTGTCTGAACAGTCAGTAGACACTACTGTTTCTCTTTACAGCAAAAAATGCAAAAAAGTAGGATAATACAGAGATTTGACCCGTGGAACTGCAAAACCACACTTGTATTTCTCGGGCCTACACCAGACTATTTTCAACAGATATATTTGTGTCTGAACAATCAGGAGACACTACTGATTTTCTTTACAGCAAAAAATGCAAAAAAGTAGGATAATACAGAGATTTGACCCGTGGAACTGCAAAACCACACTTGTATTTCTTGGGCCTATACCAGACTATTTTCAATAGATATATTTGTGTCTGAACAATCAGGAGACACTACTGTTTTTCTTTACAGCGAAATGGAAAAAAACAAGATAATACAGATATTTGACCCGAGGAAGGGCAAAACCTCACTTGTTTTTCTCGGGACTACACCAGACTATTTTCAACAGATATATTTGTGTCTGAACATTCAGGAGACGCTACTTTTTTTCTTTACAGCAAAAAATGCAAAAAAGCAGGATAATACAGAGATTTAACCCGTGGAGCTGCAAAACCACACTTGTATTTTTCGGGCCTACACCAGACTATTTTCAACAGATATATTTGTGTCTGAACAATCAGGAGACACTACTGTTTTTCTTTACAGCAAAAAATGCAAAAAAGCAGGATAATACAGAGATTTGACCAGTGGAACTGCAAAAGCACACTTGTATTTCTTGGGCCTACAACAGACTATTTTCAACAGATATATTTGTGTCTGAACAATCAGGAGACACTACTGTTTTTCTTTACAGAAAAAAATGCAAACAAGCAGGGTAATATAGAGATTTGACCCATGGAAATGCAAAACCACACTTGTATTTCTCGGGCCTACACCAGACTATTTTCAACAGATATATTTGTGTCTGAACAATCAGGAGACACTACTGTTTTACTTTACAGCAAAAAATGCAAAAAAGTAGGATAATACAGAGATTTGACGCGTGGATCTGTAAATCCACACTTGAATTTCTCGAGCCTACACCAGACTATTTTCAACAGATATATTTGTGTCTGAACAATCAAGAGACACTACTGTTTTTCTTTACAGCAAAAAATGCAAAAAAGCAGGATTATACAGAGAGATTTGACCCGTTGAACTGCAAAACCACTCTTGTATTTCTTGGGCCTACACCAGACTATTTTCAACAGATATATTTGTGTCTGAACAATCAGGAGACACTACTGTTTTTCTTTACAGCAAAAAATGCAAAAAAGCAGGATAATACAGAGATTTGACCCCTGGAACTGCAAAGCCACACTTGTATTTTTCGGGCCTACACCAGACTATTTTCAACAGATATATTTGTGTCTGAGCAGTCAGGAGACACTACTGTTTTTCTTTACAGCAGAAAATGCAAAAAAGTAGGATAATACAGCGATTCCACCCATGGAACTGCAAAACCACACTTGTATTTCTTGGGCCTACACCAGACTATTTTCAACAGATATATTTGTGTCTGAACAGTCAGGAGACACTACTGGTTTTCTTTACAGCAAAAAATGCAAAAAAGTAGGATAATACAGAGATTTGACCCGTGGAAATGCAAAACCACACTTGAATTTCTCGGGCCTACACCAGACTATTTTCAACAGATATATTTGTGTCTGAACAATCAGAAGACACTACTGTTTTTCTTTACAGCAAAAAATGCAAAAAAGTAGGATAATACAGAGATTTGACCCGTGGAACTGCAAAACCACACTTGTATTTCTCGGGCCTACACCAGACTATTTTCAACAGATATGTTTGTGTCTGAACAATCAGGAGACACTACTGTTTTTCTTTACAGCGAAATGGAAAAAAACAAGATAATACAGATATTTGACCCGAGGAAGGGCAAAACCTCACTTGTATTTCTCGGGCCTACACCAGACTATTTTCAACAGATATATTTGTGTCTGAACAATCAGGAGACACTACTGTTTTTCATTACAGCAAAAAATGCAAAAAAGCAGGATAATGCAGATAGATTTGACCTGTGGAACTGCAAAACCACACTTGTATTTCTCAGGCCTACACCAGACTATTTTCAACAGATATATTTGTGTCTGAAAAATCAGGAGACACTACTGTTTTTCTTTACAGCAAAAAATGCAAAAAAGTAGGATAATACAGAGATTTGACCCGTGGAACTGCAAAACCACACTTGTATTTCTCGGGCCTACACCAGACTATTTTCAACAGATATATTTGTGTCTGAACATTCAGGAGACACTACTTTTTTTCTTTACAGCAAAAAATGCAAAAAAGCAGGATAATACAGAGATTTAACCCGTGGAGCTGCAAAACCACAATTGTATTTTTCGGGCCTACACCAGACTATTTTCAACAGATATATTTGTGTCTGAACAATCAGGAGACACTACTGTTTTTCTTTACAGCAAAAAATGCAAAAAAGCAGGATAATACAGAGATTTGACCCGTGGAACTGCAAAACCACACTTGTATTTCTAGGGCCTACACCAGACTATTTTCAACAGATATATTTGTGTGTGAACAATCAGGAGACACTACTGTTTTTCTTTACAGAAAAAAATGCAAACAAGCAGGGTAATATAGAGATTTGACCCGTGGAAATGCAAAACCACACTTGTATTTCTCGGGCCTACACCAGACTATTTTCAACAGACATATTTGTGTCTGAACAATCAGGAGACACTACTGTTTTTCTTTACAGCAAAAAATGCAAAAAAGTAGGATAATACAGAGATTTGACGCGTGGATCTGCAAATCCACACTTGAATTTCTCGAGCCTACACCAGACTATTTTCAACAGATATATTTGTGTCTGAACAATCTGGAGACACTACTGTTTTTCTTTACAGCAAAAAATGCAAAAAAGCAGGATAATACAGAGATTTGACCCGTGGAACTGCAAAGCCACACTTGTATTTCTCGGGCCTACACCAGACTATTTTCAACAGATATATTTGTGTCTGAGCAATCAGGAGACACTACTGTTTTTCTTTACAGCAGAAAATGCAAAAAAGTAGGATAATACAGAGATTCGACCCGTGGAACTGCAAAACCACACTTGTATTTCTTGGGCCTACACCAGACTATTTTCAACAGATATATTTGTGTCTGAACAGTCAGTAGACACTACTGTTTCTCTTTACAGCAAAAAATGCAAAAAAGTAGGATAATACAGAGATTTGACCCGTGGAACTGCAAAACCACACTTGTATTTCTCGGGCCTACACCAGACTATTTTCAACAGATATATTTGTGTCTGAACAATCAGGAGACACTACTGATTTTCTTTACAGCAAAAAATGCAAAAAAGTAGGATAATACAGAGATTTGACCCGTGGAACTGCAAAACCACACTTGTATTTCTTGGGCCTATACCAGACTATTTTCAATAGATATATTTGTGTCTGAACAATCAGGAGACACTACTGTTTTTCTTTACAGCGAAATGGAAAAAAACAAGATAATACAGATATTTGACCCGAGGAAGGGCAAAACCTCACTTGTTTTTCTCGGGACTACACCAGACTATTTTCAACAGATATATTTGTGTCTGAACATTCAGGAGACACTACTTTTTTTCTTTACAGCAAAAAATGCAAAAAAGCAGGATAATACAGAGATTTAACCCGTGGAGCTGCAAAACCACACTTGTATTTTTCGGGCCTACACCAGACTATTTTCAACAGATATATTTGTGTCTGAACAATCAGGAGACACTACTGTTTTTCTTTACAGCAAAAAATGCAAAAAAGCAGGATAATACAGAGATTTGACCAGTGGAACTGCAAAAGCACACTTGTATTTCTTGGGCCTACAACAGACTATTTTCAACAGATATATTTGTGTCTGAACAATCAGGAGACACTACTGTTTTTCTTTACAGAAAAAAATGCAAACAAGCAGGGTAATATAGAGATTTGACCCATGGAAATGCAAAACCACACTTGTATTTCTCGGGCCTACACCAGACTATTTTCAACAGATATATTTGTGTCTGAACAATCAGGAGACACTACTGTTTTACTTTACAGCAAAAAATGCAAAAAAGTAGGATAATACAGAGATTTGACGCGTGGATCTGTAAATCCACACTTGAATTTCTCGAGCCTACACCAGACTATTTTCAACAGATATATTTGTGTCTGAACAATCAAGAGACACTACTGTTTTTCTTTACAGCAAAAAATGCAAAAAAGCAGGATTATACAGAGAGATTTGACCCGTTGAACTGCAAAACCACTCTTGTATTTCTTGGGCCTACACCAGACTATTTTCAACAGATATATTTGTGTCTGAACAATCAGGAGACACTACTGTTTTTCTTTACAGCAAAAAATGCAAAAAAGCAGGATAATACAGAGATTTGACCCCTGGAACTGCAAAGCCACACTTGTATTTTTCGGGCCTACACCAGACTATTTTCAACAGATATATTTGTGTCTGAGCAGTCAGGAGACACTACTGTTTTTCTTTACAGCAGAAAATGCAAAAAAGTAGGATAATACAGCGATTCCACCCATGGAACTGCAAAACCACACTTGTATTTCTTGGGCCTACACCAGACTATTTTCAACAGATATATTTGTGTCTGAACAGTCAGGAGACACTACTGGTTTTCTTTACAGCAAAAAATGTAAAAAAGTAGGATAATACAGAGATTTGACCCGTGGAAATGCAAAACCACACTTGAATTTCTCGGGCCTACACCAGACTATTTTCAACAGATATATTTGTGTCTGAACAATCAGAAGACACTACTGTTTTTCTTTACAGCAAAAAATGCAAAAAAGTAGGATAATACAGAGATTTGACCCGTGGAACTGCAAAACCACACTTGTATTTCTCGGGCCTACACCAGACTATTTTCAACAGATATGTTTGTGTCTGAACAATCAGGAGACACTACTGTTTTTCTTTACAGCGAAATGGAAAAAAACAAGATAATACAGATATTTGACCCGAGGAAGGGCAAAACCTCACTTGTATTTCTCGGGCCTACACCAGACTATTTTCAACAGATATATTTGTGTCTGAACAATCAGGAGACACTACTGTTTTTCATTACAGCAAAAAATGCAAAAAAGCAGGATAATGCAGATAGATTTGACCTGTGGAACTGCAAAACCACACTTGTATTTCTCAGGCCTACACCAGACTATTTTCAACAGATATATTTGTGTCTGAAAAATCAGGAGACACTACTGTTTTTCTTTACAGCAAAAAATGCAAAAAAGCAGGATAGTACAGAGTTTTGACCCCTGGAACTGCAAAGCCACACTTGTATTTCTCGGGCCTACACCAGACTATTTTCAACAGATATATTTGTGTCTGAGCAATCAGGAGACACTACTGTTTTTCTTTACAGCAGAAAATGCAAAAAGTAGGATAATACAGAGATTCGACCCGAGGAACTGCAAAACCACACTTGTATTTCTTGTGCCTACACCAGACTATTTTCAACAGATATATTTGTGTCAGAACAATCAGGAGACACTACTGGTTTTCTTTACAGCAAAAAATGCAAAAAAGTAGGATAATACAGAGATTTGACCCGTGGAACTGCAAAACCACACTTGTATTTCTCGGGCCTACAACAGACTATTTTCAACAGATATATTTGTGTCTGAACAATCAGGAGACACTACTGTTTTTCTTTACAGCGAAATGGAAAAAAACAAGATAATACATTAATTTGACCCGAGGAAGTGCAAAACCTCATTTGTATTTCTCGGGCCTACATCAGACTATTTTCAACAGATATTTTTGTGTCTGAACAATCAGGAGACACTACTGTTTTTCTTTACAGCAAAAAATGAAAAAAAAGCAGGATAATACAGATAGATTTTACCCGTGGCACTGCAAAACCACAGTTGTATTTCTCGGGCTTACACCAGACTATTTTCAACAGACATATTTGTGTCTGAACAATCAGGAGACACTACTGTTTTTCTTTACAGCAAAAAATGCAAGAAAGCAGGGTAATACAAACATTTAACCCGTGGAACTGCAAAACCACACTTGCATTTCTTGGGCCTACACCATGTTATTTTCAACAGATATATTTGTGTCTGAACAATCAAGAGACACTACTAATTTTCTTTACAGCAAAAAATGCAAAAAAGCAGGATAATACAGAGAGATTTGACCCGTTGAACTGCGAAACCACACTTGTATTTCTCGGGCCTACACCAGACTATTTTCAACAGATATATTTGTGTCTGAACAATCAGGAGACACTACTGATTTTCTTTACAGCAAAAAATACAAAAAAAGTAGGATAATACAGAGATTTGACCCGTGGAACTGCAAAACCACACTTGTATTTCTCGGGCCTACACCAGACTATTTTCAACAGATATATTTGTGTCTGAACAGTTAGGAGACACTACTGTTTTTCTTTACAGCGAAATGGAAAAAACAAGATAATACAGATATTTGACCCGAGGAAGTGCAAAACCTCACTTGTATTTCTCGGGCCTACACCAGACTATTTTCAACAGATATAATTGTGTCTGAACAATCAGGAGACACTACTGTTTTTCTTTACAGCAAAAAATTAAAAAAGGATGATAATACAGATAGATTTGACCCGTGGCACTGCAAAACCACAGTTGTATTTCTCGGGCCTACACCAGACTATTTTCAACATATATATTTGTGTCTGAGCAATCAGGAGACACTACTGTTTTTCTTTACAGCAGAAAATGCAAAAAAGTAGGATAATACAGAGATTCCACCCGTGGAACTGCAAAACCACACTTGTATTTCTTGGGCCTACACCAGACTATTTTCAAAAGATATATTTGTGTCTGAACAATCAGGAGACACTACTGGTTTTCTTTACAGCAAAAAATGCAAAAAAGTAGGATAATACAGAGATTTGACGAGTGGAACTGCAAAACCACACTTGTATTTCTCAGGCCTACATTAGACTATTTTCAACAGATATATTTGTGTCTGAACAATCAGGAGACACTACTGTTTTTCTTTACAGCAAAAAATGCAAAAAAGCAGGATAATACAGAGATTTGACCCCTGGAACTGTAAAGCCACACTTGTATTTCTCGGGCCTACACCAGACTATTTTCAACAGATATATTTGTGTCTGAGCAATCAGGAGACACTACTGTTTTTCTTTACAGCAGAAAATGCAAAAAAGTAGGATAATACAGAGATTCGACCCGTGGAACTGCAAAACCACACTTGAATTTCTTGTGCGTACACCAGACTACTTTCAACAGATATATTTGTGTCTGAACAATCAGGAGACACTACTGATTTTCTTTACAGCAAAAAATGCAAAAAAGTAGGATAATACAGAGATTTGACCCGTGGAACTGCAAAACCACACTTGTATTTCTCGGGCCTACACCAGACTATTTTCAACAGATATATTTGTGTCTGAACAATCAGGAGACACTACTGTTTTTCTTTACAGCGAAATTGAAAAAAAGCAGGATAATACAGATAGATTTGACCCGTGGCTCTGCAAAACCACAGTTGTATTTCTCGGGCCTACACCAGACTATTTTCAACAGATATATTTGTGTCTGAGCAATCAGGAGACACTACTGTTTTTCTTTAGAGCAGAAAATGCAAAAAAGTAGGATAATACAGAGATTCGACCCGTGGAACTGCAAAACCACACTTGTATTTCTTGTGCCTACACCAGACTACTTTCAACAGATATATTTGTGTCTGAACAATCAGGAGACACTACTGATTTTCTTTAAAGCAAAAAAATGAAGAAAGCAGGGTAATACAAATATTTGACCCGTGGAACTGCAAAACCACAGTTGCATTTCTTGGGCCTACACCAGGCTATTTTCAACAGATATATTTGTGTCTGAACAATCAAGAGACAAAACTGATTTTCTTTACAGCAAAAAATGCAAAAAAGCAGGATAATACAGAGAGATTTGACCCGTTGAACTGCAAAACCACACTTGTATTTCTCGGGCCTACACCAGACTATTTTCAACAGATATATTTGTGTCTGAACAATCAGGAGACACTACTGATTTTCTTTACATCAAAAAATGCAAAAAAGTAGGATAATACAGAGATTTGACCCGTGGAATTGCAAAACCACACTTGTATTTCTTGGGCCTACACCAGACTATTTTCAACAGATATATTTGTGTCTGAACAATCAGGAGACACTACTGTTTTTCTCTACAGCGAAATGGAAAAAAACAAGATAATACAGATATTTGACCCGAGGAAGTGCAAAAGCTCACTTCTATTTCTCGGGCCTACACCAGACTATTTTCAACAGATATATTTGTGTTTGAACAATCAGGAGACACTACTGTTTTTCTTTACAGCAAAAAATGAAAAAAAGCAGGATAATACAGATAGATTTGACCCGTGGCACTGCAAAACCACACTTGTATTTCGCGGGCCTACACCAGACTATTTTCAACAGATATATTTGTGTCTGAACAATCAGGAGACACTACTGTTTTTCTTTACAGCAAAAAATGCAAGAAAGCAGGGTAATACAAACATTTGACCCGTGGAACTGCAAAACCACACTTGCATTTCTTGGGCCTACACCAGGCTATTTTCAACAGATATATTTGTGTCTGAACAATCAAGAGACACTACTGATTTTCTTTACAGCAAAAAATGCAAAAAAGCAGGATAATACAGATAGATTTGACCCGTTGAACTGCAAAACCACACTTGTATTTCTCAGGCCTACACCAGACTATTTTCAACAGATATATTTGCGTCTGAACAATTAGGAGACACTACTGATTTTCTTTACAGCAAAAAATGCAAAAAAGTAGGATAATACAGAGATTTGACCCGTGGAACTGCAAAACCACACTTGAATTTCTCAAGCCTACACCAGACTATTTTCAACAGATATATTTGTGTCTGAACAATCAGGAGACACTACTGTTTTTCTCTACAGCGAAATGGAAAAAAAGAAGATAATACAGATATTTGACCCGAGGAAGTGCAAAAGCTCACTTGTATTTCTCGGGCCTACACCAGACTATTTTCAACAGATATATTTGTGTTTGAACAATCAGGAGACACTACTGTTTTTCTTTACAGCAAAAAATGAAAAAAAGCAGGATAATACAGATAGATTTGACCCGTGGCACTGCAAAACCACACTTGTATTTCTCGGGCCTACACCAGACTATTTTCAACAGATATATTTGTGTCTGAACAATCAGGAGACACTACTGGTTTTCTTTACAGCAAAAAATGCAAAAAAGTAGGATAATACAGAGATTTGACGCGTGGAACTGCAAAACCACACTTGTATTTCTCAGGCCTACATTAGACTATTTTCAACAGATATATTTGTGTCTGAACAATCAGGAGACACTACTGTTTTTCTTTACAGCAAAAAATGCAAAAAAGCAGGATAATACAGAGATTTGACCCCTGGAACTGTAAAGCCACACTTGTATTTCTCGGGCCTACACCAGACTATTTTCAACAGATATATTTGTGTCTGAGCATTCAGGAGACACTACTGTTTTTCTTTACAGCAGAAAATGCAAAAAAGTAGGATAATACAGAGATTCGACCCGTGGAACTGCAAAACCACACTTGAATTTCTTGTGCGTACACCAGACTACTTTCAACAGATATATTTGTGTCTGAACAATCAGGAGACACTACTGATTTTCTTTACAGCAAAAAATGCAAAAAAGTAGGATAATACAGAGATTTGACCCGTGGAACTGCAAAACCACACTTGTATTTCTCGGGCCTACACCAGACTATTTTCAACAGATATATTTGTGTCTGAACAATCAGGAGACACTACTGTTTTTCTTTACAGCGAAATTGAAAAAAAGCAGGATAATACAGATAGATTTGACCCGTGGCACTGCAAAACCACAGTTGTATTTCTCGGGCCTACACCAGACTATTTTCAACAGATATATTTGTGTCTGAGCAATCAGGAGACACTACTGTTTTTCTTTAGAGCAGAAAACGCAAAAAAGTAGGATAATACAGAGATTCGACCCGTGGAACTGCAAAACCACACTTGTATTTCTTGTGCCTACACCAGACTACTTTCAACAGATATATTTGTGTCTGAACAATCAGGAGACACTACTGATTTTCTTTAAAGCAAAAAAATGAAGAAAGCAGGGTAATACAAATATTTGACCCGTGGAACTGCAAAACCACAGTTGCATTTCTTGGGCCTACACCAGGCTATTTTCAACAGATATATTTGTGTCTGAACAATCAAGAGACAAAACTGATTTTCTTTACAGCAAAAAATGCAAAAAAGCAGGATAATACAGAGAGATTTGACCCGTTGAACTGCAAAACCACACTTGTATTTCTCGGGCCTACACCAGACTATTTTCAACAGATATATTTGTGTCTGAACAATCAGGAGACCCTACTGATTTTCTTTACATCAAAAAATGCAAAAAAGTAGGATAATATAGAGATTTGACCCGTGGAATTGCAAAACCACACTTGTATTTCTTGGGCCTACACCAGACTATTTTCAACAGATATATTTGTGTCTGAACAATCAGGAGACACTACTGTTTTTCTCTACAGCGAAATGGAAAAAAACAAGATAATACAGATATTTGACCCGAGGAAGTGCAAAAGCTCACTTCTATTTCTTGGGCCTACACCAGACTATTTTCAACAGATATATTTGTGTTTGAACAATCAGGAGACACTACTGTTTTTCTTTACAGCAAAAAATGAAAAAAAGCAGGATAATACAGATAGATTTGACCCGTGGCACTGCAAAACCACACTTGTATTTCGCGGGCCTACACCAGACTATTTTCAACAGATATATTTGTGTCTGAACAATCAGGAGACACTACTGTTTTTCTTTACAGCAAAAAATGCAAGAAAGCAGGGTAATACAAACATTTGACCCGTGGAACTGCAAAACCACACTTGCATTTCTTGGGCCTACACCAGGCTATTTTCAACAGATATATTTGTGTCTGAACAATCAAGAGACACTACTGATTTTCTTTACAGCAAAAAATGCAAAAAAGCAGGATAATACAGATAGATTTGACCCGTTGAACTGCAAAACCACACTTGTATTTCTCAGGCCTACACCAGACTATTTTCAACAGATATATTTGTGTCTGAACAATTAGGAGACACTACTGATTTTCTTTACAGCAAAAAATGCAAAAAAGTAGGATAATACAGAGATTTGACCCGTGGAACTGCAAAACCACACTTGAATTTCTCAAGCCTACACCAGACTATTTTCAACAGATATATTTGTGTCTGAACAATCAGGAGACACTACTGTTTTTCTCTACAGCGAAATGGAAAAAAAGAAGATAATACAGATATTTGACCCGAGGAAGTGCAAAACCACACTTGTATTTCTCGGGCCTACACCAGACTATTTTCAACAGATATATTTGTGTCTGAACAATCAGGAGACACTACTGTTTTTCTCTACAGCGAAATGGAAAAAACAAGATAATACAGATATTTGACCCGAGGAAGTGCAAAAGCTCACTTGTATTTCTCGGGCCTACACCAGACTATTTTCAACAGATATATTTGTGTCTGAACAATCAGGAGACACTACTGTTTTTCTTTACAGCAAAAAATGAAAAAAAGCAGGATAATACATATAGATTTGACCCGTGGCACTGCAAAACCACAGTTGTATTTCTCGGGCCTACACCAGACTATTTTCAAAAGATATATTTGTGTCTGAACTATCAGGAGACACTACTGTTTTTCTTTGCAGCAAAAAATGCAAAAAAGCAGGATAATGCAGATAGATTTGACCCGTGGAACTGCAAAACCACACTTGTATTTCTCAGGCCTACACCAGACTATTTTCAACAGATATATTTGTGTCTGAACAATCAGGAGACACTACTGTTTTTCTTTACAGCAAAAAATGCAAAAAAGCAGGATAATACAGAGATTTAACCCCTGGAACTGCAAAGCCACACTTGTATTTCTCGGGCCTACACCAGACTATTTTCAACAGATATATTTGTGTCTGAGCTATCAGGAGACACTACTGTTTTTCTTTACAGCAGAAAATGCAAAAAAGTAGGATAATACAGAGATTCGACCCGTGGAACTGCAAAACCACACTTGTATTTCTTGGGCCTACACCAGACTATTTTCAACAGATATATTTGTGTCTGAACAATCAGGAGACACTACTGGTTTTCTTTACAGCAAAAAATGCAAAAAAGTAGGATAATACAGAGATTTGACCCGTGGAACTGCAAAACCACACTTGTATTTCTCAAGCCTACACCAGACTATTTTCAACAGATATATTTGTGTCTGAACAATCAGGAGACACTACTGTTTTTCTCTACAGCGAAATGGAAAAAAACAAGATAATACAGATATTTGACCCGAGGAAGTGCAAAAGCTCACTTGTATTTCTCAGGCCTACACCAGACTATTTTCAACAGATTTATTTGTGTTTGAACAATCAGGAGACACTACTGTTTTTCTTTACAGCAAAAAATGAAAAAAAGCAGGATAATACAGATAGATTTGACCCGTGGCACTGCAAAACCACACTTGTATTTCGCGGGCCTACACCAGACTATTTTCAACAGATATATTTGTGTCTGAACAATCAGGAGACACTACTGTTTTTCTTTACAGCAAAAAATGCAAGAAAGCAGGGTAATACAAACATTTGACCCGTGGAACTGCAAAACCACACTTGCATTTCTTGGGCCTACACCAGGCTATTTTCAACAGATATATTTGTGTCTGAACAATCAAGAGACACTACTGATTTTCTTTACAGCAAAAAATGCAAAAAAGCAGGATAATACAGATAGATTTGACCCGTTGAACTGCAAAACCACACTTGTATTTCTCAGGCCTACACCAGACTATTTTCAACAGATATATTTGTGTCTGAACAATTAGGAGACACTACTGATTTTCTTTACAGCAAAAAATGCAAAAAAGTAGGATAATACAGAGATTTGACCCGTGGAACTGCAAAACCACACTTGAATTTCTCAAGCCTACACCAGACTATTTTCAACAGATATATTTGTGTCTGAACAATCAGGAGACACTACTGTTTTTCTCTACAGCGAAATGGAAAAAAAGAAGATAATACAGATATTTGACCCGAGGAAGTGCAAAAGCTCACTTGTATTTCTCGGGCCTACACCAGACTATTTTCAACAGATATATTTGTGTTTGAACAATCAGGAGACACTACTGTTTTTCTTTACAGCAAAAAATGAAAAAAAGCAGGATAATACAGATAGATTTGACCCGTGGCACTGCAAAACCACACTTGTATTTCTCGGGCCTACACCAGACTATTTTCAACAGATATATTTGTGTCTGAACAATCAGGAGACACTACTGTTTTTCTCTACAGCGAAATGGAAAAAACAAGATAATACAGATATTTGACCCGAGGAAGTGCAAAAGCTCACTTGTATTTCTCGGGCCTACACCAGACTATTTTCAACAGATATATTTGTGTCTGAACAATCAGGAGACACTACTGTTTTTCTTTACAGCAAAAAATGAAAAAAAGCAGGATAATACATATAGATTTGACCCGTGGCACTGCAAAACCACAGTTGTATTTCTCGGGCCTACACCAGACTATTTTCAAAAGATATATTTGTGTCTGAACTATCAGGAGACACTACTGTTTTTCTTTGCAGCAAAAAATGCAAAAAAGCAGGATAATGCAGATAGATTTGACCCGTGGAACTGCAAAACCACACTTGTATTTCTCAGGCCTACACCAGACTATTTTCAACAGATATATTTGTGTCTGAACAATCAGGAGACACTACTGTTTTTCTTTACAGCAAAAGATGCAAAAAAGCAGGATAATACAGAGATTTAACCCCTGGAACTGCAAAGCCACACTTGTATTTCTCGGGCCTACACGAGACTATTTTCAACAGATATATTTGTGTCTGAGCTATCAGGAGACACTACTGTTTTTCTTTACAGCAGAAAATGCAAAAAAGTAGGATAATACAGAGATTTGACCCGTGGAACTGCAAAACCACACTTGTATTTCTTGGGCCTACACCAGACTATTTTCAACAGATATATTTGTGTCTGAACAATCAGGAGACACTACTGGTTTTCTTTACAGCAAAAAATGCAAAAAAGTAGGATAATACAGAGATTTGACCCGTGGAACTGCAAAACCACACTTGTATTTCTCAAGCCTACACCAGACTATTTTCAACAGATATATTTGTGTCTGAACAATCAGGAGACACTACTGTTTTTCTCTACAGCGAAATGGAAAAAAACAAGATAATACAGATATTTGACCCGAGGAAGTGCAAAAGCTCACTTGTATTTCTCGGGCCTACACCAGACTATTTTCAACAGATATATTTGTGTTTGAACAATCAGGAGACACTACTGTTTTTCTTTACAGCAAAAAATGAAAAAAAGCAGGATAATACAGATAGATTTGACCCGTGGCACTGCAAAACCACACTTGTATTTCGCGGGCCTACACCAGACTATTTTCAACAGATATATTTGTGTCTGAACAATCAGGAGACACTACTGTTTTTCTTTACAGCAAAAAATGCAAGAAAGCAGGGTAATACAAACATTTGACCCGTGGAACTGCAAAACCACACTTGCATTTCTTGGGCCTACACCAGGCTATTTTCAACAGATATATTTGTGTCTGAACAATCAAGAGACACTACTGATTTTCTTTACAGCAAAAAATGCAAAAAAGCAGGATAATACAGATAGATTTGACCCGTGGCACTGCAAAACCACACTTGTATTTCTCGGGCCTACACCAGACTATTTTCAACAGATATATTTGTGTCTGAACAATCAGGAGACACTACTGTTTTTCTCTACAGCGAAATGGAAAAAACAAGATAATACAGATATTTGACCCGAGGAAGTGCAAAAGCTCACTTGTATTTCTCGGGCCTACACCAGACTATTTTCAACAGATATATTTGTGTCTGAACAATCAGGAGACACTACTGTTTTTCTTTACAGCAAAAAATGAAAAAAAGCAGGATAATACATATAGATTTGACCCGTGGCACTGCAAAACCACAGTTGTATTTCTCGGGCCTACACCAGACTATTTTCAAAAGATATATTTGTGTCTGAACTATCAGGAGACACTACTGTTTTTCTTTGCAGCAAAAAATGCAAAAAAGCAGGATAATGCAGATAGATTTGACCCGTGGAACTGCAAAACCACACTTGTATTTCTCAGGCCTACACCAGACTATTTTCAACAGATATATTTGTGTCTGAACAATCAGGAGACACTACTGTTTTTCTTTACAGCAAAAAATGCAAAAAAGCAGGATAATACAGAGATTTAACCCCTGGAACTGCAAAGCCACACTTGTATTTCTCGGGCCTACACGAGACTATTTTCAACAGATATATTTGTGTCTGAGCTATCAGGAGACACTACTGTTTTTCTTTACAGCAGAAAATGCAAAAAAGTAGGATAATACAGAGATTCGACCCGTGGAACTGCAAAACCACACTTGTATTTCTTGGGCCTACACCAGACTATTTTCAACAGAGATATTTGTGTCTGAACAATCAGGAGACACTACTGGTTTTCTTTACAGCAAAAAATGCAAGAAAGCAGGGTAATACAAACATTTGACCCGTGGAACTGCAAAACCACACTTGCATTTCTTGGGCCTACACCAGGCTATTTTCAACAGATATATTTGTGTCTGAACAATCAAGAGACACTACTGATTTTCTTTACAGCAAAAAATGCAAAAAAGCAGGATAATACAGATAGATTTGACCCGTTGAACTGCAAAACCACACTTGTATTTCTCAGGCCTACACCAGACTATTTTCAACAGATATATTTGTGTCTGAACAATTAGGAGACACTACTGATTTTCTTTACAGCAAAAAATGCAAAAAAGTAGGATAATACAGAGATTTGACCCGTGGAACTGCAAAACCACACTTGAATTTCTCAAGCCTACACCAGACTATTTTCAACAGATATATTTGTGTCTGAACAATCAGGAGACACTACTGTTTTTCTCTACAGCGAAATGGAAAAAAAGAAGATAATACAGATATTTGACCCGAGGAAGTGCAAACGCTCACTTGTATTTCTCGGGCCTACACCAGACTATTTTCAACAGATATATTTGTGTTTGAACAATCAGGAGACACTACTGTTTTTCTTTACAGCAAAAAATGAAAAAAAGCAGGATAATACAGATAGATTTGACCCGTGGCACTGCAAAACCACACTTGTATTTCTCGGGCCTACACCAGACTATTTTCAACAGATATATTTGTGTCTGAACAATCAGGAGACACTACTGTTTTTCTCTACAGCGAAATGGAAAAAACAAGATAATACAGATATTTGACCCGAGGAAGTGCAAAAGCTCACTTGTATTTCTCGGGCCTACACCAGACTATTTTCAACAGATATATTTGTGTCTGAACAATCAGGAGACACTACTGTTTTTCTTTAAAGCAAAAAATGAAAAAAAGCAGGATAATACATATAGATTTGACCCGTGGCACTGCAAAACCACAGTTGTATTTCTCTGGCCTACACCAGACTATTTTCAAAAGATATATTTGTGTCTGAACTATCAGGAGACACTACTGTTTTTCTTTGCAGCAAAAAATGCAAAAAAGCAGGATAATGCAGATAGATTTGACCCGTGGAACTGCAAAACCACACTTGTATTTCTCAGGCCTACACCAGACTATTTTCAACAGATATATTTGTGTCTGAACAATCAGGAGACACTACTGTTTTTCTTTACAGCAAAAAATGCAAAAAAGCAGGATAATACTGAGATTTAACCCCTGGAACTGCAAAGCCACACTTGTATTTCTCGGGCCTACACGAGACTATTTTCAACAGATATATTTGTGTCTGAGCTATCAGGAGACACTACTGTTTTTCTTTACAGCAGAAAATGCAAAAAAGTAGGATAATACAGAGATTCGACCCGTGGAACTGCAAAACCACACTTGTATTTCTTGGGCCTACACCAGACTATTTTCAACAGATATATTTGTGTCTGAACAATCAGGAGACACTACTGGTTTTCTTTACAGCAAAAAATGCAAAAAAGTAGGATAATACAGAGATTTGACCCGTGGAACTGCAAAACCACACTTGTATTTCTCAGGCCTACACCAGACTATTTTCAACAGATATATTTGTGTCTGAACAATCAGGAGACACTACTGTTTTTCTCTACAGCGAAATGGAAAAAAACAAGATAATACAGATATTTGACCCGAGGAAGTGCAAAAGCTCACTTGTATTTCTCGGGCCTACACCAGACTATTTTCAACAGATATATTTGTGTTTGAACAATCAGGAGACACTACTGTTTTTCTTTACAGCAAAAAATGAAAAAAAGCAGGATAATACAGATAGATTTGACCCGTGGCACTGCAAAACCACACTTGTATTTCGCGGGCCTACACCAGACTATTTTCAACAGATATATTTGTGTCTGAACAATCAGGAGACACTACTGTTTTCTTTACAGCAAAAAATGCAAGAAAGCAGGGTAATACAAACATTTGACCCGTGGAACTGCAAAACCACACTTGCATTTCTTGGGCCTACACCAGGCTATTTTCAACGGATATATTTGTGTCTGAACAATCAAGAGACACTACTGATTTTCTTTACAGCAAAAAATGCAAAAAAGCAGGATAATACAGAGAGATTTGACCCGTTGAACTGCAAAACCACACTTGTATTTCTCAGGCCTACACCAGACTATTTTCAACAGATATATTTGTGTCTGAACAATTAGGAGACACTACTGATTTTCTTTACAGCAAAAAATGCAAAAAAGTAGGATAATACAGAGATTTGACCCGTGGAACTGCAAAACCACACTTGAATTTCTCAAGCCTACACCAGACTATTTTCAACAGATATATTTGTGTCTGAACAATCAGGAGACACTACTGTTTTTCTCTACAGCGAAATGGAAAAAAAGAAGATAATACAGATATTTGACCCGAGGAAGTGCAAAAGCTCACTTGTATTTCTCGGGCCTACACCAGACTATTTTCAACAGATATATTTGTGTTTGAACAATCAGGAGACACTACTGTTTTTCTTTACAGCAAAAAAATGAAAAAAAGCAGGATAATACAGATAGATTTGACCCGTGGCACTGCAAAACCACACTTGTATTTCTCGGGCCTACACCAGACTATTTTCAACAGATATATTTGTGTCTGAACAATCAGGAGACACTACTGTTTTTCTCTACAGCGAAATGGAAAAAACAAGATAATACAGATATTTGACCCGAGGAAGTGCAAAAGCTCACTTGTATTTCTCGGGCCTACACCAGACTATTTTCAACAGATATATTTGTGTCTGAACAATCAGGAGACACTACTGTTTTTCTTTACAGCAAAAAATGAAAAAAAGCAGGATAATACATATAGATTTGACCCGTGGCACTGCAAAACCACAGTTGTATTTCTCGGGCCTACACCAGACTATTTTCAAAAGATATATTTGTGTCTGAACTATCAGGAGACACTACTGTTTTTCTTTGCAGCAAAAAATGCAAGAAAGCAGGATAATGCAGATAGATTTGACCCGTGGAACTGCAAAACCACACTTGTATTTCTCAGGCCTACACCAGACTATTTTCAACAGATATATTTGTGTCTGAACAATCAGGAGACACTACTGTTTTTCTTTACAGCAAAAAATGCAAAAAAGCAGGATAATACAGAGATTTAACCCCTGGAACTGCAAAGCCACACTTGTATTTCTCGGGCCTACACGAGACTATTTTCAACAGATATATTTGTGTCTGAGCTATCAGGAGACACTACTGTTTTTCTTTACAGCAGAAAATGCAAAAAAGTAGGATAATACAGAGATTCGACCCGTGGAACTGCAAAACCACACTTGTATTTTTCGGGCCTACACCAGACTATTTTCAACAGATATATTTGTGTCTGAACAATCAGGAGACACTACTGTTTTTCTTTACAGCAAAAAATGAATAAAAGCAGGATAATACAGTTGGATTTGACCCGTGGCACTGCAAAACCACACTTGTATTTCGCGGGCCTACACCAGACTATTTTCAACAGATATATTTGTGTCTGAACAATCAGGAGACACTACTGTTTTTCTTTACAGCAAAAAATGCAAAAAAGCAGGATAATACAGAGATTTGACCCCTGGAACTGCAAAGCCACACTTGTATTTCTCGGGCCTATACGAGGCTATTTTCAACAGATATATTTGTGTCTGAGCAATCAGGAGACACTACTGTTTTTCTTTATAGCAGAAAATGCAAAAAAGTAGGATAATACAGAGATTCGACCCGTGGAACTGCAAAACCACACTTGTATTTCTTGGGCCTACACCAGACTATTTTTAACAGATATATTTGTGTCTGAACAATCAGGAGACACTACTGGTTTTCTTTACAGCAAAAAATGCAAAAAAGTAGGATAATACGGAGATTTGACTCGTGGAACTGCAAAACCACACTTGTATTTCTCAGGCCTACACCAGACTATTTTCAACAGATATATTTGTGTCTGAACAATCAGGAGACACTACTGATTTTCTTTACAGCAAAAAATGCAAAAAAGTAGGATAATACAGAGATTTGACCCGTGGAACTGCAAAACCACACTTGTCTTTCTCAAGCCTACACCAGACTATTTTCAACAGATATATTTGTGTCTGAACAATCAGGAGACACTACTGTTTTTCTCTACAGCGAAATGGAAAAAAACAAGATAATACAGATATTTGACCCGAGGAAGTGCAAAAGCTCACTTGTATTTCTCGGGCCTACACCAGACTATTTTCAACAGATATATTTGTGTTTGAACAATCAGGAGACACTACTGTTTTTTTTAACAGCAAAAAATGAAAAAAAGCAGGATAATACAAATAGATTTGACCCGTGGCACTGCAAAACCACACTTGTATTTCTCGGGCCTACACCAGACTATTTTCAACATATATATTTGTGTCTGAACAATCAGGAGACACTACTGTTTTTCTCTACAGCGAAATGGAAAAAACAAGATAATACAGATATTTGACCCGAGGAAGTGCAAAACCTCACTTGTATTTCTCGGACCTACACCAGACTATTTTCAACAGATATATTTGTGTCTGAACAATCAGGAGACACTACTGTTTTTCTTTACAGCAAAAAATGAAAAAAAGCAGGATAATACAGATAGATTTGACCCGTGGCACTGCAAAACCACAGTTGTATTTCTCGGGCCTACACCAGACTATTTTCAAAAGATATATTTGTGTCTGAACTATCAGGAGACACTACTGTTTTTCTTTGCAGCAAAAAATTGCAAAAAAGCAGCATAATGCAGATAGATTTGACCCGTGGAACTGCAAAACCACACTTGTATTTCTCAGGCCTACACCAGACTATTTTCAACAGATATATTTGTGTCTGAACAATCAGGAGACACTACTGTTTTTCTTTACAGCAAAAAATGCAAAAAAGCAGGATAATACAGAGATTTGACCCCTGGAACTGCAAAGCCACACTTGTATTTCTCGGGCCTACACCAGACTATTTTCAACAGATATATTTGTGTCTGAACAACCTGGAGACACTACTGTTTTTCTTTACAGCAAAAAATGAAAAAAGCATGATAATACAGATAGATTTGACCCGTGTCACTGCAAAACCACAGTTGTATTTCTCGGGCCTACACCAGACTATTTTCAACAGATATATTTGTGTCTGAACATTAAGGAGACACTACTGTTTTTCTTTACAGCAAAAAATGCAAAAAAGCAGGATAATGCAGATAGATTTGACCCGTGGAACTGCAAATCCACACTTGTATTTCTCAGGCCTACACCAGACTATTTTCAACAGATATATTTGTGTGAACAATCAGGAGACACTACTGTTTTTCTTCACAGCAAAAAATGCAAGAAAGCAGGGTAATACAAACATTTGACCCGTGGAACTGCAAAACCACACTTGCATTTCTTGGGCCTACACCAGGCTATTTTCAACAGATATATTTGTGTCTGAACAATCAAGAGACACTACTGATTTTCTTTACAGCAAAAAATGCAAAAAAGCAGGATAATACAAAGAGATTTGACCCGTTGAACTGCAAAACCACACTTGTATTTCTCGGGCCTACACCAGACTATTTTCAACAGATATATTTGTGTCTGAACAATCAGGAGACACTACTGTTTTTCTTTACAGCAAAAATGCAAAAAAGCAGGATAATATAGAGAGACTTGACCCGTGGAACTGCAAAACCACACTTGTATTTCTCGGGCCTACACCAGACTATTTTCAACAGATATATTTGTGTCTGAGCAATCAAGAGACACTACTGTTTTTCTTTACAGCAAAAAATGCAAAAAAGCAGGATAATATAGAGAGATTTGACCCGTGGAACTGCAAAACCACACTTGTGTTTCTTGGGCCTACACCAGACTGTTTTCAATAGATATATTTGTGTCTGAACAATCAGGAGACACTACTGTTTTTCTTTACAGCAAAAAATGAAAAAAAAAACAGGATAATACAGAGTGATTTGACCCGTGGAACTGCAAAAGCTCACTTGTATTTCTCGGGCCTACACCAGACTATTTTCAACAGATATATTTGTGTTTGAACAATCAGGAGACACTACTGTTTTTCTTTACAGCAAAAAATGAAAAAAAGCAGGATAATACAGATAGATTTGACCCGTGGCACTGCAAAACCACACTTGTATTTCTCGGGCCTACACCAGACTATTTTCAACAGATATATTTGTGTCTGAACAATCAGGAGACACTACTGTTTTTCTCTACAGCGAAATGGAAAAAACAAGATAATACAGATATTTGACCCGAGGAAGTGCAAAAGCTCACTTGTATTTCTCGGGCCTACACCAGACTATTTTCAACAGATATATTTGTGTCTGAACAATCAGGAGACACTACTGTTTTTCTTTACAGCAAAAAATGAAAAAAAGCAGGATAATACATATAGATTTGACCCGTGGCACTGCAAAACCACAGTTGTATTTCTCGGGCCTACACCAGACTATTTTCAAAAGATATATTTGTGTCTGAACTATCAGGAGACACTACTGTTTTTCTTTGCAGCAAAAAATGCAAGAAAGCAGGATAATGCAGATAGATTTGACCCGTGGAACTGCAAAACCACACTTGTATTTCTCAGGCCTACACCAGACTATTTTCAACAGACATATTTGTGTCTGAACAATCAGGAGACACTACTGTTTTTCTTTACAGCAAAAAATGCAAAAAAGCAGGATAATACAGAGATTTAACCCCTGGAACTGCAAAGCCACACTTGTATTTCTCGGGCCTACACGAGACTATTTTCAACAGATATATTTGTGTTTGAGCTATCAGGAGACACTACTGTTTTTCTTTACAGCAGAAAATGCAAAAAAGTAGGATAATACAGAGATTCGACCCGTGGAACTGCAAAACCACACTTGTATTTCTTGGGCCTACACCAGACTATTTTCAACAGATATATTTGTGTCTGAACAATCAGGAGACACTACTGGTTTTCTTTACAGCAAAAAATGCAAAAAAGTAGGATAATACAGAGATTTGACTCGTGGAACTGCAAAACCACACTTGTATTTCTCAAGCCTACACCAGACTATTTTCAACAGATATATTTGTGTCTGAACAATCAGGAGACACTACTGTTTTTCTCTACAGCGAAATGGAAAAAAACAAGATAATACAGATATTTGACCCGAGGAAGTGCAAAAGCTCACTTGTATTTCTCGGGCCTACACCAGACTATTTTCAACAGATATATTTGTGTTTGAACAATCAGGAGACACTACTGTTTTTCTTTGCAGCAAAAAATGCAAGAAAGCAGGGTAATACAAACATTTGACCCGTGGAACTGCAAAACCACACTTGCATTTCTTGGGCCTACACCAGGCTATTTTCAACAGATATATTTGTGTCTGAACAATCAAGAGACACTACTGATTTTCTTTACAGCAAAAAATGCAAAAAAGCAGGATAATACAGAGAGATTTGACCCGTTGAACTGCAAAACCACACTTGTATTTCTCAGGCCTACATCAGACTATTTTCAACAGATATATTTGTGTCTGAACAATCAGGAGACACTACTGTTTTTCTTTACAGCAAAAAATGCAAAAAAGCAGGATAATACAGAGATTTGACCCCTGGAACTGCAAAGCCACACTTGTATTTCTCGGGCCTATACGAGGCTATTTTCAACAGATATATTTGTGTCTGAGCAATCAGGAGACACTACTGTTTTTCTTTACAGCAGAAAATGCAAAAAAGTAGGATAATACAGAGATTCGACCCGTGGAACTGCAAAACCACACTTGTATTTCTTGGGCCTACACCAGACTATTTTTAACAGATATATTTGTGTCTGAACAATCAGGAGACACTACTGGTTTTCTTTACAGCAAAAAATGCAAAAAAGTAGGATAATACAGAGATTTGACCCGTGGAACTGCAAAACCACACTTGTATTTCTCAGGCCTACACCAGACTATTTTCAACAGATATATTTGTGTCTGAACAATCAGGAGACACTACTGATTTTCTTTACAGCAAAAAATGCAAAAAAGTTGGATAATACAGAGATTTGACCCGTGGAACTGCAAAATCACACTTGTCTTTCTCAAGCCTACACCAGACTATTTTCAACAGATATATTTGTGTCTGAACAATCAGGAGACACTACTGTTTTTCTCTACAGCGAAATGGAAAAAAACAAGATAATACAGATATTTGACCCGAGGAAGTGCAAAAGCTCACTTGTATTTCTCGGGCATACACCAGACTATTTTCAACAGATATATTTGTGTTTGAACAATCAGGAGACACTACTGTTTTTCTTTACAGCAAAAAATGAAAAAAAGCAGGATAATACAGATAGATTTGACCCGTGGCACTGCAAAACCACACTTGTATTTCTCGGGCCTACACCAGACTATTTTCAAAAGATATATTTGTGTCTGAACTATCAGGAGACACTACTGTTTTTCTTTGCAGCAAAAAATTGCAAAAAAGCAGCATAATGCAGATAGATTTGACCCGTGGAACTGCAAAACCACACTTGTATTTCTCAGGCCTACACCAGACTATTTTCAACAGATATATTTGTGTCTGAACAATCAGGAGACACTACTGTTTTTCTTTACAGCAAAAAATGCAAAAAAGCAGGATAATACAGAGATTTGACCCCTGGAACTGCAAAGCCACACTTGTATTTCTCGGGCCTACACCAGACTATTTTCAACAGATATATTTGTGTCTGAACAACCAGGAGACACTACTGTTTTTCTTTACAGCAAAAAATGAAAAAAGCATGATAATACAGATAGATTTGACCCGTGTCACTGCAAAACCACAGTTGTATTTCTCGGGCCTACACCAGACTATTTTCAACAGATATATTTGTGTCTGAACATTAAGGAGACACTACTGTTTTTCTTTACAGCAAAAAATGCAAAAAAGCAGGATAATGCAGATAGATTTGACCCGTGGAACTGCAAATCCACACTTGTATTTCTCAGGCCTACACCAGACTATTTTCAACAGATATATTTGTGTGAACAATCAGGAGACACTACTGTTTTTCTTTACAGCAAAAAATGCAAAAAAGCAGGATAATACAGAGATTTGACCCCTGGAACTGCAAAGCCACACTTGTATTTCTCGGGCCTACACCAGACTATTTTCAACAGATATATTTGTGTCTGAGCAATCAGGAGACACTACTGTTTTTCTTTACAGCAGAAAATGCAAAAAAGTAGGATAATACAGAGATTCGACCCGTGGAACTACAAAACCACACTTGTATTTCTTGGGCCTACACCAAACTATTTTCAACAGATATATTTGTCTCTGAACAATCAGGAGACACTACTGTTTTTCTTTACAGCAAAAAATGCAAGAAAGCAGGGTAATATAAATATTTGACCCGTGGAACTGCAAAACCACACTTGTATTTCTTGGGCCTACACCAGACTATTTTCAACAGATATATTTGTGTCTGAACAATCAGGAGACAATACTGGTTTTCTTTACAGCAAAAAATGCAAAAAAGTAGGATAATACAGAGATTTGACCCGTGGAACTGCAAAACCACACTTGTATTTCTCAGGCCTACACCAGACAATTTTCAACAGATATATTTGTGTCTGAACAATCAGGAGACACTACTGTTTTTCTCTACAGCGAAATGGAAAAAAACAAGATAATACAGATATTTGACCCGAGGAAGTGCAAATGCTCACTTGTATTTCTCGGGCCTACACCCGACTATTTTCAACAGATATATTTGTGTCTGAACAATCAGGAGACACTACTGTTTTTCTTTACAGCAAAAAATGCAAAAAAGCAGGATAATATAGAGAGATTTGACCCGTGGAACTGCAAAACCACACTTGTGTTTCTTGGGCCTACACCAGACTGTTTTCAATAGATATATTTGTGTCTGAACAATCAGGAGACACTACTGTTTTTCTTTACAGCAAAAAATGAAAAAAAAAACAGGATAATACAGAGTGATTTGACCCGTGGAACTGCAAAACCAGACTTGTATTTCTCGGGCCTACCCCAGACTATTTTCAACAGATATATTTGGGTCTGAACAATCAGGAGACACTACTGTTTTTCTTTACAGCAAAAAAGCAGGGTAATAAAGAGAGATTTGACTCGTGGAACTGCAAAACCACACTTGTATTTCTCGGGCCTACACCAGACTATTTTCAACAGATATATTTGTGTCTGAACAATCAGGAGACACTACTGTTTTTCTTTACAGCAAAAAATGCAAAAAAGCAGGATAATACAGAGATTTGACCCGTGGAACTGCAAAACCACACTTGTATTTCTTGGGCCTACACCAGACTATTTTCAACAGATATATTTGTGTCTGAACAATCAGGAGACACTACTGTTTTTCTTTACAGCAAAAAATGCAAAAAAGCAGGATAATACAGTGAGATTTGACCGGTGGAACTGCAAAACCACACTTGTATATCTCGGGCCTACACCAGACTATTTTCAACAGATATATTTTTTCTGAACAATCAGGAGACACTAGTGTTTTTCTTTACAGCAAAAAATGCAAAAAGCAGGATAATAGAGAGATTTGACCCGAGGAACTGCAGAACCAACTTGTATTTCTCGGGCCTACACCAGACTATTTTCAACAGATATATTTGTGTCTGAACAATCAGGAGACACTACTGTTTTTCTTTACAGCAAAAAATGCAAAAAAGCAGGATAATACAGAGAGATTTGACTCGTGGAACTGCAAAACCACACTTGTATTTCTCGGGCCTACACCAGACTATTTTCAACAGATATATTTGTGTCTGAGCAATCAGGAGACACTACTGTTTTTCTTTACTGTAAAATATGCAAAAATGCAGGATAATACAGAGATTTGACCCGAGGAACTGCAAAACCACACTTGTATTTCTAGGGCCTACACCAGACTATTTTCAACAGATATATTTGTGTCTGAACAATCAGGAGACACTACTGTTTTTCTTTACAGCAAAAAATGCAAAAAAGCAGGATAATACAGAGATTTGACCTGTGGAACTGCAAAACCACACTTGTATTTCTTGGGCCTACACCAGACTATTTTCAACAGATATATTTGTGTCTGAACAATCAGGAGACACTACTGTTTTTCTTTACAGCAAAAAATGCAAAAAAGCAGGATAATACAGTGAGATTTGACCCGTGGAACTGCAAAACCACACTTGTATATCTCGGGCCTACACCAGACTATTTTCAACAGATATATTTTTTCTGAACAATCAGGAGACACTAGTGTTTTTCTTTACAGCAAAAAATGAAAAAAAGCAGGATAATACAGATAGATTTGACCCGTGGCACTGCAAAACCACAGTTGTATTTTTCGGGCCTACACCAGACTATTTTCAACAGATATATTTGTGTCTGAACAATCAGGAGACACTACTGTTTTTCTTTACAGCAAAAAATGCAAGAAAGCAGGGTAATACAAACATTTGACCCGTGGAACTGCAAAACCACACTTGCATTTCTTGGGTCTACACCAGGCTATTTTCAACAGATATATTTGTGTCTGAACAATCAAGAGACACTACTGATTTTCTTTACAGCAAAAAATGCAAAAAAGTAGGATAATACAGAGATTTGACACGTGGAACTCCAAAACCACACTTGTATTTCTCGGGCCTACACCAGACTATTATCAACAGATATATTTGTATCTGAACAGTCAGGAGATAATACTGTTTTTCTTTACAGCAAAAAGTGCAAAAAAGTATGATAATACAGAGAGATTTGACCCGTGGCCCTGCAAAACCACAGTTGTATTTCTCGGGCCTACACCAGACTATTTTCAACAGATATATTTGTGTCTGAACAGTCAGGAGACACTACTGTTTTTCTTTACAGCAAAAAATGCAAAAAAGTAGGATAATACAGAGATTTGACGCGTGGATCAGCAAAACCACACTTGTATTTCTAGGGCCTACACCAGACTATTTTCAACAGATATATTTGTGTCTGAACAATCAAGAGACACTACTGTTTTTCTTTACAGCAAAAAATGCAAAAAAGCAGGATAATACAGAGATATTTGACCCGTGGAACTGCAAAACCACTCTTGTATTTCTTTGTCCTACACCAGACTATTTTCAACAGATATATTTGTGTCTGAACAATCAGGAGACACTACTGTTTTTCTTTACAGCAAAAAATGCAAAAAAGCAGGATAATGCAGATAGATTTGACCCGTGGAACTGCAAAACCACACTTGTATTTCTCAGGCCTACACCAGACTATTTTCAACAGATATATTTGTGTCTGAACAATCTGGAGACACTACTGTTTTACTTTACAGCAAAAAATGCAAAAAAGCAGGATAATACAGAGATTTGACCCCTGGAACTGCAAAGCCACACTTGTATTTCTCGGGCCTACACCAGACTATTTTCAACAGATATATTTGTGTCTGAGCAATCGGGAGACACTACTGTTTTTCATTACAGCAGAAAATGCAAAAAAGTAGGATAATACAGAGATTCGACCCGTGGAACTGCAAAATCACACTTGTATTTCTTGGGCCTACACCAGACTATTTTCAACAGATATATTTGTGTCTGAGCAATCAGGAGACACTACTGTTTTTCTTTACAGCAGAAAATGCAAAAAAGTAGGATAATACAGAGATTCGACCCGTGGAACTGCAAAACCACACTTGTATTTTTCGGGCCTACACCAGACTATTTTCAACAGATATATTTGTGTCTGAACAATCAGGAGACACTACTGTTTTTCTTTACAGCAAAAAATGAAAAAAAGCATGATAATACAGAGAGATTTGACACGTGGCACTGCAAAACCACAGTTGTATTTCTCGGGCCTACACCAGACTATTTTCAACAGATATATTTGTGTCTGAACAATCAGGAGACACTACTGTTTTTCTTTACAGCAAAAAATGCAAGAAAGCAGGGTGATACCAACATTTGACCCGTGGAACTGCAAAACCACACTTGTATTTTTAGGGCCTACACCAGACTATTTTCAACAGATATATTTGTGTCTGAACAATCAGGAGACACTACTGTTTTTCTTTACAGCAAAAAATACAAAAAAGCAGGATAATACAGAGATTTGACCCGTGGCACTGCAAAACCACACTTGTATTTCTCGGGCCTACACCAGACCATTTTCAACAGATATATTTGTGTCTGAACAATCAGGAGACACTACTGTTTTTCTTTACTGCAAAAAATGCAAACAAGCAGGGTAATATAGAGATTTGACCCGTGGAAATGCAAAACCACACTTGTATTTCTCGGGCCTACACCAGACTATTTTCAACAGATATATTTGTGTCTGACCAATCAGGAGACACTACTGTTTTTCTTTACAGCAGAAAATGCAAAAAAGTAGGATAATACAGAGATTCGACCCGTGGAACTGCAAAACCACACTTGTATTTTTCGGGCCTACACCAGACTATTTTCAACAGATATATTTGTGTCTGAACAATCAGGAGACACTACTGTTTTTCTTTACAGCAAAAAATGAAAAAAAGCATGATAATACAGAGAGATTTGACCCGTGGCACTGCAAAACCACAGTTGTATTTCTCGGGCCTACACCAGACTATTTTCAACAGATATATTTGTGTCTGAACAATCAGGAGACACTACTGTTTTTCTTTACAGCAAAAAATGCAAGAAAGCAGGGTGATACCAACATTTGACCCGTGGAACTGCAAAACCACACTTGTATTTTTAGGGCCTACACCAGACTATTTTCAACAGATATATTTGTGTCTGAACAATCAGGAGACACTACTGTTTTTCTTTACAGCAAAAAATACAAAAAAGCAGGATAATACAGAGATTTGACCCGTGGCACTGCAAAACCACACTTGTATTTCTCGGGCCTACACCAGACCATTTTCAACAGATATATTTGTGTCTGAACAATCAGGAGACACTACTGTTTTTCTTTACAGCAAAAAATGCAAAAAAGTAGGATAATACAGAGATTTGACGCGTGGATCAGCAAAACCACACTTGTATTTCTCGGGCCTACACCAGACTATTTTCAACAGATATATTTGTGTCTGAACAATCAAGAGACACTACTGTTTTTCTTTACAGCAAAAAATGCAAAAAAGCAGGATAATACAGAGAGATTTGAAACGTGGAACTGCAAAACCACTCTTGTATTTCGTGGGCCTACACCAGACTATTTTCAACAGTTATATTTGTGTCTGATCAATGAGGAGACACTACTGTTTTTCTTTACAGCAAAAAATGCGAAAAAGCAGGATAATGCAGATAGATTTGACCCGTGGAACTGCAAAACCACACTTGTATTTCTCAGGCCTACACCAGACTATTTTCAACAGATATATTTGTGTCTGAGCAATCAGGAGACACTACTGTTTTTCTTTACAGCAGAAAATGCAAAAAAGTAGGATAATACAGAGATTCGACCCGTGGAACTGCAAAACCACACTTGTATTTTTCGGGCCTACACCAGACTATTTTCAACAGATATATTTGTGTCTGAACAATCAGGAGACACTACTGTTTTTCTTTACAGCAAAAAATGAAAAAAAGCATGATAATACAGAGAGATTTGACCCGTGGCACTGCAAAACCACAGTTGTATTTCTCGGGCCTACACCAGACTATTTTCAACAGATATATTTGTGTCTGAACAATCAGGAGACACTACTGTTTTTCTTTACAGCAAAAAATGCAAGAAAGCAGGGTGATACCAACATTTGACCCGTGGAACTGCAAAACCACACTTGTATTTTTAGGGCCTACACCAGACTATTTTCAACAGATATATTTGTGTCTGAACAATCAGGAGACACTACTGTTTTTCTTTACAGCAAAAAATACAAAAAAAGCAGGATAATACAGAGATTTGACCCGTGGCACTGCAAAACCACACTTGTATTTCTCGGGCCTACACCAGACCATTTTCAACAGATATATTTGTGTCTGAACAATCAGGAGACACTACTGTTTTTCTTTACTGCAAAAAATGCAAACAAGCAGGGTAATATAGAGATTTGACCCGTGGAAATGCAAAACCACACTTGTATTTCTCGGGCCTACACCAGACTATTTTCAACAGATATATTTGTGTCTGAGCAATCAGGAGACACTACTGTTTTTCTTTACAGCAGAAAATGCAAAAAAGTAGGATAATACAGAGATTCGACCCGTGGAACTGCAAAACCACACTTGTATTTTTCGGGCCTACACCAGACTATTTTCAACAGATATATTTGTGTCTGAACAATCAGGAGACACTACTGTTTTTCTTTACAGCAAAAAATGAAAAAAAGCATGATAATACAGAGAGATTTGACCCGTGGCACTGCAAAACCACAGTTGTATTTCTCGGGCCTACACCAGACTATTTTCAACAGATATATTTGTGTCTGAACAATCAGGAGACACTACTGTTTTTCTTTACAGCAAAAAATGCAAGAAAGCAGGGTGATACCAACATTTGACCCGTGGAACTGCAAAACCACACTTGTATTTTTAGGGCCTACACCAGACTATTTTCAACAGATATATTTGTGTCTGAACAATCAGGAGACACTACTGTTTTTCTTTACAGCAAAAAATACAAAAAAGCAGGATAATACAGAGATTTGACCCGTGGCACTGCAAAACCACACTTGTATTTCTCGGGCCTACACCAGACCATTTTCAACAGATATATTTGTGTCTGAACAATCAGGAGACACTACTGTTTTTCTTTACAGCAAAAAATGCAAAAAAGTAGGATAATACAGAGATTTGACGCGTGGATCAGCAAAACCACACTTGTATTTCTCGGGCCTACACCAGACTATTTTCAACAGATATATTTGTGTCTGAACAATCAATAGACACTACTGTTTTTCTTTACATCAAAAAATGCAAAAAAGCAGGATAATACAGAGAGATTTGAAACGTAGAACTGCAAAACCAATCTTGTATTTCGTGGGCCTACACCAGACTATTTTCAACAGTTATATTTGTGTCTGAACTATCAGGAGACACTACTGTTTTTCTTTACAGCAAAAAATGCAAAAAAGCAGGATAATGCAGATAGATTTGACCCGTGGAACTGCAAAACCACACTTGTATTTCTCAGGCCTACACCAGACTATTTTCAACAGATATATTTGTGTCTGAGCAATCAGGAGACACTACTGTTTTTATCTTTACAGCAGAAAATGCAAAAAAGTAGGATAATACAGAGATTCGACCCGTGGAACTGCAAAATCACACTTGTATTTCTTGGGCCTACACCAGACTATTTTCAACAGATATATTTGTGTCTGAAAAATCAGGAGACACTACTGGTTTTCTTTACAGCAAAAAACGCAAAAAAGTAGGATAATACAGAGATTTGACCCGTGGAACTGCAAAACCACACTTGTATTTCTCGGGCCTACACCAGACTATTTTCAACAGATATATTTGTGTCTGAACAATCAGGAGACACTACTGATTTTCTTTACAGCAAAAAATGCAAAAAAGTAGGATAATACAGAGATTTGACCCGTGGAACTGCAAAACCACACTTGTATTTCTCGGGCCTACACCAGACTATTTTCAACAGATATATTTGTGTCTGAACAATCAGGAGACACTACTGTTTTTCTTTACAGCGAAATGGAAAAAAGCAGGATAATACAGAGATTTAACCCGTGGAGCTGCAAAACCACACTTGTATTTTTAGGGCCTACACCAGACTATTTTCAACAGATATATTTGTGTCTGAACAATCAGAAGACACTACTGTTTTTCTTTACAGCAAAAAATGCAAAAAAGCAGGATAATACAGAGATTTGACCCATGAAACTGCAAAACCACACTTGTATTTTTCGGGCCTACACCAGACTATTTTCAACAGATATATTTGTGTCTGAACATTCAGGAGACACTACTTTTTTTCTTTACAGCAAAAAATGCAAAAAAGCAGGATAATACAGAGATTTAACCTGTGGAGCTGCAAAACCACACTTGTATTTTTAGGGCCTACACCAGACTATTTTCAACAGATATATTTGTGTCTGAACAATCAGAAGACACTACTGTTTTTCTTTACAGCAAAAAATGCAAAAAAGCAGGATAATACAGAGATTTGACCCATGAAACTGCAAAACCACACTTGTATTTTTCGGGCCTACACCAGACTATTTTCAACAGATATATTTGTGTCTGAACAATCAGGAGACACTACTGTTTTTCTTTACAGAAAAAAAATGCAAACAAGCAGGGTAATATAGAGATTTGACCAGTGGAAATGCAAAACCACACTTGTATTTCTCGGGCCTACACCAGACTATTTTCAACAGATATATTTGTGTCTGAACAATCAGGAGACACTACTGTTTTTCTTTAAAGCAAAAAATGCAAAAAAGTAGGATAATACAGAGATTTGACGCGTGGATCTGCAAAACCACACTTGAATTTCTCGAGCCTACACCAGACTATTTTCAACAGATATATTTGTGTCTGAACAATCAAGAGACACTACTGTTTTTCTTTACAGCAAAAAATGCAAAAAAGCAGGATAATACAGAGAGATTTGACCCGTGGAACTGCAAAACCTCTCTTGAATTTCTTGGGCCTACACCAGACTATTTTCAACAGATATATTTGTGTCTGAACAATCAGGAGACACTACCGTTTTTTTTTACAGAAAAAAATGCAAAAAGCAGGATAATGCAGATAGATTTGACCCGTGGAACTGCAAAACCACACTTGTAATTCTCAGGCCTACACCAGACTATTTTCAACAAATATATTTGTGTCTGAACAATCTGGAGACACTACTGTTTCTCTTTACAGCAAAAAATGCAAAAAAGCAGGATAATACAGAGATTTGACCCCTGGAACTGCAAAGCCACACTTGTATTTCTCGGGCCTACACCAGACTATTTTCAACAGATATATTTGTGTCTGAGCAATCAGGAGACACTACTGTTTTTCTTTACAGCAGAAAATGCAAAAAAGTAGGATAATACAGAGATTCGACCCGTGGAACTGCAAAACCACACTTGTATCTTTCGGGCCTACACCAGACTATTTTCAACAGATATATTTGTGTCTGAACAATCAGGAGACACTACTGTTTTTCTTTACAGCAAAAAATGAAAAAAAGCAGGATAATACAGATAGATTTGGCCCGTGGCACTGCAAAACCACAGTTCTATTTCTCGGGCCTACACCAGACTATTTTCAACAGATATATTTGTGTCTGAACAATCAGGAGACACTACTGTTTTTCTTTACTGCGAAATGGAAAAAAACAAGATAATACAGATATTTGACCCGAGGAAGGGCAAAACCTCACTTGTATTTCTCGGGCCTACACCAGACTCTTTTCAACAGATATATTTGTGTCTGAACATTCAGGAGACACTACTTTTTTTCTTTACAGCAAAAAATGCAAAAAAGCAGGATAATACAGAGATTTAACCCGTGGAGCTGCAAAACCGCACTTGTATTTTTAGGGCCTACACCAGACTATTTTCAACAGATATATTTGTGTCTGAACAATCAGAAGACACTACTGTTTTTCTTTACAGCAAAAAATGCAAAAAAGCAGGATAATACAGAGATTTGACCCATGAAACTGCAAAACCACACTTGTATTTTTCGGGCCTACACCAGACTATTTTCAACAGATATATTTGTGTCTGAACAATCAGGAGACACTACTGTTTTTCTTTACAGAAAAAAAATGCAAACAAGCAGGGTAATATAGAGATTTGACCAGTGGAAATGCAAAACCACACTTGTATTTCTCGGGCCTACACCAGACTATTTTCAACAGATATATTTGTGTCTGAACAATCAGGAGACACTACTGTTTTTCTTTACAGCAAAAAATGCAAAAAAGTAGGATAATACAGAGATTTGACGCGTGGATCTGCAAAACCACACTTGAATTTCTCGAGCCTACACCAGACTATTTTCAACAGATATATTTGTGTCTGAACAATCAAGAGACACTACTGTTTTTCTTTACAGCAAAAAATGCAAAAAAGCAGGATAATACAGAGAGATTTGACCCGTGGAACTGCAAAACCTCTCTTGAATCTCTTGGGCCTACACCAGACTATTTTCAACAGATATATTTGTGTCTGAACAATCAGGAGACACTACCGTTTTTTTTTACAGAAAAAAATGCAAAAAGCAGGATAATGCAGATAGATTTGACACGTGGAACTGCAAAACCACACTTGTAATTCTCAGGCCTACACCAGACTATTTTCAACAAATATATTTGTGTCTGAACAATCTGGAGACACTACTGTTTCTCTTTACAGCAAAAAATGCAAAAAAGCAGGATAATACAGAGATTTGACCCCTGGAACTGCAAAGCCACACTTGTATTTCTCGGGCCTACACCAGACTATTTTCAACAGATATATTTGTGTCTGAGCAATCAGGAGACACTACTGTTTTTCTTTACAGCAGAAAATGCAAAAAAGTAGGATAATACAGAGATTCGACCCGTGGAACTGCAAAACCACACTTGAATCTTTCGGGCCTACACCAGACTATTTTCAACAGATATATTTGTGTCTGAACAATCAGGAGACACTACTGTTTTTCTTTACAGCAAAAAATGAAAAAAAGCAGGATAATACAGATAGATTTGGCCCGTGGCACTGCAAAACCACAGTTGTATTTCTCGGGCCTACACCAGACTATTTTCAACAGATATATTTGTGTCTGAACAATCAGGAGACACTACTGTTTTTCTTTACAGAAAAAAAATGCAAACAAGCAGGGTAATATAGAGATTTGACCAGTGGAAATGCAAAACCACACTTGTATTTCTCGGGCCTACACCAGACTATTTTCAACAGATATATTTGTGTCTGAACAATCAGGAGACACTACTGTTTTTCTTTACAGCAAAAAATGCAAAAAAGTAGGATAATACAGAGATTTGACGCGTGGATCTGCAAAACCACACTTGAATTTCTCGAGCCTACACCAGACTATTTTCAACAGATATATTTGTGTCTGAACAATCAAGAGACACTACTGTTTTTCTTTACAGCAAAAAATGCAAAAAAGCAGGATAATACAGAGAGATTTGACCCGTGGAACTGCAAAACCTCTCTTGAATTTCTTGGGCCTACACCAGACTATTTTCAACAGATATATTTGTGTCTGAACAATCAGGAGACACTACCGTTTTTTTTTACAGAAAAAAATGCAAAAAGCAGGATAATGCAGATAGATTTGACCCGTGGAACTGCAAAACCACACTTGTAATTCTCAGGCCTACACCAGACTATTTTCAACAAATATATTTGTGTCTGAACAATCTGGAGACACTACTGTTTCTCTTTACAGCAAAAAATGCAAAAAAGTAGGATAATACAGAGATTCGACCCGTGGAACTGCAAAACCACACTTGAATCTTTCGGGCCTACACCAGACTATTTTCAACAGATATATTTGTGTCTGAACAATCAGGAGACACTACTGTTTTTCTTTACAGCAAAAAATGAAAAAAAGCAGGATAATACAGATAGATTTGGCCCGTGGCACTGCAAAACCACAGTTGTATTTCTCGGGCCTACACCAGACTATTTTCAACAGATATATTTGTGTCTGAACTTTCAGGAGACACTGCTGTTTTTCTTTACAGCGAAATGGAAAAAAACAAGATAACACAGATATTTGACCCGAGGAAGTGCAAAATCTCACTTGTATTTCTCGGGCCTACACCAGACTATTTTCAACAGATATATTTGTGACTGAACAATCAAGAGACACTACTGATTTTCTTTACAGCAAAAAATGCAAAAAAGTAGGATAATACAAAGATTTGACACGTGGAACTGCAAAACCACACTTGTATTTCTCGGGCCTACACCAGACTATTATCAACAGATATATTTGTGTCTGAACAATCAAGAGATACTACTGTTTTTCTTTACAGCAAAAAATGCAAAAAAGCATGATAATATAGAGAGATTTGACCCGTGGCACTGCAAAACCACAGTTGTATTTCTCGGGCCTATACCAGACTATTTTCAACAGATATATTTGTGTCTGAACATTCAGGAGACACTACTTTTTTTCTTTACAGCAAAAAATGCAAAAAAGCAGGATAATACAGAGATTTAACCCGTGGAGCTGCAAAACCACACTTGTATTTCTCGGGCCTACACCAGACTATTTTCAACAGATATATTTGTGTCTGAACAATCAGGAGACACTACTGTTTTTCTTTACAGAAAAAAAATGCAAACAAGCAGGGTAATATAGAGATTTGACCAGTGGAAATGCAAAACCACACTTGTATTTCTCGGGCCTACACCAGACTATTTTCAACAGATATATTTGTGTCTGAACAATCAGGAGACACTACTGTTTTTCTTTACAGCAAAAAATGCAAAAAAGTAGGATAATACAGAGATTTGACGCGTGGATCTGCAAAACCACACTTGAATTTCTCGAGCCTACACCAGACTATTTTCAACAGATATATTTGTGTCTGAACAATCAAGAGACACTACTGTTTTTCTTTACAGCAAAAAATGCAAAAAAGCAGGATAATACAGAGAGATTTGACCCGTGGAACTGCAAAACCTCTCTTGAATTTCTTGGGCCTACACCAGACTATTTTCAACAGATATATTTGTGTCTGAACAATCAGGAGACACTACCGTTTTTTTTTACAGAAAAAAATGCAAAAAGCAGGATAATGCAGATAGATTTGACCCGTGGAACTGCAAAACCACACTTGTAATTCTCAGGCCTACACCAGACTATTTTCAACAAATATATTTGTGTCTGAACAATCTGGAGACACTACTGTTTCTCTTTACAGCAAAAAATGCAAAAAAAGCAGGATAATACAGAGATTTGACCCCTGGAACTGCAAAGCCACACTTGTATTTCTCGGGCCTACACCAGACTATTTTCAACAGATATATTTGTGTCTGAGCAATCAGGAGACACTACTGTTTTTCTTTACAGCAGAAAATGCAAAAAAGTAGGATAATACAGAGATTCGACCCGTGGAACTGCAAAACCACACTTGAATCTTTCGGGCCTACACCAGACTATTTTCAACAGATATATTTGTGTCTGAACAATCAGGAGACACTACTGTTTTTCTTTACAGCAAAAAATGAAAAAAAACAGGATAATACAGATAGATTTGGCCCGTGGCACTGCAAAACCACAGTTGTATTTCTCGGGCCTACACCAGACTATTTTCAACAGATATATTTGTGTCTGAACTATCAGGAGACACTGCTGTTTTTCTTTACAGCGAAATGGAAAAAAACAAGATAACACAGATATTTGACCCGAGGAAGTGCAAAATCTCACTTGTATTTCTCGGGCCTACACCAGACTATTTTCAACAGATATATTTGTGACTGAACAATCAAGAGACACTACTGATTTTCTTTACAGCAAAAAATGCAAAAAAGTAGGATAATACAGAGATTTGACACGTGGAACTGCAAAACCACACTTGTATTTCTCGGGCCTACACCAGACTATTATCAACAGATATATTTGTGTCTGAACAATCAAGAGATACTACTGTTTTTCTTTACAGCAAAAAATGCAAAAAAGCATGATAATACAGAGAGATTTTACCCGTGGCACTGCAAAACCACAGTTGTATTTCTCGGGCCTATACCAGACTATTTTCAACAGATATATTTGTGTCTGAAAATTCAGGAGACACTACTTTTTTTCTTTACAGCAAAAAATGCAAAAAAGCAGGATAATACAGAGATTTAACCCGTGGAGCTGCAAAACCACACTTGTATTTTTCGGGCCTACACCAGACTATTTTCAACAGATATATGTGTGTCTGAACAATCAGGAGACACTACTGTTTTTCTTTACAGCAAAAAATGCAAGAAAGCAGGGTAATACAAACATTTGACCCGTGGAACTGCAAAACCGCACTTGCATTTCTCGGGCCTACACCAGACTATTTTCAACAGATATATTTGTGTATGAACAATCAGGAGACACTACTGTTTTTCTTTACAGCAAAAAATGCAAAAAAGCAGGATAATACAGAGATTTGACCTGTGGAACTGCAAAACCACATTTGTATTTCTCAGGCCTACACCAGACTATTTTCAACAGATATATTTGTGTCTGAACATTCAGGAGACACTACTTTTTTTCTTTACAGCAAAAAATGCAAAAAAGCAGGATAATACAGAGATTTAACCCTTGGAGCTGCAAAACCACACTTCTATTTTTCGGGCCTACACCAGACTATTTTCAACAGATATATTTGTGTCTGAACAATCAGGAGACACTACTGTTTTTCTTTACAGCAAAAAATGCAAACAAGCAGGGTAATACAGAGATTTGACCCGTGGAAATGCTAAACCACACTTGTATTTCTCGGGACTACACCAGACTATTTTCAACAGATATATTTGTGTCTGAACAATCAGGAGATACTACTGTTTTTCTTTACAGCAAAAAATGCAAAAAAGTAGGATAATACAGAGATTTGACGCGTGGATCTGCAAAACCACACTTGTATTTCTCGGGCCTACACCAGACTATTTTCAACAGATATATTTGTGTCTGAACAATCAAGAGACACTACTGTTTTTCTTTACAGCAAAAAATGCAAAAAAGCAGGATAATACAGAGAGATTTGACCCGTGGAACTCCAAAACCTCTCTTGTATTTCTTGGGCCTACACCAGACTATTTTCAACAGATATATTTGTGTCTGAACAATCAGGAGACACTACTGTTTTTCTTTACAGCAAAAAATGCAAAAAAGCCGGATAATGCAGATAGATTTGACGCTTGGAACTGCAAAATCACACTTGTATTTCTCAGGCCTTCACCAGACTATTTTCAACAGATATATTTGTGTCTGAACAATCAGGAGACACTACTGTTTTTCTTTACAGCAAAAAATGCAAAAAAGCAGGATAATACAGAGATTCTGTTAGAATCTTGCTCTTAGGTTTTTTTTCCTTTGCTGGTCACATGACCTTGTTGGCCTATTTAATCCTGCTCCGCCCTTCTGGCTTTGCTGGACTTCATTGTATATCTACTTTCTAGCTAGCCTGTGCTCTGTGTCTTGCTCTGTTAGTTTGCTTGGTCTACTGACCTCTATGTTCTATATATTTTGTTTGTTCGTCTGTCTGCTACTATTTCTGTTATGAGGTATCCCATATTCCTCCCAGTCCTTAGTACTTGTAGGGATTCCTTCCCCACATCTATAGGTCTCCGTACAGACTAGCTTAGGACTTTAGCAGGTCTGATCGCAGGATCAGGTCCCCTGTTACATCGTAGGGATTCAGCTGAGTTCTATCGTAGGGACAGATCTCCTCTCTTTCCTTAGCTCTGGTAGCAGAACATAACAGTAAGTCCAGCCTGCAAATTCTCTAAGGAAAGATTTTTCTGTTCCATCATGGTGTCGGTTCAGGATCTGGCTCATCGCCTGCAGGGACTCTCTCTGGAGGTGGCCGAGCTCCGTCAGCACGTGAGTAGCTGTCCTGGAGCGCATTTCTTGGAGCCTAAGGTATGTTTGCCGGATTTATTTTTTGGTGAACACCGAGAATTTTTTTCATTTAAAAATGCTTGCTTATTGTATTTTCGTTTGAGACCTAAGTCCTCTGGGGATGAATCCCAGCACGTAGGGTTCATAATGTCACTTTTGCGCAAAGAGCCTCAGGAGTGGGCCTTTTCTTTGCAACCTAGTGATACATGCTTCAGATCAGTGGATAGTTTTTTTTTCTGCTTTGGGACTATTATATGATGATCCTGACCGTGTCGCATCAGCTGAGACTGAGTTGAGACGTTTAAAACAGGGATCAGGTAATGTGGAAAAATATTATACTCATTTCCGTTGTTGGTCTACTCAAACAGGGTGGAACGATTCTGCTCTGAAAAGTCTATTTCTTGCTGGGCTCAGTGAAAGGGTTAAAGACCTGCTAATTGCTTATCCTACACCTGAAGATTTGCAACAGGCTATGCAATTAGCTATACGGGTGGATAGAAGACTGCGTGCAAGGGTTAATGAGAGCAAATCCTCTGCTATGTCAGTTTCTGGTTATGAGAATGTGTGTACTAACAGTGGTGAACCGATGGAGATTGGATCGGTGGCACCTCGCTCTCAAGAAAAAGACCGTCGATTTTCTGAAGGCTTGTGTTTCTATTGCGGAAAATCTGGTCATTTGATTAAAGGCTGTGAGCTTCGTATGAAGAAAGAAAAAAAAAAGGTCAGTCATGCCCGTATTGCCTGTTTAAATTCCAAGGGTATATTTTTAGCTGCTTCCACGATTGCTCAGAAAAAATTAATGGAATTTCGGGTGTTTGTTGATTGCGGGTCTACTCTGAATGTAATTGATGGGGGATTCGTGGAAAGACTCAATTTAAAACCTGAACCTTTATCATCCCCCATTGCTGTGGTTTCTGTGGATGGTTCCCCTTTGAAGAATATTACTCTCAAGGTCTGTGAATTTCCTCTCACTATTAATGGTGTTCACCATGAGAAATTGGATTTGGTAGTGTTGAATAACTTGCCTTCTCCAGTAATATTGGGATTGCCCTGGTTAAAATTTCACAATCCTGTACTGGATTGGTCTACCAGTGAAATTAAATCCTGGAGCCATAAATGTTATGACAAGTGTTGTAACGGGCGTATTGCAGCTTTGGATAGGGGAGAATTGCCTGTTCCTATTCAGGATTTTTGGAGAGTTTTTTCTGAGAAGGAATCGCAGGTTTTGCCTCCCCATAGAGACTATGATTGTTCTATTGAATTTGTCCCTGGAGCGACTCTTCCTAAAAGTCGTTTATTTAACCTTACTATTCCTGAGAGGAAGGCTTTGGAGGAATACATACAGACAAGTTTGGCCGCCGGTCACATTAGGCCCTCTAAGTCTCCTGTGGCGGTTGGATTTTTTTTGTAAAAAAAAAGGACGGCAGTTTACGTCCTTGTCTGGATTTTCGTGAGATTAACAAAATTACTGTACGCAATCCTTACCCACTGCCATTGATTCCTGATCTGTTTAACCAGTTAATGGGGGCCAAGTGGTTCTCTAAAATTGACCTTAAGGGGGCATACAATCTGTTGCGCATGAAGGAGGGTGACGAATGGAAGACTGCTTTTAACACTCCTGTGGGTCATTTTGAGAATCTGGTTATGCCTTTTGGTCTTACTAATGCTCCTGCATTTTTTCAGAATCTGATTAATGACATCCTTAGACCTTTGATCGGTAAAAATGTGGTTGTGTATTTGGATGACATTTTGATTTATTCGCCAGATCTGGAGTCTCATTGGCGGAGCGTGCGTGAGGTATTACAGTTATTAATGGACAATTCGCTTTTTGCTAAGCTGGAGAAATGTGAGTTCGCTGTACAGAGAATTAGTTTTTTGGGCTACATTATCTCCAGCAAAGGTTTTGAGATGGATCCGGTTAAGGTTCAGGCTGTGCAGGAATGGCCTAGGCCTATTGGTTTGAAATCGATACAGAGGTTTTTGGGTTTCGCCAATTACTACAGAAAATTCATAAAAAAATTTTCTAGTATTGTCAAACCTCTGACTGATCTCACCAGGAAAGGTGCTGATGCGGTTCAGTGGTCTTCTGAGGCCATTGAAGCTTTTGTGTATCTCAAGTAGAGGTTCACCTCTGCTCCCATCCTTATGCAGCCTGATGTTACTAGGCCGTTTTTGGTTGAGGTTGATGCTTCCTCTGTGGGGGTTGGCGCAGTATTGTCTCAGGATAACGGGGATGGATTACATCCCTGTGCCTTTTTTTCAAAAAAATTTTCGGAGACTGAACTGAATTACGATATTGGTAATCGGGAATTATTGGCTATTAAACTCGCATTTGAACACTGGCGCCACTTCTTGGAAGGTGCGGAATTTCCCGTTCAGGTTCTTACGGATCATAAAAATCTGATATATCTTGATGCTGCCAAGCGCCTGAATGCCCGTCAGGCTAGGTGGGCACTGTTTTTCTCGCGGTATAATTTCTCCGTTACTTACATCCCTGGTACTAAGAATGTTAAGGCGGATGCCTTTTTCGCAGTTTTTCTCCCATAGTCGGTGCTGAGAAAGAGGAGAACATTTTACAAGAAGGTGTTGTGATAGCTGCTTTGGACTCCGTTTTGGAAAATGAGATTCTTAAAGCACAGGAGAATGCCCCTTCTAACACTCCTCATGGGAGGTTGTTTGTGCCTGGGACCTTTAGGAGAGATTTGTTTGTTGAGTGTCACGAATCTCGGTTGGCAGGTCATCCCGGAATCTCTGAGACCAAGAGACTGGTGGGTCGCAGTTTTTGGTGGCCTGGATGGCAGAAGGAAGTCATTAAGTGGGTGCGTCAATGTACTATATGTGCTAGATCTAAGTCCTCACATACTCCTGCTGCGGGGTTGCTTTGTCCTTTGGAGGTTCCCAGTGCTCCTTGGACACATTTGGCTATGGACTTTATAACTGACCTTCCCCCCTCTGAGGGTTTTACTGTCATCTGGGTGGTCGTGGACCATTTTAGCAAGATGTGTCACTTGGTTCCTTTCGTCAAACTGCCCTGCGCTAAAACTCTCGCTAAGGCCTTTGTCAAGGAAATTGTCAGACTTCATGGCGTTCCTACTGACATTGTTTCTGATAGGGGTCCTCAGTTCGTGGCTCGTTTTTGGCGTGCCTTTTGTGATAGGTTGGGAGTTCATTTGTCGTTCTCGTCCGGATATCATCCTGAATCTAATGGCCAGACAGAAAGGAAAAACCAGGATGTTGAGCAGTTCTTGCGTTGTTTTGTGGCAGACAATCAAGAGGGGTGGTCTGAGTTTCTGCCACTTGCTGAATTTGCTCTGAACAATCATACATCTTCTTCTGCTGGTTGTTCGCCTTTTTTTTGTTGTTCTGGGAGACATCCGTCGTTTGGGTCGTTCTCCAAGTTGGGATCTGCCGTGCCTGAGGAGGAGAATTTTTCCGGTGATTTGGAGAGAGTTTGGACGGATGTGCGTGGTAATGTTCAGGAGGCCAACAGAAAATCTAAAGACTACTTTGATAGGAAACGACAGGAGGTTTTGTTCGCTGTTGGTGACATGGTTTGGTTGTCCTCTAGGAATCTGCGGTTGAGGATTCCTTCAAAGAAATTGTTTCCCAAGTATGTAGGGCCCTTTAAGGTGCTTCAGGTTGTCAACCAATCTGCTGTTAGGTTGGAGGTTCCTACCTCCTGGAGAATTAATCCGGTATTTCATGTCTCTCTGTTGAAAAAAGCTGTTGTATCGGATTGTGACGCCTCTGCCTCTGTTCCTCCGGTGGTGGAGGACGGGGAATATGAAATTTCTCGCATCCTTAACTCTAGACGGTATAGAGGTAGTTTGCAGTATCTTGTGGCCTGGAAAGGTTTCGGTCCCGAGGATAACTCTTGGGTGAGGTCGGATGATGTTTCCGCGTCCAGACTTATCAGAGCTTTTCACAGGAGATTTCCTTATAAGCCTGGTCCTAGGGGATCCGGAGGATCCTCTTAGAAGGGGGGGTACTGTTAGAACCTTGCTCTTAGGTTTTTTTTCCTTTGCTGGTCACATGACCTTGTTGGCCTATTTAATCCTGCTCCGCCCTTCTGGCTTTGCTGGACTTCATTGTATATCTACTTTCTAGCTAGCCTGTGCTCTGTGTCTTGCTCTGTTAGTTTGCTTGGTCTACAGACCTCTATGTTCTATATATTTTGTTTGTTCGTCTGTCTGCTACTATTTCTGTTAGGAGGTGTCCCATATTCCTCCAGGGTCCTTAGTACTTGTAGGGATTCCTTCCCCACATCTATAGGTCTCCGTACAGACTAGCTTAGGACTTTAGCAGGTCTGATCGCAGGATCAGGTCCCCGGTTAAATCGTAGGGATTCAGCTGAGTTCTATCGTAGGGACAGATCTCCTCTCTTTCCTTAGCTCTGGTAGCAGAACATAACAGATTCGACCCGTGGAACTGCAAAACCACACTTGTATTTCTTGGGCCTACACCAGACTATTTTCAACAGATATATTTGTGTCTGAACAATCAGGAGACACTACTGATTTTCTTTACAGCAAAAAATGCAAAAAAGTAGGATAATACAGAGATTTGACCGTGGAACTGCAAAACCACACTTGTATTTCTCGGGCCTACACCAGCCTGTTTTCAACAGATATATTTGTGTCTGAGCTATCAGGAGACACTACTGTTTTTCATTACATCGAAATGGAAAAAAAACAAGATAATACAGATATTTGACCCGAGGAAGTGCAAAACCTCACTTGTATTTCTCGGGCCTGCACCATACTATTTTCAACAGATATATTTGTGTCTGAACAATCAGGAGACACTACTGTTTTTCTTTACAGCAAAAAATGAAAAAAAGCAGAATAATACAGATAGATTTGACCCGTGGCACTGCAAAACCACAGTTGTATTTCTCGGGCCTACACCAGACTATTTTCAACAGATATATTTGTGTCTGAACAATCAGGAGACACTACTGTTTTTCTTTACAACAAAAAATGAAAAAAAGCAGGATAATACAGATAGATTTGACCCGTGGCACTTCAAAACCACAGTTGTATTTCTCGGGCCTACACCAGACTATTTTCAACAGATATATTTGTGTCTGAACTATCAGGAGACACTACTGTTTTTCTTTACAGCGAAATGGAAAAAAACAAGATAATACAGATATTTGACCCGAGGAAGTGCAAAACCTCACTTGTATTTTTCGGGCCTACACCAGACTCTTTTCAACAGATATATTTGTGTCTGAACAATCAGGAGACACTACTGTATTTCTTTACAGCAAAAAATGCAAGAAAGCAGGGTAATACAAACATTTGACCCGTGGAACTGCAAAACCACACTAGCATTTCTTGGGCCTACACCAGGCTATTTTCAACAGATATATTTGTGTCTGAACAATCAAGAGACACTACTGATTTTCTTTACAGCAAAAAATGCAAAAAAGTAGGATAATACAGAGATTTGACACGTGGAACTGCAAAACCACACTTGTATTTCTCTGGCCTACACCAGACTATTATCAACAGATAAATTTGTGTCTGAACAATCAGGAGATACTACTGTTTTTCTTTACAGCAAAAAATGCAAAAAAGCATGATAATACAGAGAGATTTGACCCGTGGCACTGCAAAACCACAGTTGTATTTCTCGGGCCTACACCAGACTATTTTCAACAGATATATTTGTGTCTGAACAATCAGGAGACACTACTGTTTTTCTTTACAGCAAAAAATGTAAGAAAGCAGGGTGATACAAACATTTGACCCGTGGAACTGCAAAACCACACTTGCATTTCTCGGGCCTACACCAGACTATTTTCAACAGATATATTTGGATATGAACAATCAGGAGACACTACTGTTTTTCTTTACAGCAAAAAATGCAAAAAAGCAGGATAATACAGAGATTTGACCTGTGGAACTGCAAAACCACACTTGTATTTCTCAGGCCTACACCAGACTATTTTCAACAGATATATTTGTGTCTGAACAATCAGGAGACACTACTGTTTTTCTTTACAGCAAAAAATGCAAAAAAGTAGGATAATACAGAGATTTGACGCGTGGATCTGCAAAACCACACTTGAATTTCTCGGGCCTTCACCAGACTATTTTCAACAGATATATTTGTGTCTGAACAATCAAGAGACACTACTGTTTTTCTTTACAGCAAAAAATGCAAAAAAGCAGGATAATACAGAGAGATTTGACCCGTGGAACTGCAAAACCACTCTTGTATTTCTTGGGCCTACACCAGACTATTTTCAACAGATATATTTGTGTCTGAACAATCAGGAGACACTACTGTTTTACTTTACAGCAAAAAATGCAAAAAAGCAGGATAATACAGATATTTGACCCCTGGAACTGCAAAACCACACTTGTATCTCTTGGGCTTACACCAGACTATTTTCAACAGATATATTTGTGTCTGAAAAATCAGGAGACACTACTGGTTTTCTTTACAGCAAAAAATGCAAAAAAGTAGGATAATACAGAGATTTGACCCGTGGAACTGCAAAACCACACTTGTATTTCTCGGGCCTACACCAGACTATTTTCAACAGATATATTTGTGTCTGAACAATCAGGAGACACAACTGATTTTCTTTACAGCAAAAAATGCAAAAAAGTAGGATAATACAGAGATTTGACCCGTGGAACTGCAAAACCACACTTGTATTTCTTGGGCCTACACCAGACTATTTTCAACAGATATATTTGTGTCTGAACAATCAGGAGACACTACTGTTTTTCTTTACAGCGAAATGGAAAAAAACAAGATAATACAGATATTTGACCCGAGGAAGGGCAAAACCTCACTTGTATTTCTCGGGCCTACACCAGACTATTTTCAACAGATATATTTGTGTCTGAACATTCAGGAGACACTACTTTTTTTCTTTACAGCAAAAAATGCAAAAAAGCAGGATAATACAGAGATTTAACCCGTGGAGCTGCAAAACCACACTTGTATTTTTCGGGCCTACACCAGACTATTTTCAACAGATATATTTGTGTCTGAACAATCAGGAGACACTACTGTTTTTCTTTACAGAAAAAAATGCAAACAAGCAGGGTAATATAGAGATTTGACCCGTGGAAATGCAAAACCACACTTGTATTTCTCGGGCCTACACCAGACTATTTTCAACAGATATATTTGTGTCTGAACAATCAGGAGACACTACTGTTTTTCTTTACAGCAAAAAATGCAAAAAAGTAGGATAATACAGAGATTTGACGCGTGGATCTGCAAATCCACACTTGAATTTCTCGAGCCTACACCAGACTATTTTCAACAGATATATTTGTGTCTGAACAATCTGGAGACACTACTGTTTTTCTTTACAGCAAAAAATGCAAAAAAGCAGGATAATACAGAGATTTGACCCCTGGAACTGCAAAGCCACACTTGTATTTCTCGGGCCTACACCAGACTATTTTCAACAGATATATTTGTGTCTGAGCAATCAGGAGACACTACTGTTTTTCTTTACAGCAGAAAATGCAAAAAAGTAGGATAATACAGAGATTCGACCCGTGGAACTGCAAAACCACACTTGTATTTCTTGGGCCTACACCAGACTATTTTCAACAGATATATTTGTGTCTGAACAGTCAGGAGACACTACTGGTTTTCTTTACAGCAAAAAATGCAAAAAAGTAGGATAATACAGAGATTTGACCCGTGGAACTGCAAAACCACAATTGTATTTCTCGGGCCTACACCAGACTATTTTCAACAGATATATTTGTGTCTGAACAATCAGGAGACACAACTGATTTTCTTTACAGCAAAAAATGCAAAAAAGTAGGATAATACAGAGATTTGACACGTGGAACTGCAAAACCACACTTGTATTTCTTGGGCCTACACCAGACTATTTTCAACAGATATATTTGTGTCTGAACAATCAGGAGACACTACTGTTTTTCTTTACAGCGAAATGGAAAAAAAACAAGATAATACAGATATTTGACCCGAGGAAGGGCAAAACCTCACTTGTATTTCTCGGGCCTACACCAGACTATTTTCAACAGATATATTTGTGTCTGAACATTCAGGAGACACTACTTTTTTTCTTTACAGCAAAAAATGCAAAAAAGCAGGATAATACAGAGATTTAACCCGTGGAGCTGCAAAACCACACTTGTATTTTTCGGGCCTACACCAGACTATTTTCAACAGATATATTTGTGTCTGAACAATCAGGAGACACTTCTGTTTTTCTTTACAGAAAAAAATGCAAACAAGCAGGGTAATATAGAGATTTGACCCGTGGAAATGCAAAACCACACTTGTATTTCTCGGGCCTACACCAGACTATTTTCAACAGATATATTTGTGTCTGAACAATCAGGAGACACTACTGTTTTTCTTTACAGCAAAAAATGCAAAAAAGTAGGATAATACAGAGATTTGACGCGTGGATCTGCAAATCCACACTTGAATTTCTCGAGCCTACACCAGACTATTTTCAACAGATATATTTGTGTCTGAACAATCTGGAGACACTACTGTTTTTCTTTACAGCAAAAAATGCAAAAAAGCAGGATAATACAGAGATTTGACCCCTGGAACTGCAAAGGCACACTTGTATTTCTCGGGCCTACACCAGACTATTTTCAACAGATATATTTGTGTCTGAGCAATCAGGAGACACTACTGTTTTTCTTTACAGCAGAAAATGCAAAAAAGTAGGATAATACAGAGATTCGACCCGTGGAACTGCAAAACCACACTTGTATTTCTTGGGCCTACACCAGACTATTTTCAACAGATATATTTGTGTCTGAACAGTCAGGAGACACTACTGTTTCTCTTTACAGCAAAAAATGCAAAAAAGTAGGATAATACAGAGATTTGACCCGTGGAACTGCAAAACCACACTTGTATTTCTCGGGCCTACACCAGACTATTTTCAACAGATATATTTGTGTCTGAACAATCAGGAGACACTACTAATTTTCTTTACAGCAAAAAATGCAAAAAAGTAGGATAATACAGAGATTTGACCCGTGGAACTGCAAAACCACACTTGTATTTCTTGGGCCTACACCAGACTATTTTCAACAGATATATTTGTGTCTGAACAATCAGGAGACACTACTGTTTTTCTTTACAGCAAAAAATGAAAAAAAGCAGGATAATACAGATAGATTTGACCCGTGGCACTTCAAAACCACAGTTGTATTTCTCGGGCCTACACCAGACTATTTTCAACAGATATATTTGTGTCTGAACTATCAGGAGACACTACTGTTTTTCTTTACAGCGAAATGGAAAAAAACAAGATAATACAGATATTTGACCCGAGGAAGTGCAAAACCTCACTTGTATTTTTCGGACCTACACCAGACTCTTTTCAACAGATATATTTGTGTCTGAACAATCAGGAGACACTACTGTATTTCTTTACAGCAAAAAATGCAAGAAAGCAGGATAATACAAACATTTGACCCGTGGAACTGCAAAACCACACTAGCATTTCTTGGGCCTACAACAGGCTATTTTCAACAGATATATTTGTGTCTGAACAATCAAGAGACACTACTGATTTTCTTTACAACAAAAAATGCAAAAAAGTAGGATAATACAGAGATTTGACACGTGGAACTGCAAAACCACACTTGTATTTCTCGGGCCTACACCAGACTATTATCAACAGATAAATTTGTGTCTGAACAATCAGGAGATACTACTGTTTTTCTTTACAGCAAAAAATGCAAAAAAGCATGATAATACAGAGAGATTTGACCCGTGGCACTGCAAAACCACAGTTGTATTTCTCGGTCCTACACCAGACTATCTTCAACAGATATATTTGTGTCTGAACAATCAGGAGACACTACTGTTTTTCTTTACAGCAAAAAATGGAAGAAAGCAGGGTGATACAAACATTTGACCCGTGGAACTGCAAAACCACACTTGCATTTCTCGGGCCTACACCAGACTATTTTCAACAGATATATTTGGGTATGAACAATCAGGAGACACTACTGTTTTTCTTTACAGCAAAAAATGCAAAAAAGCAGGATAATACAGAGATTTGACCTGTGGAACTGCAAAACCACACTTGTATTTCTCAGGCCTACACCAGACTATTTTCAACAGATATATTTGTGTCTGAACATTCAGGAGACACTACTTTTTTTCTTTACAGCAAAAAATGCAAAAAAGCAGGATAATACAGAGATTTAACCCATGGAGCTGCAAAACCACACTTGTATTTTTAGGGCCTTCACCAGACTATTTTCAACAGATATATTTGTGTCTGAAAAATCAGGAGACACTACTGTTTTTCTTTACAGCAAAAAATACAAAAAAGCAGGATAATACAGAGATTTGACCCGTGGAACTGCAAAACCACACTTGTATTTCTCGGGCCTACACCAGACTATTTTCAACAGATATATTTGTGTCTGAACAATCAAGAGACACTACTGTTTTTCTTTACAGCAAAAAATGCAAACAAGCAGGGTAATATAGAGATTTGACCCGTGGAAATGCAAAACCACACTTGTATTTCTCGGGCCTACACCAGACTATTTTCAACAGATATATTTGTGTCTGAACAATCAGGAGACACTACTGTTTTTCTTTACAGCAAAAAATGCAAAAAAGTAGGATAATACAGAGATTTGACGCGTGGATCTGCAAAACCACACTTGAATTTCTCGGGCCTTCACCAGACTATTTTCAACAGATATATTTGTGTCTGAACAATCAAGAGACACTACTGTTTTTCTTTACAGCAAAAAATGCAAAAAAGCAGGATAATACAGAGAGATTTGACCTGTGGAACTGCAAAACCACTCTTGTATTTCTTGGGCCTACACCAGACTATTTTCAACAGATATATTTGTGTCTGAACAATCAGGAGACACAACTGTTTTACTTTACAGCAAAAAATGCAAAAAAGCAGGATAATACAGATATTTGACCCCTGGAACTGCAAAACCACACTTGTATCTCTTGGGCTTACACCAGACTATTTTCAACAGATATATTTGTGTCTGAAAAATCAGGAGACACTACTGGTTTTCTTTACAGCAAAAAATGCAAAAAAGTAGGATAATACAGAGATTTGACCCGTGGAACTGCAAAACCACACTTGTATTTCTCGGGCCTACACCAGACTATTTTCAACAGATATATTTGTGTCTGAACAATCAGGAGACACAACTGATTTTCTTTACAGCAAAAAATGCAAAAAAGTAGGATAATACAGAGATTTGACCCGTGGAACTGCAAAACCACACTTGTATTTCTTGGGCCTACACCAGACTATTTTCAACAGATATATTTGTGTCTGAACAATCAGGAGACACTACTGTTTTTCTTTACAGCGAAATGGAAAAAAACAAGATAATACAGATATTTGACCCGAGGAAGGGCAAAACCTCACTTGTATTTCTCGGGCCTACACCAGACTATTTTCAACAGATATATTTGTGTCTGAACATTCAGGAGACACTACTTTTTTTCTTTACAGCAAAAAATGCAAAAAAGCAGGATAATACAGAGATTTAACCCGTGGAGCTGCAAAACCACACTTGTATTTTTCGGGCCTACACCAGACTATTTTCAACAGATATATTTGTGTCTGAACAATCAGGAGACACTACTGTTTTTCTTTACAGAAAAAAATGCAAACAAGCAGGGTAATATAGAGATTTGACCCGTGGAAATGCAAAACCACACTTGTATTTCTCGGGCCTACACCAGACTATTTTCAACAGATATATTTGTGTCTGAACAATCAGGAGACACTACTGTTTTTCTTTACAGCAAAAAATGCAAAAAAGTAGGATAATACAGAGATTTGACGCGTGGATCTGCAAATCCACACTTGAATTTCTCGAGCCTACACCAGACTATTTTCAACAGATATATTTGTGTCTGAACAATCTGGAGACACTACTGTTTTTCTTTACAGCAAAAAATGCAAAAAAGCAGGATAATACAGAGATTTGACCCCTGGAACTGCAAAGCCACACTTGTATTTCTCGGGCCTACACCAGACTATTTTCAACAGATATATTTGTGTCTGAGCAATCAGGAGACACTACTGTTTTTCTTTACAGCAGAAAATGCAAAAAAGTAGGATAATACAGAGATTCGACCCGTGGAACTGCAAAACCACACTTGTATTTCTTGGGCCTACACCAGACTATTTTCAACAGATATATTTGTGTCTGAACAGTCAGGAGACACTACTGGTTTTCTTTACAGCAAAAAATGCAAAAAAGTAGGATAATACAGAGATTTGACCCGTGGAACTGCAAAACCACACTTGTATTTCTCGGGCCTACACCAGACTATTTTCAACAGATATATTTGTGTCTGAACAATCAGGAGACACAACTGATTTTCTTTACAGCAAAAAATGCAAAAAAGTAGGATAATACAGAGATTTGACCCGTGGAACTGCAAAACCACACTTGTATTTCTTGGGCCTACACCAGACTATTTTCAACAGATATATTTGTGTCTGAACAATCAGGAGACACTACTGTTTTTCTTTACAGCGAAATGGAAAAAAAACAAGATAATACAGATATTTGACCCGAGGAAGGGCAAAACCTCACTTGTATTTCTCGGGCCTACACCAGACTATTTTCAACAGATATATTTGTGTCTGAACATTCAGGAGACACTACTTTTTTTCTTTACAGCAAAAAATGCAAAAAAGCAGGATAATACAGAGATTTAACCCGTGGAGCTGCAAAACCACACTTGTATTTTTCGGGCCTACACCAGACTATTTTCAACAGATATATTTGTGTCTGAACAATCAGGAGACACTTCTGTTTTTCTTTACAGAAAAAAATGCAAACAAGCAGGGTAATATAGAGATTTGACCCGTGGAAATGCAAAACCACACTTGTATTTCTCGGGCCTACACCAGACTATTTTCAACAGATATATTTGTGTCTGAACAATCAGGAGACACTACTGTTTTTCTTTACAGCAAAAAATGCAAAAAAGTAGGATAATACAGAGATTTGACGCGTGGATCTGCAAATCCACACTTGAATTTCTCGAGCCTACACCAGACTATTTTCAACAGATATATTTGTGTCTGAACAATCTGGAGACACTACTGTTTTTCTTTACAGCAAAAAATGCAAAAAAGCAGGATAATACAGAGATTTGACCCCTGGAACTGCAAAGGCACACTTGTATTTCTCGGGCCTACACCAGACTATTTTCAACAGATATATTTGTGTCTGAGCAATCAGGAGACACTACTGTTTTTCTTTACAGCAGAAAATGCAAAAAAGTAGGATAATACAGAGATTCGACCCGTGGAACTGCAAAACCACACTTGTATTTCTTGGGCCTACACCAGACTATTTTCAACAGATATATTTGTGTCTGAACAGTCAGGAGACACTACTGTTTCTCTTTACAGCAAAAAATGCAAAAAAGTAGGATAATACAGAGATTTGACCCGTGGAACTGCAAAACCACACTTGTATTTCTCGGGCCTACACCAGACTATTTTCAACAGATATATTTGTGTCTGAACAATCAGGAGACACTACTAATTTTCTTTACAGCAAAAAATGCAAAAAAGTAGGATAATACAGAGATTTGACCCGTGGAACTGCAAAACCACACTTGTATTTCTTGGGCCTACACCAGACTATTTTCAACAGATATATTTGTGTCTGAACAATCAGGAGACACTACTGTTTTTCTTTACAGCAAAAAATGAAAAAAAGCAGGATAATACAGATAGATTTGACCCGTGGCACTTCAAAACCACAGTTGTATTTCTCGGGCCTACACCAGACTATTTTCAACAGATATATTTGTGTCTGAACTATCAGGAGACACTACTGTTTTTCTTTACAGCGAAATGGAAAAAAACAAGATAATACAGATATTTGACCCGAGGAAGTGCAAAACCTCACTTGTATTTTTCGGACCTACACCAGACTCTTTTCAACAGATATATTTGTGTCTGAACAATCAGGAGACACTACTGTATTTCTTTACAGCAAAAAATGCAAGAAAGCAGGATAATACAAACATTTGACCCGTGGAACTGCAAAACCACACTAGCATTTCTTGGGCCTACAACAGGCTATTTTCAACAGATATATTTGTGTCTGAACAATCAAGAGACACTACTGATTTTCTTTACAACAAAAAATGCAAAAAAGTAGGATAATACAGAGATTTGACACGTGGAACTGCAAAACCACACTTGTATTTCTCGGGCCTACACCAGACTATTATCAACAGATAAATTTGTGTCTGAACAATCAGGAGATACTACTGTTTTTCTTTACAGCAAAAAATGCAAAAAAGCATGATAATACAGAGAGATTTGACCCGTGGCACTGCAAAACCACAGTTGTATTTCTCGGTCCTACACCAGACTATCTTCAACAGATATATTTGTGTCTGAACAATCAGGAGACACTACTGTTTTTCTTTACAGCAAAAAATGGAAGAAAGCAGGGTGATACAAACATTTGACCCGTGGAACTGCAAAACCACACTTGCATTTCTCGGGCCTACACCAGACTATTTTCAACAGATATATTTGGGTATGAACAATCAGGAGACACTACTGTTTTTCTTTACAGCAAAAAATGCAAAAAAGCAGGATAATACAGAGATTTGACCTGTGGAACTGCAAAACCACACTTGTATTTCTCAGGCCTACACCAGACTATTTTCAACAGATATATTTGTGTCTGAACATTCAGGAGACACTACTTTTTTTCTTTACAGCAAAAAATGCAAAAAAGCAGGATAATACAGAGATTTAACCCATGGAGCTGCAAAACCACACTTGTATTTTTAGGGCCTTCACCAGACTATTTTCAACAGATATATTTGTGTCTGAAAAATCAGGAGACACTACTGTTTTTCTTTACAGCAAAAAATACAAAAAAGCAGGATAATACAGAGATTTGACCCGTGGAACTGCAAAACCACATTTGTATTTCTCGGGCCTACACCAGACTATTTTCAACAGATATATTTGTGTCTGAACAATCAAGAGACACTACTGTTTTTCTTTACAGCAAAAAATGCAAACAAGCAGGGTAATATAGAGATTTGACCCGTGGAAATGCAAAACCACACTTGTATTTCTCGGGCCTACACCAGACTATTTTCAACAGATATATTTGTGTCTGAACAATCAGGAGACACTACTGTTTTTCTTTACAGCAAAAAATGCAAAAAAGTAGGATAATACAGAGATTTGACGCGTGGATCTGCAAAACCACACTTGAATTTCTCGGGCCTTCACCAGACTATTTTCAACAGATATATTTGTGTCTGAACAATCAAGAGACACTACTGTTTTTCTTTACAGCAAAAAATGCAAAAAAGCAGGATAATACAGAGAGATTTGACCTGTGGAACTGCAAAACCACTCTTGTATTTCTTGGGCCTACACCAGACTATTTTCAACAGATATATTTGTGTCTGAACAATCAGGAGACACAACTGTTTTACCTTACAGCAAAAAATGCAAAAAAGCAGGATAATACAGATATTTGACCCCTGGAACTGCAAAACCACACTTGTATTTCTTGGGCTTACACCAGACTATTTTCAACAGATATATTTGTGTCTGAAAAATCAGGAGACACTACTGGTTTTCTTTACAGCAAAAATTGCAAAAAAGTAGGATAATACAGAGATTTGACCCGTGGAACTGCAAAACCACACTTGTATTTCTCGGGCCTACACCAGACTATTTTCAACAGATATATTTGTGTCTGAACAATCAGGAGACACAACTGATTTTCTTTACAGCAAAAAATGCAAAAAAGTAGGATAATACAGAGATTTGACCCGTGGAACTGCAAAACCACACTTGTATTTCTTGGGCCTACACCAGACTATTTTCAACAGATATATTTGTGTCTGAACAATCAGGAGACACTACTGTTTTTCTTTACAGAAAAAAATGCAAACAAGCAGGGTAATATAGAGATTTGACCCGTGGAAATGCAAAACCACACTTGTATTTCTCGGGCCTACACCAGACTATTTTCAACAGATATATTTGTGTCTGAACAATCAGGAGACACTACTGTTTTTCTTTACAGCAAAAAATGCAAAAAAGTAGGATAATACAGAGATTTGACGAGTGGATCTGCAAATCCACACTTGAATTTCTCGAGCCTACACCAGACTATTTTCAACAGATATATTTGTGTCTGAACAATCTGGAGACACTACTGTTTTTCTTTACAGCAAAAAATGCAAAAAAGCAGGATAATACAGAGATTTGACCCCTGGAACTGCAAAGCCACACTTGTATTTCTCGGGCCTACACCAGACTATTTTCAACAGATATATTTGTGTCTGAGCAATCAGGAGACACTACTGTTTTTCTTTACAGCAAAAAATGCAAGAAAGCAGGGTAATACAAACATTTGACCCGTGGAACTGCAAAACCACACTAGCATTTCTTGGGCCTACACCAGGCTATTTTCAACAGATATATTTGTGTCTGAACAATCAAGAGACACTACTGATTTTCTTTACAGCAAAAAATGCAAAAAAGTAGGATAATACAGAGATTTGACACGTGGAACTGCAAAACCACACTTGTATTTCTCGGGCCTACACCAGACTATTATCAACAGATAAATTTGTGTCTGAACAATCGGGAGATACTACTGTTTTTCTTTACAGCAAAAAATGCAAAAAAGCATGATAATACAGAGAGATTTGACCCGTGGCACTGCAAAACCACAGTTGTATTTCTCGGGCCTACACCAGACTATTTTCAACAGATATATTTGTGTCTGAAAAATCAGGAGACACTACTGTTTTTCTTTACAGCAAAAAATACAAAAAAGCAGGATAATACAGAGATTTGACCCGTGGAACTGCAAAACCACACTTGTATTTCTCGGGCCTACACCAGACTATTTTCAACAGATATATTTGTGTCTGAACTATCAGGAGACACTACTGTTTTTCTTTACAGCAAAAAATGCAAAAAAGTAGGATAATACAGAGATTTGACGCGTGGATCTGCAAAACCACACTTGAATTTCTCGAGCCTACACCAGACTATTTTCAACAGATATATTTGTGTCTGAACAATCAAGAGACACTACTGTTTTTCTTTACAGCAAAAAATGCAAAAAAGCAGGATAATACAGAGAGATTTGACCCGTGGAACTGCAAAACCTCTCTTGAATCTCTTGGGCCTACACCAGACTATTTTCAACAGATATATTTGTGTCTGAACAATCAGGAGACACTACCGTTTTTTTTTACAGAAAAAAATGCAAAAAGCAGGATAATGCAGATAGATTTGACACGTGGAACTGCAAAACCACACTTGTAATTCTCAGGCCTACACCAGACTATTTTCAACAAATATATTTGTGTCTGAACAATCTGGAGACACTACTGTTTCTCTTTACAGCAAAAAATGCAAAAAAGCAGGATAATACAGAGATTTGACCCCTGGAACTGCAAAGCCACACTTGTATTTCTCGGGCCTACACCAGACTATTTTCAACAGATATATTTGTGTCTGAGCAATCAGGAGACACTACTGTTTTTCTTTACAGCAGAAAATGCAAAAAAGTAGGATAATACAGAGATTCGACCCGTGGAACTGCAAAACCACACTTGAATCTTTCGGGCCTACACCAGACTATTTTCAACAGATATATTTGTGTCTGAACAATCAGGAGACACTACTGTTTTTCTTTACAGCAAAAAATGAAAAAAAGCAGGATAATACAGATAGATTTGGCCCGTGGCACTGCAAAACCACAGTTGTATTTCTCGGGCCTACACCAGACTATTTTCAACAGATATATTTGTGTCTGAACAATCAGGAGACACTACTGTTTTTCTTTACAGAAAAAAAATGCAAACAAGCAGGGTAATATAGAGATTTGACCAGTGGAAATGCAAAACCACACTTGTATTTCTCGGGCCTACACCAGACTATTTTCAACAGATATATTTGTGTCTGAACAATCAGGAGACACTACTGTTTTTCTTTACAGCAAAAAATGCAAAAAAGTAGGATAATACAGAGATTTGACGCGTGGATCTGCAAAACCACACTTGAATTTCTCGAGCCTACACCAGACTATTTTCAACAGATATATTTGTGTCTGAACAATCAAGAGACACTACTGTTTTTCTTTACAGCAAAAAATGCAAAAAAGCAGGATAATACAGAGAGATTTGACCCGTGGAACTGCAAAACCTCTCTTGAATTTCTTGGGCCTACACCAGACTATTTTCAACAGATATATTTGTGTCTGAACAATCAGGAGACACTACCGTTTTTTTTTACAGAAAAAAATGCAAAAAGCAGGATAATGCAGATAGATTTGACCCGTGGAACTGCAAAACCACACTTGTAATTCTCAGGCCTACACCAGACTATTTTCAACAAATATATTTGTGTCTGAACAATCTGGAGACACTACTGTTTCTCTTTACAGCAAAAAATGCAAAAAAGTAGGATAATACAGAGATTCGACCCGTGGAACTGCAAAACCACACTTGAATCTTTCGGGCCTACACCAGACTATTTTCAACAGATATATTTGTGTCTGAACAATCAGGAGACACTACTGTTTTTCTTTACAGCAAAAAATGAAAAAAAGCAGGATAATACAGATAGATTTGGCCCGTGGCACTGCAAAACCACAGTTGTATTTCTCGGGCCTACACCAGACTATTTTCAACAGATATATTTGTGTCTGAACTTTCAGGAGACACTGCTGTTTTTCTTTACAGCGAAATGGAAAAAAACAAGATAACACAGATATTTGACCCGAGGAAGTGCAAAATCTCACTTGTATTTCTCGGGCCTACACCAGACTATTTTCAACAGATATATTTGTGACTGAACAATCAAGAGACACTACTGATTTTCTTTACAGCAAAAAATGCAAAAAAGTAGGATAATACAAAGATTTGACACGTGGAACTGCAAAACCACACTTGTATTTCTCGGGCCTACACCAGACTATTATCAACAGATATATTTGTGTCTGAACAATCAAGAGATACTACTGTTTTTCTTTACAGCAAAAAATGCAAAAAAGCATGATAATATAGAGAGATTTGACCCGTGGCACTGCAAAACCACAGTTGTATTTCTCGGGCCTATACCAGACTATTTTCAACAGATATATTTGTGTCTGAACATTCAGGAGACACTACTTTTTTTCTTTACAGCAAAAAATGCAAAAAAGCAGGATAATACAGAGATTTAACCCGTGGAGCTGCAAAACCACACTTGTATTTCTCGGGCCTACACCAGACTATTTTCAACAGATATATTTGTGTCTGAACAATCAGGAGACACTACTGTTTTTCTTTACAGAAAAAAAATGCAAACAAGCAGGGTAATATAGAGATTTGACCAGTGGAAATGCAAAACCACACTTGTATTTCTCGGGCCTACACCAGACTATTTTCAACAGATATATTTGTGTCTGAACAATCAGGAGACACTACTGTTTTTCTTTACAGCAAAAAATGCAAAAAAGTAGGATAATACAGAGATTTGACGCGTGGATCTGCAAAACCACACTTGAATTTCTCGAGCCTACACCAGACTATTTTCAACAGATATATTTGTGTCTGAACAATCAAGAGACACTACTGTTTTTCTTTACAGCAAAAAATGCAAAAAAGCAGGATAATACAGAGAGATTTGACCCGTGGAACTGCAAAACCTCTCTTGAATTTCTTGGGCCTACACCAGACTATTTTCAACAGATATATTTGTGTCTGAACAATCAGGAGACACTACCGTTTTTTTTTACAGAAAAAAATGCAAAAAGCAGGATAATGCAGATAGATTTGACCCGTGGAACTGCAAAACCACACTTGTAATTCTCAGGCCTACACCAGACTATTTTCAACAAATATATTTGTGTCTGAACAATCTGGAGACACTACTGTTTCTCTTTACAGCAAAAAATGCAAAAAAAGCAGGATAATACAGAGATTTGACCCCTGGAACTGCAAAGCCACACTTGTATTTCTCGGGCCTACACCAGACTATTTTCAACAGATATATTTGTGTCTGAGCAATCAGGAGACACTACTGTTTTTCTTTACAGCAGAAAATGCAAAAAAGTAGGATAATACAGAGATTCGACCCGTGGAACTGCAAAACCACACTTGAATCTTTCGGGCCTACACCAGACTATTTTCAACAGATATATTTGTGTCTGAACAATCAGGAGACACTACTGTTTTTCTTTACAGCAAAAAATGAAAAAAAACAGGATAATACAGATAGATTTGGCCCGTGGCACTGCAAAACCACAGTTGTATTTCTCGGGCCTACACCAGACTATTTTCAACAGATATATTTGTGTCTGAACTATCAGGAGACACTGCTGTTTTTCTTTACAGCGAAATGGAAAAAAACAAGATAACACAGATATTTGACCCGAGGAAGTGCAAAATCTCACTTGTATTTCTCGGGCCTACACCAGACTATTTTCAACAGATATATTTGTGACTGAACAATCAAGAGACACTACTGATTTTCTTTACAGCAAAAAATGCAAAAAAGTAGGATAATACAGAGATTTGACACGTGGAACTGCAAAACCACACTTGTATTTCTCGGGCCTACACCAGACTATTATCAACAGATATATTTGTGTCTGAACAATCAAGAGATACTACTGTTTTTCTTTACAGCAAAAAATGCAAAAAAGCATGATAATACAGAGAGATTTTACCCGTGGCACTGCAAAACCACAGTTGTATTTCTCGGGCCTATACCAGACTATTTTCAACAGATATATTTGTGTCTGAAAATTCAGGAGACACTACTTTTTTTCTTTACAGCAAAAAATGCAAAAAAGCAGGATAATACAGAGATTTAACCCGTGGAGCTGCAAAACCACACTTGTATTTTTCGGGCCTACACCAGACTATTTTCAACAGATATATGTGTGTCTGAACAATCAGGAGACACTACTGTTTTTCTTTACAGCAAAAAATGCAAGAAAGCAGGGTAATACAAACATTTGACCCGTGGAACTGCAAAACCGCACTTGCATTTCTCGGGCCTACACCAGACTATTTTCAACAGATATATTTGTGTATGAACAATCAGGAGACACTACTGTTTTTCTTTACAGCAAAAAATGCAAAAAAGCAGGATAATACAGAGATTTGACCTGTGGAACTGCAAAACCACATTTGTATTTCTCAGGCCTACACCAGACTATTTTCAACAGATATATTTGTGTCTGAACATTCAGGAGACACTACTTTTTTTCTTTACAGCAAAAAATGCAAAAAAGCAGGATAATACAGAGATTTAACCCTTGGAGCTGCAAAACCACACTTCTATTTTTCGGGCCTACACCAGACTATTTTCAACAGATATATTTGTGTCTGAACAATCAGGAGACACTACTGTTTTTCTTTACAGCAAAAAATGCAAACAAGCAGGGTAATACAGAGATTTGACCCGTGGAAATGCTAAACCACACTTGTATTTCTCGGGACTACACCAGACTATTTTCAACAGATATATTTGTGTCTGAACAATCAGGAGATACTACTGTTTTTCTTTACAGCAAAAAATGCAAAAAAGTAGGATAATACAGAGATTTGACGCGTGGATCTGCAAAACCACACTTGTATTTCTCGGGCCTACACCAGACTATTTTCAACAGATATATTTGTGTCTGAACAATCAAGAGACACTACTGTTTTTCTTTACAGCAAAAAATGCAAAAAAGCAGGATAATACAGAGAGATTTGACCCGTGGAACTCCAAAACCTCTCTTGTATTTCTTGGGCCTACACCAGACTATTTTCAACAGATATATTTGTGTCTGAACAATCAGGAGACACTACTGTTTTTCTTTACAGCAAAAAATGCAAAAAAGCCGGATAATGCAGATAGATTTGACGCTTGGAACTGCAAAATCACACTTGTATTTCTCAGGCCTTCACCAGACTATTTTCAACAGATATATTTGTGTCTGAACAATCAGGAGACACTACTGTTTTTCTTTACAGCAAAAAATGCAAAAAAGCAGGATAATACAGAGATTCTGTTAGAATCTTGCTCTTAGGTTTTTTTTCCTTTGCTGGTCACATGACCTTGTTGGCCTATTTAATCCTGCTCCGCCCTTCTGGCTTTGCTGGACTTCATTGTATATCTACTTTCTAGCTAGCCTGTGCTCTGTGTCTTGCTCTGTTAGTTTGCTTGGTCTACTGACCTCTATGTTCTATATATTTTGTTTGTTCGTCTGTCTGCTACTATTTCTGTTATGAGGTATCCCATATTCCTCCCAGTCCTTAGTACTTGTAGGGATTCCTTCCCCACATCTATAGGTCTCCGTACAGACTAGCTTAGGACTTTAGCAGGTCTGATCGCAGGATCAGGTCCCCTGTTACATCGTAGGGATTCAGCTGAGTTCTATCGTAGGGACAGATCTCCTCTCTTTCCTTAGCTCTGGTAGCAGAACATAACAGTAAGTCCAGCCTGCAAATTCTCTAAGGAAAGATTTTTCTGTTCCATCATGGTGTCGGTTCAGGATCTGGCTCATCGCCTGCAGGGACTCTCTCTGGAGGTGGCCGAGCTCCGTCAGCACGTGAGTAGCTGTCCTGGAGCGCATTTCTTGGAGCCTAAGGTATGTTTGCCGGATTTATTTTTTGGTGAACACCGAGAATTTTTTTCATTTAAAAATGCTTGCTTATTGTATTTTCGTTTGAGACCTAAGTCCTCTGGGGATGAATCCCAGCACGTAGGGTTCATAATGTCACTTTTGCGCAAAGAGCCTCAGGAGTGGGCCTTTTCTTTGCAACCTAGTGATACATGCTTCAGATCAGTGGATAGTTTTTTTTTCTGCTTTGGGACTATTATATGATGATCCTGACCGTGTCGCATCAGCTGAGACTGAGTTGAGACGTTTAAAACAGGGATCAGGTAATGTGGAAAAATATTATACTCATTTCCGTTGTTGGTCTACTCAAACAGGGTGGAACGATTCTGCTCTGAAAAGTCTATTTCTTGCTGGGCTCAGTGAAAGGGTTAAAGACCTGCTAATTGCTTATCCTACACCTGAAGATTTGCAACAGGCTATGCAATTAGCTATACGGGTGGATAGAAGACTGCGTGCAAGGGTTAATGAGAGCAAATCCTCTGCTATGTCAGTTTCTGGTTATGAGAATGTGTGTACTAACAGTGGTGAACCGATGGAGATTGGATCGGTGGCACCTCGCTCTCAAGAAAAAGACCGTCGATTTTCTGAAGGCTTGTGTTTCTATTGCGGAAAATCTGGTCATTTGATTAAAGGCTGTGAGCTTCGTATGAAGAAAGAAAAAAAAAAGGTCAGTCATGCCCGTATTGCCTGTTTAAATTCCAAGGGTATATTTTTAGCTGCTTCCACGATTGCTCAGAAAAAATTAATGGAATTTCGGGTGTTTGTTGATTGCGGGTCTACTCTGAATGTAATTGATGGGGGATTCGTGGAAAGACTCAATTTAAAACCTGAACCTTTATCATCCCCCATTGCTGTGGTTTCTGTGGATGGTTCCCCTTTGAAGAATATTACTCTCAAGGTCTGTGAATTTCCTCTCACTATTAATGGTGTTCACCATGAGAAATTGGATTTGGTAGTGTTGAATAACTTGCCTTCTCCAGTAATATTGGGATTGCCCTGGTTAAAATTTCACAATCCTGTACTGGATTGGTCTACCAGTGAAATTAAATCCTGGAGCCATAAATGTTATGACAAGTGTTGTAACGGGCGTATTGCAGCTTTGGATAGGGGAGAATTGCCTGTTCCTATTCAGGATTTTTGGAGAGTTTTTTCTGAGAAGGAATCGCAGGTTTTGCCTCCCCATAGAGACTATGATTGTTCTATTGAATTTGTCCCTGGAGCGACTCTTCCTAAAAGTCGTTTATTTAACCTTACTATTCCTGAGAGGAAGGCTTTGGAGGAATACATACAGACAAGTTTGGCCGCCGGTCACATTAGGCCCTCTAAGTCTCCTGTGGCGGTTGGATTTTTTTTGTAAAAAAAAAGGACGGCAGTTTACGTCCTTGTCTGGATTTTCGTGAGATTAACAAAATTACTGTACGCAATCCTTACCCACTGCCATTGATTCCTGATCTGTTTAACCAGTTAATGGGGGCCAAGTGGTTCTCTAAAATTGACCTTAAGGGGGCATACAATCTGTTGCGCATGAAGGAGGGTGACGAATGGAAGACTGCTTTTAACACTCCTGTGGGTCATTTTGAGAATCTGGTTATGCCTTTTGGTCTTACTAATGCTCCTGCATTTTTTCAGAATCTGATTAATGACATCCTTAGACCTTTGATCGGTAAAAATGTGGTTGTGTATTTGGATGACATTTTGATTTATTCGCCAGATCTGGAGTCTCATTGGCGGAGCGTGCGTGAGGTATTACAGTTATTAATGGACAATTCGCTTTTTGCTAAGCTGGAGAAATGTGAGTTCGCTGTACAGAGAATTAGTTTTTTGGGCTACATTATCTCCAGCAAAGGTTTTGAGATGGATCCGGTTAAGGTTCAGGCTGTGCAGGAATGGCCTAGGCCTATTGGTTTGAAATCGATACAGAGGTTTTTGGGTTTCGCCAATTACTACAGAAAATTCATAAAAAAATTTTCTAGTATTGTCAAACCTCTGACTGATCTCACCAGGAAAGGTGCTGATGCGGTTCAGTGGTCTTCTGAGGCCATTGAAGCTTTTGTGTATCTCAAGTAGAGGTTCACCTCTGCTCCCATCCTTATGCAGCCTGATGTTACTAGGCCGTTTTTGGTTGAGGTTGATGCTTCCTCTGTGGGGGTTGGCGCAGTATTGTCTCAGGATAACGGGGATGGATTACATCCCTGTGCCTTTTTTTCAAAAAAATTTTCGGAGACTGAACTGAATTACGATATTGGTAATCGGGAATTATTGGCTATTAAACTCGCATTTGAACACTGGCGCCACTTCTTGGAAGGTGCGGAATTTCCCGTTCAGGTTCTTACGGATCATAAAAATCTGATATATCTTGATGCTGCCAAGCGCCTGAATGCCCGTCAGGCTAGGTGGGCACTGTTTTTCTCGCGGTATAATTTCTCCGTTACTTACATCCCTGGTACTAAGAATGTTAAGGCGGATGCCTTTTTCGCAGTTTTTCTCCCATAGTCGGTGCTGAGAAAGAGGAGAACATTTTACAAGAAGGTGTTGTGATAGCTGCTTTGGACTCCGTTTTGGAAAATGAGATTCTTAAAGCACAGGAGAATGCCCCTTCTAACACTCCTCATGGGAGGTTGTTTGTGCCTGGGACCTTTAGGAGAGATTTGTTTGTTGAGTGTCACGAATCTCGGTTGGCAGGTCATCCCGGAATCTCTGAGACCAAGAGACTGGTGGGTCGCAGTTTTTGGTGGCCTGGATGGCAGAAGGAAGTCATTAAGTGGGTGCGTCAATGTACTATATGTGCTAGATCTAAGTCCTCACATACTCCTGCTGCGGGGTTGCTTTGTCCTTTGGAGGTTCCCAGTGCTCCTTGGACACATTTGGCTATGGACTTTATAACTGACCTTCCCCCCTCTGAGGGTTTTACTGTCATCTGGGTGGTCGTGGACCATTTTAGCAAGATGTGTCACTTGGTTCCTTTCGTCAAACTGCCCTGCGCTAAAACTCTCGCTAAGGCCTTTGTCAAGGAAATTGTCAGACTTCATGGCGTTCCTACTGACATTGTTTCTGATAGGGGTCCTCAGTTCGTGGCTCGTTTTTGGCGTGCCTTTTGTGATAGGTTGGGAGTTCATTTGTCGTTCTCGTCCGGATATCATCCTGAATCTAATGGCCAGACAGAAAGGAAAAACCAGGATGTTGAGCAGTTCTTGCGTTGTTTTGTGGCAGACAATCAAGAGGGGTGGTCTGAGTTTCTGCCACTTGCTGAATTTGCTCTGAACAATCATACATCTTCTTCTGCTGGTTGTTCGCCTTTTTTTTGTTGTTCTGGGAGACATCCGTCGTTTGGGTCGTTCTCCAAGTTGGGATCTGCCGTGCCTGAGGAGGAGAATTTTTCCGGTGATTTGGAGAGAGTTTGGACGGATGTGCGTGGTAATGTTCAGGAGGCCAACAGAAAATCTAAAGACTACTTTGATAGGAAACGACAGGAGGTTTTGTTCGCTGTTGGTGACATGGTTTGGTTGTCCTCTAGGAATCTGCGGTTGAGGATTCCTTCAAAGAAATTGTTTCCCAAGTATGTAGGGCCCTTTAAGGTGCTTCAGGTTGTCAACCAATCTGCTGTTAGGTTGGAGGTTCCTACCTCCTGGAGAATTAATCCGGTATTTCATGTCTCTCTGTTGAAAAAAGCTGTTGTATCGGATTGTGACGCCTCTGCCTCTGTTCCTCCGGTGGTGGAGGACGGGGAATATGAAATTTCTCGCATCCTTAACTCTAGACGGTATAGAGGTAGTTTGCAGTATCTTGTGGCCTGGAAAGGTTTCGGTCCCGAGGATAACTCTTGGGTGAGGTCGGATGATGTTTCCGCGTCCAGACTTATCAGAGCTTTTCACAGGAGATTTCCTTATAAGCCTGGTCCTAGGGGATCCGGAGGATCCTCTTAGAAGGGGGGGTACTGTTAGAACCTTGCTCTTAGGTTTTTTTTCCTTTGCTGGTCACATGACCTTGTTGGCCTATTTAATCCTGCTCCGCCCTTCTGGCTTTGCTGGACTTCATTGTATATCTACTTTCTAGCTAGCCTGTGCTCTGTGTCTTGCTCTGTTAGTTTGCTTGGTCTACAGACCTCTATGTTCTATATATTTTGTTTGTTCGTCTGTCTGCTACTATTTCTGTTAGGAGGTGTCCCATATTCCTCCAGGGTCCTTAGTACTTGTAGGGATTCCTTCCCCACATCTATAGGTCTCCGTACAGACTAGCTTAGGACTTTAGCAGGTCTGATCGCAGGATCAGGTCCCCGGTTAAATCGTAGGGATTCAGCTGAGTTCTATCGTAGGGACAGATCTCCTCTCTTTCCTTAGCTCTGGTAGCAGAACATAACAGATTCGACCCGTGGAACTGCAAAACCACACTTGTATTTCTTGGGCCTACACCAGACTATTTTCAACAGATATATTTGTGTCTGAACAATCAGGAGACACTACTGATTTTCTTTACAGCAAAAAATGCAAAAAAGTAGGATAATACAGAGATTTGACCGTGGAACTGCAAAACCACACTTGTATTTCTCGGGCCTACACCAGCCTGTTTTCAACAGATATATTTGTGTCTGAGCTATCAGGAGACACTACTGTTTTTCATTACATCGAAATGGAAAAAAAACAAGATAATACAGATATTTGACCCGAGGAAGTGCAAAACCTCACTTGTATTTCTCGGGCCTGCACCATACTATTTTCAACAGATATATTTGTGTCTGAACAATCAGGAGACACTACTGTTTTTCTTTACAGCAAAAAATGAAAAAAAGCAGAATAATACAGATAGATTTGACCCGTGGCACTGCAAAACCACAGTTGTATTTCTCGGGCCTACACCAGACTATTTTCAACAGATATATTTGTGTCTGAACAATCAGGAGACACTACTGTTTTTCTTTACAACAAAAAATGAAAAAAAGCAGGATAATACAGATAGATTTGACCCGTGGCACTTCAAAACCACAGTTGTATTTCTCGGGCCTACACCAGACTATTTTCAACAGATATATTTGTGTCTGAACTATCAGGAGACACTACTGTTTTTCTTTACAGCGAAATGGAAAAAAACAAGATAATACAGATATTTGACCCGAGGAAGTGCAAAACCTCACTTGTATTTTTCGGGCCTACACCAGACTCTTTTCAACAGATATATTTGTGTCTGAACAATCAGGAGACACTACTGTATTTCTTTACAGCAAAAAATGCAAGAAAGCAGGGTAATACAAACATTTGACCCGTGGAACTGCAAAACCACACTAGCATTTCTTGGGCCTACACCAGGCTATTTTCAACAGATATATTTGTGTCTGAACAATCAAGAGACACTACTGATTTTCTTTACAGCAAAAAATGCAAAAAAGTAGGATAATACAGAGATTTGACACGTGGAACTGCAAAACCACACTTGTATTTCTCTGGCCTACACCAGACTATTATCAACAGATAAATTTGTGTCTGAACAATCAGGAGATACTACTGTTTTTCTTTACAGCAAAAAATGCAAAAAAGCATGATAATACAGAGAGATTTGACCCGTGGCACTGCAAAACCACAGTTGTATTTCTCGGGCCTACACCAGACTATTTTCAACAGATATATTTGTGTCTGAACAATCAGGAGACACTACTGTTTTTCTTTACAGCAAAAAATGTAAGAAAGCAGGGTGATACAAACATTTGACCCGTGGAACTGCAAAACCACACTTGCATTTCTCGGGCCTACACCAGACTATTTTCAACAGATATATTTGGATATGAACAATCAGGAGACACTACTGTTTTTCTTTACAGCAAAAAATGCAAAAAAGCAGGATAATACAGAGATTTGACCTGTGGAACTGCAAAACCACACTTGTATTTCTCAGGCCTACACCAGACTATTTTCAACAGATATATTTGTGTCTGAACAATCAGGAGACACTACTGTTTTTCTTTACAGCAAAAAATGCAAAAAAGTAGGATAATACAGAGATTTGACGCGTGGATCTGCAAAACCACACTTGAATTTCTCGGGCCTTCACCAGACTATTTTCAACAGATATATTTGTGTCTGAACAATCAAGAGACACTACTGTTTTTCTTTACAGCAAAAAATGCAAAAAAGCAGGATAATACAGAGAGATTTGACCCGTGGAACTGCAAAACCACTCTTGTATTTCTTGGGCCTACACCAGACTATTTTCAACAGATATATTTGTGTCTGAACAATCAGGAGACACTACTGTTTTACTTTACAGCAAAAAATGCAAAAAAGCAGGATAATACAGATATTTGACCCCTGGAACTGCAAAACCACACTTGTATCTCTTGGGCTTACACCAGACTATTTTCAACAGATATATTTGTGTCTGAAAAATCAGGAGACACTACTGGTTTTCTTTACAGCAAAAAATGCAAAAAAGTAGGATAATACAGAGATTTGACCCGTGGAACTGCAAAACCACACTTGTATTTCTCGGGCCTACACCAGACTATTTTCAACAGATATATTTGTGTCTGAACAATCAGGAGACACAACTGATTTTCTTTACAGCAAAAAATGCAAAAAAGTAGGATAATACAGAGATTTGACCCGTGGAACTGCAAAACCACACTTGTATTTCTTGGGCCTACACCAGACTATTTTCAACAGATATATTTGTGTCTGAACAATCAGGAGACACTACTGTTTTTCTTTACAGCGAAATGGAAAAAAACAAGATAATACAGATATTTGACCCGAGGAAGGGCAAAACCTCACTTGTATTTCTCGGGCCTACACCAGACTATTTTCAACAGATATATTTGTGTCTGAACATTCAGGAGACACTACTTTTTTTCTTTACAGCAAAAAATGCAAAAAAGCAGGATAATACAGAGATTTAACCCGTGGAGCTGCAAAACCACACTTGTATTTTTCGGGCCTACACCAGACTATTTTCAACAGATATATTTGTGTCTGAACAATCAGGAGACACTACTGTTTTTCTTTACAGAAAAAAATGCAAACAAGCAGGGTAATATAGAGATTTGACCCGTGGAAATGCAAAACCACACTTGTATTTCTCGGGCCTACACCAGACTATTTTCAACAGATATATTTGTGTCTGAACAATCAGGAGACACTACTGTTTTTCTTTACAGCAAAAAATGCAAAAAAGTAGGATAATACAGAGATTTGACGCGTGGATCTGCAAATCCACACTTGAATTTCTCGAGCCTACACCAGACTATTTTCAACAGATATATTTGTGTCTGAACAATCTGGAGACACTACTGTTTTTCTTTACAGCAAAAAATGCAAAAAAGCAGGATAATACAGAGATTTGACCCCTGGAACTGCAAAGCCACACTTGTATTTCTCGGGCCTACACCAGACTATTTTCAACAGATATATTTGTGTCTGAGCAATCAGGAGACACTACTGTTTTTCTTTACAGCAGAAAATGCAAAAAAGTAGGATAATACAGAGATTCGACCCGTGGAACTGCAAAACCACACTTGTATTTCTTGGGCCTACACCAGACTATTTTCAACAGATATATTTGTGTCTGAACAGTCAGGAGACACTACTGGTTTTCTTTACAGCAAAAAATGCAAAAAAGTAGGATAATACAGAGATTTGACCCGTGGAACTGCAAAACCACAATTGTATTTCTCGGGCCTACACCAGACTATTTTCAACAGATATATTTGTGTCTGAACAATCAGGAGACACAACTGATTTTCTTTACAGCAAAAAATGCAAAAAAGTAGGATAATACAGAGATTTGACACGTGGAACTGCAAAACCACACTTGTATTTCTTGGGCCTACACCAGACTATTTTCAACAGATATATTTGTGTCTGAACAATCAGGAGACACTACTGTTTTTCTTTACAGCGAAATGGAAAAAAAACAAGATAATACAGATATTTGACCCGAGGAAGGGCAAAACCTCACTTGTATTTCTCGGGCCTACACCAGACTATTTTCAACAGATATATTTGTGTCTGAACATTCAGGAGACACTACTTTTTTTCTTTACAGCAAAAAATGCAAAAAAGCAGGATAATACAGAGATTTAACCCGTGGAGCTGCAAAACCACACTTGTATTTTTCGGGCCTACACCAGACTATTTTCAACAGATATATTTGTGTCTGAACAATCAGGAGACACTTCTGTTTTTCTTTACAGAAAAAAATGCAAACAAGCAGGGTAATATAGAGATTTGACCCGTGGAAATGCAAAACCACACTTGTATTTCTCGGGCCTACACCAGACTATTTTCAACAGATATATTTGTGTCTGAACAATCAGGAGACACTACTGTTTTTCTTTACAGCAAAAAATGCAAAAAAGTAGGATAATACAGAGATTTGACGCGTGGATCTGCAAATCCACACTTGAATTTCTCGAGCCTACACCAGACTATTTTCAACAGATATATTTGTGTCTGAACAATCTGGAGACACTACTGTTTTTCTTTACAGCAAAAAATGCAAAAAAGCAGGATAATACAGAGATTTGACCCCTGGAACTGCAAAGGCACACTTGTATTTCTCGGGCCTACACCAGACTATTTTCAACAGATATATTTGTGTCTGAGCAATCAGGAGACACTACTGTTTTTCTTTACAGCAGAAAATGCAAAAAAGTAGGATAATACAGAGATTCGACCCGTGGAACTGCAAAACCACACTTGTATTTCTTGGGCCTACACCAGACTATTTTCAACAGATATATTTGTGTCTGAACAGTCAGGAGACACTACTGTTTCTCTTTACAGCAAAAAATGCAAAAAAGTAGGATAATACAGAGATTTGACCCGTGGAACTGCAAAACCACACTTGTATTTCTCGGGCCTACACCAGACTATTTTCAACAGATATATTTGTGTCTGAACAATCAGGAGACACTACTAATTTTCTTTACAGCAAAAAATGCAAAAAAGTAGGATAATACAGAGATTTGACCCGTGGAACTGCAAAACCACACTTGTATTTCTTGGGCCTACACCAGACTATTTTCAACAGATATATTTGTGTCTGAACAATCAGGAGACACTACTGTTTTTCTTTACAGCAAAAAATGAAAAAAAGCAGGATAATACAGATAGATTTGACCCGTGGCACTTCAAAACCACAGTTGTATTTCTCGGGCCTACACCAGACTATTTTCAACAGATATATTTGTGTCTGAACTATCAGGAGACACTACTGTTTTTCTTTACAGCGAAATGGAAAAAAACAAGATAATACAGATATTTGACCCGAGGAAGTGCAAAACCTCACTTGTATTTTTCGGACCTACACCAGACTCTTTTCAACAGATATATTTGTGTCTGAACAATCAGGAGACACTACTGTATTTCTTTACAGCAAAAAATGCAAGAAAGCAGGATAATACAAACATTTGACCCGTGGAACTGCAAAACCACACTAGCATTTCTTGGGCCTACAACAGGCTATTTTCAACAGATATATTTGTGTCTGAACAATCAAGAGACACTACTGATTTTCTTTACAACAAAAAATGCAAAAAAGTAGGATAATACAGAGATTTGACACGTGGAACTGCAAAACCACACTTGTATTTCTCGGGCCTACACCAGACTATTATCAACAGATAAATTTGTGTCTGAACAATCAGGAGATACTACTGTTTTTCTTTACAGCAAAAAATGCAAAAAAGCATGATAATACAGAGAGATTTGACCCGTGGCACTGCAAAACCACAGTTGTATTTCTCGGTCCTACACCAGACTATCTTCAACAGATATATTTGTGTCTGAACAATCAGGAGACACTACTGTTTTTCTTTACAGCAAAAAATGGAAGAAAGCAGGGTGATACAAACATTTGACCCGTGGAACTGCAAAACCACACTTGCATTTCTCGGGCCTACACCAGACTATTTTCAACAGATATATTTGGGTATGAACAATCAGGAGACACTACTGTTTTTCTTTACAGCAAAAAATGCAAAAAAGCAGGATAATACAGAGATTTGACCTGTGGAACTGCAAAACCACACTTGTATTTCTCAGGCCTACACCAGACTATTTTCAACAGATATATTTGTGTCTGAACATTCAGGAGACACTACTTTTTTTCTTTACAGCAAAAAATGCAAAAAAGCAGGATAATACAGAGATTTAACCCATGGAGCTGCAAAACCACACTTGTATTTTTAGGGCCTTCACCAGACTATTTTCAACAGATATATTTGTGTCTGAAAAATCAGGAGACACTACTGTTTTTCTTTACAGCAAAAAATACAAAAAAGCAGGATAATACAGAGATTTGACCCGTGGAACTGCAAAACCACACTTGTATTTCTCGGGCCTACACCAGACTATTTTCAACAGATATATTTGTGTCTGAACAATCAAGAGACACTACTGTTTTTCTTTACAGCAAAAAATGCAAACAAGCAGGGTAATATAGAGATTTGACCCGTGGAAATGCAAAACCACACTTGTATTTCTCGGGCCTACACCAGACTATTTTCAACAGATATATTTGTGTCTGAACAATCAGGAGACACTACTGTTTTTCTTTACAGCAAAAAATGCAAAAAAGTAGGATAATACAGAGATTTGACGCGTGGATCTGCAAAACCACACTTGAATTTCTCGGGCCTTCACCAGACTATTTTCAACAGATATATTTGTGTCTGAACAATCAAGAGACACTACTGTTTTTCTTTACAGCAAAAAATGCAAAAAAGCAGGATAATACAGAGAGATTTGACCTGTGGAACTGCAAAACCACTCTTGTATTTCTTGGGCCTACACCAGACTATTTTCAACAGATATATTTGTGTCTGAACAATCAGGAGACACAACTGTTTTACTTTACAGCAAAAAATGCAAAAAAGCAGGATAATACAGATATTTGACCCCTGGAACTGCAAAACCACACTTGTATCTCTTGGGCTTACACCAGACTATTTTCAACAGATATATTTGTGTCTGAAAAATCAGGAGACACTACTGGTTTTCTTTACAGCAAAAAATGCAAAAAAGTAGGATAATACAGAGATTTGACCCGTGGAACTGCAAAACCACACTTGTATTTCTCGGGCCTACACCAGACTATTTTCAACAGATATATTTGTGTCTGAACAATCAGGAGACACAACTGATTTTCTTTACAGCAAAAAATGCAAAAAAGTAGGATAATACAGAGATTTGACCCGTGGAACTGCAAAACCACACTTGTATTTCTTGGGCCTACACCAGACTATTTTCAACAGATATATTTGTGTCTGAACAATCAGGAGACACTACTGTTTTTCTTTACAGCGAAATGGAAAAAAACAAGATAATACAGATATTTGACCCGAGGAAGGGCAAAACCTCACTTGTATTTCTCGGGCCTACACCAGACTATTTTCAACAGATATATTTGTGTCTGAACATTCAGGAGACACTACTTTTTTTCTTTACAGCAAAAAATGCAAAAAAGCAGGATAATACAGAGATTTAACCCGTGGAGCTGCAAAACCACACTTGTATTTTTCGGGCCTACACCAGACTATTTTCAACAGATATATTTGTGTCTGAACAATCAGGAGACACTACTGTTTTTCTTTACAGAAAAAAATGCAAACAAGCAGGGTAATATAGAGATTTGACCCGTGGAAATGCAAAACCACACTTGTATTTCTCGGGCCTACACCAGACTATTTTCAACAGATATATTTGTGTCTGAACAATCAGGAGACACTACTGTTTTTCTTTACAGCAAAAAATGCAAAAAAGTAGGATAATACAGAGATTTGACGCGTGGATCTGCAAATCCACACTTGAATTTCTCGAGCCTACACCAGACTATTTTCAACAGATATATTTGTGTCTGAACAATCTGGAGACACTACTGTTTTTCTTTACAGCAAAAAATGCAAAAAAGCAGGATAATACAGAGATTTGACCCCTGGAACTGCAAAGCCACACTTGTATTTCTCGGGCCTACACCAGACTATTTTCAACAGATATATTTGTGTCTGAGCAATCAGGAGACACTACTGTTTTTCTTTACAGCAGAAAATGCAAAAAAGTAGGATAATACAGAGATTCGACCCGTGGAACTGCAAAACCACACTTGTATTTCTTGGGCCTACACCAGACTATTTTCAACAGATATATTTGTGTCTGAACAGTCAGGAGACACTACTGGTTTTCTTTACAGCAAAAAATGCAAAAAAGTAGGATAATACAGAGATTTGACCCGTGGAACTGCAAAACCACACTTGTATTTCTCGGGCCTACACCAGACTATTTTCAACAGATATATTTGTGTCTGAACAATCAGGAGACACAACTGATTTTCTTTACAGCAAAAAATGCAAAAAAGTAGGATAATACAGAGATTTGACCCGTGGAACTGCAAAACCACACTTGTATTTCTTGGGCCTACACCAGACTATTTTCAACAGATATATTTGTGTCTGAACAATCAGGAGACACTACTGTTTTTCTTTACAGCGAAATGGAAAAAAAACAAGATAATACAGATATTTGACCCGAGGAAGGGCAAAACCTCACTTGTATTTCTCGGGCCTACACCAGACTATTTTCAACAGATATATTTGTGTCTGAACATTCAGGAGACACTACTTTTTTTCTTTACAGCAAAAAATGCAAAAAAGCAGGATAATACAGAGATTTAACCCGTGGAGCTGCAAAACCACACTTGTATTTTTCGGGCCTACACCAGACTATTTTCAACAGATATATTTGTGTCTGAACAATCAGGAGACACTTCTGTTTTTCTTTACAGAAAAAAATGCAAACAAGCAGGGTAATATAGAGATTTGACCCGTGGAAATGCAAAACCACACTTGTATTTCTCGGGCCTACACCAGACTATTTTCAACAGATATATTTGTGTCTGAACAATCAGGAGACACTACTGTTTTTCTTTACAGCAAAAAATGCAAAAAAGTAGGATAATACAGAGATTTGACGCGTGGATCTGCAAATCCACACTTGAATTTCTCGAGCCTACACCAGACTATTTTCAACAGATATATTTGTGTCTGAACAATCTGGAGACACTACTGTTTTTCTTTACAGCAAAAAATGCAAAAAAGCAGGATAATACAGAGATTTGACCCCTGGAACTGCAAAGGCACACTTGTATTTCTCGGGCCTACACCAGACTATTTTCAACAGATATATTTGTGTCTGAGCAATCAGGAGACACTACTGTTTTTCTTTACAGCAGAAAATGCAAAAAAGTAGGATAATACAGAGATTCGACCCGTGGAACTGCAAAACCACACTTGTATTTCTTGGGCCTACACCAGACTATTTTCAACAGATATATTTGTGTCTGAACAGTCAGGAGACACTACTGTTTCTCTTTACAGCAAAAAATGCAAAAAAGTAGGATAATACAGAGATTTGACCCGTGGAACTGCAAAACCACACTTGTATTTCTCGGGCCTACACCAGACTATTTTCAACAGATATATTTGTGTCTGAACAATCAGGAGACACTACTAATTTTCTTTACAGCAAAAAATGCAAAAAAGTAGGATAATACAGAGATTTGACCCGTGGAACTGCAAAACCACACTTGTATTTCTTGGGCCTACACCAGACTATTTTCAACAGATATATTTGTGTCTGAACAATCAGGAGACACTACTGTTTTTCTTTACAGCAAAAAATGAAAAAAAGCAGGATAATACAGATAGATTTGACCCGTGGCACTTCAAAACCACAGTTGTATTTCTCGGGCCTACACCAGACTATTTTCAACAGATATATTTGTGTCTGAACTATCAGGAGACACTACTGTTTTTCTTTACAGCGAAATGGAAAAAAACAAGATAATACAGATATTTGACCCGAGGAAGTGCAAAACCTCACTTGTATTTTTCGGACCTACACCAGACTCTTTTCAACAGATATATTTGTGTCTGAACAATCAGGAGACACTACTGTATTTCTTTACAGCAAAAAATGCAAGAAAGCAGGATAATACAAACATTTGACCCGTGGAACTGCAAAACCACACTAGCATTTCTTGGGCCTACAACAGGCTATTTTCAACAGATATATTTGTGTCTGAACAATCAAGAGACACTACTGATTTTCTTTACAACAAAAAATGCAAAAAAGTAGGATAATACAGAGATTTGACACGTGGAACTGCAAAACCACACTTGTATTTCTCGGGCCTACACCAGACTATTATCAACAGATAAATTTGTGTCTGAACAATCAGGAGATACTACTGTTTTTCTTTACAGCAAAAAATGCAAAAAAGCATGATAATACAGAGAGATTTGACCCGTGGCACTGCAAAACCACAGTTGTATTTCTCGGTCCTACACCAGACTATCTTCAACAGATATATTTGTGTCTGAACAATCAGGAGACACTACTGTTTTTCTTTACAGCAAAAAATGGAAGAAAGCAGGGTGATACAAACATTTGACCCGTGGAACTGCAAAACCACACTTGCATTTCTCGGGCCTACACCAGACTATTTTCAACAGATATATTTGGGTATGAACAATCAGGAGACACTACTGTTTTTCTTTACAGCAAAAAATGCAAAAAAGCAGGATAATACAGAGATTTGACCTGTGGAACTGCAAAACCACACTTGTATTTCTCAGGCCTACACCAGACTATTTTCAACAGATATATTTGTGTCTGAACATTCAGGAGACACTACTTTTTTTCTTTACAGCAAAAAATGCAAAAAAGCAGGATAATACAGAGATTTAACCCATGGAGCTGCAAAACCACACTTGTATTTTTAGGGCCTTCACCAGACTATTTTCAACAGATATATTTGTGTCTGAAAAATCAGGAGACACTACTGTTTTTCTTTACAGCAAAAAATACAAAAAAGCAGGATAATACAGAGATTTGACCCGTGGAACTGCAAAACCACATTTGTATTTCTCGGGCCTACACCAGACTATTTTCAACAGATATATTTGTGTCTGAACAATCAAGAGACACTACTGTTTTTCTTTACAGCAAAAAATGCAAACAAGCAGGGTAATATAGAGATTTGACCCGTGGAAATGCAAAACCACACTTGTATTTCTCGGGCCTACACCAGACTATTTTCAACAGATATATTTGTGTCTGAACAATCAGGAGACACTACTGTTTTTCTTTACAGCAAAAAATGCAAAAAAGTAGGATAATACAGAGATTTGACGCGTGGATCTGCAAAACCACACTTGAATTTCTCGGGCCTTCACCAGACTATTTTCAACAGATATATTTGTGTCTGAACAATCAAGAGACACTACTGTTTTTCTTTACAGCAAAAAATGCAAAAAAGCAGGATAATACAGAGAGATTTGACCTGTGGAACTGCAAAACCACTCTTGTATTTCTTGGGCCTACACCAGACTATTTTCAACAGATATATTTGTGTCTGAACAATCAGGAGACACAACTGTTTTACTTTACAGCAAAAAATGCAAAAAAGCAGGATAATACAGATATTTGACCCCTGGAACTGCAAAACCACACTTGTATTTCTTGGGCTTACACCAGACTATTTTCAACAGATATATTTGTGTCTGAAAAATCAGGAGACACTACTGGTTTTCTTTACAGCAAAAATTGCAAAAAAGTAGGATAATACAGAGATTTGACCCGTGGAACTGCAAAACCACACTTGTATTTCTCGGGCCTACACCAGACTATTTTCAACAGATATATTTGTGTCTGAACAATCAGGAGACACAACTGATTTTCTTTACAGCAAAAAATGCAAAAAAGTAGGATAATACAGAGATTTGACCCGTGGAACTGCAAAACCACACTTGTATTTCTTGGGCCTACACCAGACTATTTTCAACAGATATATTTGTGTCTGAACAATCAGGAGACACTACTGTTTTTCTTTACAGAAAAAAATGCAAACAAGCAGGGTAATATAGAGATTTGACCCGTGGAAATGCAAAACCACACTTGTATTTCTCGGGCCTACACCAGACTATTTTCAACAGATATATTTGTGTCTGAACAATCAGGAGACACTACTGTTTTTCTTTACAGCAAAAAATGCAAAAAAGTAGGATAATACAGAGATTTGACGAGTGGATCTGCAAATCCACACTTGAATTTCTCGAGCCTACACCAGACTATTTTCAACAGATATATTTGTGTCTGAACAATCTGGAGACACTACTGTTTTTCTTTACAGCAAAAAATGCAAAAAAGCAGGATAATACAGAGATTTGACCCCTGGAACTGCAAAGCCACACTTGTATTTCTCGGGCCTACACCAGACTATTTTCAACAGATATATTTGTGTCTGAGCAATCAGGAGACACTACTGTTTTTCTTTACAGCAAAAAATGCAAGAAAGCAGGGTAATACAAACATTTGACCCGTGGAACTGCAAAACCACACTAGCATTTCTTGGGCCTACACCAGGCTATTTTCAACAGATATATTTGTGTCTGAACAATCAAGAGACACTACTGATTTTCTTTACAGCAAAAAATGCAAAAAAGTAGGATAATACAGAGATTTGACACGTGGAACTGCAAAACCACACTTGTATTTCTCGGGCCTACACCAGACTATTATCAACAGATAAATTTGTGTCTGAACAATCGGGAGATACTACTGTTTTTCTTTACAGCAAAAAATGCAAAAAAGCATGATAATACAGAGAGATTTGACCCGTGGCACTGCAAAACCACAGTTGTATTTCTCGGGCCTACACCAGACTATTTTCAACAGATATATTTGTGTCTGAAAAATCAGGAGACACTACTGTTTTTCTTTACAGCAAAAAATACAAAAAAGCAGGATAATACAGAGATTTGACCCGTGGAACTGCAAAACCACACTTGTATTTCTCGGGCCTACACCAGACTATTTTCAACAGATATATTTGTGTCTGAACTATCAGGAGACACTACTGTTTTTCTTTACAGCAAAAAATGCAAAAAAGTAGGATAATACAGAGATTTGACGCGTGGATCTGCAAAACCACACTTGAATTTCTCGGGCCTTCACCAGACTATTTTCAACAGATATATTTGTGTCTGAACAATCAAGAGACACTACTGTTTTTCTTTACAGCAAAAAATGCAAAAAAGCAGGATAATACAGAGAGATTTGACCCGTGGAACTGCAAAACCACTCTTGCATTTCTTGGGCCTACACCAGACTATTTTCAACAGATATATTTGTGTCTGAACAATCAGGAGACACTACTGTTTTACTTTACAGCAAAAAATGCAAAAAAGCAGGATAATACAGATATTTGACCCCTGGAACTGCAAAACCACACTTGTATTTCTTGGGCTTACACCAGACTATTTTCAAGAGATATATTTGTGTCTGAAAAATCAGGAGACACTACTGGTTTTCTTTACAGCAAAAAATGCAGAAAAGTAGGATAATACAGAGATTTGACCAGTGGAACTGCAAAACCACACTTGTATTTCTCGGGCCTACACCAGACTATTTTCAACAGATATATTTGTGTCTGAACAATCAGGAGACACAACTGATTTTCTTTACAGCAAAAAATGCAAAAAAGTAGGATAATACAGAGATTTGACCCGTGGAACTGCAAAACCACACTTGTATTTCTTGGGCCTACACCAGACTATTTTCAACAGATATATTTGTGTCTGAACAATCAGGAGACACTACTGTTTTTCTTTACAGCGAAATGGAAAAAAACAAGATAATACAGATATTTGACCCGAGGAAGGGCAAAACCTCACTTGTATTTCTCGGGCCTACACCAGACTATTTTCAACAGATATATTTGTGTCTGAACATTCAGGAGACACTACTTTTTTTCTTTACAGCAAAAATTGCAAAAAAGCAGGATAATACAGAGATTTAACCCGTGGAGCTGCAAAACCACACTTGTATTTTTCGGGCCTACACCAGACTATTTTCAACAGATATATTTGTGTCTGAACAATCAGGAGACAGTACTGTTTTTCTTTACAGCAAAAAATGCAAAAAAGCAGGATAATACAGAGATTTGACCCGTGGAACTGCAAAACCACACTTGTATTTATCGGGCCTACACCAGACTATTTTCAACAGATATATTTGTGTCTGAACAATCAGGAGACACTACTGTTTTTCTTTACAGAAAAAAATGCAAACAAGCAGGGTAATATAGAGATTTGACCCGTGGAAATGCAAAACCACACTTGTATTTCTCGGGCCTACACCAGACTATTTTCAACAGATATATTTGTGTCTGAACAATCAGGAGACACTACTGTTTCTCTTTACAGCAAAAAATGCAAAAAAGTAGGATAATACAGAGATTTGACGCGTGGATCTGCAAATCCACACTTGAATTTCTCGAGCCTACACCAGACTATTTTCAACAGATATATTTGTGTCTGAACAATCTGGAAACACTACTGTTTTTCTTTACAGCAAAAAATGCAAAAAAGCAGGATAGTACAGAGATTTGACCCCTGGAACTGCAAAGCCACACTTTTATTTCCCCGGGCCTACACCAGACTATTTTCAACAGATATATTTGTGTCTGAGCAATCAGGAGACACTACTGTTTTTCTTTACAGCAGAAAATGCAAAAAAGTAGGATAACACAGAGATTCGACCCGTGGAACTGCAAAACCACACTTGTATTTCTTGGGCCTACACCAGACTATTTTCAACAGATATATTTGTGTCTGAACAGTCAGGAGACACTACTGTTTCTCTTTACAGCAAAAAATGCAAAAAAGTAGGATAATACAGAGATTTGACCCGTGGAACTGCAAAACCACACTTGTATTTCTCGGGCCTACACCAGACTATTTTCAACAGATATATTTGTGTCTGAACAATCAGGAGACACTACTGATTTTCTTTACAGCAAAAAATGCAAAAAAGTAGGATAATACAGAGATTTGACCCGTGGAACTGCAAAACCACACTTGTATTTCTTGGGCCTACACCAGACTATTTTCAACAGATATATTTGTGTCTGAACAATCAGGAGACACTACTGTTTTTCTTTACAGCGAAATGGAAAAAAACAAGATAATACAGATATGTGACCCGAGGAAGGGCAAAACCTCACTTGTATTTCTCGGGCCTACACCAGACTATTTTCAACAGATATATTTGTGTCTGAACATTCAGGAGACACTACTTTTTTTCTTTACAGCAAAAAATGCAAAAAAGCAGGATAATACAGAGATTTAACCCGTGGAGCTGCAAAACCACACTTGTATTTTTCGGGCCTACACCAGACTATTTTCAACAGATATATTTGTGTCGGAACAATCAGGAGACACTACTGTTTTTCTTTACAGCAAAAAATGCAAAAAAGCAGGATAATGCAGAGATTTGACCAGTGGTACTGCAAAACCACACTTGTATTTCTCGGGCCTACACCAGACTATTTTCAACAGATATATTTGTGTCTGAACAATCAGGAGACACTACTGTTTTTCTTTACAGAAAAAAATGCAAACAAGCAGGGTAATATAGAGATTTGACCCATGGAAATGCGAAACCACACTTGTATTTCTCGGGCCTACACCAGACTATTTTCAACAGATATATTTGTGTCTGAACAATCAGGAGACACTACTGTTTTACTTTACAGCAAAAAATGCAAAAAAGTAGGATAATACAGAGATTTGACGCGTGGATCTGTAAATCCACACTTGAATTTCTCGAGCCTACACCAGACTATTTTCAACAGATATATTTGTGTCTGAACAATCAAGAGACACTACTGTTTTTCTTTACAGCAAAAAATGCAAAAAAGCAGGATTATACAGAGAGATTTGACCCGTTGAACTGCAAAACCACTCTTGTATTTCTTGGGCCTACACCAGACTATTTTCAACAGATATATTTGTGTCTGAACAATCAGGAGACACTAATGTTTTTCTTTACAGCAAAAAATGCAAAAAAGCAGGATAATGCAGATAGATTTGACCCGTGGAACTGCAAAACCACACTTGTAATTCTCAGGCCTACACCAGACTATTTTCAACAGATATATTTGTGTCTGAACAATCAGGAGACACTACTGTTTTTCTTTACAGCAAAAAATGCAAAAAAGTAGGATAATACAGAGATTTGACCCATGGAACTGCAAAACCACACTTGTATTTCTCGGGCCTACACCAGACTATTTTCAACAGATATGTTTGTGTCTGAACAATCAGGAGACACTACTGTTTTTCTTTACAGCGAAATGGAAAAAAACAAGATAATACAGATATTTGACCCGAGGAAGGGCAATACCTCACTTGTATTTCTCGGGCCTACACCAGACTATTTTCAACAGATATATTTGTGTCTGAACAATCAGGAGACACGACTGTTTTTCATTACAGCAAAAAATGCAAAAAAGCAGGATAATGCAGATAGATTTGACCTGTGGAACTGCAAAACCACACTTGTATTTCTCAGGCCTACACCAGACTATTTTCAACAGATATATTTGTGTCTGAACAATCAGGAGACACTACTGTTTTTCTTTACAGCAAAAAATGCAAAAAAGCAGGATAATACAGAGATTTGACTCCTGGAACTGCAAAGCCACACTTGTATTTCTCGGGCCTACACCAGACTATTTTCAACAGATATATTTGTGTCTGAGCAATCAGGAGACACTACTGTTTTTCTTTACAGCAGAAAATGAAAAAAAAGTAGGATAATACAGAGATTCGACCTGAGGAACTGCAAAACCACACTTGTATTTCTTGTGCCTACACCAGACTATTTTCAACAGATATATTTGTGTCTGAACAATCAGGAGACACTACTGGTTTTCTTTACAGCAAAAAATGCAAAAAAGTAGGATAATACAGAGATTTGACCCGTGGAACTGCAAAACCACACTTGTATTTCTCGGGCTTACAGCAGACTATTTTCAACAGATATATTTGTGTCTGAACAATCAGGAGACACTACTGATTTTCTTTACAGCAAAAAATGCAAAAAAGTAGGATAATAAAAAGATTTGACCCGTGGAACTGCAAAACCACACTTGTATTTCTCGGGCCTACAACAGACTATTTTAAACAGATATATTTGTGTCTGAACAATCAGGAGACACTACTGTATTTCTTTACAGCGAAATGGAAAAAAACAAGATAATACAGATATTTGACCCGAGGAAGTGCAAAACCTCATTTGTATTTCTCGGGCCTACATCAGACTATTTTCAACAGATATATTTGTGTCTGAACAATCAGGAGACACTACTGTTTTTCTTTACAGCAAAAAATGAAAAAAAAGCAGGATAATACAGATAGATTTTACCCGTGGCAATGCAAAATCACAGTTGTATTTCTCGGGCTTACACCAGACTATTTTCAACAGATATATTTGTGTCTGAACAATCAGGAGACACTACTGTTTTTCTTTACAGCAAAAAATGCAAGAAAGCAGGGTAATACAAACATTTGACCCGTGGAACTGCAAAACCACACTTTCCTTTCTTGGGCCTACACCAGGCTATTTTCAACAGATATATTTGTCTCTGAACAATCAAGAGACACTACTGATTTTCTTTACAGCAAAAAATGCAAAAAAGCAGGATAATACAGAGAGATTTGACCCGTTGAACTGCAAAACCACACTTGTATTTCTCGGGCCTACACCAGACTATTTTCAACAGATATATTTGTGTCTGAACAATCAGGAGACACTACTGATTTTCTTTACAGCAAAAAATACAAAAAAGTAGGATAATACAGAGATTTGACCCGTGGAACTGCAAAACCACACTTGTATTTCTCGGGCCTACTCCAGACTATTTTCAACAGATATATTTGAGTCTGAACAGTTAGGAGACACTACTGTTTTTCTTTACAGCGAAATGGAAAAAAACAAGATAATACAGATATTTGACCCGAGGAAGTGCAAAACCTCACTTGTATTTCTCGGGCCTACACCAGACTATTTTCAACAGATATATTTGTGTCTGAACATTCAGGAGACACTACTTTTTTTCTTTACAGCAAAAAATGCAAAAAAGCAGGATAATACAGAGATTTAACCCGTGGAGCTGCAAAACCACACTTGTATTTTTCGGGCCTACACCAGACTATTTTCAACAGATATATTTGTGTCGGAACAATCAGGAGACACTACTGTTTTTCTTTACAGCAAAAAATGCAAAAAAGCAGGATAATGCAGAGATTTGACCAGTGGTACTGCAAAACCACACTTGTATTTCTAGGGCCTACACCAGACTATTTTCAACAGATATATTTGTGTCTGAACAATCAGGAGACACTACTGTTTTTCTTTACAGAAAAAAATGCAAACAAGCAGGGTAATATAGAGATTTGACCCATGGAAATGCGAAACCACACTTGTATTTCTCGGGCCTACACCAGACTATTTTCAACAGATATATTTGTGTCTGAACAATCAGGAGACACTACTGTTTTACTTTACAGCAAAAAATGCAAAAAAGTAGGATAATACAGAGATTTGACGCGTGGATCTGTAAATCCACACTTGAATTTCTCGAGCCTACACCAGACTATTTTCAACAGATATATTTGTGTCTGAACAATCAAGAGACACTACTGTTTTTCTTTACAGCAAAAAATGCAAAAAAGCAGGATTATACAGAGAGATTTGACCCGTTGAACTGCAAAGCCACACTTGTATTTCTCGGGCCTACACCAGACTATTTTCAACAGATATGTTTGTGTCTGAACAATCAGGAGACACTACTGTTTTTCTTTACAGCGAAATGGAAAAAAACAAGATAATACAGATATTTGACCCGAGGAAGGGCAAAACCTCACTTGTATTTCTCGGGCCTACACCAGACTATTTTCAACAGATATATTTGTGTCTGAACAATCAGGAGACACGACTGTTTTTCATTACAGCAAAAAATGCAAAAAAGCAGGATAATACAGAGATTTAACCCCTGGAACTGCAAAGCCACACTTGTATTTCTCGGGCCTACACGAGACTATTTTCAACAGATATATTTGTGTCTGAGCTATCAGGAGACACTACTGTTTTTCTTTGCAGCAAAAAATGCAAGAAAGCAGGGTAATACAAACATTTGACCCGTGGAACTGCAAAACCACACTTGCATTTCTTGGGCCTACACCAGGCTATTTTCAACAGATATATTTGTGTCTGAACAATCAAGAGACACTACTGATTTTCTTTACAGCAAAAAATGCAAAAAAGCAGGATAATACAGAGAGATTTGACCCGTTGAACTGCAAAACCACACTTGTATTTCTCAGGCCTACATCAGACAATTTTCAACAGATATATTTGTGTGTGAACAATCAGGAGACACTACTCTTTTTCTTTACAGCAAAAAATGCAAAAAAGCAGGATAATACAGAGATTTGACCCCTGGAACTGCAAAGCCACACTTGTATTTCTCGGGCCTATACGAGGCTATTTTCAACAGATATATTTGTGTCTGAGCAATCAGGAGACACTACTGTTTTTCTTTACAGCAGAAAATGCAAAAAAGTAGGATAATACAGAGATTCGACCCGTGGAACTGCAAAACCACACTTGTATTTCTTGGGCCTACACCAGACTATTTTCAACAGATATATTTGTGTCTGAACAATCAGGAGACACTACTGGTTTTCTTTACAGCAAAAAATGCAAAAAAGTAGGATAATACAGAGATTTGACCCGTGGAACTGCAAAACCACACTTGTATTTCTCAGGCCTACACCAGACTATTTTCAACAGATATATTTGTGTCTGAACAATCAGGAGACACTACTGATTTTCTTTACAGCAAAAAATGCAAAAAAGTAGGATAATACAGAGATTTGACCCGTGGAACTGCAAAACCACACTTGTCTTTCTCAAGCCTACACCAGACTATTTTCAACAGATATATTTGTGTCTGAACAATCAGGAGACACTACTGTTTTTCTCTACAGCGAAATGGAAAAAAACAAGATAATACAGATATTTGACCCGAGGAAGTGCAAAACCTCACTTGTATTTCTCGGGCCTACACCAGACTATTTTCAACAGATATATTTGTGTCTGAACAATCAGGAGACACTACTATTTTTCTTTACAGCAAAAAATGAAAAAAAGCAGGATAATACAGATAGATTTGACCCGTGGCACTGGAAAACCACAGTTGTATTTCTCGGGCCTACACCAGACTATTTTCAAAAGATATATTTGTGTCTGAACTATCAGGAGACACTACTGTTTTTCTTTGCAGCAAAAAATGCAAAAAAGCAGGATAATGCAGATAGATTTGACCCGTGGAACTGCAAAACCACACTTGTATTTCTCAGGCCTACACCAGACTATTTTCAACAGATATATTTGTGTCTGAACAATCAGGAGACACTACTGTTTTTCTTTACAGCAAAAAATGCAAAAAAGCAGGATAATACAGAGATTTAACCCCTGGAACTGCAAAGCCACACTTGTATTTCTCGGGCCTACACGAGACTATTTTCAACAGATATATTTGTGTCTGAGCTATCAGGAGACACTACTGTTTTTCTTTACAGCAGAAAATGCAAAAAAGTAGGATAATACAGAGATTCGACCCGTGGAACTGCAAAACCACACTTGTATTTCGCGGGCCTGCACCAGACTATTTTCAACAGATATATTTGTGTCTGAACAATCAGGAGACACTACTGGTTTTCTTTACAGCAAAAAGTGCAAAAAAGTAGGATAATACAGAGATTTGACCCGTGGAACTGCAAAACCACACTTGTATTTCTCAAGCCTACACCAGACTATTTTCAACAGATATATTTGTGTCTGAACAATCAGGAGACACTACTGTTTTTCTCTACAGCGAAATGGAAAAAAACAAGATAATACAGATATTTGACCCGAGGAAGTGCAAAAGCTCACTTGTATTTCTCGGGCCTACACCAGACTATTTTCAACAGATATATTTGTGTTTGAACAATCAGGAGACACTACTGTTTTTCTTTACAGCAAAAAATGAAAAAAAGCAGGATAATACAGATAGATTTGACCCGTGGCACTGCAAAACCACACTTGTATTTCGTGGGCCTACACCAGACTATTTTCAACAGATATATTTGTGTCTGAACAATCAAGAGACACTACTGATTTTCTTTACAGCAAAAAATGCAAAAAAGCAGGATAATACAGAGAGATTTGACCCGTTGAACTGCAAAACCACACTTGTATTTCTCAGGCCTACACCAGACTATTTTCAACAGATATATTTGTGTCTGAACAATCAGGAGACACTACTGATTTTCTTTACAGCAAAAAATGCAAAAAAGTAGGATAATACAGAGATTTGACCCGTGGAACTGCAAAACCACACTTGAATTTCTCAAGCCTACACCAGACTATTTTCAACAGATATATTTGTGTCTGAACAATCAGGAGACACTACTGTTTTTCTCTACAGCGAAATGGAAAAAAACAAGATAATACAGATATTTGACCCGAGGAAGTGCAAAAGCTCACTTGTATTTCTCGGGCCTACACCAGACTATTTTCAACAGATATATTTGTGTTTGAACAATCAGGAGACACTACTGTTTTTCTTTACAACAAAAAATGAAAAAAGCAGGATAATACAGATAGATTTGACCCGAGGAAGTGCAAAAGCTCACTTGTATTTCTCGGGCCTACACCAGACTATTTTCAACAGATATATTTGTGTCTGAACAATCAGGAGACACTACTGTTTTTCTTTACAGCAAAAAATGAAAAAAAGCAGGATAATACATATAGATTTGACCCGTGGCACTGCAAAACCACAGTTGTATTTCTCGGGCCTACACCAGACTATTTTCAAAAGATATATTTGTGTCTGAACTATCAGGAGACACTACTGTTTTTCTTTGCAGCAAAAAATGCAAAAAAGCAGGATAATGCAGATAGATTTGACCCGTGGAACTGCAAAACCACACTTGTATTTCTCAGGCCTACACCAGACTATTTTCAACAGATATATTTGTGTCTGAACAATCAGGAGACACTACTGTTTTTCTTCACAGCAAAAAATGCAAAAAAGCAGGATAATACAGAGATTTAACCCCTGGAACTGCAAAGCCACACTTGTATTTCTCGGGCCTACACGAGACTATTTTCAACAGATATATTTGTGTCTGAGCTATCAGGAGACACTACTGTTTTTCTTTACAGCAGAAAATGCAAAAAAGTAGGATAATACAGAGATTCGACCCGTGGAACTGCAAAACCACACTTGTATTTCTTGGGCCTACACCAGACTATTTTCAACAGATATATTTGTGTCTGAACAATCAGGAGACACTACTGGTTTTCTTTACAGCAAAAAATGCAAAAAAGTAGGATAATACAGAGATTTGACCCGTGGAACTGCAAAACCACACTTGTATTTCTCAAGCCTACACCAGACTATTTTCAACAGATATATTTGTGTCTGAACAATCAGGAGACACTACTGTTTTTCTCTACAGCGAAATGGAAAAAAACAAGATAATACAGATATTTGACCCGAGGAAGTGCAAAAGCTCACTTGTATTTCTCGGGCCTACACCAGACTATTTTCAACAGATATATTTGTGTTTGAACAATCAGGAGACACTACTGTTTTTCTTTACAGCAAAAAATGAATAAAAGCAGGATAATACAGTTGGATTTGACCCGTGGCACTGCAAAACCACACTTGTATTTCGCGGGCCTACACCAGACTATTTTCAACAGATATATTTGTGTCTGAACAATCAGGAGACACTACTGTTTTTCTTTGCAGCAAAAAATGCAAGAAAGCAGGGTAATACAAACATTTGACCCGTGGAACTGCAAAACCACACTTGCATTTCTTGGGCCTACACCAGACTATTTTCAACAGATATATTTGTGTCTGAACAATCAAGAGACACTACTGATTTTCTTTACAGCAAAAATGCAAAAAAGCAGGATAATACAGAGAGGTTTGACCCGTTGAACTGCAAAACCACACTTGTATTTCTCAGGCCTACATCAGACTATTTTCAACAGATATATTTGTGTCTGAACAATCAGGAGACACTACTGTTTTCTTTACAGCAAAAAATGCAAAAAAGCAGGATAATACAGAGATTTGACCCCTGGAACTGCAAAGCCACACTTGTATTTCTCGGGCCTACACCAGACTATTTTCAACAGATATATTTGTGTCTGAGCAATCAGGAGACACTACTGTTTTTCTTTACAGCAGAAAATGCAAAAAAGTAGGATAATACAGAGATTCGACCCGTGGAACTACAAAACCACACTTGTATTTCTTGGGACTACACCAAACTATTTTCAACAGATATATTTGTGTCTGAACAATCAGGAGACACTACTGTTTTTCTTTGCAGCAAAAAATTGCAAAAAAGCAGGATAATGCAGATAGATTTGACCCGTGGAACTGCAAAACCACACTTGTATTTCTCAGGCCTACACCAGACTATTTTCAACAGATATATTTGTGTCTGAACAATCAGGAGACACTACTGTTTTTCTTTACAGCAAAAAATGCAAAAAAGCAGGATAATACAGAGATTTGACCCCTGGAACTGCAAAGCCACACTTGTATTTCTCGGGCCTACACCAGACTATTTTCAACAGATATATTTTGTGTCTGAACAATCAGGAGACACTACTGTTTTTCTTTACAGCGAAATGGAAAAAAACAAGATAATACAGATATTTGACCCGAGGAAGTGCAAAACCTCACTTGTATTTCTCGGGCCTACACCAGACTATTTTCAACAGATATATTTGTGTCTGAACAACCAGGAGACACTACTGTTTTTCTTTACAGGAAAAAATGAAAAAAGCATGATAAAACAGATAGATTGGACCCGTGGCACTGCAAAACCACAGTTGTATTTCTCGGGCCTACACCAGACTATTTTCAACAGATATATTTGTGTCTGAACATTAAGGAGACACTACTGTTTTTCTTTACAGCAAAAAATGCAAAAAAAGCAGGATAATGCAGATAGATTTGACCCGTGGAACTGCAAATCCACACTTGTATTTCTCAGGCCTACACCAGACTATTTTCAACAGATATATTTGTGTGAACAATCAGGAGACACTACTGTTTTTCTTTACAGCAAAAAATGCAAAAAAGCAGGATAATACAGAGATTTGACCCCTGGAACTGCAAAGCCACACTTGTATTTCTCGGGCCTACACGAGACTATTTTCAACAGATATATTTGTGTCTGAGCAATCAGGAGACACTACTGTTTTTCTTTACAGCAGAAAATGCAAAAAAGTAGGATAATACAGAGATTCGACCCGTGGAACTGCAAAACCACACTTGTATTTCTTGGGCCTACACCAGACTATTTTCAACAGATATATTTGTGTCTGAACAATCAGGAGACACTACTGGTTTTCTTTACAGCAAAAAGTGCAAAAAAGTAGGATAATACAGAGATTTGACCCGTGGAACTGCAAAACCACACTTGTATTTCTCAAGCCTACACCAGACTATTTTCAACAGATATATTTGTGTCTGAACAATCAGGAGACACTACTGTTTTTCTCTACAGCGAAATGGAAAAAAACAAGATAATACAGATATTTGACCCGAGGAAGTGCAAAAGCTCACTTGTATTTCTCGGGCCTACACCAGACTATTTTCAACAGATATATTTGTGTTTGAACAATCAGGAGACACTACTGTTTTTCTTTACAGCAAAAAATGAAAAAAAGCAGGATAATACAGATAGATTTGACCCGTGGCACTGCAAAACCACACTTGTATTTCGTGGGCCTACACCAGACTATTTTCAACAGATATATTTGTGTCTGAACAATCAGGAGACACTACTGTTTTTCTTTACAGCAAAAAATGCAAGAAAGCAGGGTAATACAAACATTTGACCCGTGGAACTGCAAAACCACACTTGCATTTCTTGGGCCTACACCAGGCTATTTTCAACAGATATATTTGTGTCTGAACAATCAAGAGACACTACTGATTTTCTTTACAGCAAAAAATGCAAAAAAGCAGGATAATACAGAGAGATTTGACCCGTTGAACTGCAAAACCACACTTGTATTTCTCAGGCCTACACCAGACTATTTTCAACAGATTTATTTGTGTCTGAACAATCAGGAGACACTACTGATTTTCTTTACAGCAAAAAATGCAAAAAAGTAGGATAATACAGAGATTTGAGCCGTGGAACTGCAAAACCACACTTGAATTTCTCAAGCCTACACCAGATTATTTTCAACAGATATATTTGTGTCTGAACAATCAGGAGACACTACTGTTTTTCTCTACAGCGAAATGGAAAAAAACAAGATAATACAGATATTTGACCCGAGAAAGTGCAAAAGCTCACTTGTATTTCTCGGGCCTACACCAGACTATTTTCAACAGATATATTTGTGTTTGAACAATCAGGAGACACTACTGTTTTTCTTTACCACAAAAAATGAAAAAAGCAGGATAATACAGATAGATTTGACCCGAGGAAGTGCAAAAGCTCACTTGTATTTCTCGGGCCTACACCAGACTATTTTCAACAGATATATTTGTGTCTGAACAATCAGGAGACACTACTGTTTTTCTCTACAGCGAAATGGAAAAAAACAAGATAATACAGATATTTGACCCGAGGAAGTGCAAAAGCTCACTTGTATTTCTCGGGCCTACACCAGACTATTTTCAACAGATATATTTGTGTTTGAACAATCAGGAGACACTACTGTTTTTCTTTACAGCAAAAAATGAAAAAAAGCAGGATAATACAGATAGATTTGACCCGTGGCACTGCAAAACCACACTTGTATTTCGTGGGCCTACACCAGACTATTTTCAACAGATATATTTGTGTCTGAACAATCAGGAAACACTACTGTTTTTCTTTACAGCAAAAAATGCAAGAAAGCAGGGTAATACAAACATTTGACCCGTGGAACTGCAAAACCACACTTGCATTTCTTGGGCCTACACCAGGCTATTTTCAACAGATATATTTGTGTCTGAACAATCAAGAGACACTACTGATTTTCTTTACAGCAAAAAATGCAAAAAAGCAGGATAATACAGAGAGATTTGACCCGTTGTACTGCAAAACCACACTTGTATTTCTCAGGCCTACACCAGACTATTTTCAACAGATATATTTGTGTCTGAACAATCAGGAGACACTACTGATTTTCTTTACAGCAAAAAATGCAAAAAAGTAGGATAATACAGAGATTTGACCTGTGGAACTGCAAAACCACACTTGAATTTCTCAAGCCTACACCAGACTATTTTCAACAGATATATTTGTGTCTGAACAATCAGGAGACACTACTGTTTTTCTCTACAGTGAAATGGAAAAAAACAAGATAATACAGATATTTGACCCGAGGAAGTGCAAAAGCTCACTTGTATTTCTCGGGCATACACCAGACTATTTTCAACAGATATATTTGTGTTTGAACAATCAGGAGACACTACTGTTTTTCTTTACAGCAAAAAATGAATAAAAGCAGGATAATACAGTTGTATTTGACCCGTGGCACTGCAAAACCACACTTGTATTTCGCGGGCCTACACCAGACTATTTTCAACAGATATATTTGTCTCTGAACAATCAGGAGACACTACTGTTTTTCTTTGCAGCAAAAAATGCAAGAAAGCAGGGTAATACAAACATTTGACCCGTGGAACTGCAAAACCACACTTGCATTTCTTGGGCCTACACCAGGCTATTTTCAACAGATATATTTGTGTCTGAACAATCAAGAGACACTACTGATTTTCTTTACAGCAAAAAATGCAAAAAAGCAGGATAATACAGAGAGATTTGACCCGTTGAACTGCAAAACCACACTTGTATTTCTCAGGCCTACATCAGACTATTTTCAACAGATATATTTGTGTGTGAACAATCAGGAGACACTACTCTTTTTCTTTACAGCAAAAAATGCAAAAAAGCAGGATAATACAGAGATTTGACCCTTGGAACTGCAAAGCCACACTTGTATTTCTCGGGCCTATACGAGGCTATTTTCAACAGATATATTTATGTCTGAGCAATCAGGAGACACTACTGTTTTTCTTTACAGCAGAAAATGCAAAAAAGTAGGATAATACAGAGATTCGACCCGTGGAACTGCAAAACCACACTTGTATTTCTTGGGCCTACACCAGACTATTTTCAACAGATATATTTGTGTCTGAACAATCAGGAGACACTACTGGTTTTCTTTACAGCAAAAAATGCAAAAAAGTAGGATAATACAGAGATTTGACCCATGGAACTGCAAAACCACACTTGTATTTCTCAGGCCTACACCAGACTATTTTCAACAGATATATTTGTGTCTGAACAATCAGGAGACACTACTGATTTTCTTTACAGCAAAAAATGCAAAAAAGTAGGATAATACAGAGATTTGACCCGTGGAACTGCAAAACCACACTTGTCTTTCTCAAGCCTACACCAGACTATTTTCAACAGATATATTTGTGTCTGAACAATCAGGAGACACTACTGTTTTTCTCTACAGCGAAATGGAAAAAAACAAGATAATACAGATATCTGACCCGAGGAAGTGCAAAACCTCACTTGTATTTCTCGGGCCTACACCAGACTATTTTCAACAGATATATTTGTGTCTGAACAATCAGGAGACACTACTATTTTTCTTTACAGCAAAAAATGAAAAAAAGCAGGATAATACAGATAGATTTGACCCGTGGCACTGGAAAAACACAGTTGTATTTCTCGGGCCTACACCAGACTATTTTCAAAAGATATATTTGTGTCTGAACTCTCAGGAGACACTACTGTTTTTCTTTGCAGCAAAAAATGCAAAAAAGCAGGATAATGCAGATAGATTTGACCCTTGGAACTGCAAAACCACACTTGTATTTCTCAGGCCTACACCAGACTATTTTCAACAGATATATTTGTGTCTGAACAATCAGGAGACACTACTGTTTTTCTTTACAGCAAAAAACGCAAAAAAGCAGGATAATACAGAGATTTGACCCCTGGAACTGCAAAGCCACACTTGTATTTCTCGGGCCTACACGAGACTATTTTCAACAGATATATTTGTGTCTGAGCAATCAGGAGACACTACTGTTTTTCTTTACAGCAGAAAATGCAAAAAAGTAGGATAATACAGAGATTCGACCCGTGGAACTGCAAAACCACACTTGTATTTCTTGGGCCTACACCAGACTATTTTCAACAGATATATTTGTGTCTGAACAATCAGGAGACACTACTGGTTTTCTTTACAGCAAAAAATGCAAAAAAGTAGGATAATACAGAGATTTGTCCCGTGGAACTGCAAAACCACACTTGTATTTCTCAAGCCTACACCAGACTATTTTCAACAGATATATTTGTGTCTGAACAATCAGGAGATACTACTGTTTTTCTCTACAGCGAAATGGAAAAAAACAAGATAATACAGATATTTGACCCGAGGAAGTGCAAAAGCTCACTTGTATTTCTCGGGCCTACACCAGACTATTTTCAACAGATATATTTGTGTTTGAACAATCAGGAGACACTACTGTTTTTCTTTACAGCAAAAAATGAAAAAAAGCAAGATTATACAGAGAGATTTGACCCGTGGCACTGCAAAACCACAGTTGTATTTCTCGGGCCTACACCAGACTATTTTCAACAGATATATTTGTGTCTGAACAATCAGGAGACACTACTGTTTTTCTTTACAGCAAAAAATGCAAAAAAGCAGGATAATGCAGATAGATTTGACCCTTGGAACTGCAAAACCACACTTGTATTTCTCAGGCCTACACCAGACTATTTTCAACAGATATATTTGTGTCTGAACAATCAGGAGACACTACTGTTTTTCTTTACAGCAAAAAATGCAAAAAAGCAGGATAATACAGAGATTTGACCCCTGGAACTGCAAAGCCACACTTGTATTTCTCGGGCCTACACCAGACTATTTTCAACAGATATATTTTGTGTCTGAACAATCAGGAGACACTACTGTTTTTCTTTACAGCGAAATGGAAAAAAACAAGATAATACAGATATTTGACCCGAGGAAGTGCAAAACCTCACTTGTATTTCTCGGGCCTACACCAGACTATTTTCAACAGATATATTTGTGTCTGAACAACCAGGAGACACTACTGTTTTTCTTTACAGGAAAAAATGAAAAAAGCATGATAAAACAGATAGATTGGACCCGTGGCACTGCAAAACCACAGTTGTATTTCTCGGGCCTACACCAGACTATTTTCAACAGATATATTTGTGTCTGAACATTAAGGAGACACTACTGTTTTTCTTTACAGCAAAAAATGCAAAAAAGCAGGATAATGCAGATAGATTTGACCCGTGGAACTGCAAATCCACACTTGTATTTCTCAGGCCTACACCAGACTATTTTCAACAGATATATTTGTGTGAACAATCAGGAGACACTACTGTTTTTCTTTACAGCAAAAAATGCAAAAAAGCAGGATAATACAGAGATTTGACCCCTGGAACTGCAAAGCCACACTTGTATTTCTCGGGCCTACACGAGACTATTTTCAACAGATATATTTGTGTCTGAGCAATCAGGAGACACTACTGTTTTTCTTTACAGCAGAAAATGCAAAAAAGTAGGATAATACAGAGATTCGACCCGTGGAACTGCAAAACCACACTTGTATTTCTTGGGCCTACACCAGACTATTTTCAACAGATATATTTGTGTCTGAACAATCAGGAGACACTACTGGTTTTCTTTACAGCAAAAAGTGCAAAAAAGTAGGATAATACAGAGATTTGACCCGTGGAACTGCAAAACCACACTTGTATTTCTCAAGCCTACACCAGACTATTTTCAACAGATATATTTGTGTCTGAACAATCAGGAGACACTACTGTTTTTCTCTACAGCGAAATGGAAAAAAACAAGATAATACAGATATTTGACCCGAGGAAGTGCAAAAGCTCACTTGTATTTCTCGGGCCTACACCAGACTATTTTCAACAGATATATTTGTGTTTGAACAATCAGGAGACACTACTGTTTTTCTTTACAGCAAAAAATGAAAAAAAGCAGGATAATACAGATAGATTTGACCCGTGGCACTGCAAAACCACACTTGTATTTCGTGGGCCTACACCAGACTATTTTCAACAGATATATTTGTGTCTGAACAATCAGGAGACACTACTGTTTTTCTTTACAGCAAAAAATGCAAGAAAGCAGGGTAATACAAACATTTGACCCGTGGAACTGCAAAACCACACTTGCATTTCTTGGGCCTACACCAGGCTATTTTCAACAGATATATTTGTGTCTGAACAATCAAGAGACACTACTGATTTTCTTTACAGCAAAAAATGCAAAAAAGCAGGATAATACAGAGAGATTTGACCCGTTGAACTGCAAAACCACACTTGTATTTCTCAGGCCTACACCAGACTATTTTCAACAGATATATTTGTGTCTGAACAATCAGGAGACACTACTGATTTTCTTTACAGCAAAAAATGCAAAAAAGTAGGATAATACAGAGATTTGAGCCGTGGAACTGCAAAACCACACTTGAATTTCTCAAGCCTACACCAGATTATTTTCAACAGATATATTTGTGTCTGAACAATCAGGAGACACTACTGTTTTTCTCTACAGCGAAATGGAAAAAAACAAGATAATACAGATATTTGACCCGAGGAAGTGCAAAAGCTCACTTGTATTTCTCGGGCCTACACCAGACTATTTTCAACAGATATATTTGTGTTTGAACAATCAGGAGACACTACTGTTTTTCTTTACCACAAAAAATGAAAAAAGCAGGATAATACAGATAGATTTGACCCGAGGAAGTGCAAAAGCTCACTTGTATTTCTCGGGCCTACACCAGACTATTTTCAACAGATATATTTGTGTCTGAACAATCAGGAGACACTACTGTTTTTCTCTACAGCGAAATGGAAAAAAACAAGATAATACAGATATTTGACCCGAGGAAGTGCAAAAGCTCACTTGTATTTCTCGGGCCTACACCAGACTATTTTCAACAGATATATTTGTGTTTGAACAATCAGGAGACACTACTGTTTTTCTTTACAGCAAAAAATGAAAAAAAGCAGGATAATACAGATAGATTTGACCCGTGGCACTGCAAAACCACACTTGTATTTCGTGGGCCTACACCAGACTATTTTCAACAGATATATTTGTGTCTGAACAATCAGGAGACACTACTGTTTTTCTTTACAGCAAAAAATGCAAGAAAGCAGGGTAATACAAACATTTGACCCGTGGAACTGCAAAACCACACTTGCATTTCTTGGGCCTACACCAGGCTATTTTCAACAGATATATTTGTGTCTGAACAATCAAGAGACACTACTGATTTTCTTTACAGCAAAAAATGCAAAAAAGCAGGATAATACAGAGAGATTTGACCCGTTGTACTGCAAAACCACACTTGTATTTCTCAGGCCTACACCAGACTATTTTCAACAGATATATTTGTGTCTGAACAATCAGGAGACACTACTGATTTTCTTTACAGCAAAAAATGCAAAAAAGTAGGATAATACAGAGATTTGACCTGTGGAACTGCAAAACCACACTTGAATTTCTCAAGCCTACACCAGACTATTTTCAACAGATATATTTGTGTCTGAACAATCAGGAGACACTACTGTTTTTCTCTACAGTGAAATGGAAAAAAACAAGATAATACAGATATTTGACCCGAGGAAGTGCAAAAGCTCACTTGTATTTCTCGGGCATACACCAGACTATTTTCAACAGATATATTTGTGTTTGAACAATCAGGAGACACTACTGTTTTTCTTTACAGCAAAAAATGAATAAAAGCAGGATAATACAGTTGTATTTGACCCGTGGCACTGCAAAACCACACTTGTATTTCGCGGGCCTACACCAGACTATTTTCAACAGATATATTTGTGTCTGAACAATCAGGAGACACTACTGTTTTTCTTTGCAGCAAAAAATGCAAGAAAGCAGGGTAATACAAACATTTGACCCGTGGAACTGCAAAACCACACTTGCATTTCTTGGGCCTACACCAGGCTATTTTCAACAGATATATTTGTGTCTGAACAATCAAGAGACACTACTGATTTTCTTTACAGCAAAAAATGCAAAAAAGCAGGATAATACAGAGAGATTTGACCCGTTGAACTGCAAAACCACACTTGTATTTCTCAGGCCTACATCAGACTATTTTCAACAGATATATTTGTGTGTGAACAATCAGGAGACACTACTCTTTTTCTTTACAGCAAAAAATGCAAAAAAGCAGGATAATACAGAGATTTGACCCTTGGAACTGCAAAGCCACACTTGTATTTCTCGGGCCTATACGAGGCTATTTTCAACAGATATATTTATGTCTGAGCAATCAGGAGACACTACTGTTTTTCTTTACAGCAGAAAATGCAAAAAAGTAGGATAATACAGAGATTCGACCCGTGGAACTGCAAAACCACACTTGTATTTCTTGGGCCTACACCAGACTATTTTCAACAGATATATTTGTGTCTGAACAATCAGGAGACACTACTGGTTTTCTTTACAGCAAAAAATGCAAAAAAGTAGGATAATACAGAGATTTGACCCATGGAACTGCAAAACCACACTTGTATTTCTCAGGCCTACACCAGACTATTTTCAACAGATATATTTGTGTCTGAACAATCAGGAGACACTACTGATTTTCTTTACAGCAAAAAATGCAAAAAAGTAGGATAATACAGAGATTTGACCCGTGGAACTGCAAAACCACACTTGTCTTTCTCAAGCCTACACCAGACTATTTTCAACAGATATATTTGTGTCTGAACAATCAGGAGACACTACTGTTTTTCTCTACAGCGAAATGGAAAAAAACAAGATAATACAGATATCTGACCCGAGGAAGTGCAAAACCTCACTTGTATTTCTCGGGCCTACACCAGACTATTTTCAACAGATATATTTGTGTCTGAACAATCAGGAGACACTACTATTTTTCTTTACAGCAAAAAATGAAAAAAAGCAGGATAATACAGATAGATTTGACCCGTGGCACTGGAAAACCACAGTTGTATTTCTCGGGCCTACACCAGACTATTTTCAAAAGATATATTTGTGTCTGAACTATCAGGAGACACTACTGTTTTTCTTTGCAGCAAAAAATGCAAAAAAGCAGGATAATGCAGATAGATTTGACCCTTGGAACTGCAAAACCACACTTGTATTTCTCAGGCCTACACCAGACTATTTTCAACAGATATATTTGTGTCTGAACAATCAGGAGACACTACTGTTTTTCTTTACAGCAAAAAATGCAAAAAAGCAGGATAATACAGAGATTTGACCCCTGGAACTGCAAAGCCACACTTGTATTTCTCGGGCCTACACGAGACTATTTTCAACAGATATATTTGTGTCTGAGCAATCAGGAGACACTACTGTTTTTCTTTACAGCAGAAAATGCAAAAAAGTAGGATAATACAGAGATTCGACCCGTGGAACTGCAAAACCACACTTGTATTTCTTGGGCCTACACCAGACTATTTTCAACAGATATATTTGTGTCTGAACAATCAGGAGACACTACTGGTTTTCTTTACAGCAAAAAATGCAAAAAAGTAGGATAATACAGAGATTTGTCCCGTGGAACTGCAAAACCACACTTGTATTTCTCAAGCCTACACCAGACTATTTTCAACAGATATATTTGTGTCTGAACAATCAGGAGATACTACTGTTTTTCTCTACAGCGAAATGGAAAAAAACAAGATAATACAGATATTTGACCCGAGGAAGTGCAAAAGCTCACTTGTATTTCTCGGGCCTACACCAGACTATTTTCAACAGATATATTTGTGTTTGAACAATCAGGAGACACTACTGTTTTTCTTTACAGCAAAAAATGAAAAAAAGCAAGATTATACAGAGAGATTTGACCCGTGGCACTGCAAAACCACAGTTGTATTTCTCGGGCCTACACCAGACTATTTTCAACAGATATATTTGTGTCTGAACAATCAGGAGACACTACTGTTTTTCTTTACAGCAAAAAATGCAAAAAAGCAGGATAATGCAGATAGATTTGACCCTTGGAACTGCAAAACCACACTTGTATTTCTCAGGCCTACACCAGACTATTTTCAACAGATATATTTGTGTCTGAACAATCAGGAGACAATACTGTTTTTCTTTACAGCAAAAAATGCAAAAAAGCAGGATAATACAGAGATTTGACCCCTGGAACTGCAAAGCCACACTTGTATTTCTCGGGCCTACACGAGACTATTTTCAACAGATATATTTGTGTCTGAGCAATCAGGAGACACTACTGTTTTTCTTTACAGCAGAAAATGCAAAAAAGTAGGATAATACAGAGATTCGACCCGTGGAACTGCAAAACCACACTTGTATTTCTTGGGCCTACACCAGACTATTTTCAACAGATATATTTGTGTCTGAACAATCAGGAGACACTACTGGTTTTCTTTACAGCAAAAAGTGCAAAAAAGTAGGATAATACAGAGATTTGACCCGTGGAACTGCAAAACCACACTTGTATTTCTCAAGCCTACACCAGACTATTTTCAACAGATATATTTGTGTCTGAACAATCAGGAGACACTACTGTTTTTCTCTACAGCGAAATGGAAAAAAACAAGATAATACAGATATTTGACCCGAGGAAGTGCAAAAGCTCACTTGTATTTCTCGGGCCTACACCAGACTATTTTCAACAGATATATTTGTGTTTGAACAATCAGGAGACACAACTGTTTTTCTTTACAGCAAAAAATGAAAAAAAGCAGGATAATACAGATAGATTTGACCCGTGGCACTGCAAAACCACACTTGTATTTCGTGGGCCTACACCAGACTATTTTCAACAGATATATTTGTGTCTGAACAATCAGGAGACACTACTGTTTTTCTTTACAGCAAAAAATGCAAGAAAGCAGGGTAATACAAACATTTGACCCGTGGAACTGCAAAACCACACTTGCATTTCTTGGGCCTACACCAGGCTATTTTCAACAGATATATTTGTGTCTGAACAATCAAGAGACACTACTGATTTTCTTTACAGCAAAAAATGCAAAAAAGCAGGATAATACAGAGAGATTTGACCCGTTGAACTGCAAAACCACACTTGTATTTCTCAGGCCTACACCAGACTATTTTCAACAGATATATTTGTGTCTGAACAATCAGGAGACACTACTGATTTTCTTTGCAGCAAAAAATGCAAAAAAGTAGGATAATACAGAGATTTGACCCGTGGAACTGCAAAACCACACTTGAATTTCTCAAGCCTACACCAGACTATTTTCAACAGATATATTTGTGTCTGAACAATCAGGAGACACTACTGTTTTTCTTTACAGGAAAAAATGAAAAAAGCATGATAATACAGATAGATTGGACCCGTGGCACTGCAAAACCACAGTTGTATTTCTCGGGCCTACACCAGACTATTTTCAACAGATATATTTGTGTCTGAACATTAAGGAGACACTACTGTTTTTCTTTACAGCAAAAAATGCAAAAAAGCAGGATAATGCAGATAGATTTGACCCGTGGAACTGCAAATCCACACTTGTATTTCTCAGGCCTACACCAGACTATTTTCAACAGATATATTTGTGTGAACAATCAGGAGACACTACTGTTTTTCTTTACAGCAAAAAATGCAAAAAAGCAGGATAATACAGAGATTTGACCCCTGGAACTGCAAAGCCACACTTGTATTTCTCGGGCCTACACCAGACTATTTTCAACAGATATATTTGCGTCTGAGCAATCAGGAGACACTACTGTTTTTCTTTACAGCAGAAAATGCAAAAAAGTAGGATAATACAGAGATTCGACCCGTGGAACTACAAAACCACACTTGTATTTCTTGGGCCTACACCAAACTATTTTCAACAGATATATTTGTGTCTGAACAATCAGGAGACACTACTGTTTTTCTTTACAGCAAAAAATGCAAAAAAGCAGGGTAATATAAATATTTGACCCGTGGAACTGCAAAACCACACTTGTATTTCTTGGGCCTACACCAGACTATTTTCAACAGATATATTTGTGTCTGAACAATCAGGAGACAATACTGGTTTTCTTTACAGCAAAAAATGCAAAAAAGTAGGATAATACAGAGATTTGACCCGTGGAACTGCAAAACCACACTTGTATTTCTCAGGCCTACACCAGACAATTTTCAACAGATATATTTGTGTCTGAACAATCAGGAGACACTACTGTTTTTCTCTACAGCGAAATGGAAAAAAACAAGATAATACAGATATTTGACCCGAGGAAGTGCAAAAGCTCACTTGTATTACTCGGGCCTACACCCGACTATTTTCAACAGATATATTTGTGTTTGAACAATCAGGAGACACTACTGTTTTTCTTTACAGCAAAAAATGAAAAAAAGCAGGATAATACAGATAGATTTGACGCGTGGCACTGCAAAACCACACTTGCATTTCTTGGGCCTACACCAGGCTATTTTCAACAGATATATTTGTGTCTGAACAATCAAGAGACACTACTGATTTTCTTTACAGCAAAAAATGCAAAAAAGCAGGATAATACAAAGAGATTTGACCCGTTGAACTGCAAAACCACACTTGTATTTCTCGGGCCTACACCAGACTATTTTCAACAGATATATTTGTGTCTGAACAATCAGGAGACACTTATGTTTTTCTTTACTGCAAAAAATGCAAAAATGCAGGATAATACAGAGATTTGACCCGAGGAACTGCAAAACCACACTTGTATTTCTCGGGCCTACACCAGACTATTTTCAACAGATATATTTGTGTCTGAACTATCAGGAGACACTACTGTTTTTCTTTGCAGCAAAAAATGCAAAAAAGCAGGATAATGCAGATAGATTTGACCCGTGGAACTGCAAAACCACACTTGTATTTCTCAGGCCTACAGCAGACTATTTTCAACAGATATATTTCTGTCTGAACAATCAGGAGACACTACTGTTTTTCTTTACAGCAAAAAATGCAAAAAAGCAGGATAATACAGAGATTTGACCCCTGGAACTGCAAAGCCACACTTGTATTTCTCGGGCCTACACCAGACTATTTTCAACAGATATATTTGTGTGTGAGCAATCAGGAGACACTACTGTTTTTCTTTACAGCGAAATGGAAAAAAACAAGATAATACAGATATTTGACCCGAGGAAGTGCAAAACCTCACTTAAATTTCTCGGGCCTACACCAGACTATTTTCAACAGATATATTTGTGTCTGAACAATCAGGAGACACTACTGTTTTTCTTTACAGCAAAAAATGAAAAAAGCATGATAATACAGATAGATTTGACCCGTGGCACTGCAAAACCACAGTTGTATTTCTCAGGCCCACACCAGACTATTTTCAACAGATATATTTGTGTCTGCACATTAAGGAGACACTACTGTTTTTCTTTGCAGCAAAAAATGCAAAAAAGCAGGATAATGCAGATAGATTTGACCCGTGGAACTGCAATACCACACTTGTATTTCTCAGGCCTACACCAGACTATTTTCAACAGATATATTTGTGTCTGAAATATCAGGAGACACTACTGTTTTTCTTTACAGCAAAAAATGCAAAAAAGCAGGATAATACAGAGATTTGACCCCTGGAACTGCAAAGCCACACTTGTATTTCTCGGGCCTACACCAGACTATTTTCAACAGATATATTTGTGTCTGAGCAATCAGGAGACACTACTGTTTTTCTTTACAGCAGAAAATGCAAAAAAGTAGGATAATACAGAGATTCGACCCGTGGAACTGCAAAACCACACTTGTATTTCTTGGGCCTACACCAGACTATTTTCAACAGATATATTTGTGTCTGAACAATCAGGAGACACTACTGTTTTTCTTTACAGCAAAAAATGCAAGAAAGCAGGGTAATACAAATATTTGACCCGTGGAACTGCAAAACCACACTTGCATTTCTTGGGCCTACACCAGGCTATTTTCAACAGATATATTTGTGTCTGAACAATCAAGAGACAAAACTGATTTTCTTTACAGCAAAAAATGCAAAAAAGCAGGATAATACAGAGAGATTTGACCCGTTGAACTGCAAAACCACACTTGTTTTTCTCGGGCCTACACCAGACTATTTTCAACAGATATATTTGTGTCTGAACAATCAGGAGACACTACTGTTTTTCTTTACAGCAAAAAATGAAAAAAGCATGATAATACAGATAGATTTGACCCGTGGCACTGCAAAACCACAGTTGTATTTCTCGGGCCTACACCAGACTATTTTCAACAGATATATTTGTGTCTGCACATTAAGGAGACACTACTGTTTTTCTTTACAAGAAAAAATGCAAAAAAGCAGGATAATGCAGATATATTTGACCCGTGGAACTGCAAATCCACAATTGTATTTCTCAGGCCTACACCAGACTATTTTCAACAGATATATTTGTGTCTGAACAATCAGGAGACACTACTGTTTTTCTTTACAGCAAAAAATGCAAAAAAGCAGGATAATACAGAGATTTGACCCCTGGAACTGCAAAGCCACACTTGTATTTCTCGGGCCTACACCAGACAATTTCCAACAGATATATTTGTGTCTGAGCAATCAGGAGACACTACTGTTTTTCTTTACAGCAGAAAATGCAAAAAAGTCGGATAATACAGAGATTCGACCCGTGGAATTGCAAAACCACACTTGTATTTCTTGGGCCTACACCAAACTATTTTCAACAGATATATTTGTGTCTGAACAATCAGGAGACACTACTGTTTTTCTTTACAGCAAAAAATGCAAGAAAGCAGGGTAATATAAATATTTGACCCGTGGAACTGCAAAACCACACTTGTATTTCTTGGGCCTACACCAGGCTATTTTCAACAGATATATGTGTGTCTGAACAATCAAGAGACAAAACTGATTATCTTTACAGCAAAAAATGCAAAAAAGCAGGATAATACAGAGAGATTTGACCCATTGAACTGCAAAACCACACTTGTATTTCATGGGCCTACACCAGACTATTTTCAACAGATATATTTGTGTCTGAACAATCAGGAGACACTACTGATTTTCTTTAAAGCAAAAAATGCAAAAAAGTAGGATAATACAGAGATTTGACCCATGGAACTGCAAAACCACACTTGTATTTCTCGGGCCTACACCAGACTATTTTCAACAGATATATTTGTGTCTGAACAATCAGGAGACACTACTGTTTTTCTTTACAGCAAAAAATGCAAAAAAGCAGGATAATACACAGAGATTTGACCCGTTGAACAGCAAAACCACACTTGTATTTCTTGGGCCTACACCAGACTATTTTCAAAAGATATATTTGTGTCTGAACTATCAGGAGACACTACTGTTTTTCTTTGCAGCAAAAAATGCAAAAAAGCAGGATAATGCAGATAGATTTGACCCGTGGAACTGCAAAACCACACTTGTATTTCTCAGGCCTACACCAGACTATTTTCAACAGATATATTTGTGTCTGAAATATCAGGAGACACTACTGTTTTTCTTTACAGCAAAAAATGTAAAAAAGCAGGATAATACAGAGATTTGACCCCTGGAACTGCAAAGCCACACTTGTATTTCTCGGGCCTACACCAGACTATTTTCAACAGATATATTTGTGTCTGAGCAATCAGGAGACACTACTGTTTTTCTTTACAGCAGAAAATGCAAAAAAGTAGGATAATACAGAGATTCGACCCGTGGAACTGCAAAACCACACTTGTATTTCTTGGGCCTACACCAGACTATTTTCAACAGATATATTTGTGTCTGAACAATCAGGAGACACTACTGTTTTTCTTTACAGCAAAAAATGCAAGAAAGCAGGGTAATACAAATATTTGACCCGTGGAACTGCAAAACCACACTTGCATTTCTTGGGCCTACACCAGGCTATTTTCAACAGATATATTTGTGTCTGAACAATCAAGAGACAAAACTGATTTTCTTTACAGCAAAAAATGCAAAAAAGCAGGATAATACAGAGAGATTTGACCCGTTGAACTGCAAAACCACACTTGTTTTTCTCGGGCCTACACCAGACTATTTTCAACAGATATATTTGTGTCTGAACAATCAGGAGACACTACTGATTTTCTTTACAGCAAAAAATGCAAAAAAGTAGGATAATACAGAGATTTGACCCGTGGAACTGCAAAACCACACTTGTATTTCTCGGGCCTACACCAGACTATTTTCAACAGATATATTTGTGTCTGAACAATCAGGAGACACTACTGTTTTTCTTTACAGCAAAAAATGCAAAAAAGCAGGATAATGCAGATAAATTTGACCCGTGGAACTGCAAAACCACACTTGTATTTCTCAGGCCTACACCAGACTATTTTCAACAGATATATTTGTGTCTGAACAATCAGGAGACACTACTATTTTTCTTTACAACAAAAAATGCAAAAAACCAGGATAATACAGAGATTTGACCCCTGGAACTGCAAAGCCACACTTGTATTTCTCGGGCCTACACGAGACTATTTTCAACAGATATATTTGTGTCTGAGCAATCAGGAGACACTACTGTTTTTCTTTACAGCAGAAAATGCAAAAAAATAGGATAATACAGAGATTCGACCCGTGGAACTGCAAATCCACACTTGTATGTCTTGGGCCTACACCAGACTATTTTCAACAGATATATTTGTGTCTGAACAATCAAGAGACACTACTGTTTTTCTCTACAGCAAAATTCAAAAAAACAAGATAATACAGATATTTGACCCGAGGAAGTGCAAAAGCTCACTTGTATTTCTCGGGCCTACACCAGACTATTTTCAACAGATATATTTGTGTCTGAACAATCAGGAGACACTACTGTTTTTCTTTACAGCAAAAAATGCAAGAAAGCAGGGTAATACAAACATTTGACCCGTGGAACTGCAAAACCACACTTGCATTTCTGGGGCCTACACCAGGCTATTTTCAACAGATATATTTGTGTCTGAACAATCAAGAGACACTACTGATTTTCTTTACAGCAAAAAATGCAAAAAAGTAGGATAATACAGAGAGATTTGACCCGTTGAACTGCAAAACCACACTTGTATTTCTCGGGCCTACACCAGACTATTTTCAACAGATATATTTGTGTCTGAACAATCAGGAGACACTACTGATTTTCTTTACAGCAAAAAATGCAAAAAAGTAGGATAATACAGAGATTTGACCCGTGGAACTGCAAAACCACACTTGTATTTCTCAAGCCTACACCAGACTATTTTCAACAGATATATTTGTGTCTGAACAATCAGGAGACACTACTGTTTTCTCTACAGCGAAATGGAAAAAAACAAGATAATACAGATATTTGACCCGAGGAAGTGCAAAAGCTCACTTGTATTTCTCGAGCCTACACCAGACTATTTTCAACAGATATATTTGTGTCTGAACAATCAGGAGACACTACCGTTTTTCTTTACAGCAAAAAATGAAAAAAAGCAGGATAATACAGATAGATTTGACCCGTGGCACTGCAAAACCACAGTTGTATTTCTCGGGCCTACACCAGACTATTTTCAACAGATATATTTGTGTCTGAACAATCAGGAGACACTACTGTTTTTCTTTACAGCAAAAAATGCAAAAAAGCAGGATAATACAGAGATTTGACCCCTGGAACTGCAAAGTCACACTAGTATTTCTCGGGCCTACACCAGACTATTTTCAACAGATATATTTGTGTCTGAGCAATCAGGAGACACTACTGTTTTTCTTTACAGCAGAAAATGCAAAAAAGTAGGATAATACAGAGATTCGACCCGTGGAACTGCAAAACCACACTTGTATTTCTTGGGCCTACACCAGACTATTTTGAACAGATATATTTGTGTCTGAACAATCAGGAGACACTACTGCTTTTCTTTACAGTGAAATGGAAAAAAACAATATAATACAGATATTTGACCCGAGGAAGTGGAAAACCTCACTTGTATTTCTCGGGCCTACACCAGACTATTTTCAACAGACATATTTGTGTCTGAACAATCAGGAGACACTACTGTTTTTCTTTACAGCAAAAAATAAAAAAACAGGATAATACAGATAGATTTGACCCGTGGCACTGCAAAACCACAGTTGTATTTCTCGGGCCTACACCAGACTATTTTAAACAGATATATTTGTGTCTGAACAATCAGGAGACACTGCTGTTTTTCTTTACAGCAAAAAATGCAAGAAAGCAGGGTAATACAAACATTTGACCCGCGGAGCTGCAAAACCACACTTGCATTTCTTGGGCCTACACCAGGCTATTTTCAACAGATATATTTGTGTCTGAACAATCAAGAGACACTACTGTTATTCTTTAGAGCAAAAAATGCAAACAAGCAGGGTAATACAGAGATGTGACCAGTGGAAATGCAAAACCACACTTGTATTTCTCGGGCCTACACTAGACTATTTCCAACAGATATATTTGTGTCTGAACAATCAGGAGACACTACTGTTTTTCTTTACAGCAAAAAATGCAAAAAAGTAGGATAATACAGAGATTTGACGCGTGGATCTGCAAAACCACTGTTGTATTTCTCGGGCCTACACCAGACTATTTTCAACAGATATATTTGTGTCTGAACAATCAAGAGACACTACTGTTTTTCTTTACAGCAAAAAATGCAAAAAAGCAGGATAATACAGAGAGATTTGACCCGTGGAACTGCAAAACCAATCTTGTATTTCTTGGGCCTACATCAGCCTATTTTCAACAGATATATTTTTGTCTGAACAATCAGGAGACACTGCTGTTTTTCTTTCAAGCAAAAAATGCAAAAAAGCAGGATAATGCAGATAGATTTGACCCGTGGAACTGCAAAACACCACTTTTATTTCTCAGGCCTACACCAGACTATTTTCAACAGATATATTTGTGTCTGAACAATCAGGAGACACTACTGGTTTTCTTTACAGCAAAAAATGCAAAAAAGCAGGATAATACAGAGATTTGACCCCTGGAACTGCAAAGCCACACTTGTATTTCTCGGGCCTACACCAGACTATTTTCAACAGATATATTTGTGTCTGAACAATCAGGAGACACTACTGTTTTTCTTTACAGCAAAAAATGCAAAAAAGCAGGATAATGCAGATAAATTTGACCCGTGGAACTGCAAAACCACACTTGTATTTCTCCGGCCTACACCAGACTATTTTCAACAGATATATTTGTGTCTGAACAATCAGGAGACACTACTATTTTTCTTTACAACAAAAAATGCAAAAAACCAGGATAATACAGAGATTTGACCCCTGGAACTGCAAAGCCACACTTGTATTTCTCGGGCCTACACGAGACTATTTTCAACAGATATATTTGTGTCTGAGCAATCAGGAGACACTACTGTTTTTCTTTACAGCAGAAAATGCAAAAAAATAGGATAATACAGAGATTCGACCCGTGGAACTGCAAATCCACACTTGTATGTCTTGGGCCTACACCAGACTATTTTCAACAGATATATTTGTGTCTGAACAATCAAGAGACACTACTGTTTTTCTCTACAGCAAAATGGAAAAAAACAAGATAATACAGATATTTGACCCGAGGAAGTGCAAAAGCTCACTTGTATTTCTCGGGCCTACACCAGACTATTTTCAACAGATATATTTGTGTCTGAACAATCAGGAGACACTACTGTTTTTCTTTACAGCAAAAAATGCAAGAAAGCAGGGTAATACAAACATTTGACCCGTGGAACTGCAAAACCACACTTGCATTTCTGGGGCCTACACCAGGCTATTTTCAACAGATATATTTGTGTCTGAACAATCAAGAGACACTACTGATTTTCTTTACAGCAAAAAATGCAAAAAAGCAGGATAATACAGAGAGATTTGACCCGTTGAACTGCAAAACCACACTTGTATTTCTCGGGCCTACACCAGACTATTTTCAACAGATATATTTGTGTTTGAACAATCAGGAGACACTACTGATTTTCTTTACAGCAAAAAATGCAAAAAAGTAGGATAATACAGAGATTTGACCCGTGGAACTGCAAAACCACACTTGTATTTCTCAAGCCTACACCAGACTATTTTCAACAGATGTATTTGTGTCTGAACAATCAGGAGACACTACTGTTTTCTCTACAGCGAAATGGAAAAAAACAAGATAATACAGATATTTGACCCGAGGAAGTGCAAAAGCTCACTTGTATTTCTCGAGCCTACACCAGACTATTTTCAACAGATATATTTGTGTCTGAACAATCAGGAGACACTACCGTTTTTCTTTACAGCAAAAAATGAAAAAAAGCAGGATAATACAGATAGATTTGACCCGTGGCACTGCAAAACCACAGTTGTATTTCTCGGGCCTACACCAGACTATTTTCAACAGATATATTTGTGTCTGAACAATCAGGAGACACTACTGTTTTTCTTTACAGCAAAAAATGCAAAAAAGCAGGATAATACAGAGATTTGACCCCTGGAACTGCAAAGTCACACTTGTATTTCTCGGGCCTACACCAGACTATTTTCAACAGATATATTTGTGTCTGAGCAATCAGGAGACACTACTGTTTTTCTTTACAGCAGAAAATGCAAAAAAGTAGGATAATACAGAGATTCGACCCGTGGAACTGCAAAACCACACTTGTATTTCTTGGGCCTACACCAGACTATTTTGAACAGATATATTTGTGTCTGAACAATCAGGAGACACTACTGCTTTTCTTTACAGTGAAATGGAAAAAAACAATATAATACAGATATTTGACCCGAGGAAGTGGAAAACCTCACTTGTATTTCTCGGGCCTACACCAGACTATTTTCAACAGACATATTTGTGTCTGAACAATCAGGAGACACTACTGTTTTTCTTTACAGCAAAAAATAAAAAAACAGGATAATACAGATAGATTTGACCCGTGGCACTGCAAAACCACAGTTGTATTTCTCGGGCCTACACCAGACTATTTTAAACAGATATATTTGTGTCTGAACAATCAGGAGACACTGCTGTTTTTCTTTACAGCAAAAAATGCAAGAAAGCAGGGTAATACAAACATTTGACCCGCGGAGCTGCAAAACCACACTTGCATTTCTTGGGCCTACACCAGGCTATTTTCAACAGATATATTTGTGTCTGAACAATCAAGAGACACTACTGTTATTCTTTAGAGCAAAAAATGCAAACAAGCAGGGTAATACAGAGATGTGACCAGTGGAAATGCAAAACCACACTTGTATTTCTCGGGCCTACACTAGACTATTTCCAACAGATATATTTGTGTCTGAACAATCAGGAGACACTACTGCTTTTCTTTACAGTGAAAAATGCAAAAAAGTAGGATAATACAGAGATTTGACGCGTGGATCTGCAAAACCACTGTTGTATTTCTCGGGCCTACACCAGACTATTTTCAACAGATATATTTGTGTCTGAACAATCAAGAGACACTACTGTTTTTCTTTACAGCAAAAAATGCAAAAAAGCAGGATAATACAGAGAGATTTGACCCGTGGAACTGCAAAACCAATCTTGTATTTCTTGGGCCTACATCAGACTATTTTCAACAGATATATTTTTGTCTGAACAATCAGGAGACACTGCTGTTTTTTTTTCAAGCAAAAAATGCAAAAAAGCAGGATAATGCAGATAGATTTGACCCGTGGAACTGCAAAACACCACTTTTATTTCTCAGGCCTACACCAGACTATTTTCAACAGATATATTTGTGTCTGAACAATCAGGAGACACTACTGGTTTTCTTTACAGCAAAAAATGCAAAAAAAGCAGGATAATACAGAGATTTGACCCCTGGAACTGCAAAGCCACACTTGTATTTCTCGGGCCTACACCAGACTATTTTCAACAGATACATTTGTGTCTGAGCAATCAGGAGACACTACAGTTTTTCTTTACAGCAGAAAGTGCAAAAAAGTAGGATAATACAGAGATTCGACCCGTGGAACTGCAAAACCACACTTGTATTTCATGGGCCTACACCAGACTATTTTCAACAGATATATTTGTGTCTGAACAATCAGGAGACACTACTGTTTTTCTTTACAGCAAAAAATGCAAAAAAGTAGGATAATACTGAGATTTGACCCGTGTAACTGCAAAACCACACTTGTATTTCTCGGGCCTACACCAGACTATTTTCAACAGATATATTTGTGTCTGAACAATCAGGAGACACTACTGATTTTCTTTACAGCAAAAAATGCAAAAAAGTAGGATAATACAGATAGATTTGACCCGTGGCACTGCAAAACCACAGTTGTTTTTCTCGGGCCTACACCAGACTATTTTCAACAGATATATTTGTGTCTGAACAATAAGGAGACACTACTGTTTTTCTTTACAGCAAAAAATGTAAGAAAGCAGTGTAATACAAACATTTGACCCGTGGAACTGCAAAACCACACTTGCATTTCTCGGGCCTACACCAGACTATTTTCAACATATTTATTTGTGTCTGAACAATCAGGAGACACTACTGATTTTCTTTACAGCAAAAAATGCAAAAAAGTAGGATAATACAGAGATTTGACACGTGGAACTGCAAAACCACACTTGTATTTCTCGGGCCTACAGCAGACTATTATCAACAGATATATTTGTGTCTGAACAATCAGGAGACATTACTGATTTTCTTTACAGCAAAAAATGCAAAAAAGCATGATAATACAGATAGATTTGACCCGTTGAACTGCAAAACAGCACTAGTATTTCTCGGGCCTACACCAGACTATTTTCAATAGATATATTTGTGTCTGAACAATCAGGAGACACTACTGTTTTTCTTTACAGAAAAAATGCAAAAAAGCAGGAAAATACAGAGATTTGACTCGAGGAACTGCAAAACCACACTTGTATTTCTCGGACCTACACCAGACTATTTTCAACAGATATATTTGTGTCTGAACAATCAGGAGACACTATTGTTTTTCTTTAGAGCAAAAAATGCAAAAAAGCAGGATAATACAGAGATTTGACCCGTGGAACTGCAAAACCACACTTGTATTTCTTGGGCCTCCACCAGACTATTTTCAACAGATATATTTGTGTCTGAACAATCAGGAGACACTACTGTTTTTCTTTACAGCAAAAAATGACAAAAAGCAGGATAATACAGAGATTTGACCCGTGGAACTGCAAAACCACATTATCATTTCACGGGCCTACACCAGACTATTTTCAACAGATATATTTGTGTCTGAACAATCAGGAGACACTACTGTTTTTCTTTACAGCAAAATGGAAAAAAACAAGATAATACAGATATTTGACCCGAGGAAGTGCAAAACCTCACTTGTATTTCTCGGGCCTACACCAGACTATTTTCAACAGATATATTTGTGTCTGAACAATCAGGAGATACTACTGTTTTTCTTTACAGCAAAAAATGCAAAAAAGCATGATAATACAGAGAGATTTGACCCATTAAACTGCAAAACCACACTTGTATTTCTCGGGCCTACACCAGACTATTTTCAATAGATATATTTGTGTCTGAACAATCAGGAGACACTACTGTTTTTCTTTACAGCAAAAATGCAAAAAAGCAGTAAAATACAGAGATTGGACCCGAGGAACTGCAAAACCACACTTGTATTTTTCGGGGCTACACCAGACTATTTTCAACAGATATATTTGTGTCTGAACAATCAGGAGACACCACTGTTATTCTTTAGAGCAAAAAATGCAAAAAAGCAGGGTAATACAGAGATGTGACCCGTGGAAATGCAAAACCACACTTGTATTTCTCAGGCCTACACCAGACTATTTTCAACAGATATATTTGTGTCTGAACAATCAGGAGACACTACTGTTTTTCTTTACAGCAAAAAATGCAAAAAAGTAGGATAATACAGAGATTTGACGCATGGATCTGCAAAACCACTGTTGTATTTCTCGGGCCTTCACCAGACTATTTTCAACAGATATATTTTTGTCTGAACAATCAAGAGACACTACTGTTTTTCTTTAGAGCAAAAAATGCAAAAAAGCAGGATAATACATAGAGATTTGACCCGTGGAACTGCAAAACCACTCTTGTATTTCTTGGGCCTACACCAGACTATTTTCAACAGATATATTTGTGTCTGAACAATCAGTAGACACTACTGTTTTTCTTTAAAGCAAAAAATGCAAAAAAGCAGGATAATGCAGATAGATTTGATCCGTGGAACTGCAAAACCCCACTTGTATTTCTCGGCCCTACACCAGACTATTTTCAACAGATACATTTGTGTTTGAGCAATCAGGAGACACTACTGTTTTTCTTTACAGCAGAAAATGCAAAAAAGTAGGATAATACAGAGATTCGACCCTTGGAACTGCAAAACCACACTTGTATTTCTTGGGGATATACCAGACTATTTTCAACAGATATATTTGTGTCTGAACAATCAGGAGACACTACTGTTTTTCTTTATAGCAAAAAATGCAAAAAAGTAGGATAATACTGAGATTTGACCCGTGGAACTGCAAAACCACACTTGTATTTCTCGGGCCTACACCAGACTATTTTCAACAGATATATTTTTGTCTAAACAATCAGGAGACACTACTTATTTTCTTTACAGCAAACAATACAAAAAAGTAGGATAATACAGAGATTTGACCCGTGGAACTGCAAAACCACACTTGTATTTCTTGGGTCTACACCAGACTATTTTCAACAGATATATTTGTGTCTGAACAATCAGGAGACACTACTGTTTTTCTTTACAGCGAAATGGAAAAAACAAGATAATACAGATATTTGACCCGAGGAAGTGAAAACCTCACTTGTATTTCTCGGGCCTACACCAGACTATTTTCAACAGATATATTTGTGTCTGAACAATCAGGAGACACTACTGTTTTTCTTTACAGCAAAAAATGAAAAAAAAGCAGGATAATACAGATAGATTTGACCTGTGGCACTGCAAAACCACAGTTGTATTTCTCGGGCCCACACCAGACTATTTTCAACAGATATATTTGTGTCTGAACAATCAGGAGACACTACTGTTTTTCTTCACAGCAAAAAATGTAAGAAAGCAGGGTAATACAAACATTTGACCCGTGGAACAGCAAAACCACAGTTGTATTTCTCGGGCCCACACCAGACTATTTTCAATAGATATATTTGTGTCTGAACAATCAGGAGACACTCCTGTTTTTCTTTACAGCAAAAAATGTAAGAAAGCAGGGTAATACAAACATTTGACCCGTGGAACAGCAAAACCACACTTGCATTTCTCGGGCCTACACTAGACTATTTTCAACATATTTATTTGTGTCTGAACAATCAGGAGACACTACTGTTTTTCTTTACAGCAAAAAATGCAAAAAAGCATGATAATACAGAGAGATTTGACCCGTTGAACTGCAAAACAACACTTGTATTTCTCGGGCCTACACCAGACTATTTTCAATAGATATATTTGTGTCTGAACAATCAGGAGACACTACTGTTTTTCTTTACAGCAAAAAATGCAAAAAAGCAGGAAAATACAGAGATTTGACCCGAGGAACTGCAAAACCACACTTGTATTTCTCGGGCCTACACCAGACTATTTTCAACAGATATATTTGTGTCTGAACATTCAGGAACACTACTGTTTTTCTTTACAGGAAAAATTGAAAATAGCAGGATAATACAGAGAGATTTGACCCGTGGCACTGCAAAACCACACTTGTATTTCTCGGGCCTACACGAGACTATTTTCAACAGATATATTTGTGTCTGAACAATCAGGAGATACTACTGTTTTTCTTTAGAGCAAAAAATGCAAAAAAGCAGGATAATACAGAGATTTGACCCGTGGAAATGCAAAACCACACTTGTATTTCTTGGGCCTACACCAGACTATTTTCAACAGATATATTTGTGTCTGGACAATCAGGAGACACTACTGTTTTTCTTTACAGCAAAAAATGCCAAAAAGCAGGATAATACAGAGATTTGACCCGTGGAACTGCAAAACCACACTTGCATTTCATGGGCCTACACCAGACTATTTTCAACAGATATTTTTGTGTATGAAAAGTCAGGAGACACTACTGTTTTTCTTTACAGCAAAAAATGCAAAAAAGCAGGATAATACAGCGAATTCACCTGTAGAACTGAAAAACCGTACTTGCATTTCTCAGGCCTACACCAGGCTATTTTCAACAGATATATTTGTGTCTGAATAATCAGGAGACACTACTGTTTTTCTTTACAGCAAAAAATGCAAAAAAGCAGGATAATACAGAGATTTGACGCGTGGAACTGCAAAATCACTCTTGTATTTCTCGGGCCTACACCAGACTATTTTCAACAGATATATTTGTGTCTGAGCAATCAGGATACACTACTGTTTTTCTTTACAGCAAAAAATGCAAAAAAGCATGATAATACAGAGAGATTTGACCCGTTGAACTGTAAAACCACACTTGTATTTCTCGGGACTACACCAGACTATATTCAACAGATTTATTTGTGTCTGAACAATCAGGAGACACTACTGTTTTTCTTTACAGCAAAAAATGACAAAAAGCAGGATAGTACAGAGATTTGACCCGTGGAACTGCAAAACCACACTTGCATTTCACGGGCGTACACCAGACTATTTTCAACAGATATTTTTGTGTATGAACAATCAGGAGACACTACTGTTTTTCTTTACAGCAAAAAATGCAAAAAAGCAGGATAATACAGAGAATTGACCTGTGGAACTGCAAAACCGTACTTGCATTTCTCAGGCCTTCACCAGGCTATTTTCAACAGATATATTTGTGTCTGAACAATCAGGAGACACTACTGTTTTTCTTTACAGCAAAAAATGCAAAAAAGCATGATAATACAGAGAGATTTGACCCGTTGAACTGCAAAACCACACTTGTATTTCTCGGGACTACACCAGACTATATTCAACAGATTTATTTCTGTCTGAACAATCAGGAGACACTACTGTTTTTCTTTACAGCAAAAAATGCCAAAAAGCAGGATAGTACAGAGATTTGACCCGTGGAACTGCAAAACCTCACTTGCATTTCACGGGCCTACACCAGACTATTTTCAACAGATATTTTTGTGTATGAACAATCAGGAGACACTACTCTTTTTCTTTACAGCAAAAAATGCAAAAAAGCAGGATAATACAGAGAATTGACCTGTGGAACTGCAAAACCGTACTTGCATTTCTCAGACCTTCACCAGGTTATTTTCACCAGATATATTTGTGTCTGAACAATCAGGAGACACTACTGTTTTTCTTTACAGCAAAAAATGCAAAAAAGCAGGATAATACAGAGATTTGACATGTGGAACTGCAAAACCACACATGTATTTCTTGGGCCTACACCAGACTATTTTCAACAGATATATTTGTGTCTGAACAATCAGGAGACACTACTGTTTTTCTTTACAGTGAAAAGGGAAAAAAGCAAGATAATACAGATATTTGACCCGAGGAAGTGCAAAACCACACTTGTATTTCTCGGGCCTACACCAGACTATTTTCAACAGATATATTTGTGTCTGAACAATCAGGAGACACTACTGTTTTTCTTTACAGCAAAAAATGCAAAAAAGTAGGATAATACAGAGATTTGGCACGTGGAACTGCAAAACCACACTTGTTTTTCTCGGGCCTACACCAGACTATTTTCCACAGATATATTTGTGTCTGAACAATCAGGAGACACTACTTTTTTTCGTTACAGCACAAAATGCAAAAAAGCAGGATAATACAGAGATTTAACCCGTGGAGCTGCAAAACCACACTTGTATTTCTCGGGCCTACCTCACATTATTTTCAACAGATATATTTGTGTCTGAACAATCAGGAGACACTACTGGTTTTCTTTACAGCAAAAAATGCAAAAAAGTAGGATAATACAGAGATTTGACCGGTGGAACTGCAAAACCACACTTGTATTTCTCGGGCCTACACCAGACTATTTTCAACAGATATATTAGTGTCTGAACAATCAGGAGACACTACTGATTTTCATTACAGCAAAAAATGCAAAAAAGTAGGATAATACAGAGATTTGACCCGTGGAACTGCAAAACCACACTTGTATTTCTCGCGCCTACACCAGACTATTATCAACAGATATATTTGTGTCTGAACAATCAGGAGACACTACTGTTTTTCTTTACAGCGAAAAGGGAAAAAAACAAGATAATACAGATATTTGACCCGAGGAAGTGCAAAACCACACTTGTATTTCTCGGGCCTACACCAGACTATTTTCAACAGATATGTTTGTGTCTGAACAATCAGGAGACACTACTGTTTTTCTTTACAGCAAAAAATGCAAGAAAGCAGGGTAATACAAACATTTGACCCATTGAACTGCAAAACCACACTTGCATTTCTCGGGCCTGCACCAGACTATTATCAACAGATATATTTGTGTCTGAACAATCAGGAGATACTACTGTTTTTCTTTTCAGCAAAAAATGAAAAAAAGCATGATAATACAGAGAGATTTGACCCTTTGAACTGCAAAACCACACTTGTATTTCTCGGGCCTGCACCAGACTATTTTCAATAGATATATTTGTGTCTGAACAATCAGGAGACACTACTGTTTTTCTTTACAGCAAAAAATGCAAAAAAGCAGGATAATACAGAGATTTGACCCGAGGAACTGCAAAACCAGACTTGTATTTCTCGGGCCTACACCAGACTATTTTTAACAGATATATTTGTGTCTGAACAATCAGGAGACACTACTGTTTTTCTTTACTGCAAAAAGTGCAAAAAAGTTGGATAATCCAGAGATTTGAGCCGTGGAATTACAAAACCACACTTGTATTTCTCGGGCCTACACAAGACTATTTTCAACAGATATATTTGTGTCTGAACAATCAGGAGACACTACTGTTTATCTTTACAGCAAAAAATGCAAAAAAGCAGGAAAATACCGAGATTTGACGCGTGGAACTGCAAAACCACACTTGTATTTCTCGGGCCTACACCAGACTATTTTCAACAGATATATTTGTGTCTGAACAATCAGGATACACTACTGTTTTTCTTTACAGCAAAAAATGCAAAAAAGTATGATAATACAGAGAGATTTGACCCGTTGAAATGCAAAACCACACTTGTATTTCTCGGGACTACACAAGACTATTTTCAGCAGATTTATTTGGGTCTGAGCAATCAGGAGACACTACTGTTTTTCTTTACAGCAAAAAAAGCAAAATAGCAGGATGATACAGCGATTTGACCCGTGGAACTGCAAAACCACACTTGTATTTCTCGGTCCTACACCAGACTATTTTCAACAGATATATTTGTGTCTGAACAATTAAGAGACACTACTGTTTATCTTTACAGCAAAAAATGCAAAAAAGCAGGATAATACAGAGATTTGACGCGTGAAACTGCAAAACCACACTTGTATTTCTTGGGCCTACACCAGACTGTTTTCAACATATATATTTATGTCTGAACAATCAGGAGACACTACTGTTTTTCTTTACAGCAAAAAGTGAAAAAAAGCAGGGTAATACAGAGATTTGACCTGTGGAACTGCAAAACCACACTTGCATTTTTCGAGCCTACACCAGACTATTTTCAACAGATATATTTGTGTCTGAACAATCAGGAGACACTACTGTTTTTCTTTACAGCAAAAAATGCAAAAAAGCAGGAAAATACAGAGATTTGTCCTGTGGAACTGCAAAACCACACTTGCATTTCTTGGGCCTACAACAGACTATTTTCAACAGACATATTTGTGTCTAAACAATCACGAGACACTACTTTTTTTCTTTACAGTAAAATATGCAAAAAAGCACGATAATACAGAGATTTGACCCATGGAACTGCAAAACCACGCTTGTACTTCTCGGGCCTACACAAGACTATGTTCAACAGATATATTTGTTTCTGAACAATCAGGAGACACTACTGTTTTTCTTTACAGCAAAAAATGCAAAAAAGCAGGATAATACAGAGATTTGACCCATGGAACTGCAAAACCACACTTTTATTTCTTGGGCCTACACCAGACTATTTTCAACAGACATATTTGTGTCTGAACAATCAGGAGACACTACTATTTTTTTTTATGGCAAAAAATGCCAAAAACAGGATAAATTATATTTTTTACCGTGGAACAGCAAAACCACAGTTATAATTTACTGGTGTATGCCAGACTATTTTCAACAGATATATTTGTGTTAGAACAATCAGGAGACACTATTACTATTTTTCTTTATGGCAAAAAGTGCCAAAAGCAGGATAATACAGAAATTTGACCCGTGGAACTGCAAAACCACACTTGAATTTCTTTGGCCCACACCAGACTATTTTCAACAGATATATTTGTGTCTGAACAATCAGGAGACACTACTGTTTTCCTTTACATCAAAAAATGAAAAAAAGCAGGATAATACAGAGAGATTTGACCCTTGGAACTGCAAAACCACACTGGTATTTCTCGATCCTACACCAGACTATTTTCAACAGATATATTTGTGTCTGAACAATCAGGAGATACTACTGTTTATCTTTACAGCAAAAAATGCAAAAAAGCAGGATAATACAGAAAGATTTGACCCGTGGAACTGCAAAACCACACTTGTATTTCTCAGGCCTACACCAGACTATTTTCAACAGATATATCTGTGTCTGAACAATCAGGATACACTACTGTTTTTCTTTACAGCAAAAAATGCAAAAAAGTATGATAATACAGAGAGATTTGACCCGTTGAAATGCAAAACCACACTTGTATTTCTCGGGACTACACAAGACTATTTTCAACAGATTTATTTGTGTCTGAGCAATCAGGAGACACTACTGTTTTTCTTTACAGCGAAAAGAGAAAAAAGCAAGATAATACAGATATTTGACCCGAGGAAGTGCAAAACCACACTTGTATTTCTCGGGCCTACACCAGACTATTTTCAACAGATATATTTGTGTCTGAACAATCAGGAGACACTACTGTTTTTCTTTACAGCAAAAAAGGCAAAAAAGTAGGATAATACAGAGATTTGGCACGTGGAACTGCAAAACCACACTTGTTTTTCTCAGGCCTACACTAGACTATTTTCAACAGATATATTTGTGTCTGAACAATCAGGAGACACTACTTTTTTTCTTTACAGCACAAAATGCAAAAAAGCAGGATAATACAGAGATTTAACCCGTGGAGCTGCAAAACCACACTTGTATTTCTCGGGCCTACCTCACATTATTTTCAACAGATATATTTGTGTCTGAACAATCAGGAGACACTACTGGTTTTCTTTACAGCAAAAAATGCAAAAAAGTAGGATAATACAGAGATTTCACCCGTGGAACTGCAAAACCACACTTGTATTTCTCGGGCCTACACCAGACTATTTTAAACAGATATATTTGTGTCTGAACAATCAGGAGACACTACTGATTTTCGTTACAGCAAAAAATGCAAAAAAGTAGGATAATACAGAGATTTGACCCGTGGAACTGCAAAACCACACTTGTATATCTCGGGCCTACACCAGACTATTATCAACAGATATATTTGTGTCTGAACAATCAGGAGACACTACTGTTTTTCTTTACAGCGAAAAGGGAAAAAAACAAGATAATACAGATATTTGACCCGAGGAAGTGCAAAACCACACTTGTATTTCTCGGGCCTACACCAGACTATTTTCAACAGATATGTTTGTGTCTGAACAATCAGGAGACACTACTGTTTTTCTTTACAGCAAAAAATGGAAAAAAGCATTATAATACAGAGAGATTTGACCCGTGGCACTGCAAAACCACACTTGTATTTCTCGGGCCTACACTAGGCTATTTTCAACAGATATATTTGTGTCTGAACAATCAGGAGACACTACTGTTTTTCTTTACAGCAAAAATGCCAAAAAGCAGGATAATATAGAGATTTCACCCGTGGAACTGCAAAACCACACTTGCATTTCACGGGCCTACACCTGACTATTTTCAACAGATATATTTGTGTATGAACAATCAGGAGACACTACTGTTATTCTTTACAGCAAAAAATGCAAATAAGCAGGATAATACAGAGAATTGACATGTGGAACTGCAAAACCGCACTTCCATTTCTGAGGAATACACCAGACTATTTTCAACAGATATATTTGTGCCTGAACAATCAGGAGACACTACTGTTTTTCTTTACAGCAAAAAATGCAAAAAAGTAGGATAATCCAGAGATTTGACCCGTGGAACTGCAAAACCACACTTGTATTTCTCAGGCCTACACCAGACTTTTTTCAACAGATATATTTGTGTCTGAACAATCAGGAGACACTACTGTTTTTCTTTACAGCAAAAAATGCAAAATAGCAGGATGATACAGAGATTTGACCCGTGGAACTGCAAAACCACACTTGTATTTCTCGGGCCTACACCAGACTATTTTCAACAGAAATATTTGTGTCTGAACAATCAGGAGACACTACTGTTTTTCTTTACAGCAAAAAAAGCAAAATAGCAGGATGATACAGAGATTTGACCCGTGGAACTGCAAAACCACACTTGTATTTCTCGGTCCTACACCAGACTATTTTCAACAGATATATTTGTGTCTGAACAATTAAGAGACACTACTGTTTATCTTTACAGCAAAAAATGCAAAAAAGCCGGATAATACAGAGATTTGACGCGTGAAACTGCAAAACCACACTTGTATTTCTCGAGCCTACACCAGACTATTTTCAACAGATATATTTGTGTCTGAACAATCAGGATACACTACTGTTTTTCTTTACAGCAAAAAATGAAAAAAAGCAGGATAATACAGAGAGATTTGACCCGTGGAACTGCAAAACCACACTTGTATTTCTCGGGACTACACCAGACTATTTTCAACAGATTTATTTGTGTCTGAACAATCAGGAGACACTACTGTTTTTATTTACAGCAAAAAATGCAAAAAAGCAGGGAAATACAGAGATTTGACCCGTGGAACTGCAAAACCACACTTGTATTTCTTGGACCTACACCAGACTATTTTCAACAGGTGTATTTGTGACTGAACATTCAGGAGACACTACTGTTTTTCTTTACAGCAAAAAAATGCAAACAAGCAGGATAATACAGAGATTTGACCCATGGAACTGCAAAACCACACTTGTATTTCTTGGGCCTACACCAGACTATTTTCAACAGACATATTTGTGTCTGAACAATCAGGAGACACTACTATTTTTTTTTACGGCAAAAAATGCCAAAAGCAGGATAAATGATATTTTTTACCGTGGAACAGCAAAACCACAGTTATAATTTACTGGTGTATGCCAGACTATTTTCAACAGATATATTTGTGTTAGAACAATCAGGAGACACTATTACTATTTTTCTTTATGGCAAAAAGTGCCAAAAGCAGGATAATACAGAAATTTGACCCGTGGAACTGCAAAACCACACTTGAAAATAGTCTGGTGTGGGCCAAAGAAATTCAACAGATATATTTGTGTCTGAACAATCAGGAGACACTACTGTTTTCCTTTACATCAAAAAATGAAAAAAACCAGGATAATACAGAGAGATTTGACCCTTGGAACTGCAAAACCACACTGGTATTTCTCGATCCTACACCAGACTATTTTCAACAGATATATTTGTGTCTGAACAATCAGGAGATACTACTGTTTACCTTTACAGCAAAAAATGCAAAAAAGCAGGATAATACAGAAAGATTTGACCCGTGGAACTGCAAAACCACACTTGAATTTCTCAGGCCTACACCAGACTATTTTCAACAGATATATCTGTGTCTGAACAATCAGGATACACTACTGTTTTTCTTTACAGCAAAAAATGAAAAAAAGCAGAATAATACAGAAAGATTTGACCCGTGGAACTGCCAAACCACACTTGTATTTCTTGGGCCTACACCAGACTATTTTCAACAGATATATTTGTGTCTGAACAATCAGGAGACACTACTGTTTTTCTTTACAGCAAAAAATGCAAAAAAGCAGGGTAATAGTTAGATTTGACCTGTGGAACTGCAAAACCACACTTGCATTTCTCGAGCCTACACCAGACTATTTTCAACAGATATATTTGTTTCTGAACAATCATGAGACACTACTGCTTTTCTTTACAGCAAAAAATGCAAAAAAGGTGGTTAATACAGAGATTTGACCCGTGGAACTGCAAAATCACACTTGTATTTCTTGGGCCTACACCACACTATTTTCAACAGATATATTTGTGTCTGAACAATCAGGAGACACTACTGTTTTTCTTTACAGCAAAAAATGAAAAAAGCAGGGTAATAGTTAGATTTGACCTGTGGAAATGCAAAACCACACTTGTAATTCTCGGGACTACACCAGACTATTTTCAACAGATTTATTTGTTTCTGAACAATCAGGAGACACTACTGTTTTTATTTACAGCAAAAAATGCAAAAAAGCAGGGAAATACAGAGATTTGACCCGTGGAACTGCAAAACCACTCTGGTATTTCTTGGGCCTACTCCAGACTATTTTCAGCAGATATATTTGTGTCTGAACAATCAGGAGACACTACTGTTTTTCTTTACAGCAAAAAAATGCAAAAAAGCAGGGTAATACAGAGATTTGAACTGTGGACCTGCAAAACCACACTTGTATTTCTTGGGCCTACACCAGACTATTTTCAACAGATGTATTTGTGTCTGAACAATCAGGAGACACTACTGTTTTTCATTACAGCAAAAAATGCAAACAAGCAGGATAATACAAAGATTTGACCTGTGGAACTGCAAAACCACACTTGTATTTCTTGGGCCTACACCAGACTATTTTCAACAGATATATTTGTGTCTGAACAATCAGGAGACACTACTGTTTTTTTTTACAGCAAAAAATGAAAAAAAGCAGGGTAATACAGAGATTTGACCTGTGGAACTGCAAAACCACACTTGCATTTTTCGAGCCTACACCAGACTATTTTCAACAGATATATTTGTGTCTGAACAATCAGGAGACACTACTGTTTTTCATTACAGCAAAAAATGCAAAAAAGCAGGAAAATACAGAGATTTGACCTGTGGAACTGCAAAACCACACTTGCATTTCTTGGGCCTACAACAGACTATTTTCAACAGACATATTTGTGTCTAAACAATCACGAGACACTACTTTTTTTCTTTACAGTAAAAAATGCAAAAAAGCACGATAATACAGAGATTTGACCCATGGAACTGCAAAACCATGCTTGTACTTCTCGGGCCTACACAAGACTATGTTCAACAGATATATTTGTTTCTGAACAATCAGGAGACACTACTGTTTTTCTTTACAGCAAAAAATGCAAAAAAGCAGGATAATACAGAGATTTGACCCATGGAACTGCAAAACCACACTTGTATTTCTTGGGCCTACACCAGACTATTTTCAACAGACATATTTGTGTCTGAACAATCAGGAGACACTACTATTTTTTTTTTACGGCAAAAAATGCCAAAAGCAGGATAAATTATATTTTTTACCGTGGAACAGCAAAACCACAGTTATAATTTACTGGTGTATGCCAGACTATTTTCAACAGATATATTTGTGTTAGAACAATCAGGAGACACTATTACTATTTTTCTTTATGGCAAAAAGTGCCAAAAGCAGGATAATACAGAAATTTGACCCGTGGAACTGCAAAACCACACTTGAATTTCTTTGGCCCACACCAGACTATTTTCAACAGATATATTTGTGTCTGAACAATCAGGAGACACTACTGTTTTCCTTTACATCAAAAAATGAAAAAAAGCAGGATAATACAGAGAGATTTGACCCTTGGAACTGCAAAACCACACTGGTATTTCTCGATCCTACACCAGACTATTTTCAACAGATATATTTGTGTCTGAACAATCAGGATACACTACTGTTTTTCTTTACAGCAAAAAATGAAAAAAAGCAGGATAATACAGAGAGATTTGACCCGTGGAACTGCCAAACCACACTTGTATTTCTTGGGCCTACACCAGACTATTTTCAATAGATATATTTGTGTCTGAACAATCAGGAGACACTACTGTTTTTCTTTACAGCAAAAAATGCAAAAAAGCAGGATAATACAGAGATTTGACATGTGGAACTGCAAAACCACACTTGTATTTCTTTGGCCTACACCAGACTATTTTCAACAGATATATTTGTGTCTGAACAATCAGGAGACACTACTGTTTTTCTTTACAGCAAAAAATGCAAAAAAGCAGGGTAATAGTTAGATTTGACCCGTGGAACTGCAAAACCACACTTGCATTTCTCGAGCCTACACCAGACTATTTTCAACAGATATATTTGTTTCTGAACAATCATGAGACACTACTGCTTTTCTTTACAGCAAAAAATGCAAAAAAGGTGGTTAATACAGAGATTTGACCCGTAGAACTGCAAAATCACACTTGTATTTCTTGGGCCTACACCAGACTATTTTCAACAGATATATTTCTGATTTTACAATTAAGAGACACTACTGTTTATCTTTACAGCAAAAAATGCAAAAAAGCAGGATAATTCAGAGATTTGACGCGTGGAACTGCAAAACCACACTTGTAATTGTCGGGACTACACCAGACTATTTTCAACAGATTTATTTGTTTCTGAACAATCAGGAGACACTACTGTTTTTATTTACAGCAAAAAATGCAAAAAAGCAGGGAAATACAGAGATTTGACCCGTGGAACTGCAAAACCACTCTGGTATTTCTTGGGCCTACTCCAGACTATTTTCAGCAGATATATTTGTGTTTGAACAATCAGGAGACACTACTGTTTTTCTTTACAGCAAAAAAATGCAAAAAAGCAGGGTAATACAGAGATTTGACCTGTGGAACTGCAAAACCACACTTGTATTTCTCGGTCCTACACCAGACTATTTTCAACAGATATATATGTGTCTGAACAATTAAGAGACACTACTGTTTATCTTTACAGCAAAAAATGCAAAAAAGCAGGATAATACAGAAAGATTTGACCCGTGGAACTGCAAAACCACACTTGTATTTCTCGGGCCTACACCAGACTATTTTCAACAGATATATCTGTGTCTGAACATTCAGGAGACATTACTGTTTTTCTTTACGGAAAAAATTGCAAAAAAGCAGGGTAATACAGAGATTTGACCTGTGGAACTGCAAAACCACACTTGTATTTCTTGGGCCTACACCAGACTATTTTCAACAGATGTATTTGTGTCTGAACAATCAGGAGACACTACTGTTTTTCATTACAGCAAAAAATGCAAACAAGCAGGATAATACAAAGATTTGACCTGTGGAACTGCAAAACCACACTTGTATTTCTTGGGCCTACACCAGACTATTTTCAACAGATATATTTGTGTCTGAACAATCAGGAGACACTACTGTTTTTCTTTACAGCAAAAAATGCAAAAAAGCAGGGTAATACAGAGATTTGACCTGTGGAACTGCAAAACCACACTTGCATTTCTCGAGCCTACACCAGACTATTTTCAACAGATATATTTGTGTCTGAACAATCACGAGTCACTACTGTTTTTCTTTGCAGCAAAAAAAGCAAAAAAGCAGGATAATACAGAGATTTGACCCGTGGAACTGCAAACCACACTTGTATTTCTTGGGCCTACACCAGACTATTTTCCACAGACATATTTGTGTCTGAACAATCAGGAGACACTACTATTTTTATTTACGGCAAAAAATGCCAAAAAGCAGGATAAATGATATTTTTTACCGTGGAACAGCAAAACCACAGTTATAATTTACTGTTGTATGCCAGACTATTTTCAACAAATATATTTGTGTTAGAACAATCAGGAGACACTATTACTGTTTTTATTTATGGCAAAATGTGCCAAAAGCAGGATAATACAGAAATTTGACCCGTGGAACTGCAAAACCACACTTGAATTTCTCTGGCCTACACCAGACTATTTTCAACAGATATATTTGTGTCTGATCAATCAGGAGACAATAGTGTTTTTCTTTACAGCAAAAAATGCAAAAAAGTAGGATAATACAGAGATTTGACCCGTGGAACTGCAAAACCTGACTTGTATTTCTCGGGCCTACACCAGACTATTTTCAACAGATATATTTGTGTCTAAACAATCACGAGACACTACTTTTTTTCTTTACAGTAAAAAATGCAAAAAAGCAGGATAATACAGAGATTTGACCCATGGAACTGCAAAACAACGCTTGTACTTCTCGGGCCTACACAAGACTATGTTTAACAGATATATTTGTTTCTGAACAATCAGGAGACACTACTGTTTTTCTTTACAGCAAAAAATGCAAAAAAGCAGGATAATACAGAGATTTGACCCATGGAACTGCAAAACCACACTTGTATTTCTTGGGCCTACACCAGACTATTTTCAACAGACATATTTGTGTCTGAACAATCAGGAGACAGTACTATTTTTTTTTTACGGCAAAAAATGCCAAAAGCAGGATAAATGATATTTTTTACCGTGGAACAGCAAAACCACAGTTATAATTTACTGGTGTATGCCAGACTATTTTCAACAGATATATTTGTGTTAGACCAATCAGGAGACACTATTACTGTTTTTCTTTATGGCAAAAAGTGCCAAAAGCAGGATAATACAGAAATTTGACCCGTGGAACTGCAAAACCACACTTGAATTTCTTTGGCCTACACCAGACTATTTTCAACAGATATATTTGTGTCTGAACAATCAGGAGACGCTACTGTTTTTCTTTAAATCAAAAAATGAAAAAAAGCAGGATAATACAGAGAGATTTGACCCTTGGAACTGCAAAACCACACTGGTATTTCTCGGGCCTACACCAGACTATTTTCAACAGATATATTTCTGATTTTACAATTAAGAGACACTACTGTTTATCTTTACAGCAAAAAATGCAAAAAAGCAGGATAATTCAGAGATTTGACGCGTGGAACTGCAAAACCACACTTGTAATTGTCGGGACTACACCAGACTATTTTCAACAGATTTATTTGTTTCTGAACAATCAGGAGACACTACTGTTTTTATTTACAGCAAAAAATGCAAAAAAGCAGGGAAATACAGAGATTTGACCCGTGGAACTGCAAAACCACTCTGGTATTTCTTGGGCCTACTGCAGACTATTTTCAGCAGATATATTTGTGTTTGAACAATCAGGAGACACTACTGTTTTTCTTTACAGCAAAAAAATGCAAAAAAGCAGGGTAATACAGAGATTTGACCCTTGGAACTGCAAAACCACACTTGAATTTCTTTGGCCTACACCAGACTATTTTCAACAGATATATTTGTGTCTGAACAATCAGGAGACACTACTGTTTTTCTTTACAGCAAAAAATGTAAAAAAGCAGGATAATACAGATATTTGACTCGTGGAACTGCAAAACCACACTTGTATTTCTCGGTCCTACACCAGACTATTTTCAACAGATATATATGTGTCTGTACAATTAAGAGACACTACTGTTTATCTTTACAGCAAAAAATGCAAAAAAGCAGGATAATACAGAAAGATTTGACACGTGGAACTGCAAAACCACACTTGTATTTCTCGGGCCTACACCAGACTATTTTCAACAGATATATCTGTGTCTGAACAATCAGGATACACTACTGTTTTTCTTTACAGCAAAAAATGAAAAAAAGCAGGATAATACAAAGAGATTTGACCCGTGGAACTGCAAAACCACACTTGTATTTCTTGGGCCTACACCAGACTATTTTCAACAGATATATTTGTGTCTGAACAATCAGGAGACACTACTGTTTTTCTTTACACCTAAAAATGCAAAAAAGCAGGGTGATACAGAGGTTTGACTTGTGGAACTGCAAAACCACACTTGTATTTCTTTGGCCTACACCAGACTATTTTCAACAGATATATTTGTGTCTGAACAATCAGGAGACACGACTGTTTTTCTTTACAGCAAAAAATGCAAAAAAGCAGGATAACACAAAGATTTGACCTGTGGATCTGCAAAACCACACTTGTATTTCTTGGGCCTACACCAGACTAATTTCAACAGCTATATTTGTGTCTGCACAATCAGGAGACACTACTGTTTTACTTTACAGCAAAAAATGCAAAAAAGCAGGGTAATAGAGAGATTTGACCTGTGGAACTGCAAAACCACACTTGCATTTCTCGAGCCTACACCAGACTATTTTCAACAGATATATTTGTTTCTGAACAATCAGGAGACACTACTGCTTTTCTTTACAGCAAAAAATGCAAAAAAGGTGGTTAATATAGAGATTTGACCCGTGGAACTGCAAAATCACACTTGTATTTCTTGGGCCTACACCAGACTATTTTCAACAGATATATTTGTGTCTGAACAATTAAGAGACACTACTGTTTATCTTTACAGCAAAAAATGCAAAAAAGCAGGATAATACAGAGATTTGATGCGTGGAACTGCAAAACCACACTTGTATTTCTCGGGCCTACACCAGACTATTTTCAACAGATATATTTGTGTCTGAACATTCCGGATACACTACTGTTTTTCTTTATAGCAAAAAATTAAAAAAAGCAGGATAATACAGAGAGATTTGACCCGTGGAACTGCAAAACCACACTTGTACTTCTCGGGACTACACCAGACTATTTTCAACAGATTTATTTGTGTCTGAACAATCAGGAGACACTACTGTTTTTATTTACAGCAAAAAATGCAAAAAAAAGCAGGGAAATACAGAGATTTGACCCGTTGAACTGCAAAACCACTCTGGTATTTCTTGGGCCTACTCCAGACTATTTTCAGAAGATATCTTTGTGTCTGAACAATCAGGAGACACTACTGTTTTTCTTTACGGCAAAAAATGCAAAAAAGCAGGGTAATACAAAGATTTGACCTGTGGAACTGCAAAACCACACTTGTATTTCTTGGGACTACACCAGACTATTTTCAACAGATGTATTTGTGTCTGAACAATCAGGAGACACTACTGTTTTTCATTACAGCAAAAAATGCAAACAAGCAGGATAATACAAAGATTTGACCTGTGGAACTGCAAAACCACACTTGTATTTCTTGGGCCTACACCAGACTATTTTCAACAGATATATTTGTGTCTGAACAATCAGGAGACACTACTGTTTTTCTTTACAGCAAAAAATGAAAAAAAACAGGGTAATACAGAGATTTGACCTGTGGAACTGCAAAACCACACTTGCATTTCTCGAGACTACACCAGACTATTTTCAACAGATATATTTGTGTCTGAACAATCAGGAGACACTACTGTTTTTCTTTACAGCAAAAAATGCAAAAAAGCAGGATAATACAGAGATTTGACCTGTGGATCTGCAAAACCACACTTGCATTTCTTGGGCCTACAACAGACTATTTTCAACAGATATATTTGTGTCTAAACAATCACGAGACACTACTGTTTTTCTTTACAGTAAAAAAAGCAAAAAAGCAGGATAATACAGAGATTTGACCCGTGGAACTGCAAACCACACTTGTATTTCTTGGGCCTACACCAGACTATTTTCAACAGACATATTTGTGTCTGAACAATCAGGAGACACTACTATTTTTTTTTACGGCAAAAAATGCCAAAAGCAGGATAAATGATATTTTTTACCGTGGAACAGCAAAACCACAGTTATAATTTACTGGTGTATGCCAGACTATTTTCAACAAATATATTTGTGTTAGAACAATCAGGAAACACTATTACTGTTTTTATTTATGGCAAAAAGTGCCAAAAGCAGGATAATACAGAAATTTGACCAGTGGAACTGCAAAACCACACTTGAATTTCTCTGGCCTACACCAGACTATTTTCAACAGATATATTTGTGTCTGATCAATCAGGAGACACTACTGTTTTTCTTTACAGCAAAAAATGCAAAAAAGTAGGATAATACAGAGATTTGACCCGTGGAACTGCAAAACCTGACTTGTATTTCTCGGGCCTACACCAGACTATTTTCAACAGATATATTTGTGTCTAAACAATCACGAGACACTACTTTTTTTCTTTACAGTAAAAAATGCAAAAAAGCAGGATAATACAGAGATTTGACCCATGGAACTGCAAAACCACGCTTGTACTTCTCGGGCCTACACAAGACTATGTTCAACAGATATATTTGTTTCTGAACAATCAGGAGACACTACTGTTTTTCTTTACAGCAAAAAATGCAAAAAAGCAGGATAATACAGAGATTTGACCCATGGAACTGCAAAACCACACTTGTATTTCTTGGGCCTACACCAGACTATTTTCAACAGAAATATTTGTGTCTGAACAATCAGGAGACAGTACTATTTTTTTTTTACGGCAAAAAATGCCAAAAGCAGGATAAATGATATTTTTTACCGTGGAACAGCAAAACCACAGTTATAATTTACTGGTGTATGCCAGACTATTTTCAACAGATATATTTGTGTTAGACCAATCAGGAGACACTATTACTGTTTTTCTTTATGGCAAAAAGTGCCAAAAGCAGGATAATACAGAAATTTGACCCGTGGAACTGCAAAACCACAGTTGAATTTCTTTGGCCTACACCAGACTATTTTCAACAGATATATTTGTGTCTGAACAATCAGGAGACACTACTGTTTTTCTTTAAATCAAAAAATGAAAAAAAGCAGGATAATACAGAGAGATTTGACCCTTGGAACTGCAAAACCACACTGGTATTTCTCGGGCTTACACCAGACTATTTTCAACAGATATATTTCTGATTTTACAATTAAGAGACACTACTGTTTATCTTTACAGCAAAAAATGGAAAAAAGCAGGATAATTCAGAGATTTGACGCGTGGAACTGCAAAACCACACTTGTAATTGTCGGGACTACACCAGACTATTTTCAACAGATTTATTTGTTTCTGAACAATCAGGAGACACTACTGTTTTTATTTACAGCAAAAAATGCAAAAAAAGCAGGGAAATACAGAGATTTGACCCGTGGAACTGCAAAACCACTCTGGTATTTCTTGGGCCTACTCCAGACTATTTTCAGCAGATATATTTGTGTTTGAACAATCAGGAGACACTACTGTTTTTCTTTACAGCAAAAAAATGCAAAAAAGCAGGGTAATACAGAGATTTGACCCTTGGAACTGCAAAACCACACTTGTATTTCTCGGTCCTACACCAGACTATTTTCAACAGATATATATGTGTCTGTACAATTAAGAGACACTACTGTTTATCTTTACAGCAAAAAATGCAAAAAAGCAGGATAATATAGAAAGATTTGACCCGTGGAACTGCAAAACCACACTTGTATTTCTCGGGCCTACACCAGACTATTTTCAACAGATATATCTGTGTCTGAACAATCAGGATACACTACTGTTTTTCTTTACAGCAAAAAATGAAAAAAAGCAGGATAATACAAAGAGATTTGACCCGTGGAACTGCAAAACCACACTTGTATTTCTTGGGCCTACACCAGACTATTTTCAACAGATATATTTGTGTCTGAACAATCAGGAGACACTACTGTTTTTCTTTACACCTAAAAATGCAAAAAAGCAGGGTGATACAGAGATTTGACTTGTGGAACTGCAAAACCACACTTGTATTTCTTTGGCCTACACCAGACTATTTTCAACAGATATATTTGTGTCTGAACAATCAGGAGACACTACTGTTTTTCTTTACAGCAAAAAATGCAAAAAAGCAGGATAACACAAAGATTTGACCTGTGGATCTGCAAAACCACACTTGTATTTCTTGGGCCTACACCAGACTAATTTCAACAGCTATATTTGTGTCTGCACAATCAGGAGACACTACTGTTTTACTTTACAGCAAAAAATGCAAAAAAGCAGGGTAATAGAGAGATTTGACCTGTGGAACTGCAAAACCACACTTGCATTTCTCGAGCCTACACCAGACTATTTTCAACAGATATATTTGTTTCTGAACAATCAGGAGACACTACTGCTTTTCTTTACAGCAAAAAATGCAAAAAAGGTGGTTAATATAGAGATTTGACCCGTGGAACTGCAAAATCACACTTGTATTTCTTGGGCCTACACCAGACTATTTTCAACAGATATATTTGTGTCTGAACAATTAAGAGACACTACTGTTTATCTTTACAGCAAAAAATGCAAAAAAGCAGGATAATACAGAGATTTGATGCGTGGAACTGCAAAACCACACTTGTATTTCTCGGGCCTACACCAGACTATTTTCAACAGATATATTTGTGTCTGAACATTCCGGATACACTACTGTTTTTCTTTATAGCAAAAAATGAAAAAAAGCAGGATAATACAGAGAGATTTGACCCGTGAAACAGCAAAACCACACTTGTATTTCTCGGGACTACACCAGACTATTTTCAACAGATTTATTTGTGTCTGAACAATCAGGAGACACTACTGTTTTTATTTACAGCAAAAAATGCAAAAAAGCAGGGAAATACAGAGATTTGACCCGTTGAACTGCAAAACCACTCTGGTATTTCTTGGGCCTACTCCAGACTATTTTCAGAAGATATCTTTGTGTCTGATCAATCAGGAGACACTACTGTTTTTCTTTACGGCAAAAAATGCAAAAAAACAGGGTAGTACAGAGATTTGACCTGTGGAACTGCAAAACCACACTTGTATTTCTTGGGCCTACACCAGACTATTTTCAACAGATGTATTTGTGTCTGAACAATCAGGAGACACTACTGTTTTTCATTACAGCAAAAAATGCAAACAAGCAGGATAATATAAAGATTTGACCTGTGGAACTGCAAAACCACACTTGCATTTCTCGAGCCTACACCAGACTATTTTCAACAGATATATTTGAGTCTGAACAATCAGGAGACACTACTGTTTTTCTTTATAGCAAAAAATGAAAAAAAGCAGGATAATACAGAGAGATTTGACCCGTGGAACTGCAAAACCACACTTGTATTTCTCGGGACTACACCAGACTATTTTCAACAGATTTATTTGTGTCTGAACAATCAGTAGACACTACTGTTTTTATTTACAGCAAAAAATGCAAAAAAGCAGGGAAATACAGAGATTTGACCCGTGGAACTGCAAAACCACTCTGGTATTTCTTGGGCCTACTCCAGACTATTTTCAGAAGATATCTTTGTGTCTGAACAATCAGGAGACACTACTGTTTTTCTTTACGGCAAAAAATGCAAAAAAGCAGGGTAATACAGAGATTTGACCTGTGGAACTGCTAAACCACACTTGTATTTCTTGGGCCTACACCAGACTATTTTCAACAGATGTATTTGTGTCTGAACAATCAGGAGACACTACTGTTTTTCATTACTGCAAAAAATGCAAACAAGCAGGATAATACAAAGATTTGACCTGTGGAACTGCAAAACCACACTTGTATTTCTTGGGCCTACACCAGACTATTTTAAACAGATATATTTGTGTCTGAACAATCAGGAGACACTACTGTTTTTCTTTACAGCAAAAAATGAAAAAAAGCAGGGTAATACAGAGATTTGACCTGTGGAACTGCAAAACCACACTTGCATTTCTCGAGCCTACACCAGACTATTTTCAACAGATATATTTGAGTCTGAACAATCAGGAGACACTACTGTTTTTCTTTACAGCAAAAAATGCAAAAAAGCAGGATAATACAGAGATTTGACCCATGGAACAGCAAAACCACGCTTGTGCTTCTCGGGCCTACACAAGACTATGTTCAACAGATATATTTGTTTCTGAACAATCAGGAGACACTACTGTTTTTCTTTGCAGCAAAAAAAGCAAAAAAGCAGGATAATACAGAGATTTGACCCATGAAACTGCAAACCACACTTGTATTTCTTGGGCCTACACCAGACTATTTTCAACAGACATATTTGTGTCTGAACAATCAGGAGACACTACTATTTTTTTTTACGGCAAAAAATGCCAAAAGCAGGATAAATGATATTTATTACCGTGGAACAGCAAAACCACAGTTATAATTTACTGGTGTATGCCAGACTATTTTCAACAGATATATTTGTGTTAGAACAATCAGGAGACACTATTACTGTTTTTCTTTATGGCAAAAAGTGCCAAAAGCAGGATAATACTGAAATTTGACCCGTGGAACTGCAAAACCACACTTGAATTTCTCTGGCCTACACCAGACTATTTTCAACAGATATATTTGTGTCTGATCAATCAGGAGACACTACTGTTTTTCTTTACAGCAAAAAATGCAAAAAAGTAGGATAATACAGAGATTTGACCCGTGGAACTGCAAAACCTGACTTGTATTTCTCAGGCCTACACCAGACTATTTTCAACAGATATATTTGTGTCTGAACAATCAGGAGACACTACTGTTTTTCTTTACATCAAAAAATGAAAAAAAGCAGGATAATACAGAGAGATTTGACCCTTGGAACTGCAAAACCACACTGGTATTTCTCGGGCCTACACCAGACTATTTTCAACAGATATATTTGTGTCTGAACAATCAGGAGACACTACTGTTTTTCTTTATAGCAAAAAATGTAAAAAAGCAGGATAATACAAATATTTGACCCGTGGAACTGGAAAACCACACTTGTATTTCTCGGTCCTACACCAGACTATTTTCAACAGATATATACCGTATATTCCGGCATATAAGACGACTTTTGAAGACTGAAAAATCTTCTGTCTAGTCTGGGGTCGTCTTATACGCCGTTAATGCTTTTGACCTTTCAGAAATTGACATGCGGGGATACTCTGGGGGTGTTAATAAGCTGCCGTGGCAATATCCCTGCCATGTCGGAGTTAATATAAGGTGGAGGGAGTTAAAATACGGCGGCGGTAGGTCCAGACAGTAAGCGCTTCTGTGCTGAAACTGACACATCGCTGCGTATTCCCAGCTCCGGACACAGCGCAGGGCTTCTGTGCCGACAGCTTTCACTTGTCACAGAAGCGGTGCGCTGTGTCCGGAGCAGGGAAGTTCGCATCGCTTCTGTGACAATATTTGAAAAGCCGGCAATTCAGCAGCGGCATAAGCCGGCACCCGACAATTTAGAATAGAAAGAATAGAGCTTCACACATAGATTAGATAGATAGAAACATGTCAGTCACATATATATGAAGTACAGTGACAGTATTGCTTACTGTACTTGTCATTTAGTGTAAAGGATTTATTAAAACAAATAATAATGTTTTCATGCACCGTCTCTTTAAAAAAGCCGGCCGGCAATTCAGCATCTGTACCCGACAATTTATAACAGAAAGATAGAGCATCACACATAGATTAGATAGATAGAAACATGTCAGTCACATATATATGAAGTATAGTGACAGTGCTGGTTACTGTACTTGTCATCTAGTGTTAAAATAACGGATTTATTTAAAAAAAAATTGGCGTGGGGTTCCCCTTAATTTTAGGCTCTAGCGGAGGTTAAGCAGACGGCTGGGGCAGATGTTTGAAGCCTGGGAAGGGGGTAATACCCACGGAGCTTCCCAGGCTACTAATATCAGCCCCCAGCTGAATACATAGCCTTTACTAGCTATTAAAATGGGGGACCACCCAAAAAAAATGACGTGGGGTCCCCCCTAATTTAATAGCTAGCAAAGGCTAGGCAGACAGCTGGGGGCTGATATTAATAGCCCAGGAAGGGAGCCATGAATATTGGCCCCCTCCCAGGCTAGAAACACCAGCCGTCAGCCGCCCCAGAAATGGCGCATTCATAGGATGCGCCAATTCTGGCACTTAGCCTCGCTCTTCCACGCTGCCCTGGTGCGGTGGCAGGGGGTAATAGGGCTGGGGTTGATGTCAGCTTATAATGCCAGCTGACATCAAGCCCAGGTTAGTAATGGAGAGGCGTCTATAAGACACCCCCATTACTAACCCCATAGTAAAAGTTAAAAAAACCACAAACACCCAGAATAAAGTCCCTTAATTGAAATAAACACACAATTCTTTATTGTTCTAAATTAAACCATACTTACCATCACACCCATTCCAGCTGAAGCCAACGATCTCCTGCAATAAAAGTAAAATAATAAAGCAACCTCATCCTTACCTTTCCATGGTTCCCAGGACAGCTCCAGCTCTGCTACATCGAGATGACAGGCTGGACCGCAGCAGAACGCTGCCATCCAGCCTGTCATCCCGCAGACACTGAGAAGCGCAGGCATGCTTGCGCTCCTCAGTGTTTCGCTGTGACGGCATCCAGATGAGCCGACAATGAACTCAGCTCACCTCCTGGACGTCACTGACAGCGTGGGAAACTTCTACTGCGCATGCGGGGAGCAGGAGAATTTTCCCACGCTGTCAGTGACGTGCATGAGGTGAGCCGAGTTCATTGGACATGATCTCGGCTCATCTGGATGCCGTCACAGTCAGACACTGAGGAGCACAAGCATGCCTGCGCTTCTCAGTGTCTGCCGCATGGCAAGCTGAACGGCAGCGTTCTGCTGCGGTGCAGCCTGTCATGTGAATGTAGCAGAGCTGGACCGGTCCTGGGAACCATGGAGAGGTAAGGATGAGGTTGCTTTATTATTTTACTTTTATTGCAGGAGATCGTTGGCTTCAGCTGGAATGGGCGTGATGGTAAGTATGGTTTAATTTAGAACAATAAAGGATTGTGTCTTTATTTCAATTAAAGGACTTTATTCTGGGTGTTTGTGTTTTTTTTAATTACTTTTCTAGAAATTCATGGCGGTCATGTCTAATATTGGCGTGACCCCATGAATTTCGGGCTTAGGGCCAGCTGATAATGCCAAGCTGGCCTTAACCCCTTTATTACCCAGTGAGCCACCACACCAGGGCCCTGGATGAGTTGGGTACAGCGCCAGAAGATGGCGCTTCTATGAACGCGCCATTTTCCGGGGTGGCTGCAGACTGCAATTTGCAGCGGGGGGGGGAGCAGAAAGCTTGGGCCTCCCTGCGCTGCAGATTCCAGCCCCCAACTGCCTAGTTGTTCCTGGCTGGACACAAAAATAGGGCGAAGCCCCACGTCTTTTTTTTTTAAATTATTTCATGAAATAATTAAAAAAAAAAGGGCTTCCCTATATTGTTGTGTCCGGCCAGGTACAAATAGGCAGCTGGTGGTTGGGGTCAGCCTGTTCCTGCCTGCTGTACCTGGCTGGACACAAAAATATGGCGAAGCCCACGTCAACATTTTTGGGAAAAATTAATTACAAAATTAATAATAATTTAGGGACTGCATCTTTATTAACCCCTCAATTGTCATTTAGTGTTAAAATAAAGGATTTTTTAAAAAGAAAATTGGCGTGGGATCCACCATCATTATAGTCTCTAGCGGAGGTTAAGCAGACGGCTGGGGCAGATGTTTGAAGTCTGGGAAGGGGGTAATACCCACGGAGCTTCCCAGGCTACTAATATCAGCCCCCAGCTGAATACCTAGCCTTTACTAGCTATTAGAATGGGGGACCCCCCCAAAAAATGACGTGGGGTCCCCCCTATTTTAATATGTTTATGAGTGACAGTTTTCCTGCTATATACCTGCATGTCATAAGAATTTAAATTAAAAAAGGACCATGTTAAATTCAAATCTGTTTTTTTTTAATTTTTACCGGTGTTTGGTATGCGTTGGAAAAGGGGTAGTCTTATACGGTGAATATATCCTAAACTCTATATTTTAACAGGAAAGTAGGGGGGTCGTCTTACACACCAGGTCGTCTTATACGCCGGAATATACGGTATGTGTCTGAACAATTAAGAGACACTACTGTTTATCTTTACAGCAAAAAAATGCAAAAAAGCAGGATAATACAGAGAGATTTGACCCGTGGAACTGCAAAACCACTCTTGTATTTCTCGGGCCTACACCAGACTATTTCAACAGATATATCTGTGTCTGAACAATCAGGATACACTACTGTTTTTCTTTACAGCAAAAAATGCAAAAAAGCAGGATAATACAGAGAGATTTGACCCGTGGAACTGGAAAACCACACTTGTATTTCTTGGGCCTACACCAGACTATTTTCAACAGATATATTTGTGTCTGAACAATCAGGAGACACTACTGTTTTTCTTTACAGCAAAAAATGCAAACAAGCAGGGTGATACAGAGATTTGACATGTGGAACCTCAAAACCACACTTGTATTTCTTGGGCCTACATCAGACTATTTTCAACAGATGTATTTGTGTCTGAACAATCAGGAGACACTACTGATTTTCTTTACAGCAAAAAATGCAAACAAGCAGGATAATACAGAGATTTGACTTGTGGAACTGCAAAACCACACTTGCATTTCTTGGGCCTACAACAGACTATTTTCAACAGATATATTTGTGTCTAAACAATCACGAGACACTACTTTTTTTCTTTACAGTAAAAAATGCAAAAAAGCAGGATAAAACAGAGATTTGACCCATGGAACTGCAAAACCACGCTTGTACTTCTCGGGTCTACACAAGACTATGTTCAACAGATATATTTGTTTCGGAACAATAAGGAGACGCTACTGTTTTTCTTTACATCAAAAAATGAAAAAAAGCAGGATAATACAGAGAGATTTGACCCTTGGAACTGCAAAATCACACTGGTATTTCTCGGGCCTACACCAGACTATTTTTAACAGATATATCTGTGTCTGAACAATCAGGATACACTACTGTTTTTCTTTACAGCAAAAAATGAAAAAAAGCAGGAAAATACAGAGAGATTTGACCCGTGGTACTGCAAAACCACTCTTGTATTTCTTGGGCCTACCCCAGACTATTTTCAACAGATATATTTGTGTCTGAACAATCAGGAGACACTACTGTTTTTCTTTACAGCAAAAAATGCAAAAAAGCAGGGTGATACAGAGATTTGACATGTGGAACCGCAAAACCACACTTGTATTTCTTGGGCCTACACCAGACTAATTTCAAGAGATATATTTGTGTCTGAACAATCAGGAGACACTACTGTTTTTTTTTTACAGCAAAAAATGCAAAAAAGCAGGGTAATAGAGAGATTTGACCTGTGGAACTGCAAAACCACACTTGCATTTGTCGAGCTTACACGAGACTATTTTCAACAGATATATTTGTGTCTGAACAATCAGGAGACACTACTGTTTTTCTTTACAGCAAAAAATGCAAAAAATAAGGATAATACAGAGATTTGACATGTGGAACTGCAAAACCACACTTGTATTTCTTGGGCCTACACCAGACTATTTTCAACAGATATATTTGTGTCTGAACAATCAGGAGACACTCCTTTTTTTCTTTACAGCAAAAAATGCAAAAAAGCAAGATAATGCAGAGATTTGACCCGTGGAACTGCAAAACAACCTTTGTTCTTCTCGGGCCTACACCAGACTATTTTCAACAGATATATTTGTGTCTGTACAATTAAGAGACACTACTATTTTTCTTTACAGCAAAAAATGCAAAAAAGCAGGATAATACAGAGATTTGACGCGTGGAACTGCAAAACCACACTTGTATTTCTCGGGCCTACACCAGACTATTTTCAACAGATATATTTGTGTCTGAACAATCAGGACACACTACTGTTTTTCTTTACAGCAAAAAATGAAAAAAAGCAGGATAATACAGAGAGATTTGACCCGTGGAACTGGAAAACCACACTTGTATTTCTTGGGCCTACACCAGACTATTTTCAACAGATATATTTGTGTCTGAACAATCAGGAGACACTACTGTTTTTCTTTACAGCAAAAAATGCAAACAAGCAGGGTGATACAGAGATTTGACATGTGGAACCTCAAAACCACACTTGTATTTCTTGGGCCTACATCAGACTATTTTCAACAGATGTATTTGTGTCTGAACAATCAGGAGACACTACTGATTTTCTTTACAGCAAAAAATGCAAACAAGCAGGATAATACAGAGATTTGACTTGTGGAACTGCAAAACCACACTTGCATTTCTTGGGCCTACAACAGACTATTTTCAACAGATATATTTGTGTCTAAACAATCACGAGACACTACTTTTTTTCTTTACAGTAAAAAATGCAAAAAAGCAGGATAAAACAGAGATTTGACCCATGGAACTGCAAAACCACGCTTGTACTTCTCGGGTCTACACAAGACTATGTTCAACAGATATATTTGTTTCGGAACAATAAGGAGACGCTACTGTTTTTCTTTACATCAAAAAATGAAAAAAAGCAGGATAATACAGAGAGATTTGACCCTTGGAACTGCAAAATCACACTGGTATTTCTCGGGCCTACACCAGACTATTTTTAACAGATATATCTGTGTCTGAACAATCAGGATACACTACTGTTTTTCTTTACAGCAAAAAATGAAAAAAAGCAGGAAAATACAGAGAGATTTGACCCGTGGTACTGCAAAACCACTCTTGTATTTCTTGGGCCTACCCCAGACTATTTTCAACAGATATATTTGTGTCTGAACAATCAGGAGACACTACTGTTTTTCTTTACAGCAAAAAATGCAAAAAAGCAGGGTGATACAGAGATTTGACATGTGGAACCGCAAAACCACACTTGTATTTCTTGGGCCTACACCAGACTAATTTCAAGAGATATATTTGTGTCTGAACAATCAGGAGACACTACTGTTTTTTTTTTACAGCAAAAAATGCAAAAAAGCAGGGTAATAGAGAGATTTGACCTGTGGAACTGCAAAACCACACTTGCATTTGTCGAGCTTACACGAGACTATTTTCAACAGATATATTTGTGTCTGAACAATCAGGAGACACTACTGTTTTTATTTACAGCAAAAAATGCAAAAAATAAGGATAATACAGAGATTTGACATGTGGAACTGCAAAACCACACTTGTATTTCTTGGGCCTACACCAGACTATTTTCAACAGATATATTTGTGTCTGAACAATCAGGAGACACTCCTTTTTTTCTTTACAGCAAAAAATGCAAAAAAGCAAGATAATGCAGAGATTTGACCCGTGGAACTGCAAAACAACCTTTGTTCTTCTCGGGCCTACACCAGACTATTTTCAACAGATATATTTGTGTCTGTACAATTAAGAGACACTACTATTTTTCTTTACAGCAAAAAATGCAAAAAAGCAGGATAATACAGAGATTTGACGCGTGGAACTGCAAAACCACACTTGTATTTCTCGGGCCTACACCAGACTATTTTCAACAGATATATTTGTGTCTGAACAATCAGGACACACTACTGTTTTTCTTTACAGCAAAAAATGAAAAAAAGCAGGATAATACAGAGAGATTTGACCCGTGGAACTGCAAAACCACACTTGTATTTCTCGGGACTATACCAGACTATTTTCAACAGATTTATTTGTGTCTGAACAATCAGGAGACACTACTGTTTTTATTTACAGCAAAAAATGCAAAAAGCAGGGAAATACAGAGATTTGACCCGTGGAACTGCAAAACCACGCTGGTATTTCTCTGGCCTACTCCAGACTATTTTCAACAGATATATTTGTGTCTGAACAATCAGTAGACACTACTGTTTTTCTTTACAGCAAAAAATGCAAAAAAGGAGGGTAATGCAGAGATTTGACCTGTGGAATTGCAAAACCACACTTGTATTTCTTGGGCCTACACCGGACTATTTTCAACAGATGTATTGGTGTCTGAACAATCAGGAGACACTACTGTTTTTCTATACAGCAAAAAATGCAAACAAGCAGGATATTGCAAAGATTTGACCTGTGGAACTGCAAAACCACACTTGTATTTCTTGTGCCTACACCAGACTATTTTCAACAGATATATTTGTGTTTGAACAATCAGGAGACACTACTGTTTTTCTTTACAGCAAAAAATGAAAAAAAGCAGGGTAATACAGAGATTTGACCTGTGGAGCTGCAAAACCAAACTTGCATTTCTCAGACCTACACCAGACTATTTTCAACAGATATATTTGTGTCTGAACAATCAGGAGACACTACTGTTTTTCTTTACAGCAAAAAATGCAAAAAAGCAGGATAATACAGAGATTTGACCTGTGGAACTGCAAAACCACACTTGCATTTCTTGAGGCTACAACAGACTATTTTCAACAGATATATTTGTGTCTAAACAATCACGAGACACTACTTTTTTTCTTTACAGCAAAAAATGCAAAAAAGCAGGATAATACAGAGAGATTTGACCCTTGGAACTGCAAAACCACACTGGTATTTCTGGGGCCTACACCAGACTATTTTCAACAGATATATTTGTGTCTGAACAATCAGGAGACACTACTGTTTTTCTTTACAGCAAAAAACGTAAAAAAGAAGGATAATACAGATATTTGACCCGTGGAACTGGAAAACCACACTTGTATTTCTCGGTCCTACACCAGACTATTTTTAACAGATATATATGTGTCTGAACAATTAAAAGACACTACTGTTTATCTTTACAGCAAAAAATGCAAAAAAGCAGGATAATACAGAGAGATTTAACCCGTGGAACTGCAAAACCACACTTGTATTTCTTGGGCCTACACCAGACTATTTTCAACAGATATATCTGTGTCTGAAAAATCAGTAGACACTACTGTTTTTCTTTACAGCAAAAAATGAAAAAAAGCAGGGTGATACAGAGATTTGACATGTGGAACTGCAAAACCACACTTGTATTTCTTGGGCCTACACCAGACTGTTTTCAACAGATATATTTGTGTCTGAACAATCAGGAGACACTACTGTTTTTCTTTACAGCAAAAAATGCAAAAAAGCAGGATAATACAAAGATTTGACCTGTGGATCTGCAAAAACCACACTTGTATTTCTTGGGCCTACACCAGAATATTTTCAACAGATATATTTGTGTCTGAACAATCAGGAGACACTCATTTTTTCTTTACAGCAAAAAATGCAAAAAAGCGGGATAATACAGAGATTTGACCCGTGGAACTGCAAAACCACCATTTTACTTCTCAGGACTACACCAGACTATTTTCAACAGATATATTTGTTTCTGAACAATCAGGAGACACTACTGTTTTACTTTACAGCAAAAAATGCAAAAAAGCTGATTAATACAGAGATTTGACCCGTGGAACTGCAAAATCACACTTGTATTTCTTGGGCCTACACCAGACTATTTTCAAAAGATATATTTGTGTCTGAACAATCAGGAGACACTACTATTTTTTTTTTTATGGCAAAAAATGCCAAAAGCAGGATAAAAGAGATTTTTTACCTTGGAACAGCAAAACCAGAGTTATAATTTACAGGTGTATACCAGACTATTTTCAACAGATATATTTGTGTGAGAACAATCAGGAGACACTACTACTGTTTTTCTTTATGGCAAAAAGTGGCAAAAGCAGGATAATACAGAGATTTGATCCGTGGAACTGCAGAAACAGACTTGTATTTCTTAGACCTACACCAGACTATATTCAACACACATATTTGTGTCTGAACAATCGGGAGACACTACTGTTTTTCTTTACAGCAAAAAATGCAAAAAAGCAGGGAAATACAGAGATTTGACCCGTGGAACTGCAAAACCACACTTGCATTTCTCGGGCCTACACCAGACTATATTCAACACATATATTTGTATCTGAACAATAAAGAGACACTACTTTTTTTCTTTACAGCAAAAAATGCAAAAAAGCAGGATAATACAGAGATTTGACCCATGGAACTGCAAAACCACGTTTGTACTTCTCGGGCCTACACAAGACTATGTTCAACAGATATATTTGTTTCTGAACAATCAGGAGACACTACTGTTTTTCTTTACAGCAAAAAAAGCAAAAAAGCTGGATAATACAGAGATTTGACCCATGGAACTGCAAAACCACATTTGTATTTCTTGGGCCTACACCAGACTATTTTCAACAGACATATTTGTGTCTGAACAATCAGAGACATTACTATTTTTTTTATGGCAAAAAATGCCAAAAGCAGGATAAATGATATTTTTTACCGTGGAACAGCAAAACCACAGTTATAATTTACTGGTGTATGCCAGACTATTTTCAACAGATATATTTGTGTTAGAACAATCAGGAGACACTATTACTGTTTTTCTTTATGGCAAAAAGTGCCAAAAGCAGGATAATACAGAAATTTGACCCGTGGAACTGCAAAACCACACTTGAATTTCTCTGGCCTACACCAGACTATTTTCAACAGATATATTTGTGTCTGATCAATCAGGAGACACTACTGTTTTTCTTTACAGCAAAAAATGCAAAAAAGTAGGATAATACAGAGATTTGACCCGTGGAACTGCAAAACCAGAGTTGTATTTCTCAGGACTACACCAGTCTATTTTCAACAGATATATTTGTGTCTGAACAATCAGGAGACACTACTGTTTTTCTTTACATCAAAAAATGAAAAAAAGCAGGATAATACAGAGAGATTTGACCCGTGGAACTGCAAAACCACACTTGTATTTCTCGGGCCTACACCAGACTATTTTCAACAGATATATCTGTGTCTGAACACTCAGTAGACACTACTGTTTTTCTTTACGGCAAAAAATGAAAAAAAGCAGGATAATACAGAGAGATTTGACCCGTGGAACTGCAAAACCACACTTGTATGTCTTGGGCCTACACCAGACTATTTTCAACAGATATATTTGTGTCTGAACAATCAGGAGACACTACTGTTTTTCTTTACAGCAAAAAATGCAAAAAATCAGGAAAATACAGAGATTTGACCTGTGGAACTGCAAAACCACACTTGTATTTCTTGGGCCTACACCAGACTATTTTCAACAGATATATTTGTGTCTGAACAATCAGGAGACACTCCTTTTTTTCTTTACAGCAAAAAATGCTAAAAAGCAGGATAATACAGAGATTTGACCCGTGGAACTGCAAAACCACCCTTGTACTTCTCGGGCCTACACCAGACTATTTTCAACAGATATATTTGTTTCTGAACAATCAGGAGACACTACTGTTTTTCTTTACAGCAAAAAATGCAAAAAAGCTGATTAATACAGAGATTTGACCCGTGGAACTGCAAAATCACACTTTATTTCTTGGTCCTACACCAGACTATTTTCAACAGATATATCTGTGTCTGAACAATTAGGAGACACTACTATTTTTTTTTTACGGCAAAAAATGCCAAAAGCAGGATAAAAGAGATTTTTTACCGTGGAACTGCAAAACCAGAGTTATAATTTACAGGTGTATACCAGACTATTTTCAACAGATATATTTGTGTCAGAACAATCAGGAGACGCTACTACTGTTTTTCTTTATGGCAAAAAGTGGCAAAAGCAGGATAATACAGAGATTTGATCCGTGGAACTGCAAAACCAGACTTGTATTTCTCAGAACTACACCAGACTGTATTGAACACATATATTTGTGTCTGAACAATCAGGAGACACTACTGTTTTTCTTTACAGCAAAAAATGCAAAAATCAGGGTAATACAGAGATTTGACCCGTGGAACTGCAAAACCACACTTGCATTTCTCGGGCCTACACCAGACTATTTTCAACAGATATATTTGTGTCTGAACAATAACGAGACACTACTTTTTTTCTTTACAGCAAAAAATGCAAAAAAGCAGGATAATACAGAGATTTGACTCATGGAACTGCAAAACCACGCTTGTACTTCTTGGGCCTACACAAGACTATGTTCAACAGATATATTTGTTTCTGAACAATCAGGAGACACTACTGTTTTTCTTTACAGCAAAAAAAGCAAAAAAGCAGGATAATACAGAGATTTGACCCATGGAACTGCAAAACCACACTTGTATTTCTTGGGCCTACACCAGACTATTTTCAACAGACATATTTGTGTCTGAACAATCAGGAGACACTACTATTTTTTTTTACAGCAAAAAATGCCAAAAGCAGGATAAATGATATTTTTTACCGTGGAACAGCAAAACCACAGTTATAATTTACTGGTGTATGCCAGACTATTTTCAACAGATATATTTGTGTCTGATCAATCAGGAGACACTACTGTTTTTCTTTACAGCAAAAAATGCAAAAAAGTAGGATAATACAGAGATTTGACCCGTGGATCTGCAAAACCAGACTTGTATTTCTCGGGCCTACACCAGACTATTTTCAACAGATATATTTGTGTCTGAACAATCAGGAGACACTACTGTTTTTCTTTACATCAAGAAATGTAAAAAAGCAGGATAATACAGATATTTGACCCGTGGAACTGCAAAACCACACTTGTATTTCTCGGTCCTACACCAGACTATTTTCAACAGATATATATGTGTCTGAACAATTAAGCGACACTACTGTTTATCTTTACAGCAAAAATGCAAAAAAGCAGGATAATACAGAGAGATTTGACCCGTGGAACTGCAAAACCACACTTGTATTTCTCGGGCCTACACCAGACTATTTTCAACACATATATCTGTTTCTGAACAAGCAGGAGACACTACTGTTTTTCTTTACGGCAAAAAATGAAAAAAAGCAGGATAATACAGAGAGATTTGACCCTTGGAACTACCTAACCACACTTGTATTTCTTGGGCCTACACCAGACTATTTTCAACAGATATATTTGTGTCTGAACAATCAGGAGCCACTACTGTTTTTCTTTACAACGAAAAATGCAAAAAAGCAAGAAAATACAAAGATTTGACCTGTGGATCTGCAAAACCACACTTGTATTTCTTGGGCCTACACCAGACTAATTTCAACAGATATATTTGTGTCTGAACAATCAGGAGACACTACTGTTTTTCTTTACAGCAAAAAAGTCAAAAAAGCAGGGTAATAGAGAGATTTGACCTGTGGAACTGCAAAACCACACTTGCATTTCTTGAGACTACACCCGACTATTTTCAACAGATATATTTGTGTCTGAACAATCAGGAGACATTACTGTTTTTCTTTACAGCAAAAAATGCAAAAAATCAGGATAATACAGAGATTTGACCTGTGGAACTGCAAAACCACACTTGTATTTCTTGGGCCTACACCAGACTATTTTCAACAGATATATTTGTGTCTGAACAATCAGGAGACACTCCTTTTTTTCTTTACAGCAAAAAATGCAAAAAAGCAGGATAATACAGAGATTTGACCCGTGGAACTGCAAAACCACCCTTGTACTTCTCGGGCCTACACCAGACTATTTTCAACAGATATATTTGTTTCTGAACAATCAGGAGACACTACTGTTTTTCTTTACAGCAAAAAAATGAAAAAAAGCTGATTAATACAGAGATTTGACCCGTGGAACTGCAAAATCACACTTGTATTTCTTGGTCCTACACCAAACTTTTTTCAACAGATATATTTGTGTCTGAACAATCAGGAGACACTACTATTTTTTTTTTTATGGCAAAAAATGCCAAAAGCAGTATAAAAGAGATTTTTTACCGTGGAACTGCAAAACCAGAGTTATAATTTACAGGTGTATACCAGACTATTTTCAACAGATATATTTGTGTCAGAACAATCAGGAGACGCTACTACTGTTTTTCTTTATGGCAAAAAGTGGCAAAAGCAGGATAATACAGAGATATGATCCGTGGAACTGCAAAACCAGATTTGTATTTCTCAGAACTACACCAGACTATATTCAACACATATATTTGTGTCTGAACAATCAGGAGACACTACTGTTTTTCTTTACAGCAAAAAATGTAAAAAGCAGGATAATACAGATATTTGACCCGTGGAACTGGAAAACCACACTTGTATTTCTCGGTCCTACAACAGACTATTTTCAACAGATATATATGTCTCTGAAAAATTAAGAGACACTACAGTTTATCTTTGCAGCAAAAAATGCAAAAAAGCAGGATAATACAGAGAGATTTGACCCGTGGAACTGCAAAACCACACTTGTATTTCTCGGGCCTACACCAGACTATTTTCAACAGATATATCTGTGTCTGAACAATCAGGATACACTACTGTTTTTCTTTACGGCAAAAAATGAAAAAAAGCAGGATAATACAGAGAGATTTGACCCATGGAACTGCAAAACCACACTTGTATTTCTTGGGCCTACACCAGACTATTTTCAACAGATATATTTGTGTCTGAACAATCAGGAGACACTACTGTTTTTCTTTACAGCAAAAAATGCAAAAAAGCAGGGTGATACAGAGATTTGACATGTGGAAATGCAAAACCACACTTGCATTTCTCGAGCCTACACCAGACTATTTTCAACAGATATATTTGTGTCTGAACAATCAGGAGACACTACTGTTTTTCTTTACAGCAAAAAATGCAAAAAATCAGGATAATACAGAGATTTGACCTGTGGAACTGCAAAACCACACTTGTATTTCTTGGGCCTACACCAGACTATTTTCAACAGATATATTTGTTTCTGAACAATCAGGAGACACTACTGTTTTTCTTTACAGCAAAAAATGCAAAAAAGCTGATTAATACAGAGATTTGACCCGTGGAACTGCAAAATCACACTTGTATTTCTTGGGCCTACACCAGACTATTTTCAACAGATATATTTGTGTCTGAACAATCAGGAGACACTACTATTTTTTTTTTTTACGGCAAAAAATGCCAAAAGCAGGATAAAAGAGATTTTTTACCGTGAAACTGCAAAACCAGAGTTATAATTTACAGGTGTATACCAGACTATTTTCAACAGATATATTTGTGTCAGAACAATCAGGAGACGCTACTACTGTTTTTCTTTATGGCAAAAAGTGGCAAAAGCAGGATAATACAGAGATTTGATCCGTGGAACTGCAAAACCAGACTTGTATTTCTCAGAACTACACCAGACTATATTCAACACATATATTTGTGTCTGAACAATCAGGAGACACTACTGGTTTTCTTTACAGCAAAAAATGCAAAAATCAGGGTAATACAGAGATTTGACCCGTGGAACTGCAAAACCAGACTTGTATTTCTCAGAACTACACCAGACTGTATTGAACACATATATTTGTGTCTGAACAATCAGGAGACACTACTGTTTTTCTTTACAGCAAAAAATGCAAAAATCAGGGTAATACAGAGATTTGACCCGTGGAACTGCAAAACCACACTTGCATTTCTCGGGCCTACACCAGACTATTTTCAACAGATATATTTGTGTCTGAACAATAACGAGACACTACTTTTTTTCTTTACAGCAAAAAATGCAAAAAAGCAGGATAATACAGAGATTTGACTCATGGAACTGCAAAACCACGCTTGTACTTCTTGGGCCTACACAAGACTATGTTCAACAGATATATTTGTTTCTGAACAATCAGGAGACACTACTGTTTTTCTTTACAGCAAAAAAAGCAAAAAAGCAGGATAATACAGAGATTTGACCCATGGAACTGCAAAACCACACTTGTATTTCTTGGGCCTACACCAGACTATTTTCAACAGACATATTTGTGTCTGAACAATCAGGAGACACTACTATTTTTTTTTACAGCAAAAAATGCCAAAAGCAGGATAAATGATATTTTTTACCGTGGAACAGCAAAACCACAGTTATAATTTACTGGTGTATGCCAGACTATTTTCAACAGATATATTTGTGTCTGATCAATCAGGAGACACTACTGTTTTTCTTTACATCAAGAAATGTAAAAAAGCAGGATAATACAGATATTTGACCCGTGGAACTGCAAAACCACACTTGTATTTCTCGGTCCTACACCAGACTATTTTCAACAGATATATATGTGTCTGAACAATTAAGCGTCACTACTGTTTATCTTTACAGCAAAAATGCAAAAAAGCAGGATAATACAGAGAGATTTTACCCGTGGAACTGCAAAACCACACTTGTATTTCTCGGGCCTACATCAGACTATTTTCAACACATATATCTGTTTCTGAACAAGCAGGAGACACTACTGTTTTTCTTTACGGCAAAAAATGAAAAAAAGCAGGATAATACAGAGAGATTTGACCCTTGGAACTACCTAACCACACGTGTATTTCTTGGGCCTACACCAGACTATTTTCAACAGATATATTTGTGTCTGAACAATCAGGAGCCACTACTGTTTTTCTTTACAACGAAAAATGCAAAAAAGCAAGAAAATACAAAGATTTGACCTGTGGATCTGCAAAACCACACTTGTATTTCTTGGGCCTACACCAGACTAATTTCAACAGATATATTTGTGTCTGAACAATCAGGAGACACTACTGTTTTTCTTTACAGCAAAAAAGTCAAAAAAGCAGGGTAATAGAGAGATTTGACCTGTGGAACTGCAAAACCACACTTGCATTTCTTGAGACTACACCCGACTATTTTCAACAGATATATTTGTGTCTGAACAATCAGGAGACACTCCTTTTTTTCTTTACAGCAAAAAATGCAAAAAAGCAGGATAATACAGAGATTTGACCCGTGGAACTGCAAAACCACCCTTGTACTTCTCGGGCCTACACCAGACTATTTTCAACAGATATATTTGTTTCTGAACAATCAGGAGACACTACTGTTTTTCTTTACAGCAAAAAAATGCAAAAAAGCTGATTAATACAGAGATTTGACCCGTGGAACTGCAAAATCACACTTGTATTTCTTGGTCCTACACCAAACTTTTTTCAACAGATATATTTGTGTCTGAACAATCAGGAGACACTACTATTTTTTTTTTTTACGGCAAAAAATGCCAAAAGCAGTATAAAAGAGATTTTTTACCGTGGAACTGCAAAACCAGAGTTATAATTTACAGGTGTATACCAGACTATTTTCAACAGATATATTTGTGTCAGAACAATCAGGAGACGCTACTACTGTTTTTCTTTATGGCAAAAAGTGGCAAAAGCAGGATAATACAGAGATATGATCCGTGGAACTGCAAAACCAGATTTGTATTTCTCAGAACTACACCAGACTATATTCAACACATATATTTGTGTCTGAACAATCAGGAGACACTACTGTTTTTTTTACAGCAAAAAATGTAAAAAAGCAGGATAATACAGATATTTGACCCGTGGAACTGAAAACCACACTTGTATTTCTCGGTCCTACAACAGACTATTTTCAACAGATATATATGTCTCTGAAAAATTAAGAGACACTACAGTTTATCTTTGCAGCAAAAAATGCAAAAAAGCAGGAAAATACAGAGAGATTTGACCCGTGGAACTGCAAAACCACACTTGTATTTCTCGGGCCTACACCAGACTATTTTCAGCAGATATATCTGTGTCTGAACAATCAGGATACACTACTGTTTTTCTTTACGGCAAAAAATGAAAAAAAGCAGGATAATACAGAGAGATTTGACCCATGGAACTGCAAAACCACACTTGTATTTCTTGGGCCTACACCAGACTATTTTCAACAGATATATTTGTGTCTGAACAATCAGGAGACACTACTGTTTTTCTTTACAGCAAAAAATGCAAAAAAGCAGGGTGATACAGAGATTTGACATGTGGAAATGCAAAACCACACTTGCATTTCTCGAGCCTACACCAGACTATTTTCAACAGATATATTTGTGTCTGAACAATCAGGAGACACTACTGTTTTTCTTTACAGCAAAAAATGCAAAAAATCAGGATAATACAGAGATTTGACCTGTGGAACTGCAAAACCACCCTTGTACTTCTCGGGCCTACACCAGACTATTTTCAACAGATATATTTGTTTCTGAACAATCAGGAGACACTACTGTTTTTCTTTACAGCAAAAAATGCAAAAAAGCTGATTAATACAGAGATTTGACCCGTGGAACTGCAAAATCACACTTGTATTTCTTGGGCCTACACCAGACTATTTTCAACAGATATATTTGTGTCTGAACAATCAGGAGACACTACTATTTTTTTTTTTTACGGCAAAAAATGCCAAAAGCAGGATAAAAGAGATTTTTTACCGTGAAACTGCAAAACCAGAGTTATAATTTACAGGTGTATACCAGACTATTTTCAACAGATATATTTGTGTCAGAACAATCAGGAGACGCTACTACTGTTTTTCTTTATGGCAAAAAGTGGCAAAAGCAGGATAATACAGAGATTTGATCCGTGGAACTGCAAAACCAGACTTGTATTTCTCAGAACTACACCAGACTATATTCAACACATATATTTGTGTCAGAACAATCAGGAGACACTACTGGTTTTCTTTACAGCAAAAAATGCAAAAATCAGGGTAATACAGAGATTTGACCCGTGGAACTGCAAAACCACACTTGCATTTCTCGGGCCTACACCAGACTATTTTCAACAGATATATTTGTGTCTGAACAATAACGAGACACTACTTTTTTTCTTTACAGCAAAAAATGCAAAAAAGCAGGATAATACAGAGATTTGACCCATGGAACTGCAAAACCAGGCTTGTACTTCTTGGGCCTACACAAGACTATGTTCAACAGATATATTTGTTTCTGAACAATCAGGAGACACTACTGTTTTTCTTTACAGCAAAAAAGCAGGATAATACAGAGATTTGACACATGGAACTGCAAAACCACACTTGTATTTCTTGGGCCTACACCAGACTATTTTCAACAGACATATTTGTGTCTGAACAATCAGGAGACACTACTATTTTTTTTTACGGCAAAAAATGCCAAAAGCAGGATAAATGATATTTTTTACCGTGGAACAGCAAAACCACAGTTATAATTTACTGGTGTATGCCAGACTATTTTCAACAGATATATTTGTGTTAGAACAATCAGGAGACACTATTACTGTTTTTCTTCATGGCAAAAAGTGCCAAAAGCAGGATAATACAGAAATTTGACCCGTGGAACTGCAAAACCACACTTGAATTTCTCTGGCCTACACCAGACTATTTTCAACAGATATATTTGTGTCTGATCAATCAGGAGACACTACTGTTTTTCTTTACAGCAAAAAATGCAAAACAGTAGGATAATACAGAGATTTGACCCGTGGAACTGCAAAACCAGACTTGTATTTCTCGGGCCTACACCAGACTATTTTCAACAGATATATTTGTGTCTGAACAATCAGGAGACACTACTGTTTTTTTTACAGCAAAAAATGTAAAAAAGCAGGATAATACAGATATTTGACCCGTGGAACTGGAAAACCACTCTTGTATTTCTCGGTCCTACACCAGACTATTTTCAACAGATATATATGTGTCTGAACAATTAAGCGACACTACTGTTTATCTTTACAGCAAAAAATGCAAAAAAGCAGGATAATACAGAGAGATTTGACCCGTGGAACTGCAAAACCACACTTGTATTTCTCGGGCCTACACCAGACTATTTTCAACACATATATCTGTTTCTGAACAAGCAGGAGACACTACTGTTTTTCTTTACGGCAAAAAATGAAAAAAAGCAGGATAATACAGAGAGATTTGACCCTTGGAACTGCAAAACCACACTTGTATTTCTTGGGCCTACACCAGACTATTTTCAACAGATATATTTGTGTCTGAACAATCAGGAGCCACTACTGTTTTTCTTTACAACAAAAAATGCAAAAAAGCAGGATAATACAAAGATTTGACCTGTGGATCTGCAAAACCACACTTGTATTTCTTGGGCCTACACCAGACTAATTTCAACAGATATATTTGTGTCTGAACAATCAGGAGACACTACTGTTTTTCTTTACAGCAAAAAAGGCAAAAAAGCAGGGTAATAGAGAGATTTGACCTGTGGAACTGCAAAACCACACTTGCATTTCTTGAGGCTACACCAGACTATTTTCAACAGATATATTTGTGTCTGAACAATCAGGAGACACTACTGTTTTTCCTTACAGCAAAAAATGCAAAAAATCAGGATAATACAGAAATTTGACCTGTGGAACTGCAAAACCACACTTGTATTTCTTGGGCCTACACCAGACTATTTTCAACAGATATATTTGTTTCTGAACAATCAGGAGACACTACTGTTTTTCTTTACAGCAAAAAAATGCAAAAAAGCTGATTAATACAGAGATTTGACCCGTGGAACTGCAAAATCACACTTGTATTTCTTGGTCTACACCAAACTATTTTCAACAGATATATTTGTGTCTGAACAATCAGGAGACACTACTATTTTTTTTTTTTACGGCAAAAAATGCCAAAAGCAGGATAAAAGAGATTTTTTACCGTGGAACTGCAAAACCAGAGTTATAATTTACAGGTGTATACCAGACTATTTTGAACAGATATATTTGTGTCCGAACAATCAGGAGACGCTACTACTGTTTTTATTTATTCAAAAAGTGGCAAAAGCAGGATAATACAGAGATATGATCCGTGGAACTGCAAAACCAGACTTGTATTTCTCAGAACTACACCAGACTATATTCAACACATATATTTGTGTCTGAAAAATAACGAGACACTACTTTTTTTCTTTACAGCAAAAAATGCAAAAAAGCAGGATAATACAGAGATTTGACCCATGGAACTGCAAAACCACGCTTGTACTTCTCGGGCCTACACAAGACTATGTTCAACAGATATATTTGTTTCTGAACAATCAGGAGACACTACTGTTTTTCTTTACAGCAAAAAAAGCAAAAAAGCAGGATAATACAGAGATTTGACCCATGGAACTGCAAAACCACACTTGTATTTCTTGGGCCTACACCAGACTATTTTCAACAGACATATTTGTGTCAGAACAATCAGGAGACACTACTATTTTTTTTTACGGCAAAAAATGCCAAAAGCAGGATAAATGATATTTTTTACCGTGGAACAGCAAAACCACAGTTATAATTTACTGGTGTATGCCAGACTATTTTCAACAGATATATTTGTGTTAGAACAATCAGGAGACACTATTACTGTTTTTCTTTATGGCAAAAAGTGCCAAAAGCAGGATAATACAGAAATTTGACCCGTGGAACTGCAAAACCACACTTGAATTTCTCTGGCCTACACCAGACTATTTTCAACAGATATATTTGTGTCTGATCAATCAGGAGACACTACTGTTTTTCTTTACAGCAAAAAATGCAAAAAAGGAGGATAATACAGAGATTTGACCCGTGGAACTGCAAAACCAGACTTGTATTTATCGGGCCTACACCAGACTATTTTCAACAGATATATTTGTGTCTGAACAATCAGGAGACACTACTCTTTTTCTTTACAGCAAAAAATGCAAAAAAGCAGGATAATACAGATATTTGACCCGTGGAACTGGAAAACCACACTTGTATTTCTCGGTCCTACACCAGACTATTTTCAACAGATATATATGTGTCTGAACAATTAAGCGACACTAATGTTTATCTTTACAGCAAAAAATGCAAAAAAGCAGGATAATACAGAGAGATTTGACCCGTGGAACTGCAAAACCACACTTGTATTTCTCGGGCCTACACCAGACTATTTTCAACAGATATATCTGTATCTGAACAATCAGGAGCCACTATTGTTTTTCTTTACAGCAAAAAATGCAAAAAAGCAGGATAATACAAAGATTTGACCTGTGGATCTGCGAAACCACACTTGTATTTCTTGGGCCTACACCAGACTATTTTCAACAGATATATTTGTGTCTGAACAATCAGGAGACACTACTGTTTTTCTTTACAGCAAAAAAGGCAAAAAAGCAGGGTAATAGAGAGATTTGACCTGTGGAACTGCAAAACCACACGTGCATTTCTCGAGACTTCACCAGACTATTTTCAACAGATATATTTGTGTCTGAACAATCAGGAGACACTACTGTTTTACTTTACAGCAAAAAATGCAAAAAATCAGGATAATACAGAGATTTAACCTGTGGAACTGCAAAACCACACTTGTATTTCTTGGGCCTACACCAGACTGTTCAGACACAAATATATCTGTTGAAAATAGTCTGGTGTAGGACCAAGAAATACAAGTGTGGTTTTGCAGTTCCACAGGTTAAATCTCTGTATTATCCTGATTTTTTGCATTTTTTGCTGTAAAGAAAAAAAGGAGTGTCTCCTGATTGTTCAGACACAAATATATCTGTTGAAAATAATCAGGAGACACTCCTTTTTTTCTTTACAGCAAAAAATGCAAAAAAGCAGGATAATACAGAAATTTGACCCGTGGAACTGCAAAATCACCCTTGTACTTCTCGGGCCTACACCAGACTATTTTCAACAGATATATTTGTTTCTGAACAATCAGGAGACACTACTGTTTTTCTTTACAGCAAAAAATGCAAAAAAGCAGGGCAATACAGAGATTTGACCCGTGGAACTGCAAAACCACACTTGCATTTCTCGGGCCTACACCAGACTATTTTCAACAGATATATTTGTGCCTGAACAATAACGAGACACTACTTTTTTTCTTTACAGCAAAAAATGCAAAAAAGCAGGATAATACAGAGATTTGACCCGTGGAACTGCAAAACCACCCTTGTACTTCTCGGGCCTACACCAGACTATTTTCAACAGATATATTTGTTTCTGAACAATCAGGAGACACTACTGTTTTTCTTTACAGCAAAAAATGCAAAAAAGCTGATTAATACAGAGATTTGACCCGTGGAACTGCAAAATCACACTTGTATTTCTTGGGCCTACACCAGACTATTTTCAACAGATATATTTGTGTCTGAACAATCAGGAGACATTACTATTTTTTTTTTTTACGGCAAAATATGCCAAAAGCAGGATAAAAGAGATTTTTTACCGTGAAACTGCAAAACCAGAGTTATAATTTACAGGTGTATACCAGACTATTTTCAACAGATATATTTGTGTCAGAACAATCAGGAGACGCTACTACTGTTTTTCTTTATGGCAAAAAGTGGCAAAAGCAGGATAATACAGAGATTTGATCCGTGGAACTGCAAAACCAGACTTGTATTTCTCAGAACTACACCAGACTATATTCAACACATATATTTGTGTCTGAACAATCAGGAGACACTACTGGTTTTCTTTACAGCAAAAAATGCAAAAATCAGGGTAATACAGAGATTTGACCCGTGGAACTGCAAAACCAGACTTGTATTTCTCAGAACTACACCAGACTGTATTGAACACATATATTTGTGTCTGAACAATCAGGAGACACTACTGTTTTTCTTTACAGCAAAAAATGCAAAAATCAGGGTAATACAGAGATTTGACCCGTGGAACTGCAAAACCACACTTGCATTTCTCGGGCCTACACCAGACTATTTTCAACAAATATATTTGTGTCTGAACAATAACGAGACACTACTTTTTTTCTTTACAGCAAAAAATGCAAAAAAGCAGGATAATACAGAGATTTGACTCATGGAACTGCAAAACCACGCTTGTACTTCTTGGGCCTACACAAGACTATGTTCAACAGATATATTTGTTTCTGAACAATCAGGAGACACTACTGTTTTTCTTTACAGCAAAAAAAGCAAAAAAGCAGGATAATACAGAGATTTGACCCATGGAACTGCAAAACCACACTTGTATTTCTTGGGCCTACACCAGACTATTTTCAACAGACATATTTGTGTCTGAACAATCAGGAGACACTACTATTTTTTTTTACAGCAAAAAATGCCAAAAGCAGGATAAATTATATTTTTTACCGTGGAACAGCAAAACCACAGTTATAATTTACTGGTGTATGCCAGACTATTTTCAACAGATATATTTGTGTCTGATCAATCAGGAGACACTACTGTTTTTCTTTACAGCAAAAAATGCAAAAAAGTAGGATAATACAGAGATTTGACCCGTGGAGCTGCAAAACCAGACTTGTATTTCTCGGGCCTACACCAGACTATTTTCAACAGATATATTTGTGTCTGAACAATCAGGAGACACTACTGTTTTTCTTTACATCAAGAAATGTAAAAAAGCAGGATAATACAGATATTTGACCCGTGGAACTGCAAAACCACACTTGTATTTCTCGGTCCTACACCAGACTATTTTCAACAGATATATATATGTGTCTGAACAATTAAGCGACACTACTGTTTATCTTTACAGGAAAAATGCAAAAAAGCAGGATATTACAGAGAGATTTGACCCGTGGAACTGCAAAACCACACTTGTATTTCTCGGGCCTACACCAGACTATTTTCAACACATATATCTGTTCCTGAACAAGCAGGAGACACTACTGTTTTTCTTTACGGCAAAAAATGAAAAAAAGCAGGATAATACAGAGAGATTTGACCCTTGGAACTACCTAACCACACTTGTATTTCTTGGGCCTACACCAGACTATTTTCAACAGATATATTTGTGTCTGAACAATCAGGAGCCACTACTGTTTTTCTTTACAACGAAAAATGCAAAAAAGCAAGAAAATACAAAGATTTGACCTGTGGATCTGCAAAACCACACTTGTATTTCTTGGGCCTACACCAGACTAATTTCAACAGATATATTTGTGTCTGAACAATCAGGAGACACTACTGTTTTTCTTTACAGCAAAAAAGTCACAAAAGCAGGGTAATAGAGAGATTTGACCTGTGGAACTGCAAAACCACACTTGCATTTCTTGAGACTACACCCGACTATTTTCAACAGATATATTTGTGTCTGAACAATCAGGAAACATTACTGTTTTTCTTTACAGCAAAAAATGCAAAAAATCAGGATAATACAGAGATTTGACCTGTGGAACTGCAAAACCACACTTGTATTTCTTGGGCCTACACCAGACTATTTTCAACAGATATATTTGTGTCTGAACAATCAGGAGACACTCCTTTTTTTCTTTACAGCAAAAAATGCAAAAAAGCAGGATAATACAGAGATTTGACCCGTGGAACTGCAAAACCACCCTTGTACTTCTCGGGCCTACACCAGACTATTTTCAACAGATATATTTGTTTCTGAACAATCAGGAGACACTACTGTTTTTCTTTACAGCAAAAAAATGCAAAAAAGCTGATTAATACAGAGATTTGACCCGTGGAACTGCAAAATCACACTTGTATTTCTTGGTCCTACACCAAACTTTTTTCAACAGATATATTTGTGTCTGAACAATCAGGAGACACTACTATTTTTTTTTTTTACGGCAAAAAATGCCAAAAGCAGTATAAAAGAGATTTTTTACCGTGGAACTGCAAAACCAGAGTTATAATTTACAGGTGTATACCAGACTATTTTCAACAGATATATTTGTGTCAGAACAATCAGGAGACGCTACTACTGTTTTTCTTTATGGCAAAAAGTGGCAAAAGCAGGATAATACAGAGATATGATCCGTGGAACTGCAAAACCAGATTTGTATTTCTCAGAACTACACCAGACTATATTCAGCACATATATTTGTGTCTGAACAATCAGGAGACACTACTGTTTTTCTTTACAGCAAAAAATGTAAAAAGCAGGATAATACAGATATTTGACCCGTGGAACTGGAAAACCACACTTGTATTTCTCGGTCCTACAACAGACTATTTTCAACAGATATATATGTCTCTGAAAAATTAAGAGACACTACAGTTTATCTTTGCAGCAAAAAATGCAAAAAAGCAGGATAATACAGAGAGATTTGACCCGTGGAACTGCAAAACCACACTTGTATTTCTCGGGCCTACACCAGACTATTTTCAACAGATATATCTGTGTCTGAACAATCAGGATACACTACTGTTTTTCTTTACGGCAAAAAATGAAAAAAAGCAGGATAATACAGAGAGATTTGACCCATGGAACTGCAAAACCACACTTGTATTTCTTGGGCCTACACCAGACTATTTTCAACAGATATATTTGTGTCAGAACAATCAGGAGACGCTACTACTGTTTTTCTTTATGGCAAAAAGTGGCAAAAGCAGGATAATACAGAGATTTGATCCGTGGAACTGCAAAACCAGACTTGTATTTCTCAGAACTACACCAGACTATATTCAACACATATATTTGTGTCTGAACAATCAGGAGACACTACTGGTTTTCTTTACAGCAAAAAATGCAAAAATCAGGGTAATACAGAGATTTGACCCGTGGAACTGCAAAACCACACTTGCATTTCTCGGGCCTACACCAGACTATTTTCAACAGATATATTTGTGTCTGAACAATAACGAGACACTACTTTTTTTCTTTACAGCAAAAAATGCAAAAAAGCAGGATAATACAGAGATTTGACCCATGGAACTGCAAAACCACGCTTGTACTTCTTGGGCCTACACAAGACTATGTTCAACAGATATATTTGTTTCTGAACAATCAGGAGACACTACTGTTTTTCTTTACAGCAAAAAAAGCAAAAAAGCAGGATAATACAGAGATTTGACACATGGAACTGCAAAACCACACTTGTATTTCTTGGGCCTACACCAGACTATTTTCAACAGACATATTTGTGTCTGAACAATCAGGAGACACTACTATTTTTTTTTACGGCAAAAAATGCCAAAAGCAGGATAAATGATATTTTTTACCGTGGAACAGCAAAACCACAGTTATAATTTACTGGTGTATGCCAGACTATTTTCAACAGATATATTTGTGTTAGAACAATCAGGAGACACTATTACTGTCTTTCTTTATGGCAAAAAGTGCCAAAAGCAGGATAATACAGAAATTTGACCCGTGGAACTGCAAAACCACACTTGAATTTCTCTGGCCTACACCAGACTATTTTCAACAGATATATTTGTGTCTGATCAATCAGGAGACACTACTGTTTTTCTTTACAGCAAAAAATGCAAAAAAGTAGGATAATACAGAGATTTGACCCGTGGAACTGCAAAACCAGACTTGTATTTCTCGGGCCTACACCAGACAATTTTCAACAGATATATTTGTGTCTGAACAATCAGGAGACACTACTGTTTTTTTTACAGCAAAAAATGTAAAAAAGCAGGATAATACAGAGAGATTTGACCCTTGGAACTGCAAAACCACACTTGTATTTCATGGGCCTACACCAGACTATTTTCAACAGATATATTTGTGTCTGAACAATCAGGAGCCACTACTGTTTTTCTTTACAACAAAAAATGCAAAAAAGCAGGATAATACAAAGATTTGACCTGTGGATCTGCAAAACCACACTTGTATTTCTTGGGCCTACACCAGACTAATTTCAACAGATATATTTGTGTCTGAACAATCAGGAGACACTACTGTTTTTCTTTACAGCAAAAAAGGCAAAAAAGCAGGGTAATAGAGAGATTTGACCAGTGGAACTGCAAAACCACACTTGCATTTCTTGAGACTACACCAGACTATTTTCAACAGATATATTTGTGTCTGAACAATCAGGAGACACTACTGTTTTTCCTTACAGCAAAAAATGCAAAAAAGGAGGATAATACAGAGATTTGACCCGTGGAACTGCAAAACCAGACTTGTATTTCTCGGGCCTACACCAGACTATTTTCAACAGATATATTTGTGTCTGAACAATCAGGAGACACTACTCTTTTTCTTTACAGCAAAAAATGTAAAAAAGCAGGATAATACAGATATTTGACCCGTGGAACTGGAAAACCACACTTGTATTTCTCGGTCCTACACCAGACTATTTTCAACAGATATATATGTGTCTGAACAATTAAGCGACACTACTGTTTATCTTTACAGCAAAAAATGCAAAAAAGCAGGATAATACAGAGAGATTTGACCCGTGGAACTGCAAAACCACACTTCTATTTCTCGGGCCTACACCAGACTATTTTCAACAGATATATCTGTATCTGAACAATCAGGAGCCACTATTGTTTTTCTTTACAGCAAAAAATGCAAAAAAGCAGGATAATACAAAGATTTGACCTGTGGATCTGCGAAACCACACTTGTATTTCTTGGGCCTACACCAGACTATTTTCAACAGATATATTTGTGTCTGAACAATCAGGAGACACTACTGTTTTTCTTTACAGCAAAAAAGGCAAAAAAGCAGGGTAATAGAGAGATTTGACCTGTGGAACTGCAAAACCACACTTGTATTTCTTGGGCCTACACCAGACTATTTTCAACAGATATATTTGTGTCTGAACAATCAGGAGACACTCCTTTTTTTCTTTACAGCAAAAAATGCACAAAAGCAGGATAATACAGAAATTTGACGAGTGGAACTGCAAAATCACCCTTGTACTTCTCGGGCCTACACCAGACTATTTTCAACAGATATATTTGTTTCTGAACAATCAGGAGACACTACTGTTTTTCTTTACAGTAAAAAATGCAAAAAAGCAGGGTAATACAGAGATTTGACCCGTGGAACTGCAAAACCACACTTGCATTTCTCGGGCCTACACCAGACTATTTTCAACAGATATATTTGTGCCTGAACAATAACGAGACACTACTTTTTTTCTTTACAGCAAAAAATGCAAAAAAGCAGGATAATACAGAGATTTGACCCTTGGAACTGAAAAACCACACTTGTACTTCTTGGGCCTACACCAGACTATTTTCAACAGATATATTTGTTTCTGATCAATCAGGAGGCACTACTGTGTTTCTTTACAGCAAAAAATGCAAAAAAGCAGGATAATTCAGAGATTTGACCCGTGGAACTGCAAAACCACACTTGTATTTCTTGGGCCTACACCAGACTATTTTCAACAGGTATATTTGTGTATGAACAATCAGTAGACACTACTGTTTTTTTTTACAGCAAAAAATGCAAAAAAGCAGGATAATACAGAGATTTGAGCCGTGGAACTGCAAAACCACGCTTGTACTTCTCGGGCCTACACCAGACTATTTTCAACAGATATATTTGTTTCTGAACAATCAGGAGTCACTACTGTTTTTCTTTACAGCAAAAAAAGCAAAAAAGCAGGATAATACAGAGATTTTACCCGTGGAACTGCAAAACCACGCTTGTACTTCTCGGGCCTACACCAGACTATTGTCAACAGATATATTTGTTTCTGAACAATCAGGAGACACTACTGTTTTTCTTTTCAGCAAAAAATGCAAAAAAGCAGGATGATACAGAAAGATTTGACCTGTGGAACTGCAAAACCACACTTGTATTTCTCGGGCAGACACCACACTATTTTCATCAGATATATTTGTGTCTGAACAATCAGCAGGCACTACTGTTTTTCTTTACAGCAAAAAATACAAAAAAGCAGGATAATAAAGAGAGATTTGACCCACGGAACTGCAAAACCACACTTGTATTTCTCGGGCCTACACCAGACTATTTTCAACAGATATATTTGTGTCTGAACAATCAGGAGACACTACTGATTTTCTTTACAGCAAAAAATGCAAAAAAGCAGGATAATACAAAGATTTGACCTGTGGATCTGCAAAACCACACTTGTATTTCTTGGGCCTACACCAGACTATTTTCAACAGATATATTTGTGTCTGAACAATCAGGAGACACTACTGTTTTTCTTTACAGCAAAAAAGGCAAAAAAGCAGGGTAATAGAGAGATTTGACCTGTGGAACTGCAAAACCACACTTGCATTTCTCGAGACTGCACCAGACTATTTTGAACAGATATATTTGTGTCTGAACAATCAGGAGACACTACTGTTTTACTTTACAGCAAAAAATGCAAAAAATCATGATAATACAGAGATTTAACCTGTGGAACTGCAAAACCACACTTGTATTTCTTGGGCCTACACCAGACTTTTTTCAACAGATATATTTGTGTCTGAACAATCAGGAGACACTCCTTTTTTTCTTTACAGCAAAAAATGCAAAAAAGCAGGATAATACAGAGATTTGACCCGTGGAACTGCAAAATCACCCTTGTACTTCTCGGGCCTACACCAGACTATTTTCAACAGATATATTTGTTTCTGAACAATCAGGAGACACTACTGTTTTTCTTTACAGCAAAAAATGCAAAAAAGCAGGGTAATACAGAGATTTGACCCGTGGAACTGCAAAACCACACTTGCATTTCTCGGGCCTACATCAGACTATTTTCAACAGATATATTTGTGTCTGAACAATAACGAGACACTACTTTTTTTCTTTACAGCAAAAAATGCAAAAAAGCAGGATAATACAAAGATTTGACCCTTGGAACCGAAAAACCACACTTGTACTTCTCGGGCCTACACCAGACTATTTTCAACAGATATATTTGTTTCTGATCAATCAGGAGGCACTACTGTGTTTCTTTACAGCAAAAAATGCAAAAAAGCAGGATAATTCAGAGATTTGACCCGTGGAACTGCAAAACCACACTTGTATTTCTTGGGCCTACACCAGACTATTTTCAACAGATATATTTGTGTCTGAACAATCAGGAGACACTACTATTTTTTTTGCGGCAAAAAATGCCAAAAGCAGGATAAAAGTTATTTTTTACCGTGAAACAGCAAAACCACAGTTATAATTTACAGGTGTATGCCAGACTATTTTCAACAGATATATTTGTGTCAGAACAATCAGGAAACACTACTACTGTTTTTCTTTATGGCAAAAAGTGCCAAAAGCAGGATAATACAGAAATTTGACACGTGGAACGGCAAAACCACACTTGAATTTGTCGGGCCTACACCAGACTATTTTCAACAGATATATTTGTGTCTGATCAATCAGGAGACACTACTGTTTTTCTTTACAGCAAAAAATGGAAAAAAGTAGGATAATACAGAGATTTGACCCGTGGAACTGCAAAACCACACTTGTATTTCTCGGGCCTACACCAGACTATTTTCAACAGATATATTTGTGTCTGAACAATTAAGAGACACTACTGTTTATCTTTACAGCAAAAAATGCAAAAAAGCAGGATAATACTGAGATTTGACCCGTGGAACTGCAAAACCACACTTGTATTTCTCGGGCCTACACCAGACTATTTTCAACAGATATATTTGTGTCTGAAAAATTAGGGAGACACTATTAGTTTTTTTTTTACGGCAAAAAATGCCAAAAGCAGGATAATAGATATTTTTTACCGTGGAACAGCAAAACCACAGTTATAATTTACTGGTGTATACCAGACTATTTTCAACAGATATATTTGTGTCTGAACAATCAGGAGACACTACTGTTTTTCCTTACGGCAAAAAATGCAAAAAAGCAGGATAATACAGAGATTTGACCCGTGGAACTGCAAAACCACGCTTGTACTTCTCGGGCCTACACCAGACTATTGTCAACAGATATATTTGTTTCTGAACAATCAGGAGACACTACTGTTTTTCTTTACAGCAAAAAATGCAAAAAAGCAGGATGATACAGAAAGATTTGACCTGTGGAACTGCAAAACCACACTTTTATTTCTCGGGCAGACACCACACTATTTTCATCAGATATATTTGTGTCTGAACAATCAGCAGGCACTACTGTTTTTCTTTACAGCAAAAAATACAAAAAAGCAGGATAATAAAGAGAGATTTGACCCACGGAACTGCAAAACCACACTTGTATTTCTCGGGCCTACAACAGACTATTTTCAACAGATATATTTGTGTCTGAACAATCAGGAGACACTACTGTTTTTCTTTACAGCAAAAAAGCAAAAAAGCAAAAAGCAGGATAAAAAAGATTTTTTACCTTGGAACAACAATACCACAGTTATAATTTACTGGTGTATTCCAGACTATTTTCAACAGATATATTTGTGTCAGAACAATCAGGAGACACTACTGTTTTTCTTTACAGCAAAAAATGCAAAAAAGCAGTATAATACAAAGATTTGACCCGTGGAACTGCAAAACCAATCTTGTATTTCTTGGGCCTACACCAGACTAATTTCAACAGATATATTTATGTCTTAACAATCAGGAGACACTACTGTTTTTCTTTACAGCAAAAAATGCAAAAAACTAGGGTAATAGAGAGATTTGACCTGTGGAACTGCAGAACCACACTTGCATTTCTCGAGCCTACACCAGACTATTTTCAACAGGTATATTTGTGTCTGAACAATCAGTAGACACTACTGTTTTTCTTTACAGCAAAAAATGCAAAAAATCAGGATAATACAGAGATTTAAGCCGTGGAACTGCAAAACCACACTTGTATTTCTCGGGCCTACATCAGACTATTTTCAACAGATATATTTGTGTCTGAACAATCAGGAGACACTACTGTTTTTCTTTACAGCAAAAAATGCAAAAAAGCAAAAAGCAAGATAAAAAAGATTTTTACCGTGGAACAGCAATACCACAGTTATAATTTACTGGTGTATTCCAGACTATTTTCAACAGATATATTTGTGTCAGAACAATCAGGAGACACTACTGTTTTTCTTTACGGCAAAAAATGCAAAAAAGCAGGATAATACTGAGATTTGACCCGTGGAACTGCGAAACCACACTTTTATTTCTCGGGCCTACACCTGACTATTTTCAACAGATATATTTGTGTCTGAAAAATTAGGGAGACACTATTAGTTTTTTTTTTACGGCAAAAAATGCCAAAAGCAGGATAATAGATATTTTTTACCGTGGAACAGCAAAACCACAGTTATAATTTACTGGTGTATACCAGACTATTTTCAACAGATATATTTGTGTCTGAACAATCAGGAGACACTACTGTTTTTCTTTACGGCAAAAAATGCAAAAAAGCAGGATAATACAGAGATTTGACCCGTGGAACTGCAAAACAACAGTTATAATTTACTGGTGTATACCAGACTATTTTCAACAGATATATTTGTGTCTGAACAATCAGGGGACACTACTGTTTTTCTTTATGGCAAAAAATGCAAAAAAGCAGGATTATACAGAGATTTGACCCGTGGAACTGCAAAACCAGACTTGTATTTCTCGGGCCTACACCAGACTATTTTCAACAGATATATTTGTGTCTGAACAATCAGGAGACACTACTCTTTTTCTTTACAGCAAAAAATGTAAAAAAGCAGGATAATACAGATATTTGACCTGTGGAACTGGAAAACCACACTTGTATTTCTCGGTCCTACACCAGACTATTTTCAACAGATATACAGTACAGACCAAAAGTTTGGACACACCTTCTCATTTAAAGATTTTTCTGTATTTTCATGACTTTGAAAATTGTACATTCACACTGAAGGCATCAAAACTATGAATTAACACATGTGGACTTATATACTTAACAAAAAAGTGTGAAACAACTGAAAATATGCCTTATATTCTAGGTTCTTCAAAGTAGCCACCTTTTGCTTTGATGACTGCTTTGCACACTCTTGGCATTCTCTTGATGAGCTTCAAAAGGTAGTCACCGGAAATGTTTTTCAATTCACAGGTGTGCCCTGTCAGGTTTAATAAGTGGGATTTCTTGCCTTATAAATGGGGTTGGGACCATGAGTTGTGTTGTGCAGAAGTCGGGTGGATGCACAGCTGATAGTCCTACTGAATAGACTGTTAGAATTTGTATTATGGCAAGAAAAAAGCAGCTAAGTAAAGAAAAACGAGTGGCCATCATTACTTTAAGAAATGAAGGTCAGTCAGTCCGAAAAATTGGGCAAACTTTGAAAGTGTCTCCAAGTGCAGTTGCAAAAACCATCAAGCTCTACAAAGAAACTGGCTCACATGAGGACCGCTCCAGGAAAGGAAGACCAAGAGTCACCTCTGCTTCTGAGGATAAGTTTATCCGAGTCACCAGCCTCAGAAATCGCAGGTTAACAGCAGCTCAGATTAGAGACCAGGTCAATGCCACACAGAGTTCTAGCAGCAGACACATCTCTACAACAACTGTTAAGAGGAGACTTTGTGCAGCAGGCCTTCATGGTAAAATAGCTGCTAGGAAACCACTGCTAAGGACAGGCAACAAGCAGAAGAGACTTGTTTGAGCTAAAGAACACAAGGAATGGACATTAGACCAGTGGAAATCTGTGCTTTGGTCTGATGAGTCCAAATTTGATATCTTTGGTTCCAACCACCGTGTCTTTGTGCGACGCAGAAAAGGTGAACGGATGGACTCTACATGCCTGGTTCCCACCGTGAAGCATGGAGGAGGAGGTGTGATGGTGTGGGGGTGCTTTGCTGGTGACACTGTTGGGGATTTATTCAAAATTGAAGACATACTGAACCAGCATGGCTACCTCAGCATCTTGCAGCGGCATGCTATTCCATCCGGTTTGCATTTAGTTGGACCATCATTTATTTTTCAACAGGACAATGACCCCAAACACACCTCCAGGCTGTGTAAGGGCTATTTGACCAAGAAGGAGAGTGATGGGGTGCTACGCCAGATGACCTGGCCTCTACAGTCACCACACCTGAACCCAATCGAGATGGTTTGGGGTGAGCTGGACCGCAGAGTGAAGGCAAAAGGGCCAACAAGTGCTAAGCATCTCTGGGAACTCTTTCAAGATTGTTGGAAGACCATTTCCAGTGACTACCTCTTGAAGCTCATCAAGAGAATGCCAAGAGTGTGCAAAGCAGTCATCAAAGAAAAAGGTGGCTACTTTGGAGAACCTAGGATATAAGACATATTTTCAGTTGTTTCACACTTTTTTGTTAAGTATATAATTCCACATGTGTTAATTCATAGTTTTGATGCCTTCAGTGTGAATGTACAATTTTCATAGTCATGAAAATACAGAAAAATCTTTAAATGAGAAGGTGTGTCCAAACTTTTGGTCTGTACTGTATATGTGTCTGAACAATTAAGCGACACTACTGTTTATCTTTACAGCAAAAAATGCAAAAAAGCAGGATAATACAGAGAGATTTGACCCGTGGAACTGCAAAACCACACTTGTATTTCTCGGGCCTACACCAGACTATTTTCAACAGATATATCTGTGTCTGAACAATCAGGAGACACTACTGTTTTTCTTTACAGCAAAAAATGAAAAAAAGCAGGATAATACAGAGAGATTTGACCCTTGGAACTGCAAAACCACACTTGTATTTCTTGGGCCTACACCAGACTATTTTCAACAGATATATTTGTGTCTGAACAATCAGGAGACACTACTGTTTTTCTTTACAGCAAAAAAGGCAAAAAAGCAGGGTAATAGAGAGATTTGACCTGTGGAACTGCAAAACCACACTTGCATTTCTCGAGACTACACCAGACTATTTTCAACAGATATATTTGTGTCTGAACAATCAGGAGACAATACTGTTTTACTTTACAGCAAAAAATGCAAAAAATCAGGATAATACAGAGATTTAACCTGTGGAACTGCAAAACCACACTTGTATTTCTTGGGCCTACACCAGACTATTTTCAACAGATATATTTGTGTCTGAACAATCAGGAGACAATACTGTTTTTCTTTACAGCAAAAAATGCAAAAAAGCAAAAAGCAAGATAAAAAAGATTTTTACCGTGGAACAGCAATACCACAGTTATAATTTACTGGTGTATTCCAGACTATTTTCAACAGATATATTTGTGTCAGAACAATCAGGAGACACTACTGTTTTTCTTTACGGCAAAAAATGCAAAAATGCAGGATAATACTGAGATTTGACCCGTGGAACTGCGAAACCACACTTTTATTTCTCGGGCCTACACCAGACTATTTTCAACAGATATATTTGTGTCTGAAAAATTAGGGAGACACTATTAGTTTTTTTTTTACGGCAAAAAATGCCAAAAGCAGGATAATAGATATTTTTTACCGTGGAACAGCAAAACCACAGTTATAATTTACTGGTGTATACCAGACTATTTTCAACAGATATATTTGTGTCTGAACAATCAGGAGACACTACTGTTTTTCTTTACGGCAAAAAATGCAAAAAAGCAGGATAATACAGAGATTTGACCCGTGGAACTGCAAAACCACGCTTGTACTTCTCGGGCCTACACCAGACTATTGTCAACAGATATATTTGTTTCTGAACAATCAGGAGACACTACTGTTTTTCTTTACAGCAAAAAATGCAAAAAAGCAGGATGATACAGAAAGATTTGACCTGTGGAACTGCAAAACCACACTTTTATTTCTCGGGCAGACACCACACTATTTTCATCAGATATATTTGTGTCTGAACAATCAGCAGGCACTACTGTTTTTCTTTACAGCAAAAAATACAAAAAAGCAGGATAATAAAGAGAGATTTGACCCACGGAACTGCAAAACCACACTTGTATTTCTCGGGCCTACAACAGACTATTTTCAACAGATATATTTGTGTCTGAACAATCAGGAGACACTACTGTTTTTCTTTACAGCAAAAAATGCAAAAAACTAGGGTAATAGAGAGATTTGACCTGTGGAACTGCAGAACCACACTTGCATTTCTCGAGCCTACACCAGACTATTTTCAACAGGTATATTTGTGTCTGAACAATCAGTAGACACTACTGTTTTTCTTTACAGCATAAAATGCAAAAAATCAGGATAATACAGAGATTTAAGCCGTGGAACTGCAAAACCACACTTGTACTTCTCGGGCCTACACCAGACTATTGTCAACAGATATATTTGTTTCTGAACAATCAGGAGACACTACTGTTTTTCTTTACAGCAAAAAATGCAAAAAAGCAGGATGATACAGAAAGATTTGACCTGTGGAACTGCAAAACCACACTTGTATTTCTCGGGCCTACACCACACTATTTTCATCAGAAATATTTGTGTCTGAACAATCAGCAGGCACTACTGTTTTTCTTTACAGCAAAAAATACAAAAAAGCAGGATAATAAAGAGAGATTTGACCCATGGAACTGCAAAACCACACTTGTATTTCTCGGGCCTACATCAGACTATTTTCAACAGATATATTTGTGTCTGAACAATCAGGAGACACTACTGTTTTTCTTTACAGCAAAAAATGCAAAAAAGCAAAAAGCAAGATAAAAAAGATTTTTACCGTGGAACAGCAATACCACAGTTATAATTTACTGGTGTATTCCAGACTATTTTCAACAGATATATTTGTGTCAGAACAATCAGGAGACACTACTGTTTTTCTTTACGGCAAAAAATGCAAAAAAGCAGGATAATACTGAGATTTGACCCGTGGAACTGCGAAACCACACTTTTATTTCTCGGGCCTACACCTGACTATTTTCAACAGATATATTTGTGTCTGAAAAATTAGGGAGACACTATTAGTTTTTTTTTTACGGCAAAAAATGCCAAAAGCAGGATAATAGATATTTTTTACCGTGGAACAGCAAAACCACAGTTATAATTTACTGGTGTATACCAGACTATTTTCAACAGATATATTTGTGTCTGAACAATCAGGAGACACTACTGTTTTTCTTTACGGCAAAAAATGCAAAAAAGCAGGATAATACAGAGATTTGACCCGTGGAACTGCAAAACAACAGTTATAATTTACTGGTGTATACCAGACTATTTTCAACAGATATATTTGTGTCTGAACAATCAGGGGACACTACTGTTTTTCTTTATGGCAAAAAATGCAAAAAAGCAGGATTATACAGAGATTTGACCCGTGGAACTGCAAAACCAGACTTGTATTTCTCGGGCCTACACCAGACTATTTTCAACAGATATATTTGTGTCTGAACAATCAGGAGACACTACTCTTTTTCTTTACAGCAAAAAATGTAAAAAAGCAGGATAATACAGATATTTGACCTGTGGAACTGGAAAACCACACTTGTATTTCTCGGTCCTACACCAGACTATTTTCAACAGATATATATGTGTCTGAACAATTAAGCGACACTACTGTTTATCTTTACAGCAAAAAATGCAAAAAAGCAGGATAATACAGAGAGATTTGACCCGTGGAACTGCAAAACCACACTTGTATTTCTCGGGCCTACACCAGACTATTTTCAACAGATATATCTGTGTCTGAACAATCAGGAGACACTACTGTTTTTCTTTACAGCAAAAAATGAAAAAAAGCAGGATAATACAGAGAGATTTGACCCTTGGAACTGCAAAACCACACTTGTATTTCTTGGGCCTACACCAGACTATTTTCAACAGATATATTTGTGTCTGAACAATCAGGAGACACTACTGTTTTTCTTTACAGCAAAAAAGGCAAAAAAGCAGGGTAATAGAGAGATTTGACCTGTGGAACTGCAAAACCACACTTGCATTTCTCGAGACTACACCAGACTATTTTCAACAGATATATTTGTGTCTGAACAATCAGGAGACAATACTGTTTTACTTTACAGCAAAAAATGCAAAAAATCAGGATAATACAGAGATTTAACCTGTGGAACTGCAAAACCACACTTGTATTTCTTGGGCCTACACCAGACTATTTTCAACAGATATATTTGTGTCTGAACAATCAGGAGACAATACTGTTTTTCTTTACAGCAAAAAATGCAAAAAAGCAAAAAGCAAGATAAAAAAGATTTTTACCGTGGAACAGCAATACCACAGTTATAATTTACTGGTGTATTCCAGACTATTTTCAACAGATATATTTGTGTCAGAACAATCAGGAGACACTACTGTTTTTCTTTACGGCAAAAAATGCAAAAATGCAGGATAATACTGAGATTTGACCCGTGGAACTGCGAAACCACACTTTTATTTCTCGGGCCTACACCAGACTATTTTCAACAGATATATTTGTGTCTGAAAAATTAGGGAGACACTATTAGTTTTTTTTTTACGGCAAAAAATGCCAAAAGCAGGATAATAGATATTTTTTACCGTGGAACAGCAAAACCACAGTTATAATTTACTGGTGTATACCAGACTATTTTCAACAGATATATTTGTGTCTGAACAATCAGGAGACACTACTGTTTTTCTTTACGGCAAAAAATGCAAAAAAGCAGGATAATACAGAGATTTGACCCGTGGAACTGCAAAACCACGCTTGTACTTCTCGGGCCTACACCAGACTATTGTCAACAGATATATTTGTTTCTGAACAATCAGGAGACACTACTGTTTTTCTTTACAGCAAAAAATGCAAAAAAGCAGGATGATACAGAAAGATTTGACCTGTGGAACTGCAAAACCACACTTTTATTTCTCGGGCAGACACCACACTATTTTCATCAGATATATTTGTGTCTGAACAATCAGCAGGCACTACTGTTTTTCTTTACAGCAAAAAATACAAAAAAGCAGGATAATAAAGAGAGATTTGACCCACGGAACTGCAAAACCACACTTGTATTTCTCGGGCCTACAACAGACTATTTTCAACAGATATATTTGTGTCTGAACAATCAGGAGACACTACTGTTTTTCTTTACAGCAAAAAATGCAAAAAACTAGGGTAATAGAGAGATTTGACCTGTGGAACTGCAGAACCACACTTGCATTTCTCGAGCCTACACCAGACTATTTTCAACAGGTATATTTGTGTCTGAACAATCAGTAGACACTACTGTTTTTCTTTACAGCATAAAATGCAAAAAATCAGGATAATACAGAGATTTAAGCCGTGGAACTGCAAAACCACACTTGTACTTCTCGGGCCTACACCAGACTATTGTCAACAGATATATTTGTTTCTGAACAATCAGGAGACACTACTGTTTTTCTTTACAGCAAAAAATGCAAAAAAGCAGGATGATACAGAAAGATTTGACCTGTGGAACTGCAAAACCACACTTGTATTTCTCGGGCCTACACCACACTATTTTCATCAGAAATATTTGTGTCTGAACAATCAGCAGGCACTACTGTTTTTCTTTACAGCAAAAAATACAAAAAAGCAGGATAATAAAGAGAGATTTGACCCATGGAACTGCAAAACCACACTTGTATTTCTCGGGCCTACATCAGACTATTTTCAACAGATATATTTGTGTCTGAACAATCAGGAGACACTACTGTTTTTCTTTACAGCAAAAAATGCAAAAAAGCAAAAAGCAAGATAAAAAAGATTTTTACCGTGGAACAGCAATACCACAGTTATAATTTACTGGTGTATTCCAGACTATTTTCAACAGATATATTTGTGTCAGAACAATCAGGAGACACTACTGTTTTTCTTTACGGCAAAAAATGCAAAAAAGCAGGATAATACTGAGATTTGACCCGTGGAACTGCGAAACCACACTTTTATTTCTCGGGCCTACACCTGACTATTTTCAACAGATATATTTGTGTCTGAAAAATTAGGGAGACACTATTAGTTTTTTTTTTACGGCAAAAAATGCCAAAAGCAGGATAATAGATATTTTTTACCGTGGAACAGCAAAACCACAGTTATAATTTACTGGTGTATACCAGACTATTTTCAACAGATATATTTGTGTCTGAACAATCAGGAGACACTACTGTTTTTCTTTACGGCAAAAAATGCAAAAAAGCAGGATAATACAGAGATTTGACCCGTGGAACTGCAAAACAACAGTTATAATTTACTGGTGTATACCAGACTATTTTCAACAGATATATTTGTGTCTGAACAATCAGGGGACACTACTGTTTTTCTTTATGGCAAAAAATGCAAAAAAGCAGGATTATACAGAGATTTGACCCGTGGAACTGCAAAACCAGACTTGTATTTCTCGGGCCTACACCAGACTATTTTCAACAGATATATTTGTGTCTGAACAATCAGGAGACACTACTCTTTTTCTTTACAGCAAAAAATGTAAAAAAGCAGGATAATACAGATATTTGACCTGTGGAACTGGAAAACCACACTTGTATTTCTCGGTCCTACACCAGACTATTTTCAACAGATATATATGTGTCTGAACAATTAAGCGACACTACTGTTTATCTTTACAGCAAAAAATGCAAAAAAGCAGGATAATACAGAGAGATTTGACCCGTGGAACTGCAAAACCACACTTGTATTTCTCGGGCCTACACCAGACTATTTTCAACAGATATATCTGTGTCTGAACAATCAGGAGACACTACTGTTTTTCTTTACAGCAAAAAATGAAAAAAAGCAGGATAATACAGAGAGATTTGACCCTTGGAACTGCAAAACCACACTTGTATTTCTTGGGCCTACACCAGACTATTTTCAACAGATATATTTGTGTCTGAACAATCAGGAGACACTACTGTTTTTCTTTACAGCAAAAAAGGCAAAAAAGCAGGGTAATAGAGAGATTTGACCTGTGGAACTGCAAAACCACACTTGCATTTCTCGAGACTACACCAGACTATTTTCAACAGATATATTTGTGTCTGAACAATCAGGAGACACTACTGTTTTACTTTACAGCAAAAAATGCAAAAAATCAGGATAATACAGAGATTTAACCTGTGGAACTGCAAAACCACACTTGTATTTCTTGGGCCTACACCAGACTATTTTCAACAGATATATTTGTGTCTGAACAATCAGGAGACACTCCTTTTTTTCTTTACAGCAAAAAATGCAAAAAAGCAGGATAATACAGAGATTTGACCCGTGGAACTGCAAAATCACCCTTGTACTTCTCGGGCCTACACCAGACTATTTTCAACAGATATATTTGTTTCTGAACAATCAGGAGACACTACTGTTTTTCTTTACAGCAAAAAATGCACAAAAGCAGGGTAATACAGAGATTTGACCCGTGGAACTGCAAAACCACACTTGCATTTCTCGGGCCTACACCAGACTATTTTCAACAGATATATTTGTGTCTGAACAATAACGAGACACTGCTTTTTTTCATTAAAGCAAAAAATGCAAAAAAGCAGGATAATACAGAGATTTGACCCGTGGAACTGCAAAATCACCCTTGTACTTCTCGGGCCTACACCAGACTATTTTCAACAGATATATTTGTTTCTGATCAATCAGGAGGCACTACTGTGTTTCTTTACAGCAAAAAATGCAAAAAAGCAGGATAATTCAGAGATTTGACCCGTGGAACTGCAAAACCACACTTGTATTTCTTGGGCCTACACCAGACTATTTTCAACAGATATATTTGTGTCTGAACAATCAGGAGACACTACTATTTTTTTTTACGGCAAAAAATGCCAAAAGCAGGATAAAAGTTATTTTTTACCGTGAAACAGCAAAACCACAGTTATAATTTACAGGTGTATGCCAGACTATTTTCAACAGATATATTTGTGTCAGAACAATCAGGAAACACTACTACTGTTTTTCTTTATGGCAAAAAGTGCCAAAAGCAGGATAATACAGAAATTTGACACGTGGAACGGCAAAACCACACTTGAATTTGTCGGGCCTACACCAGACTATTTTCAACAGATATATTTGTGTCTGATCAATCAGGAGACACTACTGTTTTTCTTTACAGCAAAAAATGCAAAAAAGTAGGATAATACAGAGATTTGACCCGTGGAACTGCAAAACCACACTTGTATTTCTCGGGCCTACACCAGACTATTTTCAACAGATATATTTGTGTCTGAACAATCAGGATACACTACTGTTTTTCTTTACAGCAAAAAATGAAAAAAAGCTGGATAATACAGAGAGATTTGACCCGTGCAACTGCAAAACCACACTGGTATTTCATGGGCCTACACCAGACTATTTTTAACAGATATATTTGTGTCTGAACAATCAGGATACACTACTGTTTTTCTTTTCAGCAAAAAATGCAAAAAAGCAGGGTAATAGAGAGATTTGACCTGTGGAACTGCAAAACCACACTTGCATTTCTCGAGCCTACACCAGACTGTTTTCAACAGGTATATTTGTGTCTGAACAATCAGTAGACACTACTGTTTTTCTTTACAGCAAAAAATGCAAAAAAGCAGGATAATACAGAGATTTCAGCCGTGGAACTGCAAAACCACGCTTGTACTTCTCGGGCCTACACCAGACTATTTTCAACAGATATATTTGTTTCTGAACAATCAGGAGACACTACTGTTTTTCTTTACAGCAAAAAAAGCAAAAAAGCAGGATAATACAGAGATTTTACCCGTGGAACTGCAAAACCACGCTTGTCCTTCCCGGGCCTACACCAGACTATTGTCAACAGATATATTTGTTTCTGAACAATCAGGAGACACTACTGTTTTTCTTTACAGCAAAAAATGCAAAAAATCAGGATGATACAGAAAGATTTGACCTGTGGAACTGCAAAACCACACTTGTATTTCTCGGGTACACACCACACTATTTTCATCAGATATATTTGTGTCTGAACAATCAGCAGGCAGTACTGTTTTTCTTTACAGCAAAAAATACAAAAAAGCAGGATAATAAAGAGAGATTTGACCCATGGAACAGCAAAACCACACTTGTATTTCTCGGGCCTACACCAGACAATTTTCAACAGATATATTTGTGTCTGATCAATCAGGAGACACTACTGTTTTTCTTTACAGCAAAAAATGCAAAAAAGTAGGATAATACAGAGATTTGACCCGTGGAACTGCAAAACCACACTTGTATTTCTCGGGCCTACACCAGACTATTTTCAACAGATATATTTGTGTCTGAACAATCAGGATACACTACTGTTTTTCTTTACAGCAAAAAATGAAAAAAAGCTGGATAATACAGAGAGATTTGACCCGTGCAACTGCAAAACCACACTGGTATTTCATGGGCCTACACCAGACTATTTTTAACAGATATATTTGTGTCTGAACAATCAGGATACACTACTGTTTTTCTTTTCAGCAAAAAATGCAAAAAAGCAGGGTAATAGAGAGATTTGACCTGTGGAACTGCAAAACCACACTTGCATTTCTCGAGCCTACACCAGACTGTTTTCAACAGGTATATTTGTGTCTGAACAATCAGTAGACACTACTGTTTTTCTTTACAGCAAAAAATGCAAAAAAGCAGGATAATACAGAGATTTCAGCCGTGGAACTGCAAAACCACGCTTGTACTTCTCGGGCCTACACCAGACTATTTTCAACAGATATATTTGTTTCTGAACAATCAGGAGACACTACTGTTTTTCTTTACAGCAAAAAAAGCAAAAAAGCAGGATAATACAGAGATTTTACCCGTGGAACTGCAAAACCACGCTTGTCCTTCCCGGGCCTACACCAGACTATTGTCAACAGATATATTTGTTTCTGAACAATCAGGAGACACTACTGTTTTTCTTTACAGCAAAAAATGCAAAAAAGCAGGATGATACAGAAAGATTTGACCTGTGGAACTGCAAAACCACACTTGTATTTCTCGGGTAGACACCACACTATTTTCATCAGATATATTTGTGTCTGAACAATCAGCAGGCAGTACTGTTTTTCTTTACAGCAAAAAATACAAAAAAGCAGGATAATAAAGAGAGATTTGACCCATGGAACAGCAAAACCACACTTGTATTTCTCGGGCCTACACCAGACTATTTTCAACAGATATATTTGTGTCTGAACAATCAGGAGACACTACTGTTTTTCTTTACAGCAAAAAATGCAAAAAAGCAAAAAGCAGGATAAAAAAGATTTTTTACCGTGGAACAGCAATACCACAGTTATAATTTACTGGTGTATTCCAGACTATTTTCAACAGATATATTTGTGCCAGAACAATCAGGAGACACTACTGTTTTTCTTTACAGCAAAAAATGCAAAAAAGTAGGATAATACAGAGATTTGACCCGTGGAACTGCAAAACCACACTTGTATTTCTCGGGCCTACACCAGACTATTTTCAACAGATATATTTGTGTCTGAACAATCAGGATACACTACTGTTTTTCTTTACAGCAAAAAATGAAAAAAAGCTGGATAATACAGAGAGATTTGACCCGTGCAACTGCAAAACCACACTGGTATTTCATGGGCCTACACCAGACTATTTTTAACAGATATATTTGTGTCTGAACAATCAGGATACACTACTGTTTTTCTTTTCAGCAAAAAATGCAAAAAAGCAGGGTAATAGAGAGATTTGACCTGTGGAACTGCAAAACCACACTTGCATTTCTCGAGCCTACACCAGACTGTTTTCAACAGGTATATTTGTGTCTGAACAATCAGTAGACACTACTGTTTTTCTTTACAGCAAAAAATGCAAAAAAGCAGGATAATACAGAGATTTCAGCCGTGGAACTGCAAAACCACGCTTGTACTTCTCGGGCCTACACCAGACTATTTTCAACAGATATATTTGTTTCTGAACAATCAGGAGACACTACTGTTTTTCTTTACAGCAAAAAAAGCAAAAAAGCAGGATAATACAGAGATTTTACCCGTGGAACTGCAAAACCACGCTTGTCCTTCCCGGGCCTACACCAGACTATTGTCAACAGATATATTTGTTTCTGAACAATCAGGAGACACTACTGTTTTTCTTTACAGCAAAAAATGCAAAAAAGCAGGATGATACAGAAAGATTTGACCTGTGGAACTGCAAAACCACACTTGTATTTCTCGGGTAGACACCACACTATTTTCATCAGATATATTTGTGTCTGAACAATCAGCAGGCAGTACTGTTTTTCTTTACAGCAAAAAATACAAAAAAGCAGGATAATAAAGAGAGATTTGACCCATGGAACAGCAAAACCACACTTGTATTTCTCGGGCCTACACCAGACTATTTTCAACAGATATATTTGTGTCTGAACAATCAGGAGACACTACTGTTTTTCTTTACAGCAAAAAATGCAAAAAAGCAAAAAGCAGGATAAAAAAGATTTTTTACCGTGGAACAGCAATACCACAGTTATAATTTACTGGTGTATTCCAGACTATTTTCAACAGATATATTTGTGCCAGAACAATCAGGAGACACTACTGTTTTTCTTTACAGCAAAAAATGCAAAAAAGCAGTATAATACAAAGATTTGACCTGTGGAACTGCAAAACCAAAATTGTATTTCTTGGGCCTACACCAGACTAATTTCAACAGATATATTTATGTCTGAACAATCAGGAGACACTACTGTTTTTCTTTACAGCAAAAAATGCAAAAAACTAGGGTAATAGAGAGATTTGACCTGTGGAACTGCAAAACCACACTTGCATTTCTCGAGCCTACACCAGACTATTTTCAACAGGTATATTTGTGTCTGAACAATCAGTAGACACTACTGTTTTTCTTTACAGCAAAAAATGCAAAAAAGCAGGATAATACAGAGATTTGAGCCGTGGAACTGCAAAACCACGCTTGTACTTCTCGGGCCTACACCAGACTATTTTCAACAGATATATTTGTTTCTGAACAATCAGGAGACACTACTGTTTTTCTTTACAGCAAAAAAAGCAAAAAAGCAGGATAATACAGAGATTTTACCCGTGGAACTGCAAAACCACGCTTGTACTTCTCGGGCCTACACCAGACTATTGTCAACAGATATATTTGTTTCTGAACAATCAGGAGACACTACTGTTTTTCTTTACAGCAAAAAATGCAAAAAAGCAGGATGATACAGAAAGATTTGACCTGTGGAACTGCAAAACCACACTTGTATTTCTCGGGCCTACACCACACTATTTTCATCAGATATATTTGTGTCTGAACAATCAGCAGGCACTACTGTTTTTCTTTACAGCAAAAAATACAAAAAAGCAGGATAATAAAGAGAGATTTGACCCATGGAACTGCAAAACCACACTTGTATTTCTCGGGCCTACACCAGACTATTTTCAACAGATATATTTGTGTCTGAACAATCAGGAGACACTACTGTTTTTCTTTACAGCAAAAAATGCAAAAAAGCAAAAAGCAAGATAAAAAAGATTTTTTACCGTGGAACAGCAATACCACAGTTATAATTTACTGGTGTATTCCAGACTATTTTCAACAGATATATTTGTGTCAGAACAATCAGGAGACACTACTGTTTTTCTTTACGGCAAAAAATGCAAAAAACCAGGATAATACTGAGATTTGACCCGTGGAACTGCGAAACCACACTTTTATTTCTCGGGCCTACACCAGACTATTTTCAACAGATATATTTGTGTCTGAAAAATTAGGGAGACACTATTAGTTTTTTTTTTACGGCAAAAAATGCCAAAAGCAGGATAATAGATATTTTTTACCGTGGAACAGCAAAACCACAGTTATAATTTACTGGTGTATACCAGACTATTTTCAACAGATATATTTGTGTCTGAACAATCAGGAGACACTACTGTTTTTCTTTATGGCAAAAAATGCAAAAAAGCAGGATAATACAGAGATTTGACCCGTGGATCTGCAAAACCACACTTGTATTTCTCGGGCCTACACTACACTATTTTCAACAGATATATTTGTGTCTGAACAATCAGGAGACACTACTGTTTTTCTTTACAGCAAAAAATGCAAAAAAGCAGGATAATACAGAGATTTGACCCATGGAACTGCAAAACCACTCTTGTATTTCTTTTGCCTACACCAGACTATTTTCAACAGATATATTTGTGTCTGAAAAATCAGGGAGACACTCTTAGCTTTTTTTTACGACAAAAAATGCCAAAAGCAGGATAATAGAGATTTTTTACAGTGGAACTGCAAAACCACAGTTATAATTTACTGGTGTATACCAGACTATTTTCAACAGATATATTTGTGTCTGAACAATCAGGAGACACTACTATTGTTTTTCTTTATGGCAAAAAATGCCAAAAGCAGGATAAAAGAGATTTTTTTTCCGTGGATCTGCAAAACCACAGTTATAATTTACTGGTGTTTACCAGACTTTTTTAAATATACATATTTGCCTCTGAACAGTGAGCGACACACTCAAACTGCTTTTTTTAGATACTAATGGCCCAAAACTGGATAACACAAAGGTTTGAACCGTGGAACTGCAAAACCACACTTCTATTTCTCTAGCCTACACCAGACTATTTTCAACAGATATATTTGTGTCTGAAAAATCAGAGACACACTTTTTTTTGGGAGGGGGGCACCAAAAGGTTAATAAGATGGGTATTTGTACAGTGTGAAGGAGGAAAAAAAAAGAGGATTTAGATGAAAAAAAAAGGATTTTTCCTGGCCGACGAGACCTGGAGCTAAGTCTAGCTATTTCAGCAACAGGAGCACACAGGACTGTAATGCAGCGTTTGCTGGTATAACCACTGCGTCTCCTATACAGCCTGCCTGCCTGCCTGCCTGATATCTGGGATGGATATTAGTCCTGAGAAGGACTGTTTGTTTGATCTGGCAACCTTTACAGACCCTACACTAACTATTTTGCAGGATATTTCTCTCCCTAAATCAGCAGCGCTGTCCCTACACTGTCTGATCCGGAGCGACTGTGTCCAAGATGTCGGCGCCCGGTTTTAAATACTCGAGGTGACACTGTGCGGCCAGCCAATCACTGTAATGCCCACTAACAATATGGTTGTGGCATTACAGTGACTGGCTGGCAATCCCTGTATGTTCATTGGCTCTGTAAAGAGCGCCAAACATGCAGGGAGGAGATCTGAGCTCCCGCCCGAGTAACCCGGAAATGCTCGGTGCTCGCCGAACATCTCGAGTAGCGTGATACTCGGGCTAGTGCCGAGCTGTGTCGAGCATGCTCGCTCAACACTAATTTTAACATTTTACTACCTTCTCTGGCCATGTGATGTGTGAAACATGATCAGACACATCCAGAATGAACACTCATTTCTAGCTGATACTTAGAGATGATCGGTGTTCGACTAGAACTGTTCACCAATCTCAAATTCAAGCTGTTTTGGGCGGTGTTTGAGTCGTTCGACGAACGCAAACGATTTGCAAAAAATTTGGCTGTTCGAGGTTAGGTTCGATAACTGTTCGTGCACCAAAAGCGTAACTGGATTTTTTCACATCATGCAGGGAATATCTGACACTCACTGTAATGTCACAGCCATGGTGGTTGTGGCATTACAGTGATTGCCCAAATCGATGGGAACAGTGCTCACAGTGAAACATGAAAAGCCGGCAATTCATCAGCGGCACACACCGGTACCCCACAATTTTGAACAGAAAGAATAGAGCATCACACATAGATTAGATAGATAGAAACATGTCAGTCACATATATAAGAAGTACAATGACAGTGTTGGCTACTGTACTTGTTATTTAGTGTTAAAGGATTTATTAACAAAAAATAATAGTGTTTTCATGCACCGGTCTCTTTAAAAAAGCCGGCCGGCAATTCAGCATCGTACCTGACAATTTAGAACAGAAAGAATAGAGCATCACACATAGAATAGATAGATAGAAACATGTCAGTAACATATATAATAAGTAAGGTGATAGTGCTGATTACTGTACTTGTCATTTAGTGTTAAAATAAAGGATTTATTAAAAAAAAATGGCGTGGGGTTCCCCGTAATTTTAGTCACTAGCGGAGGTTAAGCAGATAGCTGGGGCAGATGTTTGAAGCCTGGGAAGGGGGTAATACCGACGGAGCTTCCCAGTCTACTAATATCAGCCCCCAGCAGAATACCTAGCCTTTACTAGCTATTAAAATGGGGGACCCCCCAAAAAAATGACGTGGGGTCCCCCCTATTTTAATAGCTAGCAAAGGCTAGGCAGACAGCTGGGGGCTGATATTAATAGCCCAGGAAGGGTGCCAAGAAAATTGGCCCCCTCCCAGGCTAGAAACACCAGCCATCAGCCGCCCCAGAAATGGCGCATCCATAGGATACTGCGATCCCGCCTGTCATGTCAATGTAGCAGAGCTGAAGCTGTCATGGGAACCATAAAAAGGTAAGGATGTGGTTGGTTTATTATTTTACTTTTATTGCAGAAGACATTGGCTTCAGCTGGAATGGGCGTGACGGTAAGTATGGTTTAATTTAGAACATTAAAGGAATGTGTGTTTATTTCAATTAAAGGACTTTATTCTGGGTGTTGTGTTTTTTTAAAATACTTTACTAGAAATTCATGGCGGTCATGTCTAATATTGGCGTGACTCCATGAATTTCGGGCTTAGGGCCAGCTGATAATACCAAGCTGGCCCTAACCCCTTTATTACCCAGTGAGCCACCGCACCAGGGCACTGCATGAGTTGGGTACAACGCCAGAAGATGGCGCTTCTGTGAACGAGCCATTTTCTGGGATGGCTGCGGACTGCAATTTGCAGCGGGGGGGGGGGGCAGAAAGCTTGGGCATCCCTGCGCTGCGGATTCCAGCCCCCAGCTGCCTAGTTGTACCTGGCTGGACACAAATATAGGGCGAAGCCCCACGTAATTTTTTTTTTAAATTATTTCATGAAATTCATGAAATTATAAAAAAAAAAGGGCTTCCCTATATTGTTGTGTCTGGCCAGGTACAAATAGGCAGCTGGTGGTTGGGGGCAGCCTGTTCCTGGATGCTGTACCTGGCTGGCATACAAAAATATGGTGAAGCCCACGTCAAAATTTTGGGGAAAAATGAATTAAAAAGTAATAAAAAAAAAAAATAATTTACGGACTGCATCTTTATTAACCCCTCAAGTGGAGGGGTTAATAAATATGCAGTCCCTAAATTATTATTATTTTTTTTTTTTTTAAAAATTGAATGAATTTTTCACCAAAAATTCGACGTAGCCTTCGCCATATTTTTGTGTTAGATGATGGGTGATTGTCCCTAATTGAATGAATAGAAATGTGTTTACCTGGTGTGAAAAGAGTAGAATTTTCAAAGATGACTGGGGTGGGAGGAAGAATGACGCGAGCCTGGGGACCAAAAAGGATATATACTGTATAGTTGAGGGATAATAGATGAAGAAAATATATCAGAATACAACAGTGAATGCTGTGATAACCTGGAAGAAGGGGCTCTATTCTGAATGGTATTGATAACCATAGGGTAATAATAGGGTGATCGTAATGGCAAGTCCTAGTTTAGTTCGAAGTTACTCTAAGAGGAGAGATAAGGCTACAGTTATAGAACCATCAGAGGAGGAGGGGGGGGGGGAGGACGGTAATAGTTAAAAAGAATCTACCTGTGTTTTTGTACACTGTTATTTTCACAGCATGGAAAATAATGTGTTACTGATAACACTAAGAGAACGTAGAGGCTTGACCTGAATGGGTTTTAGATGAACCCAGTGCCTTTTGTAGAAATGCTTGATCCTCTGTCTTTGTGTGAGACGATAAGTCGGTGTCCCCAAAGGGAGTTAGGGATCAAATAGTCGGTGAGTAGATAACACAGAATGAAAATGATAAGTCTTTTCCCAGCGATATTGGCTGCATGAGGTAAGCTTGCCAGAATATAGTATAGTCTATGAGGCTCAGCTGGAGTAAGGCAGGGAGTGGTTTTCAGTTGACTTACATGTCCGGCGTGCGCGTCTTTATTAGTGTTGAGCCACCCCCGTAGTGTTCGAGTTCGGTTCGGTTCTTCGAACACCCGTGTGTTCGCCGAACTGTTTGTCGAATTGTTCATCGAACACCTTCGAACACCGTTAAAACCAATGGCAGGCAAACAAAAACACATAGAAACACATAGAAAACACCTTCAAAGGTGACCAAAAGCTGACAAACTGCTCAGAAGACACAACTAACACATGGAAAAGTGACAAGTACATATAGTCATGCGAAAAGAAAAGAGGTGGAGGAGTAAAAGGAGGGGGAGACACAGATATAGGCATGTCATGCCCTTCTAAAATCCAAAAAGTGAGAAGCCAACACGGCCAGTCCGCTCCTGCCCGTGCCACCTCCGTGTCGCCGGGTTTGTGCCAGAGCCGCGGTGAACCCTGACTGCCAGCCCCCCTCTGCCAATACTGGTGCCTGTCCGCTGGTGGGTCAAGCGAGCCCCCCTGTGGTGGAGGCAGCTCTAAGCTTTTTAATTTAAATTGTCTCTCTAATTTGAATGAATACACTTTAAATCCATTTACAAGGATCTATTGGAGGGCAAGTCTCATGCCAGCAGCCGCGTAATTCCAGCTCCAGTAGCGTCCACTAAAGCTGCTGCAGTTAAAAAGCTTTTATAAGGATCGAGCTCGGCTGTCCACCGCAAGGCATCCTACTGCCAGTCCCAGCCCCTATGCCTTGGGGTGCCTCTTGATGCTCTTCACTGAGCATCCCGTGGTCCCGAAGCATTTCCTTTGAAAAAATTAAGTGTCCAAACTACAGGTGGTGTAGCTTGCTTAACAGCTGGGATAATCCGCTGACTAGCAGACACTGCTACTAGGCACAAAGTATTTCCTGGGCTAGATGCAGTTAAAAATTTGTAATTAGATTACTGGATTACTTATTAGATGCTGAGAAAGCATTCCATAGAGTCTCCTGGCACGCCATATATGATTCTCTTAAAAAACTTGGGGTAGGGGTCTAGGGGACCCTTTTATAGCCCAAATCACGGCCCTGTATCGCAATACGTCACCTAGGCTGAAGATAAATGGAACTGTAGCACCCTGAGGGCTCGGTTGCTACAGAGGTATTGCACCTCACCCAGAGGTGTGATATCTCACTCTCAGGTAAGGATGGAGTGTGGATCAGGACCCGACACCTGCATGCATTACACCACATTGCCGTGGGGCAGGGCGACCAATATGCCCCTGAGATGGGCACGACAGTCCCTGTCCCTGGCTGGAGTTGGGGGAGGGAACACTGAGGAAGGGGAACCCTGTAGTGTAGGAGCAGGGAGGAAGCAGTTCCTGGGTGCATTGAGAAGGGAGTATAAAAGGTGGGCACCATCTTAGTTCAGTGCAGAGAAGTCTGAGCAGAAGTGACAGGGAGCAGGGGCTCTGCATGAGCTCTGCTCCGGAGGCGGGCCTAGTAACAGAGGCCCAGGCCTGGAAGAGGGAGAAGGAAGGAAGAGGAGCGGAGAAGGCTCCAGGAGCGAGGAATGAAGGGATCCCAGGGGTGCGGACGGGCGAGTCGCCACCGCACGCCCGAATCCACCTGCGTGGAGGGGTCAGGCCAAAGGGGGAGACCGGTCCCCGAAACTAGTGGAGGCAGGAAACGACCCTCAGCTAGAAACCGGAGGCTGTGACATTTTATGTGGCGCAGCCCCTCGCTACACCCGCTAGGAAGGCACCACATAGGGTCAGGGAAACTGGCGCCAAGTTTACCAAGAGGAGGCCCGAGGCAGCCGGACAGAAGAGTTGGTAAGAAAGGCCAGACAAAGGACACACAAAGGGGGTCCTGTGAAGCGCTCCAAAGTTATCTGGGAGTTGTCTGAGCCCCTCACCTGGTGAGCACAGTACGACGTGGGCAGCCGTTACCTGCAGACGTGGTCTGGATAATAAGAACTGTGAGTAAAGGCCCTGGACTGCATCACTGACTCCGTGTCGTTACTGCTGCTGCCCTGCACCATCACCCCCATCCTCCGCATACACTGCCCTGAGGCTATACTCCTCCCGTGGGGAGTTATGCTATGCTCTGCTGCACCCACAACACCAGCCTCAGCGGTCTGCCCTGCAGAGGCGGTTCACTCTGACAACAATCCACGGGTGGCATAGTCGGACATTTAAACATCAAAACCACATAAATAGTTTAGCCACTGGTTTGACCGCCCTGAGCCACGGAACCGGGTCGCCGCCACGGAGACTACAACCACCAGCATCCACCAAAAAGGGTCCGGCTCCGGGTGTCCCAAGGCCCAGGGGGTGCATCAGAACATTTTCATCACCTTTCACAATCACCAATGGGACAAGGCAGGGATGTCCTCTGTCCCCTCTCTTATACATCCTAGTGACAGAGCACCTGCTCTCATCAATTCGCCATAACCCCAATATTAGGTGGATTGAGGTGGGAGGCACCGAGTACAAGTGCTCTCTATTTGCTGATGATGTCCTAGTATACAGTATCTCACTCAATCACATATATCCATCCATGCTGTTATGGCTGAAATAGATCACTTTGTTACATGGTCAAATTTTAAAATCAATGCAGCGAAGTCTGAGGCCCTCGATGTCTCCCTCCCCAAATCCATACAGGATTCCATCCAGTCCAACTTTCCCTTTGCCTGGCCCTCACAGGGTATCAAATACTTAGGAATTCCTATTCATAGAGACCTCTCCCATCTATGTTATCTTAATTTTGGGCCCTTTATTGAACAACTCCATACAGACCACGGTTGGCAAGTTAGAACTGTAAGATTCACTACGTGAACCACTGGTGTTTTGTGGAAAAGCACATGTACACTGTGTTCCAAATTATTATGCAAAAAGTGTTTAGGAGTGATAAGGGAAGAATTTGTTTGTTTGTCAGTTAAACTCATTGATGGTGATGTGTGTCAGGGCTCTTTATATCACTGTAAGCAATTGCAGACACCTGTGCTAATTAGTTTGGCAGGTGTGTCCAATGAAAGGCAAGACTACTTAAGAAGGCTGTCCCACATTATTAAGCAGCTTACATTTTCTGCCAAAATGGGAAAGAAAAAGGATGTGTCGGCTGCTGAGAAGCAACACATTGTGGAGTGTTTAGGTCAAGGCATTACTACAATCAACATTGTGCGATGATCAGGATGAAGTGTCTTGGCAATCAAGAAGTATGGAGCTGATTCACAGTACACACGTGTGCGTGCTGATAAGGGCAAATTGAGGACTCTTTCCTACAGGCAATTACGTCAGGTTAAAAGAGCAGCGGCAAAAATGCCTTGTCATAGCAGCAGACAAGTTTTTGAAGCTGCTGGTGCCTCCAACGTCCCCCGAACAACAAGATGCAGGGTCCTTCAGAGGTCTGCAGCTGTGCATACGCCATCCTGTCGACCTCCTCTATCCACTTCACACAAGGAGAAACGGCTCCAGTGGGCCAAACATTACATGAAGACTGATTTCAAAACTGTTTTGTTCACGGATGAGTGCCGTGCAACGTTCGATGGTCCAGATGGATGGAGTGGAGGATGGCTGGTTGATGGACACCCCACGCAAACAAGGCTACAGCGCCAACAAGGAGGAGGTGGAGTAATGTTTTGGGCTGGAATCATGGGGAGAGAGATTGTCGGCCCCTTTAGGATCCCTGAAGGGGTAAAGATGAACTCCATAATGTATGTGGCGTTTCTCAAACAGCACTTCCTGCCATGGTTCAAGAAGAAGAACCGTGTATTCCACAGCAAGATCATTTTTATGCATAATAATGCACCATCTCATGCTGCACATAAAACATCTGCATCTCTGGCTGATATGGGCATAAAAGGGGACAAACTTATGGTGTGACCCCCATGCTCCCCTGACCTCTACCCCATTCAGAACCTCTGGAGCATCATCAAAAGGCGTGTCTATGATGGCGGGAGGCAGTTCACATCTAAGCAACAGCTCTGGGAGGGTATTCTGTCCTCATGCAAAACAATTGAAGCAGAAACCATCCAAAACCTGACAAATTCAATGGACGAGAGAGTTCAGAAGCTCCTTTCGAACAAGGGGTCCTATGTGAAAATGTAACATCACCTAGAATAAAGTTTTGAGTTGAAAACTATTTGATTTCAGTTTCTAATAACCTGCTAATGCTTATAATTTCAAAAATGACCATTTTTTTGGTCTTTATTAAAATGAAAAGGTTGATCGAAAAGTTTGGGGGATCTAAGAGTGTGGCAACCCAGTAGTCAGGATTACTTCGAATTCTGACAATATGAGTGTCGTGTTGCAGGTAGTGCAGCAAGAAGGCACTTATGTGTCTTGCGCATCTCGGAGCCCCAAAATTATTTTCCGGGCTAGATGCAGCTAAAAATTATTATTAATTTTAAATCTGGTGGAGCTTAGTATAGATGGCCTAATAGAATCAGTGCTGCACACTGCTACAAAGCCCAAATTATTTTCCAGCCAAGGTACAGATAAACATGATTAGTAGTTTTAAATCTGGTGGAGCTTAGTATAGATGGCTTAATAGAATCAGTACTGCACACTGCTACAAAGCCCAAATTATTTTCCAGCAAAGATACAGATAAACATGATTAGTAATTTTAAATCTGGTGGAGCTTATTATAGATGGCCTAATAGAATCAGTGCTGCACACTGCTACAAAGCCTAAATTATTTTCCAGTCAAGATACAGATAAACATGATTAGTAATTTGAAAGCTTAAAACGGTTGGTGAGGTGATTTTAACCAATCATCAAGCTTTTACTCTCCCCAGGATGACACAGGGGTAGAAAAGTCGTTTTGGATCCATGATTTGTTCATCTTTATGAACGTGAGTCTGTCTACATTATCAGTGGAGAGCCGCGTGCGCTTATCTGTCTGCACACCAAAAGCAGCGCTGAACACACGTTCAGACAGAACGCTGGCTGCGGGGCATGACAAGATCTCCAAGGCGTAAGTGGCTAGCTCCGGCCATTTATCCAGATTGGAAGCCCAAAAAGAGCAAGGGTCCAGTGACACAGTCATGGCTTCAATGTTTACTTGGAGATACTCCTGTACCATCGTCTCTAGGCGTTGACTATGTGTCAGACTTCTTGTCTCCTGTGGCCTTGCAAAGGATGGGCTTAAAAAGTGGTGAAATGATTCCGCAAAATTGATGTTACCAGCAGATACTGTGGTTCTGTTACCGTTTGAGTGCTGAACACTCGACGGTCTCACGGTTGGCAAGTTGGAACTGTGAGATTCACTACGTGCACCACTGGTGTTTTGTGGAAAAGCACATGTAAGATTCTGCAACAGTCTCTGCTGATACTCCTGCATGCGTGCATCCCTTTCTATGGCAGGAATAATTTCTGCAAATTTACTTTTGTACCGGGGATCTAACAGTGTGGCAACCCAGTAGTCAGGATTATTTCTACTTCTGACAATTCGAGGGTCATGTTGCAGGTAGTGCAGCAAGAAGGCACTCATGTGTGTTGCGCATCCAGGAGCACCAAGTCCCTGTTGTGTTGGTGGCGAGGTAACAATCATGCTTCCTTCCTCTGTCCTCTCCCCCCAACCTCGCACAACAGAAATGTGATCAAGGTCTCCCTCGTCTGATGAGTCTTCCATCAGTTCGTCCTCCACTTCTTTCTGGGCTCCTGCACCTTCCTCACTAGTTTGGCTGCTACCATGCGCCCTGGTAAAACCATCTCCCCCACCCTCACATGCCTGCCGACCGCCTGGACCTTGCAGATGTTAGCCCTTCCGCATACAACTCCTCCTCCTCTACTTCCTCCACCTCCTCTTGTGCCACCACCTGACTTCGAATTCTGTTTAACATGTGCTCCAGCATGTAATTCACCGGAATAGTCATGCTGATAATGGCATCGTCAGCACTAAACATCTTTGTCGCCATTTCAAAACTGTGGAGAAGGGTGCATAGGTCCCTGATCTGAGACCACTCCTCCAGCGTGATTTGCCCCACCTCTGGATCTCGTTGACCCAGGCTATACGTCAGAACGTATTGCACCAGGGCTTGTCGGTGCTGCCACAGTCGCTGCAACATGTGCAGAGTTGAATTCCACCGGGTAGGCACATCACATTTTAGCCGGTGAAGTGGCAGGCCCAACGACTTCTGTAGAGATGTAAGTCGCTGAGCTGCGGGATGCGATCGGCGGAAGTGAGCACACAGAGACCGTGCCCTCTGCAGAAGGCCATCTAGTCCGGGATAGTGGGCTAAAAATTGCTGGACAACCAGGTTCAACACGTGAGCCATACAAGGCACATGTGTGACATTGCCCCGGCGAAGGGCCGCACCCAGGTTTGCAGCATTGTCGCACACGGCCTTCCCTGGTTTCAGGTCCAGTGGAGACAACCATTCATGAAATTGGTTCTCCAGAGCTGACCACAACTCCTCAGCTGTGTGACTCACATTTCCCAGACATTTCAAAGTAAAAACCGCTTGATGACGTTGAGCCCTACTGCCAGCATAGTAAGGAGGTGTGCAGGATCCCTTCTGCGCAGTTAGAAAGCTTGTGGCATGACCAGACAGGCTTTGGGTGCAGGTGGAGGACCGAGAGGAGGTTGAGGAGGCAGAAGCAGTGGAGGAACTTTGAGATAAAGAGGATTGACGCACAACTCGTGGGGACGGCAAGACTTGGACAGCAGCCCCTTGTCCTGCTGTCACCATAGTTACCCAGTGCCCAGTCAGCGACATGTAACGCCCCTGTCCATGCCTACTCGTCCAAGTGTCTGTGGTGAAATGCACCCTGTCACACACAGAGTTTCTCAAAGAAGCGGTGATGTTGTGTGCGACATGCTGGTGGAGCGCAGGCACACCTTTCTTTGAGAAGTAGTGCCGACTGGGCATCTGGTACTGGGGCACTGCGACGGACATAAGGTCTCGAAAATCCTCTGTGTCCACCAGGCGGAAAGGCAGCATTTCTGTAGCCAAGAGCTTGCAGATGGTGAAATTCAACCTCTTAGCTTTCTCATGGCTAGGAGGAAATGGTCTTTTACTTGTCCACATCTGAGGGACCGAGGGCTGGCTATTGTGCTTAGACGGGGTTCATAAGGGTGTCCCCGGCAAACTGCCGGTCTGTGAGGAAGATGCAGGCGGACATGTTAGGTTGCCTTGATCCAAAGGTGGTGCTATCGAAGTCGGACAGCGCTCAACACCAGCTGGTGCTACCACCTCCAAAGAAAATGATGACCTGCCAATCACGCTGGCTGTTGCGGGTAAAGAGGTGGCAGGTCTGCGCCCCAAAACAGGTGTGACTGCTGTCCCCACAGTCACAGAGGATGAAGAGGCCGCGGATGCACAAGATATGGCAGACGGTGGTTGGCCCGGCCGGCTAGGCCGCATTGTAGCACAGTGAGCTTCCCACTGCAACTTATGCTTCATGTCCATGTGCCGGTTCATGCATGAAGTACTCAAACTATGTATTTTTTGGCCTCTACTTAGCTTTTGCTGACAAATGTTACAGATAACACGAGTTGGGTCATCTTTATCGATCTGAAAAAATGCCCAGGCTATGCAAGGCTTAGCACCCATGCGACCTGAAGAGCCACCACGACTTGTGGTGAGAGGCAGAGTTGTGTTTGAGGATGCAGTTGTTGACGTGCTTCCAGTACTACGTCTCTGTCCAGGAAGGCGCAACCTGACCTCGTCGTCACTAGCATCCTCCTCCACCTCCTCTGCTGACCTCATCTCTTGGCTGACTGTAGGTTGACAGTAAGTGGGATCTCCAACCTCATCATCATCACCCTGTGCGTTATCACACCCGTCGTCCTCAGAGCCAACCTGTTCCTGCCCTGACAAAAAACTAAAGTTGTCGCTCCAATCAGGTATTTGAGTCTCATCATCGTCTTCCTCATTGTCTCCACCAACAGGAGTTACAGTTTGGGAATGAGGGTCTGCATTATGGTCAGAACCTTCTGCGTCTGGTCCTAGATCCGACTCATAAAGATTCTGGGCATCAGTGCAGATCATTTCCTCGTCTGGATTCACAGAAGTGCTGGAGTCGACCTCTGATTCCCAGGCTATAGTATGAGTAAACAGCTCTGCAGACTCAACCATCTGTTCTACCTCATACTCAGACGGGCAGCTGGAGATTTGGGAGCTGTGAGGAAGCAAATGCGATTGGGGTGACTCCTTTGAGGACTGGAGTATTTGTGATGTTGAAGTTGATGTGGAGGAGAGCCCACTTAAAGGAACACTTGATATCCGTTGAAGCACCTGCTGTTTTTGTGCCTCATCTGGAATTTGTAGCGATTGGCGTGGCCGTAAGAAAGGGATCTTATCACATTGTCCGCTAAAAGAAGTAGACATTTTAGTTTGGCTGGAAGATGGTCTTTCTTCTGCAGATGTTACTGTTGCTTTAACACCTACCCCACGTACACAACCTTTTTCCCCTTCCCAACACGCCTATTCCCCTTTCCACCAGCAGCAGGCCTTTTTCCACTCATTTTGGTGGTTAACTAATTCACAACTCTGGAGTTGTTTGCACAAAAAAATAATGGATGGGAACCGAGCAGAGCTGAGTGGCCAAACTGTGGTATTAGGCCAAAACTATTGGCTGGGTTAGATGCAGAAAAAAATTAGATTCAATTTGCAACCTGATGGAGGTCAGTATAGATGGACTAATAGAACAAGTCCCACACACAGCTAGAAGCCCAAATATTTTTTCAGAGGTAGATGCAGAAAAAAAATATATTCAGTTTGCAACCTGATGGAGGTCAGTATACATGGACTAATAGAGAAATTCCCACACACTGCTAGAGGGCCAAAAATTTTTTCAGAGCTAGATGCAGATAAAAATTATTTTTAATTTGCAACCTGATGGAGGTCAGTATAGATGGACTAATAGAGAAAGTCCCACACACTGCTAGAAGGCCAAATATTTTTTCAGAGCTAGATGCAGAAAAAAATTATATTCAGTTTGCAACCTGATGGAGGTCAGTATAGCTGGACTAATAGAACAAGTCCCACACACAGCTAGAAGCCCAAATATTTTTTCAGAGGTAGATGCAGATAAAAATTATTTTTAATTTGCAACCTGATGGAGGTCAGTATAGATGGACTAATAGAGAAAGTGCCACACACTGCTAGAAGGCCAAATATTTTTTCAGAGCTAGATGCAGACAAAAAATTATTTTGAATTTGCAACGTGATGGAGGTCAGTATAGATGGACTAATAGAACACGTCCCACACACTGCTAGAAGGCCAAATATTTTTTCAGAGCTAGATGCAGATAAAAATTATTTTTAATTTGCAACCTGATGGAGGTCAGTATAGATGGACTAACAGAGAAAGTTCCACACACTGCTAGAAGGCCAAATATTTTTTCAGCGCTAGATGCAGAAAAAAATTATATTCAGTTTGCAACCTGATGGAGGTCAGTATAGATGGACTAATAGAACAAGTCCCACACACAGCTAGAAGGCCAAATATTTTTTTAGAGGTAGATGCAGAAAAAAATTATATTCAGTTTGCAACCTGATGGAGGTCAGTATAGATGGACTAATAGAACAAGTCCCACACACAGCTAGAAGCCCAAATATTTTTTCAGAGGTAGATGCAGATTAAAATTATTTTTAATTTGCAACCTGATGGAGGTCAGTATAGATGGACTAATAGAGAAAGTCCCACACACTGCTAGAAGGCCAAATATTTTTTCAGAGCTAGATGCAGACAAAAAATTATTTTGAATTTGCAACGTGATGGAGGTCAGTATAGATGCACTAATAGAACAAGTCCCACACACTGCTAGAAGGCCAAATATTTTTTCAGAGCTAGATGCAGAAAAAAATTATATTCAGTTTGCAACCTGATGGAGGTCAGTATAGATGGACTAATAGAACAAGTCCCACACACTGCTAGAAGCCCAAATATTTTTTCAGAGCTAGATGCAGAAAAAAATTATATTCAATTTGCAACCTGATGGAGGTCAGTATAGATGGACTAATAGAATGATGCTATGCCCAAAAGATTTTACTTCACTAGGTGCAGTAAAAAAATTGGTATTCTATACACAGGTGGTATATCTTGCAACACAGATAGGCTACTCCACTGACTAACACACTCTGCAATCGGCCAAAAAGGTTTAGCTTTGCTAGATTCAGCCAAATGCTGTGAAAAAAACTTGCACAGCACTGGCACAGACCTGCCTGGCAAAAACTGATAGGAACTGATGTAACCTAGTCCTGAAAAGGACTGCAATTACAATTAGTCTTTACTCCCACAACCTATCTATTTAAGAGCACAGACCTGCCTGATAAAAGTCGTAGGAAATGCTGTAACCTAGTCTTTAAAAGGACTGCAATCACAACTATTCCCTACTCCCAAGCTATCTGTAGATTTGTGCGAAAATTGGCTTGAAATTAACAAGGTATAGCACACACAGCAACAGCGGTGCCGTCTAACACGGAGCTGCAGCAGTGAGAAAATGGAGGCGACGGGGAAAATGGCTTGGTCTTATAGGGCAAGGACATGTGACATACACTGCCAATGACACATGCCCTTGCTTGTGTGAAAAAAAGCACTTCGCTCCGTGTGTGCGCTGCTGATAGGCTGACAGATTGCACCTCCCCACTGTAAATGCGGGAAAGAGAAAAAAAAATGGAGATCTTCATTATTCCTGCAGAGATCCATCCCCTACCCCTCCCCCCGCCCCGCTGTACACTCAAACTGCGTATTAACATTAATTTTCATCATTACTGAGAAAAAATCCAGTTATGATTTTGGTGCACGAACAGTTATCGAACATAACCTCGAACAGCCGAATTTTTCTCAAATCGTTCGTGTTCGCCGAACGGCTCGAACACCGCCCAAAACAGCTCGAATTTGAGATTGGCGAACAGTTCAAGTCGAACAACGCTCATCTCTAGTCTTTATGTGGCTGTTGATCAGTGATCATCACATCCTGTAGACCGCCGTGTAATGAGGTCTATTGTTGCAGTGCTCCAAACGCTGGTGAGAGATGGCGTGGCAGGTAAGGAGATGGAGGGAAACTAGCTGCTCCCTCTGTTGCTTTCCGGACGTCAGTGTGCGGCAGCTGTCAGAGGACCTGTAGTGCCACACTGCAGGATAAAAAAACCTGTGTGACATCAGACACACGTGGTACGTACCAATACGGGGATCTGCGTATTATCAGAGAGGATTTTTAGTGCCGCTGGTGGAATTATAACTGATAAGCGCATCCGTCTGTCATCTGAAAATGCTGACAGGCTGACTCTTATAAAAATTAACAAGGGCTGGATTGGGCCAGACTTCTCAACACCACCGAATGAGAGTAGCGTAGCATAAACTCAAATCCAGTGTCTTTTTTTGGGAGGTGTATTCCCATGTACCTTTTCACACCAACACATGGGTATACGCTTCCTAATTTTAGCTAATTGCTCTTGTCCTCCTCCTTCTCCTTCTCCTCATCCTCCAACACCATATCACCAGGGTGACCGTGGTCCGTGATGCAACACCCACATCATTTTTTTAAAGGGTGTTCACGATGCCCGTAATTTTTTTTTTTTATATAGTATGTTCATGTATACCCCCCAGGGGTAAATGTTTGTCAGCCCATACACTTAGTGCATGGGCATTACAAGTATAGGAGACCCGATCCTTTCTAATGGGAACATTTTTTTATGAGGCCCTCAAAGTCTTTTTCAACGAGCATTGGAGTGCCTCCTAATTTTTAGCAGCCCTTGCATTCACTGCATAGGCCAACGCTATGGGAGACCCACTTTCTAATAATGGGAACATTTTTTCATGAGTCCCTGTACATCTCTTCCAAGGGGAATTGGAGTGCCTCGCAATTTTTGGCAGCCCTTGCATTCACTTCATAGGCCAACATTATCGGAGACCATCTCCTTTCTAATGAGAATTTGTCGTTACTGTGGCCCTGCTCTATGTGTTTTTAAATTGTTAGTGGGGATTTTCCTAAATTTGGTCAGCCGTTGGACTCCCTGCATAAACTATAACTGTATAGCAGACTCAATCCTTTCTAATAGGAACATGTCGTACTCGTTACTGTGGCCCTGCTTTATGTGTCTTTAAATTCTTAGCGGGTTTTTCCTACATTTGGTCAGCCGTTGGACTCACTGCATACCCTATAACTGTATAGAAAACCCTCTCCTTATATTAAAGGAAACATGTCGTACTCGTAACTGTGGCCCTGCTCTATGTGTCTTTAAATTCTTAGTGGGGTTTTCCTCAATTTGGTCAGCCGTTAGACTCGCTGCATACCCTATAACTGTATAGCAGACTCAATCTTTTCTAATTGGAACATGTCGTACTCGTTAATCTGGCCTTGCTCAATGTGTCTTTAAATTTTTAGTGGGGTTTTTCCTAAATTTGGTCAGCCTTTGGACTCACTGCATAAATTATAACTGTATAGCAGACCCTCTCATTTCTAGTGGAAACATGTCGTACTCGTTACTGTGGCCCGGCTCTATGTGTCTTTTAAATTCTTAGTGGGGTTTTTCCTAAATTTGGTCAGCCTTTAGACTCGCTGCATACCCTATAACTGTTTAGCAGACTCTCTCCTTTCTAATTGGAACATGTTGTACTCATTACTGTGGCCCAGGTCTATGTGTCTTTAAATTCTAAGTGGGGTTTTCCCTATTATTGGTCAGCCATTGGACTCATTGCATACCCTATAACTGTATAGCAAACTCTCTCCTTTCTAATTTTAACATGTTGTACTCATTACTGTGGCCCAGCTCTATGTGTCTTTAAATTCTTAGTGGGGTTTTTCCTAAATTTGGTCAGCCGTTGGACTCAATGCATACCCTATAACTGTATAGCAGCCTCTCTCCTTTCTAATGGGAACATGTCGTACTCGTTACTTTGGCTGTGCTCTATGTGTCTTCAAATTGTTAGTAAGGTTTTCCCTATAATTGGTCAGCCGTTGGACTCACTGCAAATACTATAACTGTATAGCAGACTCAATCCTTTCCAATGGGAACATGTCGCACTCATTACTTTGGCCCTGCTCTATGTGTCTTTAAATTGTTAGTGGTGTTTTTCCTAAATTTGATCAGCCGTTGGACTCACTGCATAACCTTTAACTGTATAGCAGACCCTCTCCTTTCTAATGGGAACATGTCTTACTCATTACTGTGGCCCTGCTCTATCTGTCTTTAAGTTGTTAGTGGGGTTTCTCCTAAATTTGGTCGGTCGTTGGACTCACTGCATAACCTATAACTGTATAGCAGACTCTCTCCTTTCTTATGGGAACAATGTCCTACTCGTTAATGTGGCCCTGCTGTATGTGTCTTTAAATTTTTAGTGGGGTTTTACCTAAATTTCGTCAGCCGTTGGACTCACTGCATACCCTATAAGTGTATAGGAGACTCTCCATTCTAATGGGAACATGTCGTACTCGTTACTGTGGCCCTGCTCTATGTGTCTTTAAATTCTTAGTGGGATTTTTCCTAAATTTGGTCAGACGTTAGACACGCTGCATACCCTATTACTGTATAGCAGACTCTCTCCTTTCTAAATGGAACATGTTGTACTCATTACTGTGGCCCTGCTCTCTGTATCTTTAAATTCTTAGTGGGGTTTTTCCTAAATTTGCTCAGCTGTTGGACTCACTGCATACCCTATAACTGAATATCAGACTCTCTCCTTTCTAATGGGAACATGTCGTTCTCGTTACTGTGACCCTGCTCTACGTGTCTTTAAATTCTTAGTGGGGTTTTTCCTAAATTCGGTCAGCCGTTGGACTCACTGCATACCCTATAACTGTATAGCAGACTCTCTCTCCTTTCTAATGGGAGCATGTTGTACCTTGTTACTTTGGCCCTGCTCTATGGGTCTTTAAATTCTTAGTGGGGTTTTTCCTAAAATTGGTAAGCCGTTGGAGTCACTGCATACCCTATAACTGTATAGCAGACTCTCTCCATTCTGATTGGAACATGTCGTAATCATTACTGTGGCACTGCTGTATGTGACTTTAAATTCTTAGTGGGGTTTTTCCTAAATTTTGTTAGCCGTTGGCTCACTGCTTACCCTATAGCTGTAAAGCAGACCCTCTCCTTTTTAATGGGAACATGTCATACTCGTTACTGTGGCCCCGCTCTATGTGTTTTTAAATTCTTATTGGGGATTTTCTAAATTTGGTCAGCCGCTGGACTCACTGCATAGCCTATAACTGTATAGCAGACTCTATCCTTTCTAATGGGAACAATGTCGTACTCGTTACTGTGGCCCTGCTCTATGTGTCTTTAAATTCTTAGTGGGGTTTTTCCTAAATTTGTTCAGCTGTTGGACTCACTGCATACCCTATAACTGAATATCAGACTCTCTCCTTTCTAATGGGAACATGTCGTTCTCGTTACTGTGACCCTGCTCTACGTGTCTTTAAATTCTTAGTGGGGTTTTTCCTAAATTTGGTCAGCCGTTGGACTCACTGCATACCCTATAACTGTATAGCAGACTCTCTCTCCTTTCTAATGGGAACATGTTGTACCTTGTTACTTCGGCCCTGCTCTATGTGTCTTTAAATTCTTAGTGGGGTTTTTCCTAAAATTGGTAAGCCGTTGGAGTCACTGCATACCCTATAACTGTATAGCAGACTGTCTCCATTCTAATTGGAACATGTCATAATCATTACTGTGGCACTGCTCTATGTGACTTTAAATTCTTAGTGGGGTTTTTCCTAAATTTTGTTAGCCGTTGGACTCACTGCTTACCCTATAGCTGTAAAGCTGACCCTCTCCTTTTTAATGGGAACATGTCATACTCGTTACTGTGACCCCGCTCTATGTGTTTTTAAATTTTTAGTGGGGTTTTTCTTAAATTTGGTCAGCCGTTGAACTCACTGCATAACCTATAATTGTGTAGCAGACTGCCTCCTTTCTAATGGGAACAATGTCAAACTCGTTACTGTGGCCCTGCTCTCTGTGTTTTTAAATTCTTAGTGGGGTTTTTCCTAAATTTGGTCAGCTGTTGGACTCACTGCATACACTATTACTGTATAGCAGTCTCTCTCCTTTCTAACTGGAACATGTCGTAATCATTACTGTGGCCCTGCTTTTTGTGTCTTTAAATTGTTAGTGGGGTTTTTAATAAAATTGGTCAGCCGTTGAACTCACTGCATACCCTATAACTGTATAGCAGACTTTCTCCTTTCTAATGGGAACATGTCATACTCGTTACTGTTGCCCTGCTCTATGTGTCTTTAAATTTTTAGTGGGGTTTTTCCTAAATTTGGTCAGCCGTTGGACTCACTGCATACCCTATAACTGTGTAGCAGACCCTCTCCTTTCTAATGGTACAATGGAAAGGTTTTGGTTTCCTATGTACCACAAGCAAAAAAAATTGTACTTCTTCTATCAACACTTCATGATGATGATGCCATCGATCCTGGGACTGAGGCACAAAAAAACCCGGAGATAATTACATTTTATAATGCAACCAAAAGGGGTGTTGATACAGCTGATCAGATGTGCTCAACTTTCAATGTCAGCAGAAACACCAAACGCTGGCCAATGGTCATATTTTTTGCTATGTTGAATTTGGGTGGTATAAATTCACAAGTCATTTACCTTGAAAACAAGCTTGAACCACTCCGTAGACGATTCTATCTGAAAAAATTGACCCATGAACTAGTATCCCCTCTCGCCTTCAAGTTCAGCTCAAAAGATTCCGCCCAGAAGATGATAGTGAAAATTCACCACCTGCACCACCTCCCAAAAGAAGGAGATGCACCACCTGCACCACGGAAAGCGGAATCAGAAGGCTTTCTAATTATGAATGTCACAAATGTCATAATGCAATCTGCCTGACACATGCAAAAATGATGTGTAATTCTTGCTCTTTGCTCTGCAAGTGTAATTTTTCTGGGGAAACTTCAGGATCTAATTCTGACTGAATATGTGTTTAATAGTACTTAAGGTACCTTAAAATTAAGTTTGTTTCCATAAATTTTCTTTGTAGAGTTTTTTGACAGAGTCGAACAGGGGACTATTTGGCGGGAGTTTTGAAATGTTTGTATTTCAGAGTTATTAGTTTTATGTTAAGTAAATGTTTTTTTTTGCACCTGATTATGTGTAGTCTCTTTTATTACATCCCTATGAAGGTCACTGATCACTTTTAGAGCACTGAAATTGCAAATATTAGATATGTGAATTCGTTAGAACCGATATTGTATGTGACGGAGGGTTACATTTTTAGTGGGGTTTTTCCTAAATTTGGTCAGCCGTTGGTCTCACTGCATAACCTATAACTGTATAGCAGACTCTCTCCTTTCTAATGGGAACATGTCATACTCGTTACTGTGGCCCTGCTCTATGTGTCTTTAAATTTTTAGTGGGGTTTTTCCGAAATTTGGTCAGCTGTTGGACTCGCTGCATAACCTATAACTGTGTAGCAGACCCTCTCCTTTCTAATGGGAGCATGTCAATCTCGTTACTGTGGCCCTGCTCTATGTGTCTTTAAATTCTTAGTAGGTTTTTTCCTAAACTTGGTCAGCCATTGGACTCACTGAATACCCTATAACTGTGTAGCATACTCTTTCCTTTCTAATGGAAACATGTCGTACTCGTTACTGTGGCCCTGCTTTATGTGTCTTTACATTGGTAGTGGGGTTTTCCCTATATTGGGTCAGCCGTTGGACTCACTGCATACACTATTACTGTATAGCAGTCTCTCTCCTTTCTAACTGGAACATGTCGTACTCGTTACTGTAGCCCTGCTCTATGTGTCTTTAAGTTGTTAGTTGTGTTTCTCCTAAATTTGGTCAGCCGTTGGACTCACTGCATAACCTATAACTGTATAACAGACCCTCTCCTTTCTAATGGGAACATGTTGTACTCGCTACTGTGGCCCTGCTGTATGTGTCTTTAAGTTGTCAGTAGGGTTTTTCCTAAATTTGGTCAGCTGTTGGACTCACTGCATACAATATACTTGTATAGCAGACTCTCTCCTTTCTAATGGGAACATGTCGTCCTCGTTACTGTGGCCCTGCTCTCTGTGTCTTTAAATTCTTAGTAGTTTTTTTCCTAAAGTTGGTCAGCCGTTGGACTCACTACATACCCTATAACTGTATAGCAGACCCTCTCCTTTCTAATGGGAACATGTCGTACTCGTTACTGTGGCTCATCTTTGTGTGTCTTTAAATTGTTATTTGAGTTTTTCACAAATTTTCGCAGCTCTTGCAGTCACTGCATGTGCACTACCACTATTGGAGACCCGCTCCTTTATAATTGGATCATTTTTTTTACTGAGACCCTCCTATATGTCTCTTTAAAGGGGTATTGGATTGCGTCCAATTTTTGGAAGCCCTTGCAGTCACTGCATATGCAATAACAGTATAGGAGACCCACTCATTAATAATGGGAACAATAAAGCATAGCCGGCTGATTGCTCTCTAACAAAAGCGAGGACCGACTGCTGGCCTTTTAAGAATAGTAAAGGCCGCCTGATAGCCCTATAAAAAAAGGCTTTGTGACTTTCAGAGGCCCTCCATGATAAATGAAACAGGATGCGTCTGATGATGTGTCACACACCACATTGCCAGATAAGTTTGTAAAATATTAAAATGACATTTCCCGGTGAATGCATTTGTCTTAAAAAATAGTGTAAAAAAAAACAGTAGGATCTTTCTTTAGTATTAAAAATAGAGTCTCCAATGTAACCTCAATGTCATCACATTGTTCAGCTCCTGCACCTCCTTCTCCATCTCCGAAATGACCACATCAGTCACAAGCTGAAAGCAGTGCAGCAGTGTCTTGGCCAAGAGGCAACAGGCTGTGCTGAAGATAACATGCTTAATGCTTAGGTGACAAACCGCCCAGAGCTGCAGAGTTGTTGAAAGCTGTAAAACAGCAGCCTGATCTGTGGCTCTTACTGCTGAACATACAGCCAAGCATGGTCGTGTGTGACAATGGGCGGAACCTGATGATGGAGAAATTACATCTGGAATAGATACGGTTTCTCTCTATGCCAGTCCTTTCATCGAGCTAAAGAATATGGCTGTGGTGAAATACAACTCCCACTGAGAATCTGTTTTAGATTGGAAAACATTGGGCCCACCAGAGGATTTGATTCTGAGGGCTCACATTTCTCCCCAGCTCAAGAGCCCAATAGCAGCTGCAAAGTTATCGCTATCATGAACTCTCCTGATGTAGAAGCCAGGGCACACCAGAGGATTCTCTGGTGGGACCGTTCAACCCTGCCGAGAAGCAGTCCTGGCTAAGAAAATTGTGTGGGAAGGTTCCTGGACACTCTATGGCTGCTTTTTTACTGAGGTGGAAACCCACGCAAACTATGGGGAGAACATACAAAGTCCTTGCAGATGTTGTCCTTGCTGGGATTTGAACCCAGAATCCCAGCACTGCAAGGCTTCAGTGCTAACCACTGATCCAATGTGCTGCCGTTCACCCTCTAATATCTAACAGGCTGGAGAAACTTGCACCTACTGCCATTCTTCAGCTCCTTTGTGAGAAACTAATGTATTTGGGCAGCCACTCAGTCTACCAAATAAAATTCCTGAGAAGGAAATTGGGGATGGCTTTGCTACTGGTACTGGGGGCAGTGCTAATACCATGGCGTCGTGACATAGTTTACTGGAAACTTTCCAGGCTGGTAGGAGGCAAGCAGATTCCCACAGAAAAGTACCAGCAGTAGTGTTCAGGGACCCGCGCTTGTGGAAGGTGGAGACAACACCGGGAGAAATAGTGGCAGCTGGGGACTGACTATGGACATGAGCCATGAGGTTGTGAAAAGCTTCCGCCTCCATAACTCTAAAAGGCCACATTTCAAGTGCAAGCAGCTGCCCAGAAATCTGGCAGTTTAGTATTGCAGCCTGTGGATGGGTGGCTGGCTGCATACTTGCGCTTGCATTCCAAATAACAGATAACTAAGCAGAGGGTTGCCTCTATCGTCATCATCGCCTCACCTCGGCACTATGAACTCTCCTGAAGGAGAAGCCAGGGCGCACAGGAGGAGTCTCCGGTTCTCTGGTGGGCTCGTCCAACCCTGCCGAGAAGCAGCCCTGGCTAAGAAAAGTGTGGGGGAAGGTTCCCAGACACTCTATGGCTGCTTTTTTAATGATGATTGGATGTGCTTATGCATGTTTTTTCTCAAACCGCATTGAAGATGAGGCCATTGCCCAACTCTGTAGTCATAAAATTAAAGGCGCAAAGAAAGATGTTTGTGTGTCGAAGCACCACCGACAAGTGCGAGTTGATGTTGGATGGGCTGCCATTGCTTCTGTAACAAGCTGCATTAGAGGACTTCCTGGGAGAAATGACACCCAGAGTAGATACGGTTTCCCTCTATGTCAGTCGTTTCACCAAGCTAAAGAATATGGCTGTGGTGAAATACAACTCTCAGCAAAAAAAGCTGTGGACTGGCTCTGTACCGTCCCTGGCCACATTCACCTGTCCACGTGTTTGTGGTTAGGCGGTCCTTCTAAGTAAGTGCACTGGGGAGGGCATGGGTAATGTCGTGGGACCCGTGTGTCACGGTCTCCACACTTTCCTTGTCTCTAGGTTACTATTGTGTGAAGGCTGTCAGTCTGATTTGGGTGTGCTGGGTTGTTTCTGCAATCATCTGTGTTCACTTCCCTTGATTAGTCTTTTACTTAAGCATGCTAGCTCCTTCACCCAGTGTCAATTGTACACTTGGTATTGCCTGTGTAGGACTGATCTCTCTGTGCTCTGTGCCTGACCCAGTCGGACTATTTTCCCTTACCTGGATTTTGACCACTTGCTTGTTATCTGACTACTCTTTTGTCTGCTCCTTTGGTACTGCGCCATCTTCCTGGACTTGACTTTGGATTGTTTGACCTCCCTATATTTATCTAGTAAGTAGCTCTTACATTATATTTCTTTCAGTAATATTAGTCTCTTCTCTCCTCTTCTGAGACTGTTATTTCTGTAGTGACTCACGTCACATTACAATTGACCGTTCATTTTTTATTTTTTTTTCTTTTTCCCACCTATGGATCCGTTACAAACTTTGTGTGATCAGGTGGCGAATCTGACTCAGTTAGTTCAGGATCTGGCCTTGGATCAACACAAACTGGCGTCCTCACAGGCTCAGTTACAAGACCAGATTTCTGGAACGTTTACAGTCCCTCAGAATCTTTCCTCTCCGACCACTGTCATGACTTCTGAACCATCTGACGTATCTTTGAGCCCCCCTGAACCGGCTAAAGCACTCCCTGACAAATTTTCGGGGGAGAAAGATCAGTTCAGAACTTTCAAAGAAAGTTGTAAATTATTGTTTACCTTGCGTCCTCGGTCATCAGGGAGTGAGTCACAGCGGGTGGGAATTATAATGTCACTTCTGCGGGGGGGTCCCCTGACTTGGGCATTTTCTCTACCCCCTTTTGCTCCTGAACGTCTTTCTGTGGACCCTTTCTTTGACGCTTTAGGACAGATCTATGACGAACCGGACAGGGTCAAGGTGGCAGAGACAAGGATTATGAACCTGACACAGGGGAACCACACAGCGGAAAACTAATGTTCTGAGTTTCGTCAGAGGTCTACTGAGGTTCTCTGGAATGACGCGGCTCTCAGGTGCCAATTCCTCAGGGGTCTTTCAGAGCCTTTAAAGGACGCTCTGGCTCTGCATGCTCCACCTGGTTGTTTGGTGGAGGCCATGACTCAGGCTATCCGCATGGATCGGAGGATGCGGGAGAGACGCAAGGTTCAACACGAGGTTCCATTTTGTCCACCGGGCCCGGGTCGTTTACCAGAGGTAGAGTCTATGGAGGTTGGAGCTGCCAGCTCAAGGGTTAAGGAGAGGAGACGCTGCCTGGAACTTGGACTTTGTCTGTATTGTGGCCAATCTGGACATCTCTTAAAGGATTGCCCAGCACGACCTGCAACGAATAAGCCGTCGGGAAATGCCTAGGTCTGGGTGATTGTCGAGGAGGTCACCCAGACTTACAGGTACCCTTTTACTCCTCTGATAAAGTGTTGTTGAATGCTGAACTTCTGTTTCAAAACCAGTGTCTATCAACATTTGCCTTTATTGACGGTGGAGCCGCGGCTAATTTCATTGATTCGGGACTTGTTCAGAAATTAGGATTAGGGACAGTTAAGTTAGAAGACCCTATTCAAATTGTGGCTATTGATAGAACACCGTTGCTAAAAAATCTGGTTCAGTTAGTTATGGTGGAGTTCACACTCAAGGTGGGGTCACTTCATACAGAATTAATCTCCTGTTATGTCCTGGACAATTTACCTGCTGGGATTGTGTTGGGTCTTCCTTGATTGCGCTTGCATAATCCGATCATTGACTGGTATCAGAAAGATATTGTCAAATGGGACCCTCATTTTATTGAAAAATGTCTTAAATCTGTGCATGCTTGCTCCGTTAGTCTGGAGGGTCTTCCGGAATACCTGAAAGACTTCGGAGATGTTTTTTCGGAAGTAGAGTCTGAGATCTTACCTCCTCACCGTCCCTATGACTGTGCTATTAATCTCCTTCCTAACTCCAAATTACCCAAAGCTCGCTTGTATAACTTGTCTGGCCCTGAGCGGGCATCCATGAAGGCTTATATTAACGAAAGTTTACCGAAAGGTCATATTCGTCCTTCCTCATTGCCGGTTGCCGCCGGATTCTTTTTTGTAAAAAAAAAAAAAAGATGGAGGTCTCTGTCCCTGCCTCGATTTCCGAGAATTAAACAAGATAACTGTTAAAAATACTTATCCGCTTCCACTTATCCCTGATCTATATAATCAACTTTCGGGGGCCAAATGGTTTTCCAAACTGGATCTTAGAGGGGCATATAACCTGATACATATTCGAGAGGGTGATGAGTGGAAGACAGCGTTTTTAACTTCTGAAGGTCTTTTTGAAAATCTCGTCATGCCTTTTGGGCTAACAAATGCACCCGCGGTCTTTCAGAATTTTATGAATGATATTCTCTCTGATTATATTGGGAGATTTATTGTGGTTTATTTAGATGATATTCTAATTTTTTCACCTGATCTAGATATTCATTATAAACATGTCCGTTTGGTTCTGCAAAGGTTAAGAGATAATTGTTTGTTTGCCAAGATTGAAAAATGTACCTTTTCTGTTCAAGAAATATCATTCTTGGGCTTCATTGTGTCAGCCTCGGGTTTAAGATGGATCCTGGGAAGGTTCAAGCCATCATTGATTGGGTTCAACCCAGCGACCTTAAGGCTCTGCAGCGCTTTTTAGGGTTCGCAAATTATTACAGAAAATTTATTAAAGGTTTTTCTCAGATTGTCAAGCCTTTTACCGACCTCACTAGCAAAGGGGCGGAGCTAAAGGTTTGGTCATCAGAAGCAGTCGGGGCTTTTGAAAACTTGAAGAAATGTTTTATGTCTGCTCCTGTACTTGTTCAACCAGACCTCCAGAGGCCGTTCATTGTGGAGGTTGATGCTTCCGAGGTTGGGGTGGGGGCTGTATTGTCTCAAGGTCCTACGACTTTAACTAATCTGCGACCATGTGCCTTTTTCTCTAAGAAATTTTCTCCTGCTGAAAGAAACTATGATGTGGGTAATCGAGAGTTACTTGCTGTCAAATTGGCTTTTGAAGAATGGAGGCATTTTTTGGAAGGAGCCATTCATCTGGTCACCGTGGTGACAGATCACAAGAATCTAGCGTATATCGAATCTGCTAAGCAGTTGACACCTAGACAGGCCAGATGGTCTTTATTTTTTTCAAGATTTAATTTTTCTATTACGTTCAGGCCTGGGTCTAAGAATGTGAGGGCGGATGCCCTGTCTCGTAGCCTTGATTCTGTGTCTCCTCCGGAGCCTCCTTCCTCCATTCTTCCTCAGGGTATAGTTGTGGCCATGGTTTCCTCTGAGCTGGAAGCTGAAATTCGAACTGCTCAGTCCTTGGCCCCTTCCAATATTCCTGAATGCAAGCTGTTTGTCCCTGTGTATCTCAGATTACGCCTTTTGCAAGAATTCCATGATTCTGTGTTGAGTGGTCATCCTGGAGTTACTGCCACCCAGAAGGCAGTTGCTAGACTCTTTTGGTGGTCTGCTATGCGTAGGGACATTAAAGATTTTGTGTCTGCTTGTGAAACTTGTGCACGCGCTAAAGTGCAACATTGCCGGCTGGCTGGGGAATTGGCTCCTTTGTCCATTCCAGAAAGACAATGGACTCATTTGTCCAAGGATTTCATTTCCGATTTACCTCTGTCTGGGGGGATGACGGCTATTTGGGTGGTAGTCGATCGATTCAGCAAACAGGCTCACTTCGTTCCATTATCTGGGTTACCCAATTCAGAGACTCTCTCCAAACTGTTTATTACTCATGTGGTACGATTGCATGGGATTCCTCTTAATATTGTATCTGATAGGGGAGTACAATTCGTCTCTAGATTTTGGAGGGCTTTCTGCAGAAGGTTGGGGATTGATTTGTCCTTTTCCTCTGCTTATCATCCTGAAACTAACGGTCAGACCGAAAGGACAAATCAGTCTTTGGAACAAATTTTAAGAAGTTTTGTCGCCGATCAGCAGGAGAATTGCTCATCCTTTCTTCCTCTGGCTGAGTTTGCCTTTAACAGTCGGGTTAATCAGTCCACAGGAACCTCGCCGTTTTTCTGTAATTATGGGTTTCATCCTCATTTTGGTGAGTTCTCCAGGATAAGTTGTGGGTGTCCTGGGGTAGATGTAACCATTTAAAAGTTGGGGGATGTCTGGAGGGAGGTTAAAAAGAATATTGGGGTGGCTCAGCATCGGCAGAAACAAAAGGCCGATAGGAAACGCTCGTCGGGTGCCGCCTTCAAGGTGGGGGATAAGGTATGGCTATCCTCTAAGAATATTAGATTGAAGATACCCTCACTGAAGTTGGGTCCTAGATTCATTGGTCCATATGAGATTCTGGAGGTGGTCAATCCGGTTTCCTTCCGATTACTACTCCCTCAGTCTTTCCGTATTCCTAATGTGTTCCACAAGTCTTTGTTGAAGGAATTTATTCCCCCTGTTCTGTCTCCCTCGTCCCCGCCTCCTTCGGTGTCTATTGAGGGGCGCTTAGAATATGAGGTACAAAAGATCATTGATTCCCGTATGGTCTGGAATTCCCTTCAATATCTTGTACATTGGAAGGGATATGGATCTGAAGAACGGTCCTGGGATCCGGCTCATTCTGTGAGGGCTGATCGATTGGTCCGGGCCTTTCATCGGCGGTTTCCTGGGAGACCTGGGGGTCCGGTGGCCCCCCCTTGAAGAGGGGGTACTGTCACGGTCTCCACACTTTCCTTGTCTCTAGATTACTATTGTGTGAAGGCTGTCAGTCTGATTTGGGTGTGCTGGGTTGTTTCTGCAATCATCTGTGTTCACTTCCCTTGATTAGTCTTCTACTTAAGCATGCTAGCTCCTTCACCCAGTGTCAATTGTACACTTGGTATTGCCTGTGTAGGACTGATCTCTCTGTGCTCTGTGCCTGACCCAGTCTGACTATTTTCCCTTACCTGAATTTTGACCATTTGCTTGTTATCTGACTACTCTTTTGTCTGCTCCTTTTGTACTGCGCCATCTTCCTGGACTTGACTTTGGATTGTTTGACCTCCCTATATTTATCTAGTAAGTAGCTCTTACATTATATTTCTTTCAGTAATATTAGTCTCTTCTCTCCTCTTCTGAGACTGTTATTTCTGTAGTGACTCGCGTAACACCGTGCTTGTGGAAGGCGGAGAACACACCGAGAGAAATAGTGGCGGCAGGGGACCGAGTATGGACACCTGGCCGCCGCCGGCATGAGGTTGTGTAAAGCTTTCGCCTCCACAAGCCTAAAAGACCACATTTCAAGTGAAAGAAGCTTTAGAGGACTTCCTGGGAGAAATTACAGCTGGAGTAGATATGGTTTCCCAAGTCCTTTCACCAAGCTAAAGAATATGGCTGTGGTGAAATACAATTTAGTAAAAAAAGCTGTGAACTGGCTCCTTACCGTCCCTGGCCACATTCACTTGACCACGTATTTGTGGGTAGGCGGTCCTTCCCAGTAAGTTCACTGGAGAGGGCACGGGTAATGTTGTGGGACCCATGCTTGTGGAAGGCGAAGACGACACCGGGAGAAATACTGGCGGCTGGGGACCGAGTATGGATACCCGGTCACCTCCGCCATAAGATTGTAGACAGCTTCTGCCTCCACGAGCCTAAAAGGCCACAATTCAAGTGCAAGCAGCTGTCAAAAATTTGGCAGCATAGTGGGTGGGTAGGTGGCTGGCTGCATACTTGCGCTTGCATTCCAAGGAATGGGGTAGGGAAAACTGAACGTTGCACTGGGACAAGGATGTGGACAGTGATTATTGCAAGACTGCAATGATAGGTGCATGGCGGGAGGCATCTTCGCATGCGCCAAGGATCCCTTATGATGGGCAAACTTTTAGGCAGTGACCTGGGAGTCAGGGATGCTTCCAGGGGTCTTCCTCATGCTGTTCCCATGTCTTTTCAGCACTGTATGCATATGTCTGATTATGTGTCACACACCATATGGCCAGATAAGGTTGTAAAATGTTAAAATGACATTTCCCAGTTAATACATTTGTCTTGGTTGAAAGCAATGCAAAAGTGCAAAAACGCATCAAAAACGCTACGTTGAACATAGCCCAAGGTGTGGAGGGGTATTTTTGGTTATTTATTTTGCCTTATATACAAGTTATTACCCTGGAAAGGATGTTCCTTAACATATTTTCCAGGAAAATCCATTTTGTATTCATTTTCATATGTTTTATTGTGAGTCCGTAAAAGTGGCGTAATACCTCTGACAATGTTGTTGACAGCAGTGACCTGGAAGTCAGAAATGCTTCCAGGGGTCTTCCCCATGCTGTTCCCATGTCATTTGAGCACTGTCCCCATCAATTTGGGCAATTTTTAGGCCCTCTGCAAACTACCGGGGGGAGCCGCCTGAAAAATGCTCGAGTTTCCCTTAAACTTACATCGGGCTCGTTGCTCGGGTTGAGCACCCGAGTATTCCAATTTGCTCGACTTGAGCACTGAGCACCAGAGCATTTTAATGCTCGCCCATCACTGCTTAGGACTCTACGACGCCACTTCAAGGCTATACTTAATTCTGATCCTAAAACATTGAAGGTGCGTGGGATAGATATATTACATCTTGGCTCTCATGGAGGCAATGCTAAACATCTCCTGGCCCAAAAGGAGGCCAGGTGGATTGTTAGTCCACGTGGCCTAAACGAGGCTTTGAGCTTTGCGCCTTTCCTATGAAATGGGGTGTTCCCCTATGTTCTCCTGCAGACTCTGTTTAATACCTTTGTCCTCTGGTGGCAATTTCTTACTATTTTTTGTTTTTATTCTTTTATGTTTTTAACGCATTTTATTTATTGTTTTCTATCCAGTGTGGTGCCGGGCGGGACTAACATACATTTTTTGCCCTTACAAGGGTTGGAATCAAGATATGGATCCTGGCAATCTTACCATCATTCATCATTTTACATCTTTGATCCAACAGGCAGACACACACTAGACCTCATCTTCACCCGACTCTGCTCCCTACCTAACCTCACAACCCCCCCCACCCCTATTTGACCACCATCTACTCACTTTCTCATCCCTGTCCTCCTCACCTGTCACTCATGTCCAGCAACTAGCACACCCCAGCAGAAACCTTGCACATCTAGACACTCACACACTCCCTGACTCTATTCTACCACTGACATCCATATCTTCACTCCATGACACAGACAGCGCCACTGCTTTCTACAATGCCACTCTCGCATCAGCTATTGACTCGGTCGCCCCTCTTGTGTATGGCAGAGTGCGATGAGTCAATAAGCAACCCTGGCACAACAACCTCACTAAACAGCTTCGGCAAGCGTCCAGGGTTGCGGAGCGACGTTGGAAGAACACACATTTGCAAGATGACTTCACTGCATTCAAGCAAGCAACACTCACATTCAAATCAGCCCTCACCTCTGTTAAACAGGCCTACTTCACAATCCTCATATCTTCCTTATCCTACAACCCCAAACAGTTATTCAACACTTTCAACTCTCTCCTCCGCCCTCCAGTGCTCCCTCTGACCTCCATCATCTCTGCTGAGGAGTTTGCCACAAACTTCAAAAATAAAATTGATTAAACACAGCAAGTCTTTACTGTCCGACCACCACAACCCCTTTGTTTCCCCCACCGTTGCCCTTCCCTCATAACCTCCCTTTCCAACATCATGGAAGTAGACCTCACTCACCTCCTCTCCAAGTCACACCTCACCACTTGTGCACTCGACCCCTTCCCATCCCACCTCCTTCTCAACCTCACCCCCACACTCATTCCATTCCTAAACCATCTCTTCAACCTATCACTAACTTCTTGTACCTTCCCTGCTGCCTTCAAACATGCCACAATCACGCCCATCCTCAAAAAGCCACCCCTCGACCCAACCGCCTTGTCCAGCTACCACCCCATATCACTGCTCCCATTTGCCTCCAAACACCTTGAGCAACACGTTCACGTTGAACTTTCCACTCACTTCTCCTCTTACCCTCTCTTTGACAACCGACAATCTGGCTTCTGCCCCCACCATTCCACCAAAACTACCCTAAAATTACTAATGACTTACTTACAGCCAAAGCTAACAATCAATTCTCTGTACTCCTTCTGCTTGACCAGTCCTCTGCCTTCGACACTGTTGACCACTGCCTTGTACTTCAGATCCTTTCTTCCTTTGGCGTCAAAGACCTTGCCCTATCTTGGATCTCCTCATACCTTTCTAACCAAACATTTAGCGTCTCCCACTCCCACACTACCTCCTCATCCCGCCCCCTCTCTGTTGGAGTCTCTCAAGGCTCTGTCCTAGGACCCCTACTCTTCTCAATTTATACCCTTGGCCTGGGACAGCTCATAAAATCCCATGGCTTCCAGTACCATCTGTACGCTGATGACACCCAGATCTTCCACTCTGGCCCAGATGTCACCTCTCTGCTGTCCAGAATCCCAGCATGTCTATCAGCCATATCCTCCTTTCTGTCCTCTCACTTCCTCAAGCTCAATGTGGACAAAACTGAACTCATCATCTTTCCCCCATCTCGCATATCTTCCCCACCTGATCTTTCTATCACAATAAATGACATCACACTTTCCCCTGTATTGGCAGTCTGCTGCCTTGGAGTAACCCTTGACTCTGCCCTGTCCTTCAAACCCCACATCCAAGCTCTAGCCAGCTTCTGTCACCTCCAGCTCAAAAATATTTCCAGAATCCATCCTTTCCTCAACCCTCAATCTACTAAATTGCTTGTGCATGCCCTCATTATCTCCCGCCTCGACTACTGCAACATCCTCCTCTGTGGCCTACCTGCTAACACTCTCGCACCCCTCCAATCCATCCTCAACTCTGCTGCACAACTGGTTCATCTCTCACCTCACTACTCCTCTGCTAGCCCCCTTTGCAAATCCTTCACTGGCTCCCAATTGCCCAGCGTATCCAGTTCAAACTACTAACACTGACCTACAAGGCCATCCATTAACCTTTCTCCTCACTATATCTCTGAACTAATCTCCAGATATATTCCCTTACGTAACCTCCAGTCCTCCCAAGACCTCCTTCTCTCCTCCACACTTATTTGTTTCTCACCCAATCACCTCCATGAGTTCTCCCGAATATCCACCATCCTATGGAATTCTGTGCCTCAACACGTGCGATTAGCCTCCACATTTGGATCCTTCAAGAGGAACCTGAAAACCCATCCCTTCAAACAAGCTTACAACCTACCATGACCTTGATTGCTGCCACCTCAACAACACCGCAGCTACTGCAACCGCCCCCAACCTACTGTCTCCTTCCCCGTTCCTATAGAATGTAAGCCCGCAAGGGCAAGATCCTCTTCCCTCTGTACCAGTTTATCATTGTTAGTTTGTTTATTGAGTGATATCTGTATTTGGTATGTAACCCTTTCTTATGTACAGCACCATGACGCTATATAAATAAATAATAATAATAATAATAATAACGTGGTTTTTGTTGCCACACATGGCTATGTAATTTCTCCATCACTGATTCTTTGCAGAACTGTTTCTTAACAATCAGCATTATCAACCTATATTGGGACTATCTTCATTTATTCAATCATGAATCTGTATGACCAAGAGTAAATGATTATTATCATTTTTTGCAATTCGTTATATGATTGTGCTTTATTAGAAGGATATGACGTTTATGTATGTTTTCATCTTCTTCATTCATTTGCCTTATTGTTGGCAATATCTTACCTTGGTTGTCTCATCATGATCCATGCCATTCCCCTCTCTTTTCTGCTCCCCCTTGTACATTTTAGCTACTGATGCTTTGCGCCTGCATCCTGATTGTCTCCCTCGCCTGGGGCGCACCTGGCTATCTTTGTGCCCTCTACGCGATCCCGGGATTTGCAGCTTTGCCGCGCTCCCGCGCACGTGCAATCTGCGCGACGGCCTTTGCCCACGCGGCGGTGATGGCAGTACTCCAGGCGCAAGCGCCGTTAAAGCATTGAGGTCGGATTTGCGGCCATAGCATCCATAACAGTCGCGGTCATATGATGAGACACGTGAGCACACTGGGGGCGCATATAAAGGTCCTTCCAGGCAGCATCCCACCAGCCTCTTGAAAAAGCTCAATATTTCTCAGCGACACGCGCATCGAGGAGTCCCCTGCCTGTTAGAACCTTGCTGTTAGGTTTTTTTTCCTTTGCTGGTCATATGACCTTGTTGGCCTATTTAATCCTGCTCCGCCCTTCTGGCTTTGCTGGACTTCATTGTATATCTACTTTCTAGCTAGCCTGTGCTCTGTATCTAGCTCTGTTAGTTTGCTTGGTCTACGGACCTCTATGTTCTATCTATTTTGTTTGTTCGTCTGTCTGCTACTATTTCTGTTAGGAGGTGTCCCATATTCCTCCCAGTCCTTAGTACTTGTAGGGATTCCCTCCCCACATCTATAGGTCTCCGTACAGACTAGATTAGGACTTTAGCAGGTCTGATCGCAGGATCAGGTTCCCTGTTACATCGTAGGGATTCAGCTGAGTCCTATAGTAGGGACAGATCTCCTCTCTTTCCTTAGCTTTGGTAGCAGAACATAACAGTAAGTCCAGCCTGCAAATTCTCTAAGGAAAGATTTTTTTTTTTTTGTTCCATCATGGTGTCAGTTCAGGATTTGACTAAACACCTGCAGGGACTCTCTCTGGAAGTGGCCGAGCTCCGTCAGCACGTGAGTAACTGTCCTGGAGCATATTTCTTGGAGCCTAAGGTATGTTTGCCGGATTTATTTTTTGGTGAACATCGAGAATTTTTTTCATTTAAAAATGCTTGCTTATTGTATTTTCGTTTGAGACCCAAGTCCTCTGGGGATGAATCCCAGCGCGTAGGGTTCATAATGTCACTTTTGCGCAAAGAGCCTCAGGAGTGGGCCTTTTCTTTGCAACCTAGTGATACATGCTTCAGATCAGTGGATAGTTTTTTTTCTGCTTAAGGATTATTATATGATGATCCTGACCGTGTGGCATCAGCTGAGACTGAGTTGAGACGTCTAAAACAAGGATCAGGTAATGTGGAAAAATATTGTACTCATTTTCGTCGTTGGTCCACTCAAACAGGGTGGAACGATTCTGCTCTGAAAAGTCTATTTCTTGCTGGGCTCAGTGAAAGGGTTAAAGACCTGCTAATTGCTTATCCTACACCTGAGGATTTGCAACAGGCTATACGGGTGGATAGAAGACTGCGTGCTAGGGTTAATGAGAGCAAATCCTCTGCTATGTCAGTTTCTGGTTATGATAATGTGTGTACTAACAGTGGTGAACCGATGGAGATTGGATCGGTGGCACCTCGCTCTCAAGAAAAAGACCGTCGTTTTTCGGAAGGCTTGTGTTTCTATTGCGGAAAATCTGGTCATTTGATTAAAGGCTGTGAGCTTCGTATGAAGAAAGAAAAAAAAATGGTCAGTCACGCCCGTATTGCCTGTTTAAATTCCAAGGGTATATTTTTAGCTGCTTCCACGATTGCTCAGGAAAAATTAATGGAATTTCGGGTGTTTGTTGATTGCGGGTCTACACTGAATGTAATTGATGGGGGATTCGTGGAAAAACTCAATTTAAAACCTGAACCTTTATCATCCCCCATTGCTGTGGTTTCTGTGGATGGCTCCCCTTTGAAGAATATTACTCTCAAGGTCAGTGAATTTCCTCTCATTATTAATGGTGTTCACCATGAGAAATTGGATTTGGTAGTGTTGAATAACTTGCCTTCTCCAGTATTATTGGGTTTGCCCTGGTTAAAATTTCACAATCCTGTACTGGATTGGTCTACCAGTGAAATTAAATCCTGGAGCCATAAATGTTATGACAAGTGTTGTAACGGGCGTATTGCAGCTTTGGATAGGGGAGAATTGCCTGTTCCTATTCAGGATTTTTGGAGAGTTTTTTCTGAGAAAGAATCGCAGGTTTTGCCTCCCCATAGAGACTATGATTGTTCTATTGAATTTGTCCCTGGAGCGATTCTTCCTAAAAGTCGTTTATTTAACCTTACTATTCCTGAGAGGAAGGCTTTGGAGGAATACATACAGACAAGTTTGGCCGCCGGTCACATTAGGCCCTCTAAGTCTCCTGTGGCGGTTGGATTTTTTTTTGTAAAAAAAAAGGACGGCGGTTTACGTCCTTGTCTGGATTTTCGTGAGATTAACAAAATTACGGTACGCAATCCTTACCCACTGCCATTGATTCCTGATCTGTTTAACCAGTTATTGGGGGCCAAGTGGTTCTCTAAAATTGACCTTAAGGGGGCATACAATCTGTTGCGCATGAAGGAGGGTGATGAATGGAAGACTGCTTTTAACACTCCTGTGGGTCATTTTGAGAATCTGGTTATGCCTTTTGGTCTTACTAATGCTCCTGCATTTTTTCAGAATCTGATTAATGACATCCTTAGACCTTTGATCGGTAAAAATGTGGTTGTGTATTTGGATGACATTTTGATTTATTCGCCAGATCTGGAGTCTCATTGGCGGAGCGTGCGTGAGGTATTACAGTTATTAATGGACAATTCGCTTTTTGCTAAGCTGGAGAAATGTGAGTTCGCTGTACAGAGAATTAGTTTTTTGGGCTACATTATCTCCAGCCAAGGTTTTGAGATGGATCCGGTTAAGGTTCAGGCTGTGCAGGAATGGCCTAGGCCTATTGGTTTGAAATCGATACAGAGGTTTTTGGGTTTCGCCAATTACTATAGAAAATTCATAAAAAAATTTTCTAGTATTGTCAAACCTCTGACTGATCTCACCAGGAAAGGTGCTGATGCGGTTCAGTGGTCTTCTGAGGCCATTGAAGCTTTTGTGTATCTCAAGAAGAGGTTCACCTCTGCTCCCATCCTTATGCAGCCTGATGTTACTAGGCCGTTTTTGGTTGAGGTTGATGCTTCCTCTGTGGGGGTTGGCGCAGTATTGTCTCAGGATAACGGGGATGGATTACATCCCTGTGCCTTTTTTTCAAAAAAATTTTCGGAGACTGAATTGAATTACGATATTGGTAATCGGGAATTATTGGCTATTAAACTCGCATTTGAACACTGGCGCCACTTCTTGGAAGGTGCGGAATTTCCCGTTCAGGTTCTTACGGATCATAAAAATCTGATATATCTTGATGCTGCCAAGCGCCTGAATGCCCGTCAGGCTAGGTGGGCACTGTTTTTCTCGCGGTTTAATTTCTCCGTTACTTACATCCCTGGTACTAAGAATGTTAAGGCGGATGCCTTGTCTCGCAGTTTTTCTCCCATAGTCGGTGCTGAGAAAGAGGAAAACATTTTACAAGAAGGTGTTGTGATAGCTGCTTTAGACTCCGTTTTGGAAGATGAGATTCTTAAAGCTCAGGAGAATGCCCCATCTAACACTCCTCATGGGAGGTTGTTTGTGCCTGGGACCTTTAGGAGAGATTTGTTTGTTGAGTGTCACGAATCTCGGTTGGCAGGTCATCCCGGAATCTCTGAGACCAAGAGACTGGTGGGTCGCAGTTTTTGGTGGCCTGGATGGCAGAAGGAAGTCATTAAGTGGGTGCGCCAATGTACTATATGTGCTAGATCTAAGTCCTCACATACTCCTGCTGCGGGGTTACTTTGTCCTTTGGAGGTCCCCAGTGCTCCTTGGACACATTTGGCTATGGACTTTATAACTGACCTTCCCCCCTCTGAGGGTTTTACTGTCATCTGGGTGGTCGTGGACCGTTTTAGCAAGATGTGTCACTTGGTTCCCTTCGTCAAACTGCCCTGCGCTAAAACTCTCGCTAAGGCCTTTGTCAAGGAAATTGTCAGACTTCATGGCGTTCCTACTGACATTGTTTCTGATAGGGGTCCTCAGTTCGTGGCTCGTTTTTGGCGTGCCTTTTGTGACAGGTTGGGAATTCATTTGTCGTTTTCGTCCGGATATCATCCTGAATCTAATGGCCAGACAGAAAGGAAAAACCAGGATGTTGAGCAGTTCTTGCGTTGTTTTGTGGCTGACAATCAAGAGGGGTGGTCTGAGTTTCTGCCACTTGCTGAATTTGCTCTGAACAATCATACATCTTCTTCTGCTGGTTGTTCGCCTTTTTTTTGTTGTTCTGGGAGACATCCGTCGTTTGGGTCGTTCTCCAAGTTAGGATCTGCCGTGCCTGAGGAGGAGAATTTTTCCGGTGATTTGGAAAGAGTTTGGACGGATGTGCGTGGTAATCTTCAGGAGGCCAACAGAAAATCTAAAGACTACTTTGATAGGAAACGACAGGAGGTTTTGTTCGCTGTTGGTGACATGGTTTGGTTGTCCTCTAGGAATCTGCGGTTGAGGATTCCTTCTAAGAAATTGGGTCCCAAGTTTGTAGGGCCCTTTAAGGTGCTTCAGGTTGTCAACCAATCTGCTGTTAGGTTGGAGGTTCCTACCTCCTGGAGAATTAATCCGGTCTTTCATGTCTCTCTGTTAAAAAAAGCTGTTGTGTCGGATGGTGAAGCCTCTGCCTCTGTTCCTCCGGTGGTGGAGGACGGGGAATATGAAATTTCCCGCATCCTTGACTCTAGACGGTATAGAGGTAGTTTGCAGTATCTTGTGGCCTGGAAAGGTTTCGGACCCGAGGATAACTCTTGGGTGAGGTCAGATGATGTTTCCGCGTCCAGACTTATCAGAGCGTTTCACAGGAGATTTCCTGATAAGCCTGGTCCTAGGGGATCCGGAGGATCCTCTTAGAAGGGGGGGTACTGTTAGAACCTTGCTGTTAGGTTTTTTTTCCTTTGCTGGCCACATGACCTTGTTGGCCTAATTAATCCTGCTCCGCCCTTCTGGCTTTGCTGGACTTCATTGTATATCTACTTTCTAGCTAGCCTGTGCTCTGTATCTAGCTCTGTTAGTTTGCTTGGTCTACGGACCTCTATGTTCTATCTATTTTGTTTGTTCGTCTGTCTGCTACTATTTCTGTTAGGAGGTGTCCCATATTCCTCCCAGTCCTTAGTACTTGTAGGGATTCCCTCCCCACATCTATAGGTCTCCGTACAGACTAGATTAGGACTTTAGCAGGTCTGATCGCAGGATCAGGTTCCCTGTTACATCGTAGGGATTCAGCTGAGTCCTATAGTAGGGACAGATCTCCTCTCTTTCCTTAGCTTTGGTAGCAGAACATAACACTGCCACCACTGAGGCGTTCTCTGCCACTACTTTCTTCCACAGCACTTTACAGGTCCTCTGGTCTGACCTTGGTAAGGCTGTTGTTGACGCACTACTTGCATATGACTCTCTTATCATGTTTGATTGAGTTGGTATGTACTATATACTCATTATAGATTTATTGTTTAATCCACACTGAAATAAAAAAATGTCACATGTGTATAACCTAAGGGAACGTATCTTTTACTTTTCCATAGTATGTAAAAGATATAGTATGGACAATATTATTGACAGCCCATAGTTAACATTTGATACCATGTCCTTTTTTTTAAGTTAGACTTGACTACAGTAAACCATGTAGTTTATCTGTAAATGAGCTTCATTCATCAAATGTCATTTTTACCCACTGGTAGGGTTGAGCAAATTTATTCAGGTTGAATTGAATTCTACTCAAGTTTTACAAAAATCTTCAGATTTTTTGTAATTTGCTCTGCTCAAATTCCGCAAAGTGGTAGCTGGCTGGTCGCCATTTTGCTAAATCGTATAGGGCCAGAAAAGGATTGAAAAATAACAAAAAACCCCAAATACATCTCTGCTCACCTCTCCAGACAACTACACTGCTTGGTCTTCCCTTTTTGGTTCTCAGTGCCTCTTCTTACTGCAGCTAAAACCCAGGCATCTTCAAGCTGTGCCAAGACTTTGGGCTCTATTTAGGCCTAAGACTTCACTGTGTATGTCTGGAATGTCTCGGCCTAGAGTGTGCATCATAAGGTTACGACATGTGCCATGACCCTAGGAATAGGTCTGGGATGTCTCTGTACATGCACCTTGTAATTTTGATGTGGGCAGCAGCTTTCTGATGTGCATACAAGGCTGAGACGTATAGGTGCATACCTAGACGTGGTTGGAAGTCTCAATCTAGAGCGGAGATGCCAGGGGTTTCAGCACGTGGAGGCAAAAATAAAATGCACTGAAGATTATAGGGGGTCAGTTCGCAGCTGAGGTGAGTGGTGAGATGACTATTTGTTGTTTATTTTCTTCTTGTACATCATACGTTAATTATGCCCTGGTGTCTCTCCAGATATCAGAGCATTATAAGGGACAGTATTTTGCCGAGAATAAATTCACTGCAAATCAAATTCCTCTGTAAAATCTGTAACAAATTAAAATCTTGTCAGATACACTTAGCTTTATCAAGTGGTATAATATAACTTACTCTACCTTTCCAAAATTTTTCTAATCTTTTAATGCTCCTTAAAATATGATCTTAGCAATTAGATAATTAAGTGTTTGCGATATAGATTTTATTTTTCCTATTATTCAGGTCTGACTATACATTTGTTCTCTACTGTATATACTCCAACAGTAAGCAAAATGATGATTCATTTATCAGAGGAGTTGTTTTTGGAACTAATTATCAAGAACCATTCTGTGGTTGCTACAGCTTAAAAACATATTTATATAATTATGTGATTATATTTCTACATTGTATTTATCTGTGTACACATATAATTGCTTTCTCCAAAGCCACAGATGCTCCCTGTTTATCTATGGGCTTCAAAGATAGGTTTTCCCTCAGCAGGGGATTGTTAATCTGTTTGATAGAACATTATCTATTCTGGTTTAATTTAAACTGTTTACATTTTATAGCTTTTCAGTTATTAGCATTGCTTCTCTAGTGATAGAGATGTTAATATGCAATTGTTACAATGTTCTGTTTTACATATGTTCATGGCTACATACATACATATCAAAAATTACTACCCATGTAATATTATTGTATGAAGATAGCAACATGCCATATAAATGGCACTCTAAACAGGGAAATCAATCACTTACACAGAGTAGAAAGGACAAGCACAATGTGCTCTTGAGTTATATACAGTACATGTTAATGGATGCTAGTTAAGATGATCAAAACATAGCTATCTAAAACTAACAGTCAGACATCTCTAACATGATAGTCATACAAGTGAACAATAAAGAGCTAATGTTTTAATGCTTCATTGTCACTCCAACATGAACATTGTTCATAAGCACACTCGTTTTTATTTTTTAAGCTATGTGCCCACGATGCAGAAATGCTCCGGATTTTTTCCTGAGCGTTTCTGCATCTCCCTGGCAGAAAAAACGCATGCGGATTGTACATGCATTTTTCCTGCCAGGGACAAGCGGATGTGAAGCGTTCTTCACATGCATTTCCGCATGCGGGTTGACGAACGCTTTCCAAGCGATTTTAGCATCACTTGGAAAGTGCTTGACAACTTGGCCACACTATATAAATCCATGCAAACGGCATGGATTTATATAGTGTGACCATAAAGAATGGTAAAAAATAAAAAAATAAATATATACTTACCTTCTGATGGCCCCCGGAGTCTTTATTCGATCCATCCTGGCTTGCCGGCAGCTCGCAGTACACTGAAGGACCTGCCGTCATATGACTAAATGACGTCAGCGAAGGTCCTTCAGTCCACCGCGAGCTGCCGGCAAGCGAAGACAAGCACACCGGGGGCCATCAGAAGGTAAGTATAATGTTTATTTTTTATTTTATTCTTTACTTTACAGGTTCTATGGTACCCAGGTCCGGAGGAGAGTCTCTTCTCCTCCAGACCCAGGTACCATCCCCACATTGAAACGCATGGAATGCGCATGTACAGATGCAGTGATGCGGATTACATGCGTTCCAATGCAAGTCAATGGCAGCGAAAACGCAGCGCTTCTGCAAAATAATTGGTAGTGCTGCATTTTTTTCCGCAATGATAATCCGCAGCGGAAATTTCCGCAGCATGTGCACAGCACATGCTGATTATCATTGGGGGACATGGCAGACCTTCTACCAAGTGTTTTTAAAGCGTTTCTGCAGCAGAATTGCCGCTGCAAACACGCTTAAAAAACGCATCGTGGGCACACACCCTTACTCTGTTTTTCTGGTAGCTACAGTGGGGAAAAAATGTATTTAGTCAGCCACCAATTATGCAAGTTCTCCCACTTAAAAAGATGAGAGAGGCCTGTAATTGACATCATAGGTAGACCTTAACTATAAGAGACAAAATGAGAAAAAAAATCCTGAAAATCACATTGTCTGATTTGGAAAGAATATTTGGTATTTGGTCAATTACAAAAGTTCATCTCAATACTTTGTTATATATCCTTTGTTGGCAATAACAGAGGTCAAACGTTTTCTGTAATTCTTCACAAGGTTGGCACACACTGTTGCTGGTATGTTGGCTCATTCCTCCATGCAGATCTCCTCTAGAGCAGTGATGTTTTGGGTCTGGCGCTGGCCAACACGGACTTTCAAATCCCTCCAAAGGTTTTCTATAGGGTTTAGATCTGGAGACTGGCAAGGCCACTCCAGGACCTTGAAATGCTTCTTACGAAGCCACTCCTTTGTTGCCCTGGCGGTGTGCATGGGATCATTGTCATGCTGAAAGACCCAGCCACGTTTCATCTTTAATGCCCTTGCTGATGGAAGGAGGTTTGCACTCAAAATCTCACGATACATGGCCCCATTCATTCTTTCATGTACACGGATCAGTCGTTCTGTTCCCTCGGCAGAGAAACGGCCCCAAAGCATGATTTTGCCACCCCCATGCTCCACAGTAGGTATGGTATTCTTTGGATGCAACTCAACATTCTTTCTCCTCCAAACACGACGAGTTGTGTTTCTACCAAACAGTTCTACTTTGGTTTCATCTAATCATATGATTGTTACGGGCCCGGGTGGTGGAACCTCTGTGCTTCGGTGCAAGGAGGGACTAGATGGGTGTGACTAAGTGCCTACTCGAAAAAATTGCAGAGGGCAAGCAGATAATATACATTTAAATTTGCATATAGTCTTAATAGTCATGAACATCATCATAGTAGAAATATGTATATCTGCTGACTAGATTGGATAGACCAATCGGAATGAAATTAGAACCTATATATAAAAATATCCGACAAATAGGTCATTGATGTAAAGTGAAAGAGACCTTTATTACAACAAGTAGAGTACATGGTGGCACAGAAAAGCAGAACACACACATGATAATGACATGTTAAAACATACGGTTATTATTGTATACAGACAGGATATCAGAGCTTAATGACAGTAAAACCACTCTGATTTGGAGATCCAATATAACTGCCACTGAAAACTGCTACACTAGCAGGGTATCAATCCCAGATGCTGGGAGCTTGTAGCCAATTTAGGCACAACCAGGGATATGACCAGCGGAATATGTCCCTATCAAAAGATAGGTAACATTTGAAAGTACAAGTAGTTGTTAGTACATTGCATTAGTTGCTTATCATATCCATATACATAGGTGTACATAGTTATATGGTATTCAAATGGTTCGTACCTGATTTGTCAAACATGCACGTTGTATAGTAATTCTAGGTTCAATGATCCATAAATCATGCATGTATATGAAGTGGCTCTGGGTTCAATGGTCCTGCTGTTATTGCGGTGCTCACCCCGACACGCGTTTCGGTGCATCCTTCATCAGGGAGTGACGTCAAACTCCAAGTGTGCAATTAAAAAGGGGCTGCCAGCCAATGAGGGTGAGTCAGGAGGATGACGCAGGAAAACTCCCAAACGTGTGCCGGAGTCTCACCGCGTTCGGCGTCATGCAGCTGGGGAGACCTGACCACGTGAGGAGTCACATGATCCGTCACCCAGGAACCATGGTCACAAGGTGTCACGTGACCGCAGGTCCTATGCCGCATCAAGACGCCGGCGTTGGCAGAACCCGAAGCGTCCTCTTAGACACCTGCATGCCACTGCTCAGCACCATTGTAGAGAATTATCTAGTGAATGTATGTGCAGAAGATAGACATAGATGTTTCCAAAATAGTGAAGCCATATATGGATTTGATAGCAATGTAATGAAAAAGTATGCCAACAATTGACATGCATGGAACATAAACATAGGAATATAGGAAATAAAAAAATATAAAAAAATAATAGTAAAATGCACTGTGCATTAAGGTGCGATAAGAATAAATACATAATTTATACATGATTGGTTATGTAAAATACACATAACAATACAGTAATTATGTAGTGTACATATATATATACAGTGCCTACAAGTAGTATTCAACCCCTTGCAGATTTAGCTGGTTGACACATGCGGAATTAACTTGGCATTGTGACATTTGTACTGTAGATCAGCCTGGAAGTGGGAAATGAACTGCAGCAAATTTTGTTTTGGTTTTTCTTTTTTTTTTTTTTTTACACGTTAAAAGTTAATTCAGAGTGTCATTTATTATTCAACCCCTCAAACCACAAGAATTCTGTTTGGTCCCCCTAAAGTATTAAGAAGTATTTCTGGCAACAAGAATAATGAGCTTCACATGTGTGGATTAAAGATCTCTTTTGCCAGCCTTTTCTGACTATTTAAGACTATCCCCAAACTTGTGAACAGCACTCAGACATGGTCAACATGGGAAAGACAAAGGAGCATTCCAAGGCCATCAGAGACAAGATCGTGGAGGGTCACAAGGCTGGCAAGGGGTACAAAACCCTTTCCAAGGAGTTGGGCCTACCTGTCTCCACTGTTGGGAGCATCATCCGTAAGTGGAAGGCTTACGGAACTACTGTTAGCCCTACACGGCCTGGACAGCCTTTGAAAGTGTCCTCCCGTGCCGAGGCCAGGCTTGTCCGAAGAGTCAAGGCTAACCCAAGGACAACAAGGAAGGAGCTCCGGGAAGATCTCATGGCAGTGGGGACATTGGTTTCAGTCAATACCATAAGTAACGTACTCCACCGCAATGGTCTCCGTTCCAGACGAGCCCGTAAGGTACCTTTACTTTCAAAGCGTCATGTCAAGGCTCGTCTACAGTTTGCTCATGATCACTTGGAGGACTCTGAGACAGACTGGTTCAAGGTTCTATGGTCTGATGAGACCAAGATCGAGATCTTTGGTGCCAACCACACACGTGACGTTTGGAGACTGGATGGCACTGCATACGACCCCAAGAATACCATCCCTACAGTCAAGCATGGTGGTGGCAGCATCATGCTGTGGGGCTGTTTCTCTGCCAAGGGGCCTGGCCATCTGGTCCGCATCCATGGGAAGATGGATAGCACGGCTTACCTGGAGATTTTGGCCAAGAACCTCCGCTCCTCCATCAAGGATCTTAAGATGGGTCGTAATTTCATCGTCTAACAAGACAACGACCCAAAGCACACAGCCAAGAAAACCAAGGCCTGGTTCAAGAGGGAAAAAGTCAAAGTGTTGGAGTGGCCTAGTCAGTCTCCTGACCTTAACCCAATTGAAAACTTGTGGAAGGAGCTCAAGAATAAAGTCCACATGAGATACCCAAAGAACCTAGATAACTTGGAGAAGATCTGCATGGAGGAGTGGGCCAAGATAACTCCACAGACCTGTGCCGGCCTGATCAGGTCTTATAAAAGACGATTATTAGCAGTAATTGCAAACAAGGGTTATTCCACAAAATATTAAACATAGGGGTTGTATAATAATTGACCCACACTTTTATGTTTAAAATTTAATAAAATTCAACTGAGCAACATAACTTTTTGGTTTGTAAGATTTATGCTTCTGTTCATAAAACCTACTCTCGTTTGCTGTTTGAAGGCTCTAACTTATTTGCATCTTATCAAACCAGCTAAATCTGCAGGGGGTTGAATACTACTTGTAGGCACTGTATATATATATATATATATATAGAGAGAGAGAGAGAGAAATAAGACTACACATATGCAAACAAGTATTAAATAACATATAAAATGAATATAGACTAAAGATAGCCATAGAGCATACATACATATACAAAGCCGCATATATGCAGATAAATACTATGTAATTAATAAGTGTATCATAAATGTACAAAAATACATAATAGTACATAAAATACAGTAAAATAAAGTGCATAATGTAATGTGGCACATCCAATATGGATATGTGGTACAAACCTGTCCATATAATTATATATCACACATATGTATACATGCAGATAAATACTAAGTGGTTAATAAATGTACCGTAAATGTACAAAAGTACATAATACATAAAATAAAGTGCATAGGTATATGCAATACGGATCTGTGATATACACATGTCCATGTAGTTATATATCACACATGTGTATATCCATTGTGCCCAGGTGACGGTGATGTACACCCACATACACCCATGCATGTGTACACAACCATACTACCATGTACACACGCATGTGTGTCCACATGCATATGTACACAACCACACCAACTTACATACATCCATCCATGTCACAACATACACTCTTGTGTACACTAACATGCCCACATACTCAACCATAACTATATTCACATATGCGCCCCTGTACTTAGGTATAACCACAATATAGTGAAAACCTCCTTAAGCAAGAAGAAACCAAAAAGAAAAAGAGAAAGTGTGACATAATTTTACATACAATTTATCCATCAGTCAATCACACATACATAATGTTATACAATATACCATATCTAAAGAAGCAGAAAACAATGCATATAGTCATAATCTGTTAATGTGAGACCTTCCATCGTCTTCATCATAAGTTGAACTTCTTGATAGATGTATATTGTGATCACTTCATACTTGTCCATCCAATGCACATACACAACTCTCTTCGCCGTATTACGGACATAAGATGCATGGCAGCTAAGAATAAAATAATAAAAAATTAAAACCAATAAAATATATGAACGGGACATAGGACATATTACCTGAACATTGGGGAATATGGTGGAGCAATTTCATAAAAATGGGGTAAAACTTAAATTCTCATTGAGACCAAGGGGATCAACTGTGTCAAGGGCCCAGATCCATTTCGCTTCTAATCTGGCCAATCGATTACTCACATTACCACCTCTTATATTAAAGACAATCCTGTCAATCCCTCTCACCTCAAGACCAGAGGCATCACAGTTATGATAAATCTTGAAATGCCTAGGGATTGTCTTTAGTGTGAGTGGATCTTTAATCTCCCTAGCTGCATTTATCCCATTGATATGTTCCCTCACTCTCACCTTTAGTTGGCGTGTTGTTAGGCCTATGTAGATTTTATTACAGGGACATTTGGCAATATAGATAACAGCTGTGGTGGTACATGTAATTGTATGTGTTGTATTAAAAGTCTTGGTGCCCATACTGTTACTGAAGGTTTTAGCCCTAATAATGTTTGGGCACGCGACACATTTGCCACAGGGTGTACATCCCCATGGAGGTTTGGTTGCATTCTTATCATTTACATAGTGGCTTTTCACTAATGTGTCTCGTAGGTTACTTGAGCATGCTTGGCTTTTGTCCAAGATACTTTGCCACAATCGGGTTAGCCAATAAAATTGGCCATGAGTTCTCAAGACATTTACGTGTGGTTTCTGAATTGGCATGATATTGAGTTATGAGTCTAACCTCATTCTTTTTGGCATTCTGTTTCAGATTGTTGGAATATAACAACTCATGCCTCGAAGAATGTCTGGCACAATTGTATGCTCTTTTCACAGCCCTCTTACTATAGCCTCTATTGAAAAATCTCTCTTTAAGGTCTTTCGATTGCCGCTCAAAATCCTCTTCATTAGAACAGATTCGTTTAAGACGCAAAAATTGGCCTATAGGTATTGACTGAATCATCTTGGGGGGATGGGATTATGAGGCATGTAGGAGGGCATTTACGGATGTCGATTTCCGGAATAAGTCCGTTTGTAAACAGTTTTCGATGTCTCCGTATACTTTAACATCCCAGAAATCGATCAAGTTTGCATCACAATGATAGGTTAAATGGATATTGAACTCATTGCAATTCAATTCAGACATGAATTGAACCAAAACTTCTTCTGAATCTTGCCAGACAAAAAATACATCATCGATGTACCGCGTCCAAAGGGGCACACGGTCCATCGATGCGTATCTGTCTGACAGAAAGAAGTCCCTCTCCCACAGCCCCAGGTACAGGTTGGCATAGGATGGTGCGAAAGTCGCCCCCATCGCTGTTCCCTGAAGCTATAAGAAGAAGGAGCCCTTAAAAGTAAAAAAAATATGAGATAATGTAAACTCAAGAAGTTGTAAAATGAAATTTGTCATACTTGGTGATGTATCAGATGCATCTAGAAAAAAATGTACTGCTCTCAGTCCATCCCTATGCCTAATGTTTGTGTATAGTGATTCAACATCACAAGTTGTCATAAGTGTGTTGGTATCCACATGCAGACCATCAATCTTCCTGAGGAATTCACTTGTATCTTTTTTGAAGGATGGTAGCGATTTGACTAATAGAGAGTCAATGTATTTATTCACTTTATCTAAGTATTTCCCTTTCCCAGATATGATGGGTCTGCCTGGGGGGGTAGTTGCATTTTTGTGTACTTTCGGCAATAAATATAATGTTGGAATAGTAGGTTCCTGGACTACGAGTGCCAAAACTAATTCCTTAGAGATTATCCCATTATCTGTAGCTGTATTTAGAAATTTAATCAGTTCCATGTTAAATTTTGCTAACGGCTTAAATGTCAATTTCTTGTAACAGTTTACATCACGTGATTGTCTAAATGCCTCTGCCTCGTACATGTCTTTTGGCCAGATCACTATGTTTCCACCTTTATTGGTGGATTTATACTGTTAGGTGGTTGCTGGACCTGAAATTGGGTCAGAATCATCTGTGATATTCCATTCTAGTCCAGCCAGGGCAGATGCTGCTTAGCATCGCCGTCGGTCCCAACGCCTAGCCAGTGCACGAGAAGTACAGGCTGTCCCTTGGGTCCTTGTTCCTAGTAGTGTTAAGCATAGGTTACGGAGGGGAACAAGGGCTGCTACAGCCTAAGTCCAGGATGCACTGCACTGAGCATGCCTGTGACATGGCAGACCGTGATTGGTGCTTTGGTGTCAGCTGATCCGGTGACCTGGCACCGCCTGATTGGCCGCGGGTGATGTCATCAGTAGTGCGACCAATAATGCGACAGTGGGCAGGGCTTAGTCTTTAAATAGGCCGCCCAGAAGCATGGCAGCGCGCTCTGATCATTAAGCTAAGGTTGTGTTCATGTGTGGATGCTTGTCTGTTTGAGCTCCACATGCTCTCTTGATGCTCTTGCTTCGGACAGGCAAGTTTAGCTGGGGATAGGCAGTCTTAGCTGGAGGGAGGCAGGTTGTTCCATTTGACAGTCTGGCTCTGACAAGGCGGTCGCTATACACCCCGAGCAGACTGTGAACTCCGTATTCCTGGCACCGCCTGTTAGTCACGTGGAGAGTGACTCCGCAGTCTGGTCACATACCGGCTGGGAGCACGTATATGCCGGCGTGAGTCACACACTCTTCTTAGCATCTGCTGCGTAGCCTCTGTGCAGTTAACAGGGCTACGGCTACGTTATTTGTCGCACATCTCTTGTGCAGTTAACGGAGATAGTGCAAATCCCTTTTCCCGTCTCGGTGTGCAGTAACACTGGAGGGATTTATATATTAGTTGGTTGTTTTACCTTCTTACCCGGAAGGTGTTCGGCCGCAGTCTTCTAGACTGCATCGCGGACCCCGGGTTCGGTTGCTTTCCATTATTAATAAAGTTGTTTGCAACCGTCCCCATAACAGTACAGAGCGCCAGGGTCTTGCCGAACATGGCTGACAACCAGCAACTGCAGCGCTACAAACAGCAACGTGAGGCCAGACTTAGGACTCTGGAACAAGCTGCCCCGGTGGCTGATATCACTGCAGTAGTGACCCAGGCAGCTTTTCAGGCAGCCAATCTGGTTAACACGGCTGTGGTGAATGCTGCAGCAGCCACAATTGCCCCATTATCCCGTTTTGCTCTCCCGGAAAAATTTTCTGGCGACAGCAGATCCTGCAGAGCTTTATTAATCTGTGCTTCATTCAGTTAGAGATGATGGAAGCACGGTTCCCCTCCGAAAGAGCCAAAGTGGGTTTTGTCATCTCGTTACTTTCTCACAGGGCCTTAGAGTGGGCTACTGCTCTGTGGGAGCGGAGTGACCCGGTAGTGGCTAATGCGGGTCTCTTTCTTAGAGCCCTAAAGACTGTTTACCTAGGTCCTCAGGTCACGCATGATATTGCTCTTAAGCCTCTTGCGTTGGTCCAGGTTTCGACCACCGCCAGCCACTTTGCCATCCAGTTCAGAACCTTAGCGGCTGAATTGGATTCGTCTGAGCGGTCGTTAATCCCGGTGTTCTGGAAGGGTCTGGCTGGGCATATTAAAAATGCTCTATCTACCAGAGAGATCCCAACCTCCCTGGAGGAGTTAATCTCTTTCGCTAACCGAATAGATTTGCGTCATGCAGAACACAAGTAAGAGCTGGAAGTCTCCAGTGGTGTTGAGCGAGCACTAAATTGCTCGGGTGCTTGAAGATCGGGCCGAGCTCACAGTGATACTCGGGTGCTAGACCCGAGCAACGAGCCCAATGTTAGTCTATGGGAGACCCGAGCATTTTTGCGGCGGCACCCCCGGCAGTCTGTAGAAAGCCTAAAAAGTGCCCAAAACGATAGTGACAGTGCTCAAAAGACATGGGGACAGCATGGGGATCGCCCCAGGAAGTATTTCTGACCCCCAGGTCACTGCCGTCAACAACGTTGTATAGAGGTATTAAGCCACTTTTACGGGCCCACAATAAAACGTTCAAAAACGAAACTTAAAGTGCTTTCCTGTGAAATATGTTAAGGAATTTCCTTTCCAGGGTAAAGACTTGTGTATAAGGTAAAATAAATAACCAAAAACAAAAATACTCCTCTACACCTTGGGCTATATTCACAAGTAGCATTTTTTATGTGTTTTTGCACTTTTGTATTGCTTTCAACTGTGACAAATGCATTCACCGGGAAATGTCATTTTAACATTTTACAACCTTATCTGTCCATGTGCTGTGTGACTCATGCATACAGTGCTGAAAAGACATGGGAAGAGCATGGGGAAGCCCCTTGGAAGAATCTCTGACTCCCAGGTCACTGCCTAAAAGTGTGCCCATCAGAAGTGATCCTTGCCGCATCAGAAGATGCAGACTTGCAACTATCCCCGTGCAAATCCTTGTCCCAGGGCAGTGTTCAATTGTACCTCCCCCATTCCTTGCAATGCAAGCGCAAATATGCAGCCAACCACCCACCCGCAGGCTGCAATACCATACTGCTAGCTTGCCCTTGAAATGGGGCCTTTTAGTTTGGAGGAGGCCAAAGCTGGCCACTACCTCATGGATGCTTCGGCAGCGAGGTATCCATACTCAGTCCCCAGCTGCCTGGCGGCTGGGTGTCCACGCTCGGTTCCCAGCCGCCAGGGGCGGCCGGGTGTCCATACTCTGTCCCCAGCCGCCCTGCGGCCGGGTGTCCACACACGGTCCCCAGCCGCCTGGGGGCGGCCGGGTATCCATAAACGGTCCCCAGTCACCTCTATTTCTCCTGGGAACCTTCCCCCAAGCTTTTCTTAGCCTGGCCTGCTTTAGGGCAGCATTGGACGAGCCCACCAGAGAACCAGACTCCTCCGGTGGGCCCTGGCTTCTTCATCAGCGGAGTTGAGAGTGCCAAGGTGAGGAGCATGATGATGATGATAGAAGTTAGCATCTGCTTTGTTTTCTTGGAATGCAAGTGTAAGTGTGCAGCCTGCTACCCACCCACTCCCAGGCTGCAATGCCATACTGCTAGCTTGCACTTGAAATGGTGCCTTTTAGTTTGGAGGAGGTCGAAGCTGGCCACTATCTCATGGCTGCTTTGGCAGCGAGGTATCCATACTGCTTTGTTTTCCTTTGAATGCAAGCGCATGTATGTAGTAGCGGCTAGGCCTGAGGTGGTCAGCGTTTTGGCGCATATCCTACCTCCTCCGAGGATTGCTGGATGTTTTCCTGCTTCTATCCCAGTTCTATGACTCCCGTTAAAACAAAGCTTCAGGTGATAAATGATGGATGAGGTGGTGGCAAAGGAGAAGAGCAGGAGGAACAGGGACCATTCACATCAATATCAGGCCAGTCAACCAGATATGTCTTGTAGGATATGTGTAACGGGTCTGGGAGGCGGAACCTCTGAGCTACTATACAAGGGGGCGGTCCTTGTAAGGGAGCGGGTGGCGACCAGGCAGGCAGTCACAGCAGGTGACCGGGACAGTCTCTAGAAGAACGGGCAGGAGGTCACGGCAAGTGACCGGGGCAGTCTCTGGATGAACGGGCAGATGGTCACGGCAAGTGACCGGGGCAGTCTCTGGGTGAACGGGCAGATGGTCACAGCAAGTGACCGGGGCAGTCTCTGGGTGAACGGGCAGATGGTCACGGCAAGTGACCGGGGCAGTCTCTGGGTAAACGGGCAGATGGTCACGGCAAGTGACCGGGGCAGTCTCTGGGTAAACGGGCAGATGGTCACGGCAAGTGACCGGGGCAGTCTCTGGGTAAAGGGTTGGTACGACCTGTGGCGGCTGATGGTAGACGTGAGCTCCCAGGTGAGCAGGCGAGAGTCTCTGGATAAACGGGTGGTCACAGCATGTGACGGCGGAGCCTCCAGGAAGACCAACAGACAGGCGGCAGATGAGCGCTCCCAGGTGAGCGGGCAGAAGTCTCTGGACAGGCGGGTGGTCACAGCACGTGACGGCAGAGCCTCCAGGTAGGCTAGCAGACAGGCAGCAGATGAGCGCTCCCAGGTGAGCGGGCAGGAGTCACTGGACAGGCAGGTGGTCACAGCACGTGACGGCAGAGCCTCCAGGTAGGCTAGCAGGCAGATAGCAGATGTGCGCTCCCAGGTGAGCGGGCAAGCTGGTCCATAGACAGACTGACAAGAGTAGTAAGGCAGACCGTCGGACCTCAGGCTAGCAGGCAGGTAGCAGAATATCAAGCAGGAATAAGACAGCAAGCTGGCAGGAATCTGGCAGGTATCTGGCAGGTAACTGGCAACGGGACCTGAGGGCTGAAGCAGAGTAGTGAACAGTGCAACAACATTGCTCGGGCACCTCCATTTTGGAGGAGGTGCCTTATATATGGTGAAGTCCTCCGGCCATTGGCCGGGGACTCCTTAGGACGGCGCGCGCGGCCCCTTTAAGAGGGAGGGAGAGCGCGCGCGCCCTAAGCACAGTGGCCGGGAAGGAGCGCGCGCTGCCAGCAGAGCGGGAGGAGGACGCCGGGCACGGAGCAGAGAGGTGAGGGGAACAGCGTCCCTGCCTAGCAGAGGGCAGGGACGCCGGCGCTACAGTACCCCCCCCTTTAGGCCCCCCTTTTTTAGGCCAGACAGAAATTTAGCAAGGATAAGAGGGGCATGGATGTTCTCCCGGGGCTCCCACGTTCTCTCCTCAGGACCAAACCCCTTCCAATCTACTAGAAAAAAGGTCTTTCCTCTTACCCTTTTGGTGGCAAGAATGTTCTCTACCTCAAACTCGTCCTCAGCAGAAACCGGAGCAGGAGGCGTACCTGTAGACTTGGAAAAAGAGTTAAGTACCACAGGTTTGAGGAGAGATACATGGAAGGAGTTAGGGATCCGTAAGTTGGCCGGGAGTTTCAATTTATAGGCCACCGGGTTGATCTGACTGATGACCTCCAGAGGACCGATGAACCGAGGACCTAACTTATAAGAAGGTATCTTGAGTCGGACATATTTAGATGAGAGCCAGACTTTATCTCCAGGACGAAATTGTGGAGGATCCAGGCGTTTTTTGTCAGCGTGTCTTTTCATCCGTTCGGACGACTGAAGGAGTGCGGATCGGGTACTCTCCCAAATGGAGGAAAATTTGCTAACGAGAGATTCCGCAGCCGGGTTGTCCACAGAGGTGGAGACAGGAAAAGGAATCCGAGGATGCTGACCGAAGACTACAAAAAAACGGGGATTTGGAGGAGGATTCGCTCTCGTGATTGTTATAAGAGAACTCGGCCCATGGTAGGAGATCCACCCAGTCTGAATGATGGGAATTAACGAAGTGCCGGAGGTAACTGGTCAGGTTCTGATTGATCCGCTCCACTTGACCATTGGACTGTGGGTGGTAAGCGGAAGAGAAGTCCAGGGTGACGTCTAGCAGTTTACAAGTGGCTCTCCAGAAGCGTGAGGTGAACTGTACCCCACGATCCGACACGATGTGGAGGGGCAGGCCATGAAGACGAAAGATGTGACGAATAAAGTCTTTAGCTAGCTCGGGTGCAGACGGGAGGCCTGGCAGGGGAACGAAATGAGCCATCTTGGAGAAGCGGTCAGCGACCACCCAAATGACCGTACAACCGGCAGAGACTGGGAGGTCAGTTATAAAGTCCATTGCTATATGCTGCCAGGGGGCAGCAGGTACAGAAAGCGGAAGGAGGCGACCGGCTGGCAGATGTCTCGGAACCTTGTTGCGGGCGCAGGACACACAGGCAGAAACAAAGTCTATTACGTCCTTGTGCAGGGTAGGCCACCAGTAGTGCCGGGTAATAAGCTGGAGGGTCTTTTTCTGACCGGCGTGGCCAGCCAGTTTAGACGAGTGACCCCAGTGAAGGATCTTCTCCCGATCAGGTACTGATACGAACGTCTTTCCGGGAGGGAGACGATTTAGACTCAAGGGAGCCATCTGCATTACTCTGGCGGGATCGATGATGTGTTTCGGATCTTCCTCGAGATCAGACACCAGAAAGGATCGAGACAAGGCGTCCGCCTTGACGTTTTTGTTAGCCGGGCGAAAATGAAGAACAAAATCAAAGCGAGCAAAAAACAAGGACCACCGGGCTTGGTGCGGGTTAAGTCTCTGGGCATGCTGGAGGTAAGCCAAGTTCTTGTGGTCAGTGTAAATTATTACAGGGTGAAGAGCCCCCTCGAGCAGGTAACGCCACTCCTCCAATGCCAGTTTGATGGCCAATAACTCTCGGTCTCCTATGGAATAATTGCGCTCTGAGGAGGAGAAGAGTTTAGAGAAGAAGCCGCAAGTTACCATCCTCCCGGAAGATGATTTTTGAGTAAGTACCGCTCCGGCTCCAGAGGAGGAGGCGTCAACTTCCAGGAAGAACTGCTTGTTGCCGTCCGGGCGATGCAGCACCGGGGCGGAAGAGAAGGCCTGTTTTAAGGAAAGAAAGGCCTCCTCTGCTTCGGGCGGCCACTCTTTGGGATTAGTACCCTTACGGGTGAGCGCGGAAATTGGGGCAGTCCGGGAAGAGAAGTGCGGTATGAAGAGGCGGTAGTAGTTGGCGAAGCCCAGGAACCGCTGAATGGCCTTCAACCCCTCCGGTCGAGGCCATTTCTCGATGGCAGACAGTTTCTCTGGATCCATTCGTAGGCCGGTCTGAGAAATAATGTAGCCCAAAAACGGAAGCGAGGTCTGCTCAAAGAGGCACTTCTCGTATTTAGCGAAGAGGTGATTCTGCCTGAGCCTGAGCAGGACCTGACGAACGTCCCTCCGGTGAGTCTGGAGATCCGGAGAGAAGACCAAGATGTCGTCCAGGTACACCACTACGCAGGAGTAGAGAAGGTCCCGGAAGATGTCATTGACCAACTCTTGAAAGACGGCAGGAGCGTTACAGAGACCAAAGGGCATTACCAGATATTCATAGTGGCCGTCCCGGGTGTTGAATGCCGTCTTCCATTCATCCCCTTGACGGATACGAACCAGGTTGTACGCCCCACGGAGGTCCAGTTTGGTGAAGATTCGAGCCCCCCTCAGACGATCAAATAACTCCGGAATGAGCGGAAGGGGGACTTATTCTTCACCGTGATCTGGTTAAGGCCTCTATAGTCTATACAGGGACGGAGAGAGCCGTCCTTCTTTTTGACGAAAAAGAAGCCTGCTCCCGCCGGGGAGGTAGATTTCCGGATGAATCCCCTGGCCAGATTCTCCTCAATATATTCGGACATCGACCGGGTCTCAGCAGCGGATAATGGATAAATACGCCCACGGGGAGGAGTAGTACCAGGTAACAGGTCGATAGGGCAGTCGTATGGTCTATGAGGGGGTAGTGTCTCTGCCTCCTTTTTATTAAAGACATCAGCATAAGACCAATAAGGAATCGGAAGTCCAGGTAGATTAGCTGGGGTAGGAGAAGGACGGACGGGATGGACGGGAACCAGACAGGTCTTATGGCAGTCCTGTCCCCAGCGAAGGACTTCTCCGGTCTGCCAGTCAAGCACGGGTGCATGTCTCTGGAGCCAAGGTAGACCTAGCAAGAGGGCGTGAGAGAGTCCAGGCAGAACATGAAAGGAGATACTCTCAGAATGCAGCATTCCCACCTGCAGAGTAATGGATTCGGTGATGAGTTGGATGGGGCGTGGTAAGAGACCCCCATCCACGGCAGCAACAGACAAGGGTACAGCCAGAGGTTTGGTGGGGATGTGGTATTTCTCTACCAGGGACTGTGAAATAAGATTCCCGGCTGCTCCAGAGTCAAGTTGGGCTAGTTCGAAATAACGGTTCTCCCCGCAGACGATTGAGACTGACAGCAGCAGAGATGGAGAGGATTTATTCTTGTCTAGGTCGACCTCTCTGAGCGAACCTAGACACAGGTGTTTCCCGACCTCTCCGGGCAGGCACGGATCCGGTGCTCCTTACTGCCACAGTAGAAGCAGCTCCCCTCGGCACGGCGTAAGTCCTGACGGGTTTTGACCATCTTGGTCTGGTCGACCTGCATAGGCTCAGGAGAGTGTACCTGGGGAGAGACGGATTTCTGAAAAGTAGGAGCTAGACGTGGAAACCTCCTCTCACGGGTGACCTCTTTGGCACGCTCCTGGAACCGTAGGTCAATCCCGGTGGCAAGAGTTATTAGGTCATCGAGAGTGGTAGGAATGACCCGACCGGCAAGTTCATCTTTAATACGGCCGGACAGACCCTCCCAGAAGACGGATACCAGAGCGTCGTTATCCCAGGCCAGCTCCGAGGCAAGGGTACGGAACCGTATGGCATATTGGCCCACGGTGAGACTTCCCTGACGGAGGCGTAGCAGTGATAATGCGGATGAGGTCTTCCGTCCGGGTTCGTCAAAGACTTTCCGGAAAGCCATGAGAAAGGCAGGCAAGTCGGACACCAGGGGGTCTCCTCTCTCCCATAGAGGATTTAGCCAGGCCAGGGCCTCCCCGGTGAGATGGGACATGATGAAGGCAATTTTGGCCCGGTCGGAGTTAAACTGGTGGGACAGGAGTTCAAAGTGCAGGGTGCACTGATTTATGAAGCCCCGAGCCTGGGCGGAGTCGCCTCCGAAGCGAGGAGGTGCAGAAAGCCGGGGTCCGGGGTAGAATACCATGGTATTAGTGGACAGCGGAGCTGCCGGATTGCGAGTCATGGCACTGGCGGAGGTTGCTGGCGGAGCAGTCAGGGTGTCCAGGCGAGAATTGACATTCCGCAGGTGACCCAGTATGGACTCCTGTTGGGACCTCTGACGGGACAGTTCATGACACAGGTCCGAGAGCGAGGGAGCTTGGGTGCCACCGGGTTCCATGGCCCGAGCAAACTGTAACGGGTCTGGGAGGCGGAACCTCTGAGCTACTATACAAGGGGGCGGTCCTTGTAAGGGAGCGGGTGGCGACCAGGCAGGCAGTCACAGCAGGTGACCGGGACAGTCTCTAGAAGAACGGGCAGGAGGTCACGGCAAGTGACCGGGGCAGTCTCTGGATGAACGGGCAGATGGTCACGGCAAGTGACCGGGGCAGTCTCTGGGTGAACGGGCAGATGGTCACGGCAAGTGACCGGGGCAGTCTCTGGGTGAACGGGCAGATGGTCACGGCAAGTGACCGGGGCAGTCTCTGGGTAAACGGGCAGATGGTCACGGCAAGTGACCGGGGCAGTCTCTGGGTAAACGGGCAGATGGTCACGGCAAGTGACCGGGGCAGTCTCTGGGTAAAGGGTTGGTACGACCTGTGGCGGCTGATGGTAGACGTGAGCTCCCAGGTGAGCAGGAGAGAGACTCTGGATAAACGGGTGGTCACAGCATGTGACGGCGGAGCCTCCAGAAAGACCAACAGACAGGCGGCAGATGAGCGCTCCCAGGTGAGCGGGCAGAAGTCTCTGGACAGGCGGGTGGTCACAGCACGTGACGGCAGAGCCTCCAGGTAGGCTAGCAGACAGGCAGCAGATGAGCGCTCCCAGGTGAGCGGGCAGGAGTCACTGTACAGGCAGGTGGTCACAGCACGTGACGGCAGAGCCTCCAGGTAGGCTAGCAGGCAGGTAGCAGATATGCGCTCCCAGGTGAGCGGGCAAGCTGGTCCATAGACAGACTGACAAGAGAAGTAAGGCAGACCGTCGGACCTCAGGCTAGCAGGCAGGTAGCAGAATATCAAGCAGGAATAAGACAGCAAGCTGGCAGGAATCTGGCAGGTATTTGGCAGGTAACTGGCAACGGGACCTGAGGGCTGAAGCAGAGTAGTGAACAGTGCAACAACATTGCTCGGGCACCTCCATTTTGGAGGAGGTGCCTTATATATGGTGAAGTCCTCCGGCCATTGGCCGGGGACTCCTTAGGACGGCGCGCGCGGCCCCTTTAAGAGGGAGGGAGAGCGCGCGCGTGCGCCCTAAGCACAGTGGCCGGGAAGGAGCGCGCGCTGCCAGCAGAGCGGGAGGAGGACGCCGGGCACGGAGCAGAGAGGTGAGGGGAACAGCATCCCTGCCTAGCAGAGGGCAGGGACGCCGGCGCTACAATATGTTTCTGTAACAAAAGGAGCGGTTCAGCTACACAGTTATAGGGCATACAGTGAGTGCAATGCCTACCAAAAATTTCGAGGCACTCCAATGCCCCTTGGAAGTGACATGGAGGTCAGAGGGCTTTAACTAAACCATTTTTTCCATTTATAGCAACTGGGTCTCCTGTACACTGTTGGCCTAAGGAGTGAATGGAAGGCTTTCCAAAAATTATGAGGAACTGCAATGCCCCTTGAAACAGACGTGGATTACAGCGTACTAAAAACCTTCTACCAATTATTGGGGAGTGGGTCTCGCTTAGTTTTCGCCTATGCATTGAAAAGCAAAAGATGACCAAAATTAGGAGGAAATGCAATGCCCGTTGAAAGAGTCGTGGAGGTTAGAGTTAATTAAAAACAACATTTCAATGCCCCTTGGAAGAGCTGTGGAGGTCAGAGTGGTTTAACAAGACGGTGTTAATGCCCCTTTGAAGAGACGTGGAGGTCACAGTAGCTTAACAAGACAGTTTTAATGCCCCTTGGAAAAGTTGTGGAGGTCACAGTAGCTTAACAAGACGGTTTTAATGCTCCTCGGAAGAGACGTGGAGGTCGCAGTAGCTTAACAATACAGTTTTAATGCCCCTTGGAAAAGTGTTGGAGGTCGCAGTAGCTTAACAAGACGGTTGTAATGCACCTTGGAAAAGTGGTGGAGGTCACAGTAGCTTAACAAGACGATTTTAATGCCCCTTGGAAGTGACGTGGAGGTCGCAGTAGTTTAACAAGATGGTTTTAATGCCCCTTGGAAGAGACGTGGAGGTCGCAGTAGCTTAACAAGATGGTTTTAATGCCCCTTGGAAGAGACGTGGAGGTTGCAGTAGCTTAACAAGACGGTTTTAATGCCCCTTGGAAAAGTGGTGGAGGTCACAGTAGCTTAACAAGACGGTTTTAATGCCCCTTGGAAGAGACGTGGAGGTCGCAGTAGCTTAACAAGACGGTTTTATTGCCCCTTGGAATTGTGGTGGAGGTCGCACTAGCTTAACAAGACGGTTTCAATGCCCCTTGGAAGAGACGTGGAGGTGGCAGTAGCTTAACAAGATGGTTTTAATGCACCTTGGAAAAGTGGTGGAGGTCACAGTAGCTTAACAAGATGGATTTAATGCCATGTGGAAGAGACGTGGAGGTCGCAGTAGCTTAACAAGATGGTTTTAATGCCCCTTGGAAAAGTGGTGGAGGTCACAGTAGCTTAACAAGACGGTTTTAATGCCCCTTACAAGAGCCATGCAGTACAGCATATTACAAACATTATTCACATTATTGGGGAGTCGGTCTTCCATAGTCTTTGCTTATGCCTTCCAAGCAAAAGCTGCCAAAAATTAGGACGGAGGAACTTGCAATGCCCCTTACAAGAGCCATGCAGTACAGCATATTACAAACATTATTCCCATTATTGGGGAGTGGGTCTCCCATAGTCTTTGATATGCCTTCCAAGCAAAAGCTGCCAAAAATTAGGAGGAACTGTAATGCCCGTTGGAAGAGTCGCAGAGGTTAGAGTTAATTAAAAACAACATTTCAATGCCCCTGGAAGAACTGTGGAGTTCAAAGTGGTTTAATAAGACGATTTTAATGCCCCTTGGAAGAGACGTGGAGGTCGCAGTAGCTTAACAAGACGGTTTTATGCCCCCCGGAAGAGATGTGGAGGTCACAGTAGCTTAACAAGACGGTTTTAATGCCCCTTGGAAGAGACGTGGAGGTCGCAGTAGCTTAACAAGACGGTTTTATTGCCCCTTGGAATTGTGGTGGAGGTCGCACTAGCTTAACAAGACGGTTTCAATGCCCCTTGGAAGAGACGTGGAGGTGGCAGTAGCTTAACAAGATGGTTTTAATGCACCTTGGAAAAGTGGTGGAGGTCACAGTAGCTTAACAAGATGGATTTAATGCCATGTGGAAGAGACGTGGAGGTCGCAGTAGCTTAACAAGATGGTTTTAATGCCCCTTGGAAAAGTGGTGGAGGTCACAGTAGCTTAACAAGACGGTTTTAATGCCCCTTACAAGAGCCATGCAGTACAGCATATTACAAACATTATTCACATTATTGGGGAGTCGGTCTTCCATAGTCTTTGCTTATGCCTTCCAAGCAAAAGCTGCCAAAGATTAGGACGGAGGAACTTGCAATGCCCCTTACAAGAGCCATGCAGTACAGCATATTACAAACATTATTCCCATTATTGGGGAGTGGGTCTCCCATAGTCTTTGATATGCCTTCCAAGCAAAAGCTGCCAAAAATTAGTAGGAACTGTAATGCCCGTTGGAAGAGTCGCAGAGGTTAGAGTTAATTGAAAACAACATTTCAATGCCCCTGGAAGAACTGTGGAGTTCAAAGTGGTTTAATAAAACGATTTTAATGCCCCTTGGAAGAGACGTGGAGGTCGCAGTAGCTTAACAAGACGGTTTTATGCCCCCCGGAAGAGATGTGGAGGTCACAGTAGCTTAACAAGACGGTTTTAATGCCCCTTGGAATAGACGTGGAGGTCTCAGTAGATTAACAAGACGGTTTTAATGCCTCTTGGAAGAGAAGTGGAGGTCGCAGTAGCTTAACAAGACGGTTTTAATGCCCCTTTTAAAAGTGGTGAAGGTCGCAGTAGCTTAACAAGACGGTTTTATTGCCCCTTGGAAAAGTGGTGGAGGTCACAGTAGCTTAACAAGATGGTTTTAATGCCCCTCGGAAGAGACGTGGAGGTCGCAGTAGCTTAGCAAGACGGTTTTAATGCCCCTTGGAATAGGGGTGGAGGTCACAGTAGCTTAACAAGAGGATTTTAATGCCCCTTGAAAGAGACGTGGAGGGCTCAGTAGCTTAACAAGACGGTTTTAATGCCCCTTGGAAGAGACGTGGAGGTCACAGTTGCTTAATGAGACGGTTTTAATGCCCCTTGGAATAGACGTGGAGGTTGCTGTAGCTTAACAAGACGGTTTTAATGCCCCTTGGAAGAGACGTGGAGGTCACAGTAGCTTAACAAGACAGTTTTAATGACCCTTACAAGAGCCATACAGTACAGCATCTTAAAAACATTATTCCCATTATTGGGGAGTGGTTCTCCCACAGTCTTTGCTTATGCCTTCCAAGCAAAAGCTGCCAAAAATAAGGACGGAGGAACTTGCAATAATGGCAACACAGACCACGGTCACCCTGGTGGTATACTGGTGGTGGAGGCTGAGGATAAGGAGAAGAGCATAAAACAGCCTAAATGAGGAAGCGTATACCCATGTGTGGGTGTGAAGCGGTGCATGTGAATACACCTCCCGAAATAACACAGTAGATTTGACTTTATGTTACTCTGCTGTCTTTTGGTGATGATGAGAAGTCTGGCCTAATCCAGCCCTTGTTCATTTTGATAAGGGTCAGCTTGTCAGCATTGTCAGTTGACAGGCGAGTGCGCTTATCAGTTATAATTCCCCCAGCGGCACTAAAAACACGCTCCGATAACACACTAGCGGCAGGGCAGGCCAGGACCTCCAAGGCGTACAGAGCGAGTTCATTCCAAGTGTCCAGCTTGGATACCCAAAAATTAAAAGGCACAGAGGAATCACGGACGATGCTTGTACGGTCTGCAAGGTACTCCCTCACCATCTTTTGAAACTTTCCACTCCTTGTGAGAGTACCCCATGCCTCAGGGCCTATAAGCTGGGTGGGTCTCAGCAAACTGTCCCAGAACGTTGACAGTGTTCCCCTGCCTCTGCTGGATTGGAGTTGCATCTCTTTCGCATGTACGCCTTGGTTGGGCAACGAACTGTGACCTCTGCCGCTAGCGTGTTCAGATGGGAATTTTTTTTAACAGTTCTGCAGCAAGGGCCTTCTGGTACTGAACCATTTTTGTAGACCCCTCCACCTCAGGAATAAGAGAGTCAAAGTTCTCCTTGTAGTGGGGGTCTGAAAGTGTCACCAACCAGTAATGACTGTCACCCAACATTTTGACAACGCGAGGGTCACGGTTAAGGCAGCGTAACATAATGTCAGCCATGCGTACCAGACTGGTAACGGGAAAGAATTCCGTGTCCTCACCAAGATGACGACTGACCATGCTCTCCTCCTCCTCCCCACTGTCCTCAGGCCACCCACGCTGAACCGACGGTATGATAGTTGCACAGGTACTACCGTCTACAGTGCATGATACCAGCTCCTGTTCTTCCTCCTCTTCCTCTCCCTCATTGTCCCCCAATGCATGTTGGGATGAGATGAGGCTGGGCTGTGTGTAATCGACCGCTACGACTTCTTGATCCATCTCATCATACTCTGGCTGCAATGCCTCCTCTTTAATTCTCTGCAGAGAGCGTTGCAAAAGACAGACAAGTGGAATGCTGACGCTAATGATGGTGTCATCGCCAGTCACCATCTTGGTGGACTCGTCAAAGTTTGTCAAGATGGTACATATGTCAGACATCCAGGTCCACTCCTGAGGTCTTATGTGTGGAGTCTGACCTGAATATCGATGGCCTTGTTGCAGCTGGTACTCCACAACTGCTCTCTTCTGCTCACAAATCCTTTGCAACATGTGGAGGGTAGAGTTCCAATGTGTGGGGACATCACACACCAGTCGGTGTGACGGAAGCTGCAAACGCTGCTGCAACACAGCAAGGGCGGTGGAAGCTGTAGCCGACTTGCAAAAATGAGCTGACATGTGGCGTACTTTGACGAGCAGATCTGGCAACTCGGGGTACGATTTAAGAAACCGCTGAACCACAAGGTTAAGCACATGAGCCAGGCATGGTACGTTTGTGATCTCGCCTCGCCTCAGAGCCGCCTCCAGGTTATGGCCATTGTCACACACGACCATGCCTGGATGTAGGTTCAGCGGTCTCAGCCACAGATCTGCCTGATATTTCACAGCTGTCCACAACTCACAAGCAGTGTGAGGTTTATCACCTAAGAATATGAGTTTCAGCACAGCCTGTTGCCACTTGGCGGAGGCAGTACTGCAGTGCTTCCAGCTTGTAACTGATGTGGTGATATCTGAGATGGAGGCTGAACATGAGGAGGAGGAGGAGGATGATGTGCAGAAGCTGTATACTGTGGGGGCAACTCTGACTGACATAGGGCCCGCAATCCTCGGTGTGTAGAGGATGTGTTCCGTCCCAAGGTCCGACTGGGTCCTGGCTTCCACTATGTTTACCCAGTGTGCCGTCAGGGAGATGTACCGTCCCTGGCCACAAGCACTTGTCCACGTGTCCGTTGTCAGGTGGACTCTCCCAGTAACTGCGGAAGATATTTTGGGACACGTGCTTGTGTAGTTCGGGGTTGGCACACCGGGCAAAATAGTGTTGGCTTGGGACCGAGTACCAAGGGGCGGCCACCGCTATAAGGTTGCGGAAGGATTCTGTCTCCACCAACCTAAAAAGCAGCATTTCCAACGCAAGCAGTCGTGAAATGTGCAAATTTAGGACTGTGGCCTGTGGGGCGTTGGCTGCGAATTTCCGCTTTCGTTCACAGGTCTGGGATATGGACAATTGAACACTGCGGTGGACGTTGATGCTGTTTCTTGAGAAACTGCCATAACAAATGAAGACTGAGAGGAGGGGGCATCTTTGCATGCAGTATGGACAGGGGATTGCCTTGCACACACAGCAGGGGGTTCTATTGCATGCACAACAGCGGAAGAAGCAGTGGTGACACCCGCTGACTCTGGTCGTGGACCCTGGGGTTCACACCACAAAGTCGGGTGCTTTGCTGCCATGTGGCTGATCATGCTGGTAGTGGTCAGGCTGGTAGTTTTGTCACCCCTGCTGATGCTGGCATGGCAGGTGGTACAAATGGCCTTTTTGGGGTTATCAGCAGAGTCTTTAAAAAACTTCCAGACTCTGGAAGACCTACAGGTTGTACTGGCAATGTACCTCGAGTTGGTGTTACGGGGAACTGTTGCCTGCCTTCTGTGTGCGGCCACCACACTGCTTCTTCCTGCCTGTTGGGGTACTCTGCCTCCCTCACCCTGTGTGCTGCTGGCCTCGCTTTGCATGTCCTCCTGCTACGTTGGGTCAGTTACTAGATCATCCACCACCTCCTCCTCTTCCATTTGCGCACCACGATCCTCCTCCTCACTTCCTGGCAATTGTGTCTCGTCATCATCCACCTCTTGTGACAAATTGACAGCGTCAACTTCCTGTGGCCGTGGCTGTTCAAATATTTGGCCATCGCTACATCGGATCTCCTATTTCACCACTTCAAGTGGAGCAGGCAAAAATCTGGAAATGGACCAGTGAACAGCTCTTCAGAGTGTCCAAGTGTGGGATCAGTTGCTGTCTGACCACACTCGGCATGGTGGGAGGAAGGAGCATCAGGGTGAGGAGGAGTATGCGGTCGAGACTCACGGCTACTAAGATTTGACCGTGTTGAAGACAGACCAGAGGTGTTGGTGCCCAGGTAACTGGAAGTATTATCTGCTATCCAATTAATAACCTGTTCACACTGATCAGTTTGCAACACTGGTGTTGTTCTGTGCTTCCCTAGTAATTCGGTCAAGAACTGGGAGTGAGAAAATGTGGCTGTTGGTTGTGGCACTTTTTCACCTTGGCCACGGCCCCGTTCCCTGCATGCACCATCACCAGAACGTCCAGTTCCACGTCCCTTGCCACGTGCCTTGCCCATTGTAAATGAAGTAAAATACCTTACACTCGCACAATCAATGGAGAAGAGGAAAACCACAGTTCTATTTCTCTGGCCTACACCCAACTCTTTTAAACAATCTGAACAATCAGGGAGACACTATTACTGTTTTTCCTTAAGGCAAAAATTGCCAAAAGCAGGATAATACAGAGATTTGACCCGTGGAACTGCAAAACCACACTTCTATTTCTCTGGCCTACACCAGACTATTTTAAACAGATATATTTGTTTATGAACAATCAGGGAGACACTATTACTGTTTTTCTTTTTGGAAAAAATACCAAAAGCTGGATAATAGAGATTTTTTACCGTGGAACAGCAAAACCACAGTTATAATTTACTGGTGTATACCAGACTTATTTAAATAGATATATTTGCGGCTGAACAGTGGGCGACACACTCAAACTGTTTTTTTTTTTGGTAAAAATGGCCCAAAAGTGAATAATACAGAGGTTTGAACCGTGGAACTGCAAAACCACACTTCTATTTCTCTGGCCTACACCAGACTCTTTTAAACAGATATATTTGTGTCTGAACTGTCACAGACACACTTTTTTTTTTTTTGGGGGGGAGGACACCAAAAGGTTAATAAGATGGGTATTTGTACAGTGTGAAGGAGGAAAAAAAAAAAAAGAGGATTTAGATGAAAAAAAAGGATTTTTCCTGGTCCCCGAGACCTGGAGCTAGTTCTAGCAATTTGAGCAGTACCACACAGGACTGTAATGCAACGTTTGCTGGTATAACCACTGCGTCTCCTATACAGCCTGCCTGCCTGATATCTGGGATGGATATTAGTCCTGAGAAGGACTGTTTGTTTGATTTGGCAGGCTTTAGAGACCCTACATTACCTATTTCACACTATAAATCTCTTCCTAGCTCAGCAGCACTTTCCCTACACTAGCTGATCCCATCTGTCTGTGTCCAAGATGGCCGCGCCCTGTTTTAAATACTCGAGGTGACGCTGTGCGGCCAGCCAATCACTGTAATGCCCACAACCAACATGGCTGCGGCATTACAGTGACTGGCTGGCAATTCCTGCATGTTCATTGGCTCTGTAAAGAGCACCAAACGTGCAGGACGGAGACCCGAGCTCCCACCCGAGTAACCCGGAAATGCTCGGTGCTCGCCAAACATCCCGAGTAGCGTGATGCTCGGGCAAGTACCGAGCAGTGTCGAGCATGCTCGCTCAACACTAGTCTCCAGACCTCAGATTCGGTTGGCACCTTCATTCTGTAGACCCATTTCCAAACCCGCGACTCCCGACCCGGAGCCTGAGGCTATGGATATATCCCGGACTGAGTCTAGCTCCTCTCGTTCCCGACCTGCACATCTCTTGGAGTATCCCATTAATAAGGGTTCCAAGCAGTCAGGAAAACGAGTGTGTTTAACCGCCGTTGGAGGAGGTGTGTTAGATTCCGGGGCTTCTTCCTCCAAATTATTGTATAAAGTGACGTTGCTCTTCGGAACAACCACAGTTACTGCCAAGGCGTGGGTGGATTCTGGCGCCGATGGCAATTTTTTGTCATCTACGTTTGCCCAGAAGCACACCATTCCTATGGAGTTACTGCCAAAACCAATGAACATTAGGGTAGTCAATGGTTCACGGCTGGACACGCAAATCACTCACCAGTCGATTCCCCTCACCATGTCGTTCCCTCAGGGTCACCGGGAGGTTGTCTCATTTCTTATTATTCCCAGTGGATTGGATGAGGTGCTATTGGGTCTTCCATGTTTACGTTGTCACACTCCACAAATTGACTTGAATATGGGGAGAATTTCTTCCGGGGGTGAGAATTATGTGTTGTGTGTCTCAGTGTATGGTTACAGCCACCCGGAGGGTAGTCTCTGAGCCTTCTACCGACTTGGCCGCTCTCCCTGTGCAATATCAGACTTTTGCCGATGTCTTTGCCAAAAAGGCTGCAGACACTTTACCTCTCCGCCGACCGTATGGCTGTCCTATTGATTTGGTCCCCAGCACAGATCCTCTGTCTGTCCCCGAGACCCAGGTCTTGTCAGATTATATCAAAAAGAACCCTCGGGAAGACCCTTTGTCCCGGTCCATCGATACGGCTGAGGACGATGACGAGCCCAGGCTTACCATTCCTTCGGGAAGTATGCGGATTGTGGCTCCAGTGTCCCTAAACCAGGTTCCTTCTGGGATGACGTTCGTTCCTCCTAATCTACAAAATTAGGTGCCCTCCTGGGCACATGCTTCTAAGATCGGAGGTCATTTTGGAGTCAAACTTACCACGAAGTTTCTCCAAAGGTCGTATTGGTGGCCCCGGTGGCGCCAGGACGTTAAGGAATATGTTCTAGCGTGTGTCTTCTGAGAGAGAGATAAATCATCCCCTCAAAGTCCGGCTGGTCTTCTCCATCCAATACCCATGGCGGATTCCACAGATCAGACTCCGCTTCTCCTGAATAATTTCAGTTCCTATGCCAGTTCCCTCTGTGGAACCTGGGGTCAGAGATTGGGCTCTGGAGGCGCGGGAGGTTTGGGGCCATACCTAGGATGCTATATTGGCCTCCAAGAATCGGATGAGAGAGTGGGCTGACACTCTTCGTCGTCCAGCCCCCGTACTCTATCCGAGCGACAGAGTGTGGCTCGCAATATCAAAGTACGCTAAGGTTGCCCCCCGCTTTATTGGTTCTTTCGAAATTTTGGCCCAAGTAAACCCCGTAGTGTACCGTTTACAGTTATCACGACACCTGAGGAGTCACAACACTTTTCATGTGTTGCTCCTTAAGCCAGTTCTAAGATGGTTCGTGGAAAAAAACATTTCCTGATACACTGGAGGGGTCATGGATCTAAGGATCGCTCCTGGGAACCAGTGGACCACATTCATTCCCCCCTGCTCATTGAGGAATATGATCATAAAGTGGAGGGGGATGTTAGAAGGTGGATAATGTTGGGTGTCAGGTGGTTGCTGGACCTGAAATTGGATCATAATCATCTGTGGTTTCCCATTCTGGTTCAGCCAGGGCAGATGCTGCTTAGCATTGCCATCAGTCCCAACGCCTAGCCAGTGCACAAGAAGTACAGGCAGTCTCTTGGGTCCTTGTTCCTAGTAGTGTTAAGCATAGGTTGCGGAGGGGAACAAGGGCTGCTACAGCCTAAGTCAAGGATGCACTGCACTCTGCATGCCCGTGACATGGCGGACCGTGATGAGTGCTTTGGTGTCAGCTGATCCGTTTCCGGAATAAATCCGTTTGTAAACAGTTTTGGATGTCTCTGTATACTTTGACATCCAAGAAATCGATCAAGTTTGCATCACAATGATAGGTTAAATGGATATTGAACTCATTGCGATTCAATTCAGACATCAATTGAGCCAAAACTTCTTCTGAATCTTGCCAGACAAAAAATACATCATTGATGTGCCGCGTCCAAAGGGGGACGCGGTCCATCGATGAGTATCTGTCTGACAGAAAGAGGTCCCTCTCCCACAGACCCAGGAAAAGATTGGCATGTCAGTCACATATATAATAAGTAGAGTGACAGTGTTGGTTACTGTACTTGTCATTTAGTGTTAAAATAAAGGATTTATTTAAAAAAAAAATTGGCGTAGGGTTCCCGTAATTTTAGTCTCTAGCGGAGGTTAAGCAGACGGCTGGGGCAGATGTTTGAAGCCTGGGAAGGGGGTAAAACCCACGGAGCTTCTGAGGCTACTAATATCAGCCCCCAGCTGAATACCTAGCCTTTACCAGCTATTAAAATGGGGACCCCCCAAAAAAATGGCGTGGAATCCCCCCTATATTAATAGCTAGCAAAGGCTAGACAGACAGCTGGGGGCTGATATTAATAGCCCAGGAAGGGTGCCATGAATATTGGCCCCCTCCCAGGCTAGAAACACCAGCCGTCAGCCGCCCCAGAAATGGCGCATCCATAGGATGTGCCAATTCTTGCACTTAGCCTCGCTCTTCCCACTGCCCTGTAGCGGTGGCAGTGGGGTAATAGTGCTGGGGTTGATGTCAGCTTATAATGTCAGCTGACATCAAGCCCAGGTTAGTAATGGAGAGGCATCTATAAGACCCCCCATTACTAACCCCATAGTCAAAGTTAAAAAAAACACAAACACCCAGAATAAAGTCCTTTAATTGAAATAAACACACAATTCTTTAATGTTCTAATTTAAACCATAATTACCATCATGCCCATTCCAGCTGAAGCCAATGTCTTCTGCAATGAAAGTAAAATAATAAAGCAACCTCATCCTTACCTTTCCATGGTTCTCAGGACAGCTTCAGCTCTGCTACATTCACATGACAGGCTGGATCGCAGCCGAAAGCTGCCATCCAGCTTGCCATGCCGCAGACACTGAGAAGCGCAGGCATGCTTGCGCTCCTCAGTGTCTGGCTGTGACGGCATCCAGATGAGCCGAGTTCATGTCCAATGAACTCAGCTCACCTCATGCACATCACTGACAGCGTGGGAGAATTCTCCTGCGCATGCGGTGAGTGTGAGAGAATTCTCCTGCGCCATTTCTGGGGCGGCTGACGGCTGGTGTTTCTAGCCTGGGAGGGGGCCAATATTCATGGCACCCTTCCTGGGCTATTAATATCAGCCCCAAGCTGTCTGCCTAGCCTTTGCTAGCTATTAAAATAGGGGGGACCGCACTTCATTTTTTTTTGGGGTCCCCCATTTTAATAGCTAGTAAAGGCTAGGTATTCAGCTGGGGGCTGATATTAGTAGCCTGGGAAGCTCCATGGGTATTACCCCCTTCCCAGGCTTCAAACATCTGCCCCAGCTGTCTGCTTAACCTCCGCTAGAGACTAAAATTACGGGAAACCCCATGCCAATTTTTTTTTTTTATTAAATCCTTTATTTTAACACTAAATGACACGTACAGTAATCAACACTATCACTGTACTTATTATATATGTGACTGACATGTTTCTATCTATCTAATCTATGTGTGATGCTCTATTCTTTGTGTTCTAAATTGTATGGTACCGGTGTATGCTGCTGATGAATTGCCGGCCGGCTTTTTTAAAGAAACTAAAACACTATTATTTTTTTTTAATAAATCCTTTATTTTAACACTAAATAACAAGTACAGTAGCCAACACTGTCACCGTACTTATTATATATGTGACTGACATGTTTCTCTCTATCTAATCTATGTGTGATGCTCTATTCTTTCTGTTCTAAATTGTCGGGTACCGGTGTATGCCGCTGATGAATTGCCTGCCGGCTTTTTTAAAGAGATGCGTTTTCATGAAAATTGGAGGGCACTAGTGTGTTCCAAGTGCCCTGCTATGTTTTTCATGCTCCCTCCTATATACACTGCCTGCCTGTCTGCCTATATATTCTGCCTGCCTGATGTTTAATTGAGCACCGTTCCCATCGATTTGGGCAATTTTTGACCTTCTACAGATCGCCGGGGGGGACCACCAGAAAAATGCTCGAGTTTTCCATAGACTTACATTGGGCTCATTCCTCGGGTCGAGCACCCGAGTATTCCAATGTGCTCGACCCGAGCTTCGAGCACCCGAGCATTTTAGTGCTCGCTCATCACTACTCTCTAGCCATAGCGAGGGCCGACTGCTGGCCCTTTAACAATAGTAAGGGCCGCCTGATGGCCCTATAAAAATAGACTTTGTGACTTTCAGAGTCCCTCCTTCATAAATGAAACAGGATGTGTCTGATCATGGCACACCGCACCACATGGCCAGATAATGTAGTAAAATGTTAAAGTGACATTTACCGGTGAAGGTTTTTTTTCACCGTTGAAAGCAATGCCAAATTCCAAAACGCATCAAAAACACTACGTGTGTACATAGGCCAAGGTGTTGAGGAGCATTTTTTTTGTGGAGGGTTATTTATTTTGCCTTATATGCAAGTCACTATCCTGGAAAGGATGTTCCTTAACATTTTTTCCAGGAAAATCCATTTTGGTTTCGTTTTTGTATGTTTTATTGTAAGTCTGTAAAAGTGGCGTAATACTCTGACAATATTGTTGACAGCAGTGACCTGGGAGTCAGAAATGCTTCAATGGGTCTTCCCCATGCTGTTCCCAAGTCATTTGAACACTGTTCCCATCAATTTGGGCAATTTTTAGGCCCTCTGCAGACCGCCCGGTGGGAGCCGCCTGAAAAAATGCTTGAGCTTCCTATTGACTTACGGTACATTGGGCTTATTGCTCGAGCATTATGATTTGCTCGACCTGAGCAACGAGCACCCGAGCATTTTAGTGGTCGCTCCTCACTACTGATTATTACTTGATAGCATCCTATCATACCCCCCTCATTTCATTATAAGACCCTGAAAATTGTGCTGCAAATCCTGGTGTGTTGGCAGGAAAATTGCTGCATAAAATTCATGATTTTGACCTGTTTTTATATGGGTTTTTCTTTCATATTTTTCTTCAGTCATTAGTAAGGGTGAAAAATGATGCAAGAATTGACATTATGCAGATTTTAATTTGCTGAAAATCTGCAAGAAAAGATTAAGCAATGTGTGCATGACACTTCAGGGATCTCATTCACTTTGCTTGTGTGTCACCCTGGCCTGGATGCCACAAATATAATAAAGCTGTATCTGAGAGCAAGGGGGAGGTCCTCTAGTCAAGGACCATTAGCATGCAGCACCTCCTGTCCCAGACCAGTAGGGGGAGTAGGCTGCCCCTATAAAAGCTGGAGCTGGGGGCAGGGTTAGGGAGAACTGGACAACCTGTCTCTGGATTGAGAGGTGTACCAGAGCAGGGACAGACAGTTGTGTTGCAGCCTAAGAGGACGTGTGGCAGTAGGAGAGCCACGAGCCAGGGACAAGAGGCGAAGTGAACCTGTCCTGGCAGACAAAGAAACTAATATGCCAGACTTTGGTGTCTGAGGCTGGGAGGATTCCAAGTCCTACAGCAGATAACCAGTCCGCAGGGGACTGTATGTTCCTTGGCCTAAGAAGCCCGGAGGTTCCGTCACAGCAGAAGGGACCAGCAAAGCCGTACCAGGCCGGGAGTAGAGAGGGACCCAAGTTGCAAGCCATACGGGCGAGAGGACACGGTGAGCTCGGGAACGTGGGCTGTTGCACTACAAGGAGGGAAACAGCCAGAAGGAGCACAGAGAGCACGGTAGGCCTACACCCTCACCCTGACCAGGGTCAGCTTCCCACTTGTTCTCAGACATCCAGGCCCCATCCTAGCCGGGCCTGTTTCTGGGTCATTTTACCTGTTCTAATAAAGACCCTGAACTGTTTAAGAGGCCTCCGTTTACTGGCTATCGCGGTCGGAATCATCCCCTCAATCATCCATTATATATACTGCCCTGGGGCCATACTCCTCCCGTGGGGAGTTGAACTATTCAGTGCTGCACATTTATATCAACCCCAGCGGTCTGCACTGCAGCGGCGGTTAGCCCTGACCGCAATCCACGGGTGGCGTAGTCGGACATTACCTACAGCTCATCGTAGACTACCACTGGTCTGACCACCCTGAGCTACGGAACCGGGTCGCCACCACTACCCCCATCATTTCCCTGTTGCCCGGTTCCGAGTGCCCCACGGCCCAGGGGGCGAGTCAGCTTTGGCGTAGTCGGCAGGATTGTGACCAACCTACCACAAACGGGTATTGCGCGCCTGAAAAAGACCTTAAAAAGAGGTTTCCCGCCATCCGGAGCCGTTTCCCGCCATTTTCAGCCGTCTCCCGCCATCTTCAGCAGCTTCCCGCCATCTTCAGCTGTTTTCCCGCCATCGGACGCCATCTGCAGGACGCCACACGGGAAGAAGAGGGGCGTGGACGTCCAAATCGCGCGAGACCCGAAGCTCCGCCCTACGCACCGACTCTGCGCAAGGTCCTGGAAGGGAGAGAGCGACACTGACGTCACCAGGACGCGACGCAAGGTCCTCGTCCGGAGCTGCACCAGCGGAGCCGCGGCCTACAGAAGAGGATCGTCGGAAGGTAGGCCACGCTTAACTAGGGGGGAGGAAGATGTCAGACACGGAGGCGCCCACTACCACCAGCGCAGCTGCAGCAGCGGTGATGCCATTCTCCCTGCCTTACATCCCTGGAGCGGCCTGGCTGCCCAAGTATTCAGGGGAGCCCCATGCCCTAACTGACTTTAAGGAAAGGCTGTACAGTTTGTTCAAAGTTTACCCCCTGACAGAGGAACAGAAGATTAGCATACTGACAGGGCAGTTAACTGGCGCAGCCCAGCGAGAGGTAAAGTCATGGCCCGCTGAGGAGAAAAGGACCGTAAAGGACATTCTGGCCTGGCTGCGGGGTACCTTTGATAGACGTACCTCCGCTGAAATTAAAATGCGGTTCTACGGATGTAAGCAGCGGGCACAGGACAGTATCAGAGACTATGCCCTAAATTTGCAGGAAGCCTTGAGAGCCATCAAACAAGCTGACCCTGGCAGCGTGCAGGATACTGATAGGCTATTAACAGAACAGTTCATAGAAGGTCTGCTGTCTAGCACCCACAGGACCCAGCTGCACCTCATGTTCTTTCAGAACCCTGATCTGACCTTTGCCCAATTCATGGACAGGGCCATAAGGGTGCTCCATGAACCTGCAACAAGTGGCGCTATAAACCCCCGGCACCCTGCTCTCACCTACCACCAGGAGGCGGCGCCCTCCTCTATGGACTCTGTGGGGGCCGATGCACAGGCCCTGAACCAAGCCCCATCGAAAGATCTGCACCACCAAGTCCAGGAGCTGACCAGGAGCGTTGACCTCGACCGTCCAGGCGTTGCAAGTGGACCCGTCAAGACCCATCGAGTTGGCTTCAAGTCCGGAGGATGTCCCGTAGCGTTGACAGAGGAGGACCCCGTCATTCCGAGGGAGGCCCACAGACAGCTACGCAGAGGATGGACAGCCCATTTGCCGTCGATGCAACCAGCCCGGACACATTTCCAGGTTCTGTAATTTAAACGGGTTCAACCTGGGGCAGAGGGCCAACCCCCAGGCATAAGATCACCAGGCCCTTTCAATTGGCGTAATAAGTACGTTGGGGGGCGCCCGGTTTTACCCGTGGTGCTGGACGGTATCCCCATGAGCGCCTTGCTGGATACCGGTCGCAAGTAACTACTATCCCTTATGTACTTTTTAAGCAGTATTGGACTGATGCTGATATAACACGGTATCCAGACAGTGACTTGAGCATCATCGCCAGTAATGGCTTGCCCGTGCCACAGATGGGGTTCAAGGAGATGACCATTAAGATTGGTAAAGTTGAATTGCCGGCACAGGGAGTGATTATTGTGGACATTGACCGTCGTGAAAGTCACCCTAAAATAACTGTGGGTACTAACGTAATTGAAAATTGTCTTTCAGAGGTAATTGTAATTCTACAACAGGTGGCGGTGAATGCTAGTTCCAGCCAACAGAGAGTCCTCAACAAAGAGTTAAAAGCCCTGATGAGACGGCAGCAGGTAGAACTGTCTGGTGGTGAGATCGGTAGCGTAAGAATGAGTGACCCATTCCCAATTTCCATGCCTCCCAAAAGTGAAATGATGATCTGGTGTCGGACTGCAATCGGGTTGAGAGGTAGAGACTACCAAGCCATGGTAGAACCCGTGCACTCAGACAGCAGGCCCACCATTTTGACAGGCCGGGGGGTGGTTGATGTCTGTCATGGGAGGGTGCCCGTTCGCATTCTCAACATTTGGGAGAGGAAGGTAAACTTACCCTGGTACGCTACACTTGCCAAACTGTTTGCTGTCGAACACAAAGCTATCAGGGCCGTGGAGCCTTTGCCTCCATCTCCACAGGCGGAGGGTAATGGCTCCCAGAAACAAAAGGAGGACTGGTGCCAGAAACTCCATGTGGGTGCTTTCTCCACTCCCCTGCACCAAAAACAAGGAGTCTACCGGGTGGTTTAGGAGTACGAGAGAATTTTTAGTAAGCACCTGCTAGACTTCGGCCGAGTAAAGGGAGTGGAACACCACATCCCCACGGGGAGCCACCCACCAATAAAAGAGAGGCACAGACCTGTACCCCCTGCACAATATCAGAACGCAAAGGGCATGCTAAGAGAAATGAAAGAAGCTGGGGTCATTAGAGATAGCTGTAGCCCCTGGGCAGCCCCATTATTTCTGGTAAAAAAGAAAGACGGCACCATGAGAATATGCGTGGACTATAGACAAATCAACCGTATCACCCACAAAGACGCATATCCGTTGCCTAGAATAGAGGAGTCTTTAGCCACACTAAAATCAGCTAACTTCTTTTCTACTTTGGACCTTACTAGCGGTTACTGGCAGGTTCCTGTTGCAGAAGCTGACAAGGAGAAGACCGCCTTCACCACCCCGATGGGACTGAGCGAGTTCAACTGTATGCCCTTCGGGCTCTGTAACGCACCAGGGACCTTCCAGAGGCTGATGGAATGCTGTCTAGGGCACTGAAACTTCGAGATGGTCCTACTTTACCTGGACGACGTGATCGTCTATTCGAAGACCTACGAGGACCATCTAAAACACCTGGCCAAGGTGTTCGAAGCCCTGGCAGGCTATGGCCTGAAGGTGAAACCATCAAAGTGTCACCTGTTGAAACCGAAGGTCCAGTACCTAGGGCACGTGGTAAGTGCAGAAGGAGTAGCCCCCGACCCTGACAAGGTCACGGTAATCAAGAGCTGGCCAAGCTCCTCAAACATCAAAGAAGTGAGGCAATTTCTCGGGTTGGTAGGCTACTACCGAAGGTTCATCCCGGTGTTCACTAAGATGGCAGCCCCTATGCAGGACCTCCTGATAGGACAGTCTAAGTCCAGAAGCCAAAAGCCACCATTCAAGTGGGACAAGCCGGAAGAGGAGTCCTTCCGCCAGTTGAAGATGGCCCTCACAGGGGATGAGATCCTGGCCTACCCCGATTATGGCCAGCCTTTTATCCTCCACACAGACGCCAGTAATGTGGGGCTGGGAGCCGTACTGTCGCAAAACCAACAGGGCAAAGAACGGGTGATCGCGTATGCCAGCCGGAAGCTGAGGCCCACTGAAAGGAACCCGGAGAATTACAGCTCCTTCAAGCTAGAATTCTTGGCAGAGGTGTGGGCCATCACAGAACGGTTTAAGCATTACCTGGCCTCCGCAAAGTTCACTGTGTACACGGACAACAGAACAGCGGTGGATGGCGCGACTCTCGAATTATGACTTCGTGATCAAGTACCGGGCAGGCAAAACCAATGCCAACGTTGACGCCCTATCGAGAATGCCTCACTTACCTGAAGGTGACGAACACCCAGAGGAGCTGGAGGAGGTAGAACTCCCTGCGTTTCACCGGTATGGAGCCGCTCAATACTCCCACAGCGTGAAGGAGGAAGATTTAACAACCGCTATGATCAATCCCCTACCTCACCACAGCTGGGCCGAGACCCAAGATAGTGACCCTGCAATCCGCATGGTGAAAGATCGGCTGACCCTGGAAGACGCCCGCTTAGATCCGTATGCTCCAGAGGAAGCCAAGCAGCTATGGAAAGAGAAGAGCAAGCTGTTCCTCTATGAAGGCAAGCTGTGCAGAAGACTTGTCAACCACCGGACACACGAGCTGACCTGGCAAGTCGTTGGTCCCAAGGCAGGATGCAGCTATGGTCCTGGGGCCTTACCATGACAGAGCGGGGCACTTCGGCTGGAAGAAACTGGAGTTCCTGCTAAGAGGACGGTTCTTTTGGGTCGGCATGAGAGGGGCTGTAGAAAAGTGGTGCAGAGACTGTGGCCCTTGTAACCTAAGGAGGAAGGACCGCACCAGCCAGAAGACACCCTTGAGACCCATCGTCACCATGCAGCCTCTTGAGCTGGTAGCTCTGGACCACGTCAAATTGGCTCCAAGCCGGTCAGGATACGTTTATGCCCTGACAATCATGGACCCCTATTCCCGATTTTTAGTGGTGGTCCCTGTAAAAGACCTGACAGCTCAAATGGCGGCCAGAGCCTTCCAGCAATACTTCTGCCGCCCACACGGGTATCCGGAACAGGTCCTGACTAGTGTTGAGCCACCCCCGTAGTGTTCGAGTTCGGTTCGGTTCGTCGAACACCCGTGTGTTCGCCGAACTGTTCGTCGAACACCTTCGAACACCGTTAAAACCAATGGCAGGCAAACAAAAACACATAGAAACACATAGAAAACACCTTCAAAGGTGTCCAAAAGCTGACAAACTGCTCAGAAGACACAACTAACACATGGAAAAGTGACAAGTACATATAGTCATGCGAAAAGAAGAGGTGGAGGAGTAAAAGGAGGGGGAGACACAGATATAGGCATGTCATGCCCTTCTAAAACCCAAAAAGTGAGAAGCCGACACGTTCAGTCCGCTCCTGCCCGTGCCACCTCCGTGTCGCCGGGTTTGTGCCAGAGCCGCGGTGAACCCTGACGGCCAGCCCCCCTCTCCCAATACTGGTGCCTGTCCGCTGGTGGGTCGAGCGAGCCCCCCTGTGGTGGAGGCAGCTCTAAGCTTTTTAATTTAAATTGTCTCTCTAATTTGAATGAATACACTTTAAATCCATTTACAAGGATCTATTGGAGGGCAAGTCTCATGCCAGCAGACGCGTAATTCCAGCTCCAGTAGTGTCCACTAAAGCTGCTGCAGTTAAAAAGCTTTTATAAGGATCGAGCTCGGCTGTCCACCGCAAGGCATCCTACTGCCAGTCCCAGCCCCTATGCCTTGGGGTGCCTCCTGATGCTCTTCACTGAGTATCCCGTGGTCCCGAAGCATTTCCTTTGAAAAAATTAAGTGTCCAAACTACAGGTGGTGTAGCTTGCTTAACAGCCGAGATAATCCGCTGACTAGCAGACACTGCTACTAGGCACAAAGTATTTCCTGGGCTAGATGCAGTTAAAAATTTGTAATTAGATACTCTCGTTGGATGCTGAGAAAGCATTCCATAGAGTCTCCTGGCACGCCATATATGATTCTCTTAAAAAGCTTGGGGTAGGGGTCTAGGGGACCCTTTTATAGCCAAAATCACGGCCCTGTATCACAATACGTCACCTAGGCTGAAGATAAATGGAACTGTAGCACCCTGAGGGCTCGGTTGCTACAGAGGTATTGCACCTCACCCAGAGGTGTGATATCTCACTCTCAGGTAAGGATGGAGTGTGGATCAGGACCCGACACCTGCATGCATTACACCACATTGTCGTGGGGCAGGGCGACCAATATGCCTCTGAGATGGGCACGACAGTCCCTGTCCCTGTCTGGAGTGGGGGGAGGGAACACTGAGGAAGGGGAACCCTGTAGTGCAGGAGCAGGGAGGAAGCAGTTCCTGGGTGCATTGAGAAGGGAGTATAAAAGGTGGGCACCATCTTAGTTCAGTGCAGAGAAGTCTGAGCAGAAGTGGCAGGGAGCAGGGGCTCTGCATGAGCTCTGCTCCGGAGGCGGGCCTAGTAACAGAGGCCTAGGCCTGGAAGAGGGAGAAGGAAGGAAGAGGAGCGGAGAAGGCTCCAGGAACGAGGAATGAAGGGATCCCAGGGGTGCGGACGGGCGAGTCGCCACCGCACGCCCGAATCCACCTGCGTGGAGGGGTCAGGCCAAAGGGGGAGACCGGTCCCCGAAACTAGTGGAGGCAGGAAACGACCCTCAGCTAGAAACCGGAGGCTGTGACATTTTATGTGGCGCAGCCCCTCGCTACACCCGCTAGGAAGGCACCACATAGGGTCAAGGAAACTGGCGCCAAGTTTACCAAGAGGAGGCCCGAGGCAGCCGGACAGAAGGGTTGGTAAGTAGTGTTGAGCCACCCCCGTAGTGTTCGAGTTCGGTTCGGTTCGTCGAACACCCGTGTGTTCGCCGAACTGTTCGTCGAACTGTTCGTCGAACACCTTCGAACACCGTTAAAACCAATGGCAGGCAAACAAAAACACATAGAAACACATAGAAAACACCTTCAAACGTGTCCAAAAGCTGACAAACTGCTCAGAAGACACAACTAACACATGGAAAAGTGACAAGTACATATAGTCATGCGAAAATAAAAGAGGTGGAGGAGTAAAAGGAGGGGGAGACACAGATATAGGCATGTCATGCCCTTCTAAAATCCAAAAAGTGAGAAGCCGACACGGCCAGTCCGCTCCTGCCCGTGCCACCTCCGTGTCGCCGGGTTTGTGCCAGAGCCGCGGTGAACCCTGATGGCCAGCCCCCCTCTCCCAATACTGGTGCCTGTCCGCTGGTGGGTCGAGCGAGCCCCCCTGTGGTGGAGGCAGCTCTAAGCTTTTTAATTTAAATTGTCTCTCTAATTTCAATGAATACACTTTAAATCCATTTACAAGGATCTATTGGAGGGCAAGTCTCATGCCAGCAGACGCGTAATTCCAGCTCCAGTAGCGTCCACTAAAGCTGCTGCAGTTAAAAAGCTTTTATAAGGATCGAGCTCGGCTGTCCACCGCAAGGCATCCTACTGCCAGTCCCAGCCCCTATGCCTTGGGGTGCCTCCTGATGCTCTTCACTGAGTATCCCATGGTCCCGAAGCATTTCCTTTGAAAAAATTAAGTGTCTAAACTACAGGTGGTGTAGCTTGCTTAACAGCCGGGATAATCCGCTGACTAGCAGACACTGCTACTAGGCACAAAGTATTTCCTGGGCTAGATGCAGTTAAAAATTTGTAATTAGATACTCTCGTTGGATGCTGAGAAAGCATTCCATAGAGTCTCCTGGCACGCCATATATGATTCTCTTAAAAAGCTTGGGGTAGGGGTCTAGGGGACCCTTTTATAGCCAAAATCACGGCCCTGTATCGCAATACGTCACCTAGGCTGAAGATAAATGGAACTGTAGCACCCTGAGGGCTCGGTTGCCACAGACGTATTGCACCTCACCCAGAGGTGTGATATCTCACTCTCAGGTAAGGATGGAGTGTGGATCAGGACCCGACACCTGCATGCATTACACCACATTGCCGTGGGGCAGGGCGACCAATATGCCCCTGAGATGGGCACGACAGTCCCTGTCCCTGGCTGGAGTGTGGGGAGGGAACACTGAGGAAGGGGAACCCTGTAGTGCAGGAGCAGGGAGGAAGCAGTTCCTGGGTGCATTGAGAAGTGAGTATAAAAGGTGGGCACCATCTTAGTTCAGTGCAGAGAAGTCTGAGCAGAAGTGGCAGGGAGCAGGGGCTCTGCATGAGCTCTGCTCCGGAGGCGGGCCTAGTAACAGAGGCCCAGGCCTGGAAGAGGGAGAAGGAAGGAAGAGGAGCGGAGAAGGCTCCAGGAACGAGGAATGAAGGGATCCCAGGGGTGCGGACGGGAGAGTCGCCACCGCACGCCCGAATCCACCTGCGTGGAGGGGTCAGGCCAAAAGGGGAGACCGGTCCCCGAACTAGTGGAGGCAGTAAACGACCCTCAGCTAGAAACCGGAGGCTCTGACATTTTATGTGGCGCAGCCCCTCGCTACACCCGCTAGGAAGGCACCACATAGGGTCAGGGAAACTGGCGCCAAGTTTACCAAGAGGAGGCCCGAGGCAGCCGGACAGAAGTGTTGGTTAGAAAGGCCAGACAAAGGACACACAAAGGGGGTCCTGTGAAGTGCTCCAAAGTTATCTGGGAGTTGTCTGAGCCCCTCACCTGGTGAGCACAGTACGACGTGGGCAGCCGTTACCTGCAGACGTGGTCTGGATAATAAGAACTGTGAGTAAAGGCCCTGGACTGCATCACTGACTCCGTGTCGTTACTGCTGCTGCACTGCACCATCACCCCCATCCTCCGCATACACTGCCCTGAGGCTATACTCCTCCCGTGGCGAGTTATGCTACGCTCTGCTGCACCCACAACACCAGCCTCAGCGGTCTGCCCTGTAGCGGCGGTTCACTCTGACCGCAATCCACGGGTGGCGTAGTCGGACATTTAAACATCAAAACCACATAAATAGTTCCGCCACTGGTTTGACCGCCCTGAGCCACGGAACCGGGTCGCCGCCACGAAGACTACAACCACCAGCATCCACCAAAAAGGGTCCGGCTCCGGGTGTCCCAAGGCCCAGGGGGTGCGTCAGAACATTTTCATCACCTTTCACAATCACCAATGGGACAAGGCAGGGATGTCCTCTGTCCCCTCTCTTATACATCCTAGTGACGGAGCACCTGCTCTCATCAATTCGCCATAGCCCCAATATTAGGTGGATTGAGGTGGGAGGCACCGAGTACAAGTGCTCTCTATTTGCTGATGATGTCCTAGTATATATCACTCAATCACATATATCCATCCATGCTGTTATGGCTGAAATAGATCACTTTGTTACATGGTAAAATTTTAAAATCAATGCAGCGAAGTCTGAGGCCCTCGATGTCTCCCTCCCCAAATCCATATAGGATTCCATCCAGTCCAACTTTCCCTTTGCCTGGCCCTCACAGGGTATCAAATACTTAGGAATTCCTATTCATAGAGACCTCTCCCATCTATGTTATCTTAATTTTGGGCCCTTTATTGAACAATTCCATACAGACCACGGTTGGCAAGTTAGAACTGTAAGATTCACTACGTGAACCGCTGGTGTTTTGTGGAAAAGCACATGTACACCGCGTTCCAAATTATTATGCAAAAAGTGTTTAGGAGTGATAAGGGAAGAATTTGTTTGTTTGTCAGTTAAACTCATTGATGGTGATGTGTGTCAGGGCTCTTTATATCACTGTAAGCAATTGCAGACACCTGTGCTAATTAGTTTGGCAGGTGTGTCCAATGAAAGGCAAGACTACTTAAGAAGGCTCTCTCACATTATTAAGCAGCCTACATTTTCTGCCAAAATGGGAAAGAAAAAGGATGTGTCGGCTGCTGAGAAGCAAATTGTGGAGTGTTTAGGTCAAGGCATGACTACAATCAACATTGTGCGATGATCAGGATGAAGTGTCTTGGCAATCAAGAAGTATGTAGCTGATTCACAGTACACACGTGTGCGTGCTGATAAGGGCAAATTGAGGACTCTTTCCTACAGGCAATTACGTCAGGTTGAAAGAGCAGCAGCAAAAAAGCCTTGTCATAGCAGCAGACAAGTTTTTGAAGCTGCTTGTGCCTCCAACGTCCCCCGAACAACAAGATGCAGGGTCCTTCAGAGGTTTGCAGCTGTGCATACGCCATCCTGTCGACCTCCTCTATCCACTTCACACAAGCAGAAACGGCTCCAGTGGGCCAAATATTACATGAAGACTGATTTCAAAACTGTTTTGTTCACGGATGAGTGCCGTGCAGCGCTCGATGGTCCAGATGGATGGAGTGGAGGATGGCTGGTTGATGGACACCCCACGCAAACACGGCTACAGCGCCAACAAGGAGGAGGTGGAGTAATGTTTTGGGCTGGAATCATGGGGAGAGAGATTGTCGGCCCCTTTAGGATCCCTGAAGGCGCTAAAGATGAACTCCATAATGTATGTGGATTTTCTCAAACAGCACTTCCTGCCATGGGTCAAGAAGAAGAACCGTGTATTTCACAGCAAGATCATTTTTCTGCATGATAATGCACCATCTCATGCTGCACATAAAACATCTGCATCTCTGGCTGATATGGGCATAAAAGGGGACAAACTTATGGTGTGACCCCCATGCTCCCCTGACCTCTACCCCATTCAGAACCTTTGGAGCATCATTAAAAGGAGTGTCTATGATGGCGGGAGGCAGTTCACATCTAAGCAACAGCTCTGGGAGGGTATTCTGTCCTCATGCAAAACAATTGAAGCAGAAACCATCCAAAACCTGACAAATTCAATGGACGAGAGAGTTCAGAAGCTCCTTTCGAACAAGGGGTCCTATGTGAAAATGTAACATCACCTAGAATAAAGTTTTGAGTTGAAAACTGTTTGATTTCAGTTTCTAACAACCTGCTAATGCTTATAATTTCAAAAATGACCATTTTTTTGGTCTTTATTAAAATGAAAAGGTTGATCGAAAAGTTTGGGGGATCTAAGAGTGTGGCAACCCAGTAGTCATGATTACTTCGAATTCTGACAATATGAGGGTCATGCTGCAGGTAGTGCAGCAAGAAGGCACTTATGTGTCCTGCGCATCTCGGAGCCCCAAAATTATTTTCCGGGCTAGATGCAGCTAAAAATTATTTTTAATTTTAAATCTGGTGGAGCTTATTATAGATGGCCTAATAGGATCAGTGCTGCACACTGCTACAAAGCCCAAATTATTTTCCAGTCAAGATACAGATAAACATGATTAGTAATTTGAAAGCTTAAAACGGTTGGTAGGGTGATTTTAACCAATCATCAAGCTTTTACTCTCCCCAGGATGACACAGGGGTAGAAAAGTCGTTTCGGATCCATGATTTGTTCATCTTTATGAACGTGAGTCTGTCTACATTATCAGTGGAGAGCCGCGTGCGCTTATCTGTCAGCACACCACCAGCAGCGCTGAACACACGTTCAGACAGAACGCTGGCTGCGTGGCATGACAAGATCTCAAAGGCGTAAGTGGCTAGCTCCGGCCATTTATCCAGATTGGAAGCCCAAAAAGAGCAAGGGTCCAGTGACACAGTCATGGCTTCAATGTTTACTTGGAGATACTCCTGTGCCATCGTCTCTAGGCGTTGACTATGTGTCAGACTTCTTGTCTCCTGTGGCCTTGCAAAGGATGGGCTAAAAAAGTGGTGAAATGATTCCGCAAAATTGATGTTACCAGCAGATACTGTGGTTCTGTTACGGTTTGAGTGCTGAACACTTGACGGTCCCACGGTTGGCAATTTGGAACTGTGAGATTCACTACGTGCACCACTGGTGTTTTGTGGAAAAGCACATGTAAGATTCTGCAACAGTCTCTGCTGATACTCCTGCATGCGTGCATCCCTTTCTATGGCAGGAATAATTTCTGCAAATTTACTTTTGTACCGGGGATCTAACAGTGTGGCAACCCAGTAGTCAGGATTATTTCTAATTCTCACAATTCGAGGGTCATGTTGCAGGTAGTGCAGCAAGAAGGCACTCATGTGTGTTGCGCATCCAGGAGCACCAAGTCCCTGTTGTGTTGGTGGCGAGGTAACAATCATGCTTCCTTCCTCTGTCCTCTCCCCCCAACCTCGCACAACAGAAATGTGATCAAGGTCTCCCTCATCTGATGAGTCTTCCATCAGTTCGTCCTCCACTTCTTCCTGGGCTCCTGCACCTTCCTCACTAGTTTGGCTGCTACCATGCGCCCTGGTAAAACCATCTCCCCCACCCTCACATGCCTGCCGCCTTGGTGCTGCCGACCGTCTGAACCTTGCAGATGTTAGCCCTTCCGCATACAACTCCTCCTCCTCTACTTCCTCCACCTCCTCTTGTCCCACCACCTGACTCCGAATTCTGTTTAACATGTGCTCCAGCATGTAAATCACCGGAATAGTCATGCTGATAATGGCATCGTCAGCACTAAACATCTTCGTCGCCATTTCAAAACTGTGCAGAAGGGTGCATAGGTCCCTGATCTGAGACCACTCCTCCAGCGTGATTTGCCCCACCTCTGGATCTCGTTGGCCCAGGCTATACGTCAGAAAGTATTGCACCAGGGCTTGTCGGTGCTGCCACAGTCGCTGCAACATGTGCAGAGTTGAATTCCACCGGGTAGGCACATCGCATTTTAGCCGGTGAAGTGGCAGGCCCAACGACTTCTGTAGAGATGTAAGTCGCTGAGCTGCGGGATGCGAACGGCGGAAGTGAGCACACAGCGACCGTGCCCTCTGCAGAAGGCCATCTAGTCTGGGATAGTGGGCTAAAAATTGCTGGACAACCAGGTTCAACACGTGAGCCATACAAGGCACGTGTGTGACATTGCTCCGGCGCAGGGCCGCACCCAGGTTTGCAGCATTGTCTCCTTCCCTGGTTTCAGGTCCAGTGTAGACAACCATTCATGAAATTGGTTCTCCAGAGCTGACCACAACTCCTCAGCTGTGTGACTCACATTTCCCAGACATTTCAAAGTAAAAACCGCCTGATGACGTTGAGCCCTACTGCCAGCATAGTAAGGAGGTGTGCAGGATCCCTTCTGCGCAGTTAGAAAGCTTGTGGCATGACCAGACAGGCTTTGGGTGCAGGTGGAAGACAGAGAGGAGGTTGAGGAGGCAGAAGCAGTGGAGGAACTTTGAGATAAAGAGGATTGACGCATAACTCGTGGGGACGGCAAGACTTGGACAGCAGCCCCTTGTCCTGCTGTTACCATAGTTACCCAGTGCCCAGTCAGCGACATGTAGCGCCCCTGTCCATACCTACTCGTCCAAGTGTCTGTGGTGAAATGCACCCTGTCACACACAGAGTTTCTCAAAGAAGCGGTGATGTTGTGTGCGACATGCTGGTGGAGCGCAGGCACACCTTTCTTTGAGAAGTAGTGCCGACTGGGCATCTGGTACTGGGGCACTGCGACGGACATAAGGTCTCGAAAATCCTCTGTGTCCACCAGGCGGAAAGGCAGCATTTCTGTAGCCAAGAGCTTGCAGATGGTGAAATTCAACCTCTTAGCTTTCTCATGGCTAGGAGGAAATGGCCTTTTACTTGTCCACATCTGAGGGACCGAGGGCTGGCTATTGTGCTTAGACGGGGTTGATAAGGGTGTGCCCGGCAAACTGCCGGTCTGTGAGGAAGATGCAGGCGGACATGTTAGGTTGCCTTGATCCAAAGGTGGTGCTATCGATGTCGGACAGCGCTCAACACCAGCTGGTGTTACCACCTCCAAAGAAAATGATGACCTGCCAATCACGCTGGCTGTTGCGGGTAAAGAGGTGGCAGGTCTGCGCCCCAAAACAGGTGTGACTGCTGTCCCCCCAGTCACAGAGGATGAAGAGGCCGCGGATGCACAAGATATGGCAGATGGTGGTTGGCCCGGCCGGCTAGGCCGCATTGTAGCACACTGAGCTTCCCACTGCAACTTATGCTTCATGTCCATGTGCCGGTTCATGCATGAAGTACTCAAACTATGTATTTTTTGGCCTCTACTTAGCTTTTGCTGACAAATGTTACAGATAACACGAGTTGGGTCATCTTTATCTTTCTGAAAAAATGCCCAGGCTATGCAAGGCTTAGCACCCATGCGACCTGAAGAGCCACCACGACTTGTGGTGAGATGCAGAGTTGTGTTTGAGGATGCAGTTGTTGACGTGCTTCCAGTACTACGTCTCTGTCCAGGAAGGCGCAACCTGACCTCGTCGTCACTAGCATCTTCCTCCACCTCCTCTGCTGACCTCATCTCTTGGCTGACTGTGGGTTGACAGTAAGTGGGATCTCCAACCTCATCATCATCACCCTGTGCGTTATCACACCCGTCGTCCTCAGAGCCAACCTGTTCCTGCCCTGACAAAAAACTAAAGTTGTCGCTCCAATCAGGTATTTGAGACTCATCATCGTCTTCCTCATTGTCTCCACCAACAGGAGTTACAGTTTGGGAATGAGGGTCTACATTATGGTCAGAACCTTCTGCGTCTGGTCCTGGATCCGACTCATAAAGATTCTGGGCATCAGTGCAGATCATTTTCTCGTCTGGATTCACAGAAGCGCTGGAGTCGACCTCTGATTCCCAGGCTATAGTATGAGAAAAACAGCTCTGCAGACTCAACCATCTGTTCTACCTCATACTCAGACGGGCAGCTGGAGATTTGGGAGCTGTGAGGAAGCAAGTGCGATTGGGGTGACACCTTTGAGGACTGGAGTATTTGTGATGTTGAAGTTGATGTGGAGGAGAGCCACTTAAAGGAGCACTTGATATCCGTTGAAGCACCTGCTGTTTTTGTGCCTCATCTGGAATTTGTAGCGATTGGCGTGGCCGTAAGAAAGGGATCTTATCACATTGTCCGCTAAAAGAAGTAGACATTTTAGTTTGGCTGGAAGATGGTCTTTCTTCTGCAGATGTTACTGTTGCTTTAACACCTACCCCACGGACACAACCTTTTTTCCCCTTCCCAACACGCCTATTCCCCTTTCCACCAGCAGCAGGCCTTTTTCCACTCATTTTGGTGGTTAACTAATTCACAACTCTGGAGTTGTTTGCACAAAAAAACAATGGATGGGAAACGAGCAGAGCTGAGTGGCCAAACTGTGATATTAGGCCAAAACTATTGGCTGGGTTAGATGCAGAAAAAAATTATATTCAATTTGCAACCTGATGGAGGTCAGTATAGATGGACTAATAGAACAAGTCCCACACACAGCTAGAAGCCCAAATATTTTTTCAGAGGTAGATGCAGAAAAAAATTGTATTCAGTTTGCAACCTGATGGAGGTCAGTATATATGGACTAATAGAACAAGTCCTACACAAAGCTAGAAGGCCAAATATTTTTTCAGAGGTAGATGCAGAAAAAAAATATATTCAGTTTGCAACCTGATGGAGGTCAGTATAGATGGACTAATAGAGAAAGTCCCACACACTGCTAGAAGGCCAAATATTTTTTCAGAGCTAGATGCAGATAAAAATTATTTTTAATTTGCAACCTGATGGAGGTCAGTATAGATGGACTAATAGAGAAAGTCCCACACACAGCTAGAAGGCCAAATATTTTTTCAGAGCTAGATGCAGAAAAAAATTATATTCAGTTTGCAACCTGATGTAGGTCACTATAGATGGACTAATAGAACAAGTCCCACACACAGCTAGAAGGCCAAATATTTTTTCAGAGGTAGATGCAGATAAAAATTATTTTTAATTTGCAGCCTGATAGAGGTCAGTATAGATGGACTAATAGAGAAAGTCCCACACACTGCTAGAAGGCCAAATATTTTTTCAGAGCTAGATGCAGACAAAAAATTATTTTGAATTTGCAACCTGATGGAGGTCAGTATAGATGGACTAATAGAGAAAGTCCCACACACTGCTAGAAGGCCAAATATTTTTTCAGAGCTAGATGCAGACAAAAAATTATTTTTAATTTGCAACCTGATGTAGGTCAGTATAGATGGACTAATAGAGAAAGTCCCACACACTGCTAGAAGGCCAAATATTTTTTCAGAGCTAGATGCAGAAAAAAATTATATTCAGTTTGCAACCTGATGGAGGTCAGTATAGATGGACTAATAGAACAAGTCCCACACACAGCTAGAAGCCCAAATATTTTTTCAGAGGTAGATGCAGAAAAAAATTATATTCAGTTTGCAACCTGATGGAGGTCTGAATTGATGGATTAATAGAACAAGTCCCACACACAGCTAGAAGCCCAAATACTTTTTCAGAGGTAGATGTAGAAAAAAATTATATTCAGTTTGCAACCTGATGGAGGTCTGATAGATGGATTAATAGAGAAAGTCCCACACACTGCTAGAAGGCCAAATATTTTTTCAGAGCTAGATGCAGACAAAAAAATATTTTTAATTTGCAACCTGATGGAGGTCAGTATAGATGGACTAATAGAGAAAGTCCAACACACTGCTAGAAGGCCAAATATTTTTTCAGAGCTAGATGCAGACAAAAAATTATTTTGAATTTGCAGCGTGATGGAGATCAGTATAGATGGACTAATAGAACAAGTCCCACACACTGCTAGAAGGCCAAATATTTTTTCAGAGCTAGATGCAGAAAAAAATTATATTCAGTTTGCAACCTGATGGAGGTCAGTATAGATGGACTAATAGAACAAGTCCCACACACTGCTAGAAGCCCAAATATTTTTTCAGAGCTAGATGCAGAAAAAAATTATATTCAGTTTGCAACCTGATGGAGGTCAGTATAGATGGACTAATAGAACAAGTCCCACACACTGCTAGAAGCCCAAATATTTTTTCAGAGCTAGATGCAGAAAAAAATTATATTCAATATGCAACCTGATGGAGGTCAGTATAGATGGACTAATAGAATGATGCTATGCCCAAAAGATTTTACTTCACTAGGTGCAGTAAAAAAATTGGTATTCTATACACAGGTGGTATATCTTGCAACACAGATAGGCTACTCCACTGACTAACACACTCTGCAATAGGCCAAAAAGGATTAGGTTTGCTAGATTCAGCCAAATGCTGTGAAAAAAACTTGCACAGCACTGGCACAGACCTGCCTGGCAAAAACTGATAGGAACTGATGTAACCTAGTCCTGAAAAGGACTCCAATTACAATTAGTCTTTACTCCCACAATCTATCTATTTAAGAGCACAGACCTGCCTGATAAAAGTCGTAGGAAATGCTGTAACCTAGTCCTTAAAAGGACTGCAATCACAACTATTCCCTACTCCAAAGCTATCTGTAGATTTGTGCGAAAATTGGCTTGAAATTAACAAGGTATAGCGCACACAGCAACAGCGGTGCCGTCTAACACGCAGCTGCAGCAGTGAGAAAATGGTGGCGACGGGGAAAATGGCTTGGTCTTATAGGGCAAGGACATGTGACATACACTGCCAATGACACATGCCCTTGCTTGTGTGAAAAAAAGCACTTCGCTCCTTGTGTGCGCTGCTGATAGGCTGACAGATTGCACCTCCCCACTGTAAATGCGGGAAAAAGAAAAAAAAATGGAGATCTTCATTATTCCTGCAGAGATCCATCCCCTGCCCCTCCCCCCACCCCGCTGTACACTCAAACTGCGTATTAACATTAATTTTCATCATTACTGAGAAAAAATCCAGTTATGATTTTGGTGCACGAACAGTTATCGAACATAACCTCGAACAGCCGAATTTTTCTCAAATCGTTCGTGTTCGCCGAACGGCTCGAACACCGCCCAAAACAGCTCGAATTTGAGATTGGCGAACAGTTCGAGTCGAACAACGTTCATCTCTAGTCCTGACAGACCAGGGCCCAGCGTTCGAGGCCGAAATCTTCCAAGAGTTCTGTAACCTCTATGGCTGTAAAAAGATTCGGACAACACCTTACCACCCACAAACCAACGAGATGTGTGAGAAGATGAACAATATAGTCATTGATCTCCTGAAGACGTTGCCCCTGGATGAACGCAGCCTGTGGCCAGAAAAACTGCCGGACCTGATAGACTTATACAACCATATCCCGGTGAATGCTACAAACTGCACCCCGGCTTACCTGATGCGAGCCAGACCAGGTAAGCTGCCCATAGACCTGGAGATGGGAGTCCTAACACCCGAGGACACCTCCCCAGATGCGGACTGGGATATGGAAAGGCGACTGCAGTACAAGAAGGTACAGGAAAGTGTGGAGAAGAGCCTAGCCCAAGTGAGAGAAAGGCAAGAGAGACTCTTCAACCAACACGCCCCTGCTGGTCCCCTAGAACCTGGTGAACAGGTCCTGAAGCGAAAGAAGGCTACACAAGCTGGATGACCAGTGGGAAGGGAAACCCTACACCGTACTGCAGTCTGATCACGACAACCCAAAGGTGTGCGTGATCACCAAGGATGGAGGAGAAACCACTAGTACCGTCTCCAGAGACCATCTAAAATGGTGCCCCGAGCAACTGCGGAATGCAGAAGAGGATCAAAGTGAACAAAGGACCCGCAGACGGCTGCCTGCCCTGCCTGTAAGTCTAGCCAGTGACTGTACCCTAAATGATAGTGAAGAAAACCAGGTCGGTCTACCACCACCAGACAGTGGGTTACGCAGGTCAACCAGGAGCACAAAGGGGCAGATACCTGCTCGCTGGAGTATATAGGGTGCACTAAAACTGTAAAGAACCCTGTTGCCAAGTGTTGAAATGTTTGCAAAGTTACATGCATGATTAGTAATTGTGTATTTCAGTTTCTTACAGTTACCGTGCGGACTCAAAGGTTATGGACTTTTAATAACCGGACTTTGTATGGACTGCGTTCGGAGCCTGACCAAAGAATGAACTAAGACTGTAAAGGACTTGGGTCTAGGACAGACCCCCACCTGGTTAAGGCTCCCCGTTGTGTTGGTGAAATGGACACCCGGTCACAGACCACACTGTGACCTTAAGAACTCAACCTGTGCGTCATTTGTTTACTGAGGTTTTATGGTCATGCATATTATCTTTGTTTATTGTTTAGTCCCGGAGTACTAAATTTTACTAGGGGGGAATGTGTCACCCTGGCCTGGATGCCACAAATATAATAAAGCTGTGTCTGAGAGCAAGGGGGAGGTCCTCTAGTCAAGAACCATTAGCATGCAGCACCACCTGTCCCAGACCAGTAGGGGGAGCAGGCTTCCCCTATAAAAGCTGGAGCTGGGGTCAGGGTTAGGGAGAACTGGACAACCTGTCTCTGGATTGAGAGGTGTACCAGAGCAGGAACAGACAGTTGTGTTGCAGCCTAAGAGGACGTGTGGCAGTAGGTGAGCCACGAGCCAGGGACAAGAGGCGAAGTGAGCCTGTCCTGGCAGACAAAGAAACTAATATACCAGACTTTGATGTCTGAGGCTGGGAGGATTCCAAGTCCTACAGCAGATAACCAGTCCGCAGGGGACTGCTTGTTCCTTGGCCTAAGAAGCCCGGAGGCTCCGCCACAGCAGAAGTGACCAGCAAAGCCGTACCAGGCCGGGAGTAGAGAGGGACCCAAGTTGCAAGCCATATGAGCGAGAGGACACGGTGAGCTCGGGAACGTGGGCTGTTGCACTACAAGGAGGGAAATAGCCAGAAGGAGCACAGAGAGCACGGTAGGCCTACACTCTCACCCTGACCAGGGTCAGCTTCCCACTTGTTCTCAGACATCCAGGCCCCCTCCTAGCCGGATCTGTTTCTGGGTCATTTTACCTGTTCTAATAAAGACCCTGAACTGTTTAAGAGGCCTCCGTTTTCTGGCTATCGCGGTCAGAATCATCCCCTCCATCATCAATTATATATACTTCCCTGGGGCCATACTCCTCCCGTGGGGAGTTGAACTATTCAGTGCTGCACATTTATATCAGCCCCAGCGGTCTCCACTGCAGCGGCGGTTAGCCCTGACCGCAATCCACGGGTGGCGTAGTCGGACATTACCTACAGCACATCGTAGACTACCACTGTTCTGACCACCCTGAGCTACGGAACCGGGTCGCCACAACTACCCCCATCGTTTCCCTGTTGCCCGGCTCCGAGTGCCCCACGGCCAAGGGGGCGAGTCACTTGAACTGTAAAATGCTGCATATTTTCCACAAAAAAGTCCGTGCGGAAAAAAAGCAACAAAAACGCAACATGTGCACATAGCCTTCAAATCAATTGGGGCAAAGTCAGAGTGATTGATTAATTTATATTTATTGTATGTGGAAATTATAGTTAATGGGGCGGAACTGCACTGGCTTATCAGTTTATATTTTGAATGGTACGTGGCTAATATATATTAGTTGAGGGGTACATATATGTATTCAGGGCCGCAGTGCGGTGGATTTTTCAGGAGACAAATGTATGTATACAATATATGTGACCTTGTTATTTTTAAGGCTGTGGTGATCATAGTGACAAGATGAGTTGTGGCTGGAAATTGTCGACATGTAGGTCTGAGTAGAAGGAGAAGGAACAACAGAAAACGACTCTAATCAGAGGAGAAGTCAGCAGTCACTGGATGTAAATATTTATTCTTTACACTGCATGACTTTAAGTAATTCTGTTCTTTGTAAAACAACTTCCCTGATGCCACATTCTCACATTCGTGTGAAATGTCAGTGGTTTCCTATCAGCTATTTTACCATGAAGGCCTGCTGCACAAAGTCTCTTCTTAACAGTTGTTGAAGAGATGTGTCTGCTGCTAGAACTCTGTGTGGCATTGACCTGGTCTCTATTCTGAGCTGCTGTTAACCTGGGATTTCTGAGGCTGGTGACTCGGATAAACTTATCCTCAGAAGCAGAGGTGACTCTTGGTCTTCCTTTGCTGGGGCGGTCCTCATGCGAGCCAGTTTCTTTGGAGCGCTTGATGGTTTTTGCAACTGCACTTGGGGAAACTTTCAAAGTTTTCCCAATTTTTCGCACTGACTGACCTTCATTTCTTAAAGTAATGATGGCCACTTGTTTTTCTTTACTTATCTGCTTTTTTCTTTCCTTAATACAAATTCTAACAGTCTATTCAGTAGGACTATCAGCTGTGTATCCACCAGCCTTCTGCACAACACAACTGATGGTAACAACCCCATTTATAAGGCAAGAAATCCCACTTATTAAACCTGACAGGGCACACCTGTGAAGTGAAAACCTTTTCCAGTGACTACCTCTTGAAGCTCATCAAGAGAATGCCAAGAGTGTGCAAAGCAGTCATCAAAGCAAAAGGTGGCTACTTTGAAGAACCAAGAATATAAGACATATTTTCATTTGTTTCACACTTTTTTGTTAAGTATATAATTCCACATGTGTTAATTCATAGTTTTGATGCCTTCAGTGTGAATGTACAATTTTCATAGTCATGAAAATACAGAAAAATCTTTAAATGAGAAGGTGTGTCCAAACTTTTGGTCTGTACTGTATATATCTGTAGCTTGGTCGCCAAAAAAGGAGGGGGGCAAAACACATTTCTTGCACAGGGACCCCAAGATGCCAGTCTCTGCCCCTGTCTGAAGTAGGAATCTGTTTAACCCCTTAGTGACCAATAGACGGCTTTATTTCTGACCTGCACTATAAGAGACTGGCGTTTCCCGACAGGTGACAATCCTGTAACTATCACCTGTACACTGTGGCTGACAACTTGCTGCATCAGCCACGATCAGTGTTGGCACCGACCATGGACGTTTAACCCCTTAGATTTTGCTGTCAATAGTGACTACAGAACCTAAATAGTTAACAGAGTGTGGAGGCTTCCTCTTTAACCTCATCAGCGCATTGAGATTTTGATTGTGTGGTCCTGATGTTTGCCTTGGCAGTTCATGGCCAAATAATGGCCTTAGAGTCTGCTGACTATAGCGGCCTGTTCAGAAGTTATCAAAATTTAGGTGGTAAAAATAAACTTTTTCATTCTTGTCATGCCACTTTCCATTACTTCCTGAAAAGAACCAGAAGGGTAATGAACTACCTGAAAGCAATTTTAAATAGGTTGAGGGGTGCAGTTTTTAAAATGGTATCACTTTTGGGTGGTTTCCAACATATAGGAACCCCAAAGTCACTTAAAAACTGAACAGGTCCCTATAAAAATAATTTTTGTAAATTTGCTTGAAAAAATGAAAAATTACTGCTACATTTTAAAACCTTCTAAAATGCTAACAAAATAAATAACACTTTACAAATGGTGCTGATGTAGAGCAGACATGAGGGAAATGTTATTTATTAATGTTTTTGTGTGGTATAACTATTGGGATTAAAGGGGTGGTCATTCAAAGTTTGAAAATTGCAATTTTTAAAACATTTTTGTCAAATTTCTGATATTTTTATAAATAAATGCAAAACATAACCTAAATTTACCATTATTATAAAGTATCATATGTCACAAAAAACAGTCTCAAAATTAATGGGCTATGATGAAGCATTCCAGAGATATTACTACATAAAGTGACACTGGTCAGATTTCAAAAAGTTGGTCCGGCCACTAAGGGGTTAACATATGTAAGCCTCTATTGCTGTATATATGGTTTCACAATAGGAAATATGCATGTCAGAGAGCTGTAGAAAATCAAATTTTTACATATGTGCTAATCTGGATGTTTTATGTTTACATGTCCTACTGTCTTCAAACTGACAAAAATGGCAACAGAATAAGCAGAAAATCCAGTGACCTGCAAGCAATTTCTTTCTCAGCAAAACATGTGTACTCATGAATATGAAATCTCAAAAGCACATTTCAAACGTACACTGACAGCCTTTCAGTACTGAACATCTATGGCACATTTTCCTCACCGTACTGTCCTAACAAAGGTGATGAGTTACTTCCAGTCATATAAATTACTAACATTTCTGAAGTGAAGACTAATTAAATTAAAGGGTAACCGCGCTTTCAAATACATTTTCAGAATAAGTTTACTGGTTGTACATGAAGAATAACACTATTTCTAGCCATTATATGACTTGTAAAGTATTGTGCATTTTCCCCAGTTTTCCATTCTGCAGGTTCTGTCTCTAATTTGCAATTCACTTTGAGTTTTTGTGAGCAGACGAGCTGCTATCATCTGTCAAAAACTCATTACAGCACACAGAGATTGATTCCTACAGTACTTGTTTTAGCACACAGAGACCAGCAGCAGTACCATAGAGGAAGATATACAGTTGTCTTTAGGAGAGAGAATCTGTTCGATGTGGCTGTATACCACACCAAGTGTGGGTATCGCAAACAATTTTTTTTGCACATCTTTGTTACTAGTTTAATTGTGCATGTGTACATTCCTCACCTTTACATTGCCCCATTGCAGATGTTGGCTTTCTGGATGTGCTCCCACCTAACATTTTCTATGTCATATTTTGGAAGGGGGTTGAATTTTGTTAAAAAAAAAACAACAAAGAACTACAGAGTAGTGATGAGAGAGCATGCTCGCTACTGCTCGGTGCTCGCCCGAGCATCTCACTGCTCGAGAAGCTCGGCGCTCGCCGAGTATTTCCGGGGTTGCTCGGGTCCCCTCCCTGCACGTTTTTGGCGCTCTTTACAGAGCCAATGAACATACAGGGATTGCCTGCCATTCACTGTAATGCCGTAGCCATGTTGGTTGGGGCATTACAGTAATTGGCTGGCCTCACAGCGTCATCAGGTCTATATCAGACCTGCCGCCGCCATGCTCGTCACAGTCACTCCGGAATCAGACAGTGTAGGGAGAGGTACTGCTGAGCTAGGGAGAGATTTGCTTGTTTCTAGTTAGTGTAGATGTACCAAACTATATTAGAGACACATATCCATCTCAACAAACAGTCCTTCTGAGGACTAATCCAGCTACACAGATATCAGGCAGGCAGTGTATATAGGCAGGCAGGCAGGGTATATAGCAGACGGCAGTGCACATAGCACAAGAGGCTCCATTCCTGTTTTGTCTGCTGCTGCTGTTAGATATTTCTATAAATAGGCCCAGGAATATTTTTTTTTTTATCTTAATCCTCATTATTTGCTTATAAAGCCATCCAGAGAACACCATTGTTCTGCGCCATTTGCTTGTTGGCACTGCAGAATACAGCCAGGTCCTTTCCATATTACAGCGCTAAAAATCCAGCTATTTAAACTGTGGTTTGTCTGTCACACGGATCACATATAATTGTGCTGAAAATACTGCCATTTCTGGCATCCATTAAAAATTTGTTTCAGTTTGTCAGTGAAGCGATTGACACCAGTTTGCTTTTCAAAATAGTTACCTACAGGCCAGGTATTTAAAACTGTGTTTTCTCCGTCACACAGCTCACATATATGTTTTCAGAAAATACTGCCATTCCTGGCCTCCATTAAAAATTTGTTTCAGTGTGTGAGCGAAGCAATTGACACCAGTTTGCTGTTCAAAATAGTTACCTACAGGCCAGATATTTAAAGCTTTGGTTTGTCCGTCACACGGATCACATATACGTTTTCAAAAAACACTATCATTTCTGGCCTCCACGAAATTTTTTTTTCAGTGTGTCAGCAAAGTTTTTGACACCAGTTTGCTGTTTAAAATAGTTAACTACAGGCCAGGTATTTAAAACTGTGGTTTCTCCGTCACACGGATTAAATATAAGTTCGCTCCAAATTTAGTCATATGTAGTGAGCGTGGAAGATATTGTCCTCCATTTAAAATGGGCAAGGCGCGTGGCAAGGGACGGGGAAGTGGACGTGATGGTGATGGTGCATGCAGAGGCTGAGGCAGAGGCCGCAAGCACATCTTCTCGCCTGACCTTCCTGTCTCAATTCCTAGGGGACCGCAGCACAACACTATTGAACCCAGAGTGTAATGCACACGCCCGGGCTGAGCGGCGTGTGCGTGTGATTGTAGTGATTCCACTGTACCGTACCGGAGAGTGCCTGGAGGGGCGTAACTAAGTGTCTGCCTGATCCGACCAAGATCGCACGATGGCATACGACGCCAGTGCACCAGGGAGGAACCGAGCAGAGGTACCAGGGTCTACTCCAGGTCAGACTCCGGACATGGCTGTTGGCCCACACCGGGGAATACAGGAACTGGAAGGTTTAGGCTGGCACACTGGTATGCAGACGGGGAGGTACTGGCAGGTACAACTGGTTGGAGCACAGAGAGGATAGAACCCAGTACAGACTGGGACTTCTAGAACAGATCCGCAGAAGCGGTATACAAACACAGCAGGTTGAGAGCAAGACGAGGCCGCCAGGAGCGGAGCAAAGAGTCAGAGCAGAGCGAGGCTGCCGGAGCAGCGAGCAAAGGGTCTGAGCAGAGCGAGACTGCCGGAGCAGCGAGCAAAGGGTAAGAGCAGGGTAGGACTGCCGGAGCAGTGAGCAAGAGGAAACAGAGCGAGACTGCCGGAGCAGCGAGCAAAGGGTCAGAGCAGAGTAGGACTGCCAGAGCAGCGAGCAAATGGTCAGAGCAGAGTAGGACTGCCGGAGCAGCGAGCAAAGGGTCAGAGCAGAGTAGGACTGCCGGAGCAGCGAGCAAAGGGTCAGAGTAGAGCGAGACTGCCAGAGCAGCGAGCAAAGGGTCAGAGCAGACTGCCAGGGCAGCGAGCAAAGGGGAGAGAGCAGAACGAGACTGCCGGAGCAGTGAGAAAGAAGGAGCAGAGCGAGACTGCTGGAGCAGTGAGAAAGAAGGAGAGAGCAGAACGAGACTGCCGGGAGCAGTGAGAAAGAGCAGAGCAGGACGAGACCGCCTGGAGTGGTGAGCAAGAGCAGAGCAGGACGAGACCGCCTGGAGCGGTGAGCAAGAGCAGAGCAGGACGAGACCGCCTGGAGCGGTGAGCAAGAGCAGAGCAGGACGAGACCGCCTGGAGCGGTGAGCAAGAGCAGAGCAGGGGGGACAGGGCTCTGTTCACACGGAAAAGACAGGAAGGGAAAGGCAGAGCCAGATACCAACAGAGTACTTGCAGAGAAGTAGCGAGTGGACCACAAACTCACAAACGGGAGTACAGAGACAACAAGCAGGAGTTAGGTACGAGTTCAGACTCTGCAGAAAAGGAAAGGAACGGACATAGAGAAAAAACAGGTAAAAGATAGGAGAGAGTTCAGACTGGAACTGAGTGTACTGAGGAGACCGACACTGCAGCGGAATACAGGAGCGGGTCTGGGAATACGGACCCCAGAGAGGTGGGATGAACAGGCAAGGAGCGTGTTCAGACAGGACAGACAAGATACAGGAGCAGGTCTAGGTAATCGGCCCCTAGAAGGCGGGAGGAACAGGCTAGGAGCGTGTTCAGACAGGCCTGGAAATACAGCCTCCAGGAAAGGCAGACAAGAGGCAAGGAACGTGTACAGACTGCAGGTTAGGGTACACAAATAGGACACAGTACAGACATGGGAACAGATACTGCAAGACAGGTAACATAGACAGGACCTGGCATGTCAGAGACAAAAGCCAACTGACAGGGCAAGATGCTCAGGCAGGGATTGATTGGAGCAGCTGGGTTAAATACCAGGTGACAGACAGCAATAGGCTGAGGACGCACAAGGGGTGTGCCTGCAGCAGGTACAAAAAGCAGGAAGTGATCGGGCGCCGCCCTTAAGCAGCAGAAACAGACACAAACAGACAGCATGGAGGGAAGTCAGAGAGACATTCTCAAGTGCGCGCTCTTGCACAGTGGGAGATGGACCACTATGCAAAGACGCTGCCAGGTATGTTACAGTACCCCCCCTTACGCCCCCTCTTCTTCTGGCCTGCCAGAATCTTCCGCAGGGAATTCAAGGGCCAATCTGTCACTTCAAGGAGATCACTTCCACTGTCCACAGGAAAAACTGGTCTCATCTGGTTAGCTAGGATGCTACCTCCTATCCAGCCTTCCTCAGCAACAGACGAAACGGGTGGAGTACCATGAACAGCACACAAGGAAGTCTCTCTCCACATATTTTCAGGTGGCACCCCAGAGGGTACAGGAGACAACTGGAAGTCCTCCACCGGGTTGGAGGGGAGCATAGACTTGGGGTTAATCTCTGCTTCGAAGTACATCTTGTCAAACTCACAGGAAGAAATAGACGGGTTATCAGGTACAGGGTGAGAAAAAGTCACTGTCTCTTTGTTATCTGGTGGTACCCCGGAGGATTCAGGAAACAACTGAAGGACCTCCGCCGGGTCAGAAGAGTGCAGAGGCTCGGGGAAAATATCTGCTTCAGAGGACACTAGGTCGGACACACTGGACGAAGCAGGCGAGGTATCGGGTGCCGAGTATAGGAAAGTCTCTGTCCATTCACCACCAGGTGGCACCCCGAAGGGTTCTGGAGACAACTGGAGGTCCTCCGTCTGGTCGGAGGGGTGTAGAGACTCAAGAATAACCTCTGCTTCGGAGTACACTAGGTTAGACTCACTAGGCGAAGCGAGCGAGGTATCAGATCCAGGATATAGGAAAGTCTCTGTCCATTCACCACCAGGTGGCACCCCGAAGGGTTCTGGAGACAACTGGAGGTCCTCCGCCTGATCGAGGGGTGTAGAGACTCGGGAGTAACCTCTGCTTCGGAGTACACTAGGTCGGACTCACTGGATGAAGCAGCCAAGGTATCAGGTACCGAGTATAGGAAAGTCTCTGTCCATTCGCTTCCAGGTAGCACCCCGAAGGGTTCAGGAGACAACTGGAGATCCTCCGCCTGATCGGAGGGGTGTAGAGACTCGGGGGTAAGCTCTGCTTCGGAGAACACCAGGTCGGACTCGCTGGACGAAGCGGGCGAGGTATCAGGTGGAGAGTATAGGGAAGTCTCTCTCCAATTGTCATCAAGTGGTATCCCGGGGGATTCAGGAGGCAACAGGGGGTCCTCCAGTGTGGATTCTGGGTGGGCAGCAGTCTCTGTGGGCAGGAGAACTGGTGCACTACCCACGTACCTTACCCGTTGGGGCTTCTCCGGGATACAGGGAGATGAAGCTTCAGTAGGGACTTCAAGGTTGGGGTCAGGAGGTCTCAGGGAGGACAGACCCTGGCGTGACGGCTTGCCTCTGCGTCTAGCACGTCTGGACTGCCTCTTGAGGTTGGGAGAAGTATTCCAGAGAGTGTAGTCACCCTGTGAGGATTCTGGATGGGCAGTAGTCTCATTGGGCTGGAGGACTATTCCTCTACCCACACACATTACCCATCGGGGCTGCTCCGGGATACTGGGAAGTGAAGCTTCAGCAGGAGCCTCCGGGTTAGGATCATCGAAGACCATTAGAAAGGCCACCAGGAAGGCCATTATGTCCAGGACGATAGGATCCTGTTTGTCCCATAGGGGGATGATCCAATTCAAGGCATCACCCGCTAGGTAAGACATCATGAATCCCACCTTAACCCGATCTGTGGGAAAACATAGAGGGTAGAACTTGAAGTGTAGCATGCATTGCTCCAAAAATGCACGACTCTGTCTTGGATCCCCATAGTAACGTGGCGGATCCGCAGGAACGAGGGCTGATAGATCCATCTGGACGGGTGCGTAATTCGCCTGGAACTCAGCTAAGGGAAAAAAAAATTTATTTATTTATTTTTAATGCACGTATTCGCTGGAAAACGTCTCAGAGAGCGAAGGCCGTGGGGCTCAACGGGAACCATGGCCTGAGCATGCTGTAATGCACACGCCCGGGCTGAGCGACGTGTGCGTGTGATTGTAGTGATTCCACTGTACCGTACCGGAGAGTGCCAGGAGGGGCGTAACTAAGTGTCTGCCCGATCCGACCAAGATCGCACGACGGCATACAACGCCAGTGCACCAGGGAGGAACCGAGCAGAGGTACCAGGGTCTACTCCAGGTCAGACTCCGAACACGGCTGTTGGCCCACACCGGGCAATACAGGAACTGGAAGGTTTAGGCTGGCACACTGGTATGCAGACGGGGAGGTACTGGCAGGTACAACTGGTTGGAGCACAGAGAGGATAGAACCCAGTACAGACTGGGACTTCTGGAACAGAACCGCAGAAGCGGTATACAAACACAGCAGGTTGAGAGCAAGACGAGGCCGCCAGGAGCGGAGCAAAGAGTCAGAGCAGAGTGAGGCTGCCGGAGCAGCGAGCAAAGGGTCAGAGCAGAGCGAGACTGCCGGAGCAGCGAGCAAAGGGTAAGAGCAGGGTAGGACTGCCGGAGCAGTGAGCAAGAGGAAACAGAGCGAGACTGCCGGAGCAGTGAGCAAAGGGTCAGAGCAGAGTAGGACTGCCGGAGCAGCGAGCAAAGGGTCAGAGCAGAGTAGGACTGCCGGAGCAGCGAGCAAAGGGTCAGAGCAGAGTAGGACTGCCGGAGCAGCGAGCAAAGGGTCAGAGCAGAGCGAGACTGCCGGAGCAGCGAGCAAAGGGTCAGAGCAGACTGCCAGGGCAGCGAGCATAGGGGAGAGAGCGGAACGAGACTGCCGGAGCAGTGAGAAAGAAGGAGCAGAGCGAGACTGCTGGAGCAGTGAGAAAGAAGGAGAGAGCAGAACGAGACTGCCGGGAGCAGTGAGAAAGAGCAGAGCAGGACGAGACCGCCTGGAGCGGTGAGCAAGAGCAGAGCAGGATGAGACCGCCTGGAGCAGTGAGCAAGAGCAGAGCAGGACGAGACCGCCTGGAGCGGTGAGCAAGAGCAGAGCAGGATGAGACCGCCTGGAGCGGGGAGCAAGAGCAGAGCAGGGGGGACAGGGCTCTGTTCACAAGGAACAGACAGGAAGGGAAAGGCAGAGCCAGATACTAACAGAGTACTTGCAGAGAAGTAGCGAGTGGACCACAAACTCACAAACGGGAGTACAGAGACAACAAGCAGGAGTTAGGTACGAGTTCAGACTCTGCAGAAAAAGGAAAGGAACGGACATAGAGAAAAAACAGGTAAAAGATAGGAGAGAGTTCAGACTTGAACTGAGTGTACGGAGGAGACCGACACTGCAGCGGAATACAGGAGCGGGTCTGGGAATACGGCCCCCAGAGAGGCGGGACGAACAGGCAAGGAGCGTGTTCAGACAGGACAGACAAGATACAGGAGCAGGTCTAGGTAATCGGCCCCTAGAAGGCGGGAGGAACAGGCTAGGAGCGTGTTCAGACAGGCTTGGAAATACAGCCTCCAGGAAAGGCAGACAAGAGGCAAGGAACGTGTACAGACTGCAGGTTAGGGTACACAGATAGGACACAGTACAGACATGGGAACAGATACTGCAAGACAGGTAACATAGACAGGACCTGGCATGTCAGAGACAAAAGCCAACTGACAGGGCAAGATGCTCAGGCAGGGATTGATTGGAGCAGCTGGGTTAAATACCAGGTGACAGACAGCAATAGGCTGAGGACGCACAAGGGGTGTGCCTGCAGCAGGTAAAAAAAGCAGGAAGTGATCGGGCGCCGCCCTTAAGCAGCAGAAACAGACACAAACAGACAGCATGGAGGGAAGCCAGAGAGACATTCTCAAGTGCGCGCTCTTGCACAGTGGGAGATGGACCACTATGCAAAGATGCCGCCAGGTATGTTACACAGAGCAGTGTCAAAAGGTTGTTGGTTGGATAGTGGATAATGCTTCCAGTCACTTGTCCACCACCACCCTATCTTCCACACAGTCAAGACTCAGTAGCCATGCGTCTGGACTGCATTATCTTCACCTGATCCTCCTTCCTCCCACCATGCCGAGCATTAGGCGTTGGGCGTTTGCTGGATTCGAAATGGGTCCAGACCCTTCTGTGGTCTCCCGTTCCGGTCCAGCTGGGGCTGATGCTGCTCAGCATCGTCATCAGTCCCAACGCCTAGCTGGTCCACGAGACGTACAGGTTGTCTCTCAGGTCTTTGTTCCTAGCAACATGAAGGATAGGTTGCGGAGGGAGACAGGGCTGTTAAAGCCTAAGTCCAGGATTCTCTGTACTGAGCATGCCCGTGTCATGGCGGACCGTGATTGGTGTTTTGGGAGTCAGCTGATCCAGTGACCTGGCACCGCCTTATTGGTCGCTGGTGACGTCACCAATGGTGCGACGATGGGCAGGGCTTAATCTTTAAAAAGCCCGCCCACAAACATGGCGGCGCTCTCTCATCATTGAGCTGTGATGGTGTTGTGTGGACGCTTGGTCTCTTGGGCTCCACGTGTGCTTTAGTTTCTGGCAGGCAGGTTTAGTGGAAATAGGCAGGCTTAGATGAAATAGGCAGGTAGCTTCATCTGACAGTCTGGCTCCGTCAAAGGGGTCGCCTTACACCCCGAGCAGTCTGCAGACACCCTATTCCCGGTACCACCTGTAAGCCACGTGGAGAGATACACCTCAGTCCGGTAGCACGCCGGCTAGGAGCACGTATTCGCCGGCGTGAGTCACACACGCATCCTCCTAGTGCCAGCTGTGTAGTCCCTGTGCTGCAACAGGGCTACAGATGCATTATTTATCGCACATCTCTCGTGCAGTTAACGGAGATAGTGCGAATCCCTTTTCCCGCTCCGGTGTGCTGTAACACGGAGGGGATTGTTATTTAAGTTGGTTGTTTTACCTTCTCACTCGGAAGGTGTCCGGCCGCAGTCCACCAGGCTGCATCGCGGACCCCGGGTTCGGTTGCTTTCCATTATTTAATAAAGTTGTTTGCAACCATCCCCTTAACTGTATCAGAGCACCAGGGTCTTGCCGAACATGGCTGACAACCAGCAACTGCAGCGCTATATACAGCAACTTGTGGCCAGACTTAGGACTCTGGAACAAGCTGACCCGGTAGCTAATCTCACTGCAGTAGCTACCCAGGCGGCTTCTCAAGCAGCAAATCTGGTTAACTCGGCTGCGGGAAATGCTGCGGCAGCTGCAATTGCTCCATTACTCCGTTTTGCTCTCCCGGAAAAATTTTCTGGTGACAGCAGATTCTGCAGAGGTTTCATTAACCTATGCTCCACTCAATTGGAGATGATGGAGGCACGGTTCCCCTCCGAAAGGGCCAAAGTGGGTTATCTCATCTTGTTACTCTCCCACAGGGCTCTGGAGTGGGCTACTCCTCTGTGGGAGCGCAATAACCCGGTAGTGGCTAATGCGGGTCTCTTTCTTTATGCCCTAAAGAGTATTTTCCTTGGTCCTCAGGTCACGCATGATACGGCTCTTAAGCTTCTTGCGTTGGTCCAGTGTTCGGTGACCGCCAGCCACTATGCCATCCAGTTTAGAACCTTAGCGGCTGAATTGGATTGGTCTGAGAGGCCTTTAATCCCGGTGTTCTGGAAGGGTCTGGCTGGGCATATTAAAAATGCTCTATCTACCAGGGAGATTCCAACCTCCCTGGAGGAGTTATTCTCTCTCGCTAACCGAATAGATTTGCGTCATGCAGAACACAAGTTAGAGCTGGAGGTCGCCAGGATTCTCTGTACTGACCATGCCTGTGACATGGCGGACCGTGATTGGTGGTTTGGGAGTCAGCTGATCCGGTGACCTGGCACCGCCTGATTGGTCGCTGGTGATGTCACCAATGGTGTGACGGTGGGCAGGGCTTAATCTTTAAAAAGCCCGCCCACAAACATGGCGGCGCTCTCTGATCATTGAGCTGTGATGGTGTTGTGTGGATGCTTGGTCTCTTGGGCTCCACGTGTGCTTTAGTTTCTGGCAGGCAGGTGTATTGGAAATAGGCAGGCTTAGATGAAATAGGCAGGTAGCTTCATCTGACAGTCTGGCTCCGACAAAGGGGTCGCCTTACACCCCGAGCAGTCTGCAGACACCCTATTCCCGGTACCACCTGTAAGCCACTTGGAGAGATACACCTCAGTCCGATAGCACGATGGCGTGAGTCACACATGCATCCTAGAGCCAACCGTGTAGTCCCTGTGCTGCAACAGGGCTACAGATACATTATTTATCGCATATCTCTCGTGCATTTAACGGAGATAGTGCAAATCCCTATTCCCGCTCCGGTGTGCTGTAACACAGAGGGGATTGTTTTTTAAGTTGGTTGTTTTACCTTCTCACCCGGAAGGTGTTCGGCTGCAGTGCACCAGGCTGCATCGCGGACCCCGAGTTCGGTTGCTTTCCATTATTTAATAAAGTTGTTTGCAACCATCCCCTTAACACCGAGAGCCCGGAGACAACTGATCCCACACTTGGACACTCCGAAGAGCTGTTCACTTTTCCATTTTAGATTCGGGCCTCTCGCCCGGTCCATTTGATGTAGGGCAAAAGGAGATCGCATGTCCAAATATTTGAGCAGCAACGGTCACACGAAGGCGACAGTGGGAAAGTGTCACAAGAGGTCGACGATGATGAGACACAATTGCAAGAAAGTCAGGAGGAGGACTAGGGTGCGGAAGTGGAAGACGAGGTGGTGGATGATATAGTAACTGACCCAACCTGGCAGGAGGACAAGCAGAGCGAGGACAGCAGCACACAGGGGGAGGGATGCAGAGCACCCCAACAGGCAGGAAGAAGCAGTGTGGTGGCTGCAGACAGAAGGCAGGCAACCGTTCCCCATAACACCAACATGAAGGAAGATGCCAGTACAACTGTTAGGTCTGCCCAAGTCTGGTTGTTTTTTAAAGACTCTGCCGATAACCCCAAAAAGGCCATTTGCACCACCTGCCAGGCCAGCATCAGCAGGGGTGGCAAAACTATCAGCCTGACCACCACCAGCATGATCACGCACATGGCAGCAAAGCACCCGACTTTGTGGGCCGAACCCCAGGGTCCAGGAAGAGTGTCTGCCGGTGGCACCACTGCTTCTTCCGGTGTTGTGCATGCAAGCCAATCCCCTGTCCATGGTGCATGCGAAGATGCCTCCTGCCCTGCCCCTGTCATTGTACACTCTCAAGTAGCAGCATCAGGAAGCACGTCCACATCCTTTTCCCAGCGCAGCGTTCAGTTGTCCATACCCCAGTCCTTGGAACGCAAGTGAAAATATGCAGCCAACACCCCTCGGGCCACACTACCAAATTCCCACATTTTTTAGGCTCATGGAGACTGAAGCATTCCGCAACCTGATGGCGGCGGCTGTCCCTCGGTACTCGGTCCCCAGCCGCCACTATTTCTCCTGGTTTGCCGTGCACGCATTACACAAGCACGTGTCCCAAAACATAAGCCGTGCCCTCAAAAACGCAGTTACAGGGAAAGTCCACCTAACCACGGACATGTGGACAAGTGCTTGTGGGCAGGGACGGTACATCTCGCTGACGGCACACTGGGTTAAACATAGTGGAAGCCGGGACCCAGATGGACCTTGGGACGGAACACGTCCTCCCGACGCCGAGGATTGCGGGCCCTGGGTCAATCAGGGTTGCCCCCACAGTCTTCAGCTCCTGCACCTAAACCTCCTCAGTCGCCTCCTCCTCCTCTTCAGCCTCCATCTCCGAAGTCACCACATCAGTCACAAGCTGGAAGCAGTGCAGCACTGCCTTGGCCAAGCGGCAACAGGCTGTGCTGAAGCTAATATGCTTAGGCGACAAACCGCACAATGCTGAAGAGTTGTGGACAGCTCACACAGCTGAACCTACATCCAGGCATGGTCGTGTGTGGCAATGGACGGAACTGTTGGCGGCTCTGAGGCGAGGCGAGCTCACAAACGTACCATGCCTGGGCCATGTGCTTAACCTCGTGGTTCAGCGGTTTCTCAAATCCTACCGGGAGCTAGAAGAATATAGCAATATAAAATATATGATTTTATTATTATCAATTAAAAAAGACTCATGATATATAAAGTGCAAATGGAGGGATACACAACTAAAATGAGGGGGTACCTGGGCAAATCAGTATATTAGTACATTATACAATTTATGTGCCTGGTCTGAACATAGTGAGTTTTAAGTACATGCCATATACTGGTTACATAATAATGGTTACATAAAGTGCATACCATATAGTGATTACCCCATATTAAAGTGCAGTGTGCCCAAATTCATTATATAAATCAAACTCAATATACATAAAATTCCATGAATATAGATTAAATAAATAAATAGATACCATAAAGATGAAAAAATAATAATAAATAAAGTAAACCAAGCAATTAATGAACATAAAATTAAGATGTGTACTGACCCAGGTGGCCCCAAATCCAACGCGCGTTTCGCCGGAGCTTTGTCGAGGATAAAGACAGAAAGAGGGGAGAAGATATTTATTGGGAGCCAAGCCAATCAACTGCTATCTTGTAGATATGCACACCTGTGACTATCTTTTCAAAAAAGAACCTCGCATTGCTACATTCTATCTATTACCAAAAGTCCATGTGACCAACCCCCCAGGTAGGCCCATTATTTCAGGTATAGATAATTTTTGCAAACCAATTTGTAGATTTATTGACCACGTACTAAGTCCCTTGGTTCATACTCTGCCTTCTTTCATTCAGGACACTACTGACTTTCTGAGAAAGGTGGATGGATTACAGGTGGACAAGGATGTCCTCATTGTCACATGCGATGTGGAATCACTTTACACCTCTATTGACCATGAGGACGGCCTGCAGGCAGTACAAGCGTTTCTTACCATGTCAAACTACGAGAGCAATTTTCAAACACTCATATTACAACTATTACGTTTTGTATTGAGTCACAATTTTTTCCTGTTTCAAGACTCCTTCTTCCTACAGCTCCGGGGTACAGCAATGGGGGCGGCTTGCGCCCCATCGTACGCAAACCTCTTCCTGGGGCTGTGGGAGAGGGAGATCTTTATGACTAATCCGCTGCCCCTTACCAATAAGATTCTATATTGGGGCAGATATATAGACGATATATTTTTCTTATGGCAGGGCTCGGCTGAGGATGTCACGTCTCTGATAAGTATGCTCAATGGAAATGAGCGCAACATCAAATTGACTTTTAAGATGGGCAGGGAAAGAATCGAGTACCTTGATGTCCTTTTGGAGATTGACTCCAACGGCTTCATTCAAACGGACGCATTTCGCAAAGCTACCTCCACGAATGCATTACTTCACGTGACATCTTCTCATCCGAAAAATCTGATTAAGAATATTCCTACCGGCCAATTCATACGAATGCGGCGTATCTGCTCAAATGACGTGAATTTTGAAAAACAAGCTCGTGACTAGAGATGAGCGTTGTTCTACTCGAACTGTTCGCCAATCTCAAATTCGAGCTGTTTTGGGCGGTGTTCGAGCCGTTCGGCGAACACGAACAATTTGAGAAAAATTCGGCTGTTCGAGGTTATGTTCGATAACTGTTCGTGCACCAAAATCATAACTGGATTTTTTCTCAGTAATGATGAAAATTAATGTTAATACGCAGTTTGAGTGTACAGCGGGGTGGGGGGAGGGGCAGGGGATGGATCTCTGCAGGAACAATGAAGATCTCCATTTTTTTTCTCTTTCCCGCATTTGCAGTGGGGAGGTGCAATCTGTCAGCCTATCAGCAGCGCACACACGGAGCGAAGTGCTTTTTTTCACACAAGCAAGGGCATGTGTCATTGGCAGTGCATGTCACATGTCCTTGCCCTATAAGACCAAGCCATTTTCCCCGTCGCCACCATTTTCTCACTGCTGCAGCTGCGTGTTAGACGGCACCGCTGTTGCTGTGTGCGCTATACCTTGATAATTTCAAGCCAATTTTCGCACAAATCTACAGATAGCTTGGGAGTAGGGAATAGTTGTGATTGCAGTCCTTTTAAGGACTAGGTTACAGCATTTCCTACGACTTTTATCAGGCAGGTCTGTGCTCTTAAATAGATAGATTGTGGGAGTAAAGACTAATTGTAATTGGAGTCCTTTTCAGGACTAGGTTACATCAGTTCCTATCAGTTTTTGCCAGGCAGGTCTGTGCCAGTGCTGTTCAAGTTTTTTTCACAGCATTTGGCTGAATCTAGCAAAGTTAATCCTTTTTGGCCTATTGCAGAGTGTGTTAGTCAGTGGAGTAGCCTATCTGTGTTGCAAGATATACTACCTGTGTATAGAATACCAATTTTTTTACTGCACCTAGTGAAGTAAAATCTTTTGGGCATAGCATCATTCTATTAGTCCATCTATACTGACCTCCATCAGGTTGCAAATTGAATATAATTTTTTTCTGCATCTAGCTCTGAAAAAATATTGGGCTACTAGCTGTGTGTGGGACTTCTTCTATTAATCCATCTATACAGACCTCCATCAGGTTGTAAACTGAATATATTTTTTTCTGCATCTACCTCTGAAAAAATATTGGGCTTCTATCTGTGTGTGGGACTTGTTCTATTAATCCATCTATACAGACCACCATCAGGTTGCAAACTGAATATATTTTTTTCTGCATCTAGCTCTGAAAAAATATTGGGCTTCTAGCTGTGTGTGGGACTTGTTCTATTAATCCATCTATACAGACCTCCATCAGGTTGCAAACTGAATATATTTTTTTTCTGCATCTACCTCTGAAAAAATATTGGGCTTCTAGCTGTGTGTGGGACTTGTTGTATTAGTCCATCTATACTGACCTCCATCAGGTTGCAAACTGAATATATTTTTTTCTGCATCTACCTCTGAAAAATATTGGGCTTCTAGCTGTGTGTGGGACTTGTTCTACTAATCCATCTATACAGACCTCCATCAGGTTGCAAACTGAATATATTTTTTTCTGCATCTACCTCTGAAAAAATATTGGGCTTCTAGCTGTGTGTGGGACTTGTTCTATTAAACCATCTATACAGACCTCCATCAGGTTGCAAACTGAATATATTTTTTTCTGCATCTACCTCTGAAAAAATATTGGGCTTCTAGCTGTGTGTGGGACTTGTTCTATTAATCCATCTATACAGATCTCCATCAGGTTGCAAACTGAATATATTTTTTTCTCCATCTATCTCTGAAAAAATATTGGGCTTCTAACTGTGTGTGGGACTTGTTCTATTAATCCATCTATACAGACCTCCATCAGGTTGCAAACTGAATATATTTTTTTCTGCATCTACCTCTGAAAAAATATTGGGCTTCTAGCTGTGTGTGGGACTTGTTCTATTAATCCATCTATACAGACCTCCATCAGGTTGCAAACTGAATATATTTTTTTCTGCATCTACCTCTGAAAAAATATTGGGCTTCTAGCTGTGTGTGGGACTTGTTCTATTAATCCATCTATACAGACCTCCATCAGGTTGCAAACTGAATATATTTTTTTCTGCATCTACCTCTGAAAAAATATTGGGCTTCTAGCTGTGTGTGGGACTTGTTCTATTAATCCATCTATACAGACCTCCATCAGGTTGCAAACTGAATATATTTTTTTCTGCATCTACCTCTGAAAAAATATTGGGCTTCTAGCTGTGTGTGGGACTTGTTCTATTAATCCATCTATACAGACCTCCATCAGGTTGCAAACTGAATATATTTTTTTCTGCATCTACCTCTGAAAAAATATTGGGCTTCTAGCTGTGTGTGGGACTTGTTGTATTAGTCCATCTATACTGATCTCCATCAGGTTGCAAACTGAATATATTTTTTTCTGCATCTACCTCTGAAAAAATATTGGGCTTCTAGCTGTGTGTGGGACTTGTTCTATTAATCCATCTATACAGACCTCCATCAGGTTGCAAATTGAATATAATTTTTTTCTGCATCTAACCCAGCCAATAGTTTTGGCCTAATACCACAGTTTGGCCACTCAGCTCTGCTCGGTTCCCATCCATTGTTTTTTTGTGCAAACAACTCCAGAGTTGTGAATTAGTTAACCACCAAAATGAGTGGAAAAAGGCCTGCTGCTAGTGGAAAGGGGAATAGGCGTGTTGGGAAGGGGAAAAAAGGTTGTGTCCGTGGGGTAGGTGTTAAAGCAACAGTAACATCTGCAGAAGAAAGACCATCTTCCAGCCAAACTAAAATGTCTACTTCTTTTAGCGGACAATGTGATAAGATCCCTTTCTTACGGCCACGCCAATCGCTACAAATTCCAGATGAGGCACAAAAGCAGCAGGTGCTTCAACGGATATCAAGTGCTCCTTTAAGTGGGCTCTCCTCCACATCAACTTCAACATCACAAATACTCCAGTCCTCAAAGGTGTCACCCAAATCGCACTTGCTTCCTCACAGCTCCCAAATCTCCAGCTGCCCGTCTGAGTATGAGGTAGAACAGATGGTTGAGTCTGCAGAGCTGTTTACTCATACTATAGCCTGGGAATCAGAGGTCGACTCCAGCGCTTCTGTGAATCCAGACGAGGAAATGATCTGCACTGATGCCCAGAATCTTTATGAGTCGGATCCAGGACCAGACGCAGAAGGTTCTGACCATAATGTAGACCCTCATTCCCAAACTGTAACTCCTGTTGGTGGAGACAATGAGGAAGACGATGATAAGACTCAAATACCTGATTGGAGCGACAACTTTAGTTTTTTGTCAGGGCAGGAACAGGTTGGCTCTGAGGACGACGGGTGTGATAACGCACAGGGTGATGATGATGAGGTTGGAGATCCCACTTACTGTCAACCCACAGTCAGCCAAGAGATGAGGTCAGCAGAGGAGGTGGAGGAAGATGCTAGTGACGACGAGGTCAGGTTGCGCCTTCCTGGACAGAGACGTAGTACTGGAAGCACGTCAACAACTGCATCCTCAAACACAACTCTGCCTCTCACCACAAGTCGTGGTGGCTCTTCAGGTCGCATGGGTGCTAAGCCTTGCATAGCCTGGGCATTTTTTCAGATCGATAAAGATGACCCAACTCGTGTTATCTGTAACATTTGTCAGCAAAAGCTAAGTAGAGGCCAAAAAATACATAGTTTGAGTACTTCATGCATGAACCGGCACATGGACATGAAGCATAAGTTGCAGTGGGAAGCTCAGTGTGCTACAATGCGGCCTAGCCGGCCGGGCCAACCGCCGTCTGCCATATCTTGTGCATCCACGGCCTCTTCATCCTCTGTGTCTGGGGGGACAGCAGTCACACCTGTTTTGGGGCGCAGACCTGCCACCTCTTTACCTGCAACAGCCAGCGTGATTGGCAGGTCATCATTTTCTTTGGAGGTGGTAACACCAGCTGGTGTTGAGCGCTGTCCGACATCGATAGCACCACCTTTGGATCAAGGCAACCTAACATGTCCGCCTGCATCTTCCTCACAGACCGGCAGTTTGCCGGGGACACCCTTATCAACCCCGTCTAAGCACAATAGCCAGCCCTCGGTCCCTCAGATGTGGACAAGTAAAAGACCATTTCCTCCAAGCCATGAGAAAGCTAAGAGGTTGAATTTCACCATCTGCAAGCTCTTGGCTACAGAAATGCTGCCTTTCCGCCTGGTGGACACAGAGGATTTTCGAGACCTTATGTCCGTCGCAGTGCCCCAGTACCAGATGCCCAGTCGGCACTACTTCTCAAAGAAAGGTGTGCCTGCGCTCCACCAGCGTGTCGCACACAACATCACCGCTTCTTTGAGAAACTCTGTGTGTGACAGGGTGCATTTCACCACAGACACTTGGATGAGTAGGCATGGACAGGGGCGTTACATGTCGCTGACTGGGCACTGGGTAACTATGGTGACAGCAGGACAAGGGGCTGCTGTCCAAGTCTTGCCGTACCCACGAGTTGTGCGTCAATCCTCTTTATGTCAAAGTTCCTCCACTGCTTCTGCCTCCTCAACCTCCTCTCGGTCCTCCACCTGCACCCAAAGCCTGTCTGGTCATGCCACAAGCTTTCTAACTGCGCAGAAGGGATCCTGCACACCTCCTTACTATGCTGGCAGTAGGGCTCAACGTCATCAGGCGGGTTTTACATTGAAATGTCTGGGAAATGTGAGTCACACAGCTGAGGAGTTGTGGTCAGCTCTGGAGAACCAATTTCATGAATGGTTGTCTCCACTGGACCTGAAACCAGGGAAGGCCGTGTGCGACAATGCTGCAAACCTGGGTGCGGCCCTTCGCCGGGGCAATGTCAAACACGTGCCTTGTATGGCTCACGTGTTGAACCTGGTTGTCCAGCAATTTTTAGCCCACTATCCCAGACTAGATGGCCTTCTGCAGAGGGCACGGTCGCTGTGTGCTCACTTCCGCCGTTCGCATCCCGCAGCTCAGCGACTTACATCTCTACAGAAGTCGTTGGGCCTGCCACTTCACCGGCTAAAATGCGATGTGCCTACCCGGTGGAATTCAACTCTGCACATGTTGCAGCGACTGTGGCAGCACCGACAAGCCCTGGTGCAATACATTCTGACGTATAGCCTGGGCCAACGAGATTCAGAGGTGGGGCAAATCACGCTGGAGGAGTGGTCTCAGATCAGGGACCTATGCACCCTTCTGCACAGTTTTGAAATGGCGACGAAGATGTTTAGTGCTGACGATGCCATTATCAGCATGACTATTCCGGTGATTTACATGCTGGAGCACATGTTAAACAGAATTCGGAGTCAGGTGGTGGCACAAGAGGAGGTGGAGGAAGTAGAGGAGGAGGAGTTGTATGCGGAAGGGCTAACTTCTGCAAGGTCCAGACGGTCGGCAGCACCAAGGCGGCAAGCATGTGAGGGTGGGGGAGATGGTTTTACCAGGGCGCATGGTAGCAGCCAAACTAGTGAGGAAGGTGCAGGAGCCCAGGAAGAAGTGGAGGACGAACTGATGGAAGACTCATCAGATGAGGGAGACCTTGATCACATTTCTGTTGTGCGAGGTTGGGGGGAGAGGACAGAGGAAGGAAGCATGATTGTTACCTCGCCACCAACACAACAGGGACTTGGTGCTCCTGGATGCGCAACACACATGAGTGCCTTCTTGCTGCACTACCTGCAACATGACCCTCGAATTGTGAGAATTAGAAATAATCCTGACTACTGGGTTGCCACACTGTTAGATCCCCGGTAAAAAAGTAAATTTGCAGAAATTATTCCTGCCATAGAAAGGGATGCACGCATGCAGGAGTATCAGCAGAGACTGTTGCAGAATCTTACATGTGCTTTTCCACAAAATACCAGTGGTGCACGTAGTGAATCTCACAGTTCCAACTTGCCAACCGTGGGACCGTCAAGTGTTCAGCACTCAAACCGTAACAGAACCACAGTATCTGCTGGTAACATCAATTTTGCGGAATCATTTCACCACTTTTTTAGCCCATCCTTTGCAAGGCCACAGGAGACAAGAAGTCTGACACATAGTCAACGCCTAGAGACGATGGTACAGGAGTATCTCCAAGTAAACATTGAAGCCACGACTGTGTCACTGGACCCTTGCTCTTTTTGGGCTTCCAATCTGGATAAATGGCCGGAGCTAGCCACTTACGCCTTGGAGATCTTGTCATGCCCCGCAGCCAGCGTTCTGTCTGAACGTGTGTTCAGCGCTGCTGGTGGTGTGCTGACAGATAAGCGCACGCGGCTCTCCACTGATAATGTAGACAGACTCACGTTCATAAAGATGAACAAATCATGGATCCGAAACGACTTTTCTACCCCTGTGTCATCCTGGGGAGAGTAAAAGCTTGATGATTGGTTAAAATCACCCTACCAGCCGTTTTAAGCTTTCAAATTACTAATCATGTTTATCTGTATCTTGGCTGGAAAATAATTTGGGCTTTGTAGCAGTGTGCAGCAATGATTCTATTAGGCCATCTATAATAAGCTCCACCAGATTTAAAATTACTAATCATGTTTATCTGTATCTTGACTGGAAAATAATTTGGGCTTTGTAGCAGTGTGCAGCACTGATCCTATTAGGCCATCTATACTAAAGCTTCACCAGATTTAAAATTAATAATAATTTTTAGCTGCATCTAGCCCGGAAAATAATTTTGGGGCTCCGAGATGCGCAAGACACATAAGTGCCTTCTTGCTGCACTACCTGCAGCATGACCCTCATATTGTCAGAATTCGAAGTAATCATGACTACTGGGTTGCCACTCTCTTAGATCCCCCAAACTTTTCGATCAACCTTTTCATTTTAATAAAGACCAAAAACATGGTCATTTTTGAAATTATAAGCATTAGCAGGTTGTTAGAAACTGAAATCAAACAGTTTTCAACTCAAAACTTTATTCTAGGTGATGTTACATTTTCACATAGGACCCCTTGTTCGAAAGGAGCTTCTGAACTCTCTCGTCCATTGAATTTGTCAGGTTTTGGATGGTTTCTGCTTCATTTGTTTTGCATGAGGACAGAATACCCTCCCAGAGCTGTTGCTTAGATGTGAACTGCCTCCCGCCATCATAGACACTCCTTTTGATGATGCTCCAGAGGTTCTGAATGGGGTAGAGGTCAGGGGAGCATGGGGGTCACACCATAAGTTTGTCCCCTTTTATGCCCATATCAGCCAGAGATGCAGATGTTTTATGTGCAGCATGAGATGGTGCATTATCATGCAGAAAAATGATCTTGCTGTGAAATACACGGTTCTTCTTCTTGAACCATGGCAGGAAGTGCTGTTTGAGAAAATCCACATACATTATGGAGTTCATCTTTAGCGCCTTCAGGGATCCTAAAGGGGCCGACAATCTCTCTCCCCATGATTCCAGCCCAAAACATTACTCCACCTCCTCCTTGTTGGCGCTGTAGCCGTGTTTGCGTGGGGTGTCCATCAACCAGCCATCCTCCACTCCATCCATCTGGACCATCGAGCGCTGCACGGCACTCATCCGTGAACAAAACAGTTTTGAAATCAGTCTTCATGTAATGTTTGGCCCACTGGAGCCGTTTCTGCTTGTGTGAAGTGGATAGAGGAGGTTGACAGGATGGCGTATGCACAGCTGCAAAGCTCTGAAGGACCCTGCATCTTGTTGTTCGGGGGACGTTGGAGGCACAAGCAGCTTCAAAAACTTGTCTGCTGCTATGACAAGGCTTTTTTGCCGCTGCTCTTTCAACCTGACGTAATTGCCTGTAGGAAAGAGTCCTCAATTTGCCCTTATCAGCACGCACACGTGTGTACTGTGAATCAGCTACATACTTCTTGATTGCCAAGACACTTCATCCTGATCATCGCACAATGTTGATTGTAGTCATGCCTTGACCTAAACACTCCACAATTTGTTGCTTCTCAGCAGCCGACACATCCTTTTTCTTTCCCATTTTGGCAGAAAATGTAGGCTGCTTAATAATGTGAGACAGCCTTCTTAAGTAGTCTTGCCTTTCATTGGACACACCTGCCAAACTAATTAGCACAGGTGTCTGCAATTGCTTACAGTGATATAAAGAGCCCTGACACACATCACCATCAATGAGTTTAACTGACAAACAAACAAATTCTTCCCTTATCACTCCTAAACACTTTTTGCATAATAATTTGGAACGCAGTGTACATGTGCTTTTCCACAAAACACCAGTGGTTCACGTAGTGAATCTTACAGTTCTAACTTGCCAACCGTGGTCTGTATGGAGTTGTTCAATAAAGGGCCCAAAATTAAGATAACATAGATGGGAGAGGTCTCTATGAATAGGAATTCCTAAGTATTTGATACCCTGTGAGGGCCAGGCAAAGGGAAAGTTGGACTGGATGGAATCCTATATGGATTTGGGGAGGGAGACATCGAGGGCCTCAGACTTCGCTGCATTGATTTTAAAATTTGACCATGTAACAAAGTGATCTATTTCAGCCATAACAGCATGGATGGATATATGTGATTGAGTGATATACACTAGGACATCATCAGCAAATAGAGAGCACTTGTACTCGGTGCCTCCCACCTCAATCCACCTAATATTGGGGTTATGGCGAATTGATGAGAGCAGGTGCTCCGTCACTAGGATGTATAAGAGAGGGGACAGAGGACATCCCTGCCTTGTCCCATTGGTGATTGTGAAAGGTGATGAAAATGTTCTGATGCACCCCCTGGGCCTTAGGACACCCGGAGCCGGACCCTTTTTGGTGGATGCTGGTGGTTGTAGTCTTCGTAGCGGCGACCCGGTTCCGTGGCTCAGGGTGGTCAAACCAGTGGCGGAACTATTTATGTGGTTTTGATGTTTAAATGTCCGACTACGCCACCCGTGGATTGCGGTCAGAGTTAACCGCCGCTGCAGGGCAGACCGCTAAGGCTGGTGTTGTGGGTGCAGCAGAGCGTAGCATAACTCCCCACGGGAGGAGTATAGCCTCAGGGCAGTGTATGCGGAGGATGGGGGTGATGGTGCAGGGCAGCAGCAGTAACGACACGGAGTCAGTGATGCAGTCCAGGGCCTTTACTCACAGTTCTTATTATCCAGACCACGTCTGCAGGTAACGGCTGCCCACGTCGTACTGTGCTCACCAGGTGAGGGGCTCAGACAACTCCCAGATAACTTTGGAGCGCTTCACAGGACCCCCTTTGTGTGTCCTTTGTCTGGCCTTTCTTACCAACCCTTCTGTCCGGCTGCCTCGGGCCTCCTCTTGGTAAACTTGGCGCCAGTTTCCCTGACCCTATGTGGTGCCTTCCTAGCGGGTGTAGCGAGGGGCTGCGCCACATAAAATGTCACAGCCTCCTGTTTCTAGCTGAGGGTCGTTTCCTGCCTCCACTAGTTTCGGGGACCGGTCTCCCCCTTTGGCCTGACCCCTCCACGCAGGTGGATTCGGGCGTGCGGTGGCGACTCGCCCGTCCGCACCCCTGGGATCCCTTCATTCCTCGTTCCAGGAGCCTTCTCCGCTCCTCTTCCTTCCTTCTCCCTCTTCCAGGCCTGGGCCTCTGTTTCTAGGCCCGCCTCCGGAGCAGAGCTCATGCAGAGCCCCAGCTCCCTGCCACTTCTGCTCAGACATCTCTGCACTGAACTAAGATGGTGCCCACCTTTTATACTCCCTTCTCAATGCACCCAGGAACTGCTTCCTCCCTGCTCCTGCACTACAGGGTTCCCCTTCCTCAGTGTTCCCTCCCCCCACTCCAGCCAGGGACAGGGACTGTCGTGCCCATCTCAGAGGCATATTGGTCGCCCTGCCCCACGGCAATGTGGTGTAATGCATGCAGGTGTCGGGTCCTGATCTACACTCCATCCTTACCTGAGAGTGAGATATCACACCTCTGGGTGAGGTGCAATACCTCTGTAGCAACCGAGCCCTCAGGGTGCTACAGTTCCATTTATCTTCAGCCTAGGTGACGTATTGTGATACAGGGCCGTGATTTTGGCTATAAAAGGGTCCCCTAGACCCCTACCCCAAGCTTTTTAAGAGAATCATATATGGCGTGCCAGGAGACTCTATGGAATGCTTTCTCAGCATCCAACGAGAGTATCTAATTACAAATTTTTAACTGCATCTAGCCCAGGAAATACTTTGTGCCTAGTAGCAGTGTCTGCTAGTCAGCGGATTATCCCGGCTGTTAAGCAAGCTTCACCACTTGTAGTTTAGACACTTAATTTTTTCAAAGGAAATGCTTCGGGACCATGGGATACTCAGTGAAGAGCATCAGGAGGCACCCCAAGGCATAGGGGCTGGGACTGGCAGTAGGATGCCTTGCGGTGGACAGCCGAGCTCGATCCTTATAAAAGCTTTTTAACTACAGCAGCTTTAGTGGACGCTACTGGAGCTGGAATTACGCGGCTGCTGGCATGAGACTTGCCCTCCAATAGATCCTTGTAAATGGATTTAAAGTGTATTCATTCAAATTAGAGAGACAATTTAAATTAAAAAGCTTAGAGCTGCCTCCACCACAGGGGGGCTCGCTCGACCCACCAGCGGACAGGCACCAGTATTGGGAGAGGGGGGCTGGCCATCAGGGTTCACCGCGGCTCTGGCACAAACTCGGCGACATGGAGGTGGCACGGGCAGGAGCGGACAGGCCGTGTCGGCTTCTCACTTTTTAGATTTTAGAAGGGCATGACATGCCTATATCTGTGTCTCCCCCTCCTTTTACTCCTCCACCTCTTTTATTTTCGCATGACTATATGTACTTGTCACTTTTCCATGTGTTAGTTATGTCTTCTGAGCAGTTTGTCAGCTTTTGGACAACTTTGAAGGTGTTTTCTATGTGTTTCTATGTGTTTTTGTTTGCCTGCCATTGGTTTTAATGGTGTTCGAAGGTGTTCGACGAACAGTTCGACGAACAGTTTGGCGAACACACGGGTGTTCGACGAACCGAACCGAACTCGAACACTACGGGGGTGGCTCAACACTACTCGTGACCTTTCCATGAGATTCCGGAACAGAGGATATAATGATCGGACTATATATCGAGGTTACCGACATGCAAAATTCCTGAAGAGAAAAGATCTTCTATATCGTGGAAAAAACAAGAGCATGGATGACATGGTACGATTTATTTCGACATATAATGCAAGAAATGGTGAGATGTGGCGAGCCCTAAGAAAATACTGGACAGTGCTAAAAATTGATCCAACACTGAATAAGTACCTACCTTCTAATCCTATGATTACGTATCATCGCTCTAAAAATTTGAAAGACTCCTTGGTACATAGCCATTTGGAACCAAACAAGACATGTGGCCTTTTTGGCTCAAAAGGCCCAATGTGGGGATGTAGACCATGTGGCTCGTGTGTAGCCTATGAGAACATTGAATCCACAAAAGTTTTTTCCAACTTTAACCAGTCCAAGGAATTCAGGATTACCCACAGTATAACATGTACCACCATTGGAGTTATATACAGTGCCAAATGCCCTTGTGGCAAAATTTATATTGGCCTAACATCAAGGGAATTACGGCGACGCACAAGGGAACATGTCCTAGACATTAAGGCAGCCAGGGAAGTGGAGAACCTGGACCATCTGAAGACATTACCTCGGCACTTTAAATTGTTCCATGGATGCGACCCCTCAGGACTTAAGGTAAGTGGTATAGATAGAGTTTATCCTGGGGCCAGGGGTGGGAACTGGAAGAAAACACTGTCACAGAGAGAGACTAGGTGGATCACTACCTTGAACACTTTAGCACCTTATGGCCTTAATGAAACGAATAATTTCACTCCCTTCTTGTAAAATTGAGAGTTCTTTAATGTAGTTCTATTTTTATACCACCATTTTGTTTTTACGGTATTTTAATTGTCACTTACTGGTTTCCTTTTTATCTTCTTTTTTAGTTCTTTCGCCTGAACATTTTCAAACAGCAGTCATGTGTTGGAGCCGATACATCGTACTTCTTGTATATTTCTTGTACTTCTATATGTTCTCAATTATTACTACACCGTTAATTATACTATATATGGCGCGGTAATTCTTTTATAAAGTCGTATGGGTTGTTGTTATATGACTTATGTTGGATAGTACTGTCACTATGTAAAGTAACTGCTGCACCATCAGGAAAGTGTCACTTGATTAATATATTACATTCACAATCTCACGTTCTTTTATAACATATATGCATAGACATATATTTATACTTATCCTTCACCCACATTGTATGTCACCTTTCTTCACATTTTGTGGTTCCTGTATATATAATTTTTCTCACCTGCACTTTCTTCTTCTTCTTTGTACACTTTCTATTCTCTACTTGCGTTTCCTTCACTTTTTTCACTCATCTCTGACTATGGTGCGTCCCACGGTGGAGCGCATCCCCGGATGTGACGCCCACCACTACGGTTGGTGCGTCGCTTCCGGTCTGTGCGTTCCGCTGTGGAGCGCACGATGACACTTCACTTCCCCTTTGGTGACGGTGCGTTCCACGGTGGAACGCATTTCCGGATACGACACCCACTATGACGACTATCCCATCTCTTCCGGTTTGTGCGCTCCACTGTGGAACGCACGCTGACGATTGACTCCATCCCCCTGTCCTGCGCTCTACTTGAGTCGCGGTTCAGTGGGGTGGAACAGAGTGTCACTCCCATGGCGCCATGGTTCAAAGCACACACAGGTGTGCATATCTACAAGATAGCAGTTGATTGGCTCGGCTCCCAATAAATATCTTCTCCCCTCTTTCTGTCTTTATCCTCGACAAAGCTCCGGCGAAACGCGCGTTGGATTGGGGCCACCTGGGTCAGTACACATCTTAATTTTATGTTCATTAATTGCTTGGTTTACTTTATTTATTATTATTTTTTCATCTTTATGGTATCTATTTATTTATTTAATCTATATTCATGGAATTTTATGTATATTGAGTTTGATTTATATAATGAATTTGGGCACACTGCACTTTAATATGGGGTAATCACTATATGGTATGCACTTTATGTAACCATTATTATGTAACCAGTATATGGCATGTACTTAAAACTCACTATGTTCAGACCAGGCACATAAATTGTATAATGTACTAATATACTGATTTGCCCAGGTACCCCCTCATTTTAGTTGTGTATCCCTCCATTTGCACTTTATATATCATGAGTCTTTTTTAATTGATAATAATAAAATCATATATTTTATATTGCTATATTCTTCTAGTTCTTGTGTCACATATGTAGGTTGATTCAAAATTAGACACATTTACACTCTTGACTATCACAAATTTTGATATATTTCCTACCGGGTGCTGCTGGATCTGCTTGTTAAAGTACGCGACCTGTGTGCCCATTTTAGAAAGTCACCTACAGCTTCCACCGCCCTTGCCGTGTTTCAGCAGTGTTTGCAGCTTCCGGCTCACAGACTGGTGTGTGATGTCCCCACTCGTTGGAACTCTACACTGCAGATGTTGGGAAGGATTTGTGAGCAGAAGAGGGCAGTTGTTGACTACCAGCATCAACAAGGCCATCGGTATCCAGTTCAGACTCCACACGTAAGACCTCAGGAGTGCACATTGATGTCAGACATATGTACCATCCTCCAAAACTTTGAGAGCTCCACCATGATGGTGAGCGGCGATGATGCCATAATTAGCGTCACCATCCCGCTTCTCTGTCTTCTGAACTGCTCTCTGCTCACAATTAAAGAGGATACATTGCAGGCGGAGTGTGATGAGATGGAGCAAGGAACCAAACAGGGTGATTACACCCATCCCAGCTTGGATTGGGTGACAATGAGGAAGAGGAGGAGGAGGAAGCACAGCAGCTAGTTTCCTGCGCTATAGACGGCACTACCTGCACAACTGTCATACTGTCTGTTCAGCGTAGATGGCCTGAGGACGAGGAGGAGGAGGAAGAGAAGCAGGATGAGGAGGAGAGCATGGTCTGTCATCCTCTTGGTGAGGACATGGAAGTCTTGCCTCTTTGCAGTCTGGCACACATGGCTGAGTTTATGTTACGCTGCCTTTCCCGTGACCGTTGCATTGTCCAAATTTTAGGTGACAGTCATTATTGGTTGGTGACTAGTGTTGAGTGAGCATGCTCTACACTGCTCGGTACTCACCTGAGCATCTCACTACTCGGGATGTTCGGCGAGCACCGAGCATTTTCGGGTTACTCGGGTGGGAGCTTGGGTCTCCACCCTGCATGTTTGGCGTTCTTTACAGAGCCAATGAACATGCAGGGATTGCCAGCCAGTCACTGTAATGCCGCAGCCATGTTGGTTGTGGGCATTACAGTGATTGGCTAGCCGCACAGCGTCACCTCAAGTATTTAAAACCGGGCGCCGCCATCTTGTACACAGTCGATCCGGATCAGACAGTGTAGGGAGAGTGCTGCTGAGCTAGGGGGAGATTTATACTGCGAAATAGATAGTGTAGGGTCTCTAAAGCCTGCCAAATTGAAACAAACAGTCCTTCTGAGGACTAATATCCATCCCAGATATCAGGCAGGCAGGCAGGCTGTATAGGAGACGCAGTGGTTATACCAACAAACACTGCATTACAGTCCTGTGTGCTGCTGCTGCTCAAATTGCTAGACTTAGCCCCAGGTCTCCGGGGCAGGAAAAATCCTTTTTTTTTCATCTAAATCATCTTTTTTTTTTTTTCCTCAGTCAGACTGTACAAATACCCATCTTAATAACCTTTTGGTATTCTCCCCCCCCCAAAAAAAAAATTGAGTGCGTCTGTGAGTGTTCAGACACAAATATATCTGTTTAAAAGAGTCAGGTTTCGGCCAGATAACTAGAACTGTGGTTTTGCAGTTCCACGGTTCAAATCTGGGTGTTATCCACCTTTTTGCCCTTTTTCCATAAAAAATTCAGTTTGAGTGTCTCGCTGACTGTTCAGACACAAATATATCTGTTTCAAAGATTCTGTTGTAGGCCAGAGAAATAGAACTGTGGTTTTCCTCTTACACGGTTCAAATCTCCTTTTTATTACCCTTGATAGTGATACCATTGATAGTGCGAGTGTAAGCTATTTTACTTCATTTACAATGGGCAAGGCGCGTGGCAAGGGACGTGGAACTGGACGTTCTGGTGATGGTGCGTGCAGAGGACGGGGCAGTGGCCAAGGTGAAAATGTGCCACAACCAAGAGCCACATCTTCTCGCTCCCACTTCTTGACCGAATTACTATGGAAACACACAACAACACCACTATTGCGAACTGATCAGTGTGAACAGGTTATTAATTAGATAGCAGATAATACTTCCAGTTACCTGGGCACCACCACCTCCGGTCTGTCTTCCACACGGTCAAGTCTTAGTAGCTGTAACGGGTCTGGGAGGCGGAACCTCTGAGCTACTATACAAGGGGGCGGTCCTTGTAAGGGAGCGGGTGGCGACCAGGGAAGACGGGCAGGCAGTCACAGCAGGTGACCGGGACAGTCTCTGGGTGAACGGGCTGGAGGTCACGGCAAGTGACCGGGGTAGTCTCTGGATGAACGGGCAGGAGGTCACGGCAAGTGACCGGGGCAGTCTCTGGATGAACGGGCAGGAGGTCACGGGAAGTGACCGGGGCAGCCTCTGGGTAAAGGGTAGGTATGACCTGTGATGGCTGAGCCTCCAGGTAGGCTAGCAGGCAGATGGTAGATGTGTGCTCCCAGGTGAGCAAGCGAGAGTCTCTGGAATGGCAGGTGGTCACAGCACGTGACGGCGGAGCCTGCAGGTAGGCTAGCAGGCAGGTAGCAGATGTGCGCTCCCAGGTGAGTGGGCAGGAGTCTCTGGAATGGCAGGTGGTCACAGCACGTGACGGCGGAGCCTCCAGGTAGGCTAGCAGGCAGGTAGCAGATGTGCGCTCCCAGGTGAGCGGGCAAGCTGGTCCATAGACAGACTGACAGGAGTAGGAAGGCAGACCGTCGGACCTCAGGCTAGCAAGCAGGTAGGAGGAATGTCAGGCAGGAAACAGACAGCAAACTGGCAGGTTTCTGGCAGGTAACTGGCAGGTAACTGGCAACGGGACCTGAGGGCTGAAGCAGAGTAGTGAACAGTGCAACAACATTGCTCGGGCACCTCCATTTTGGAGGAGGTGCCTTATATATGGTGAAGTCCTCTGGCCATTGGCCGGGGACTCCTTAGGACGGCGCGCGCAGCCCCTTTAAGAGGGAGGGAGCGCGCGCGCGCCCTAAGCACAGTGGCCGGGAAGGAGCGCGCGCTGCCAGCAGAGCGGGAGGAGGACGCCGGGCTCGGAGCAGAGGGGTGAGGGGAACAGCGTCCCTGCCTAGCAGAGGGCAGGGACGTCGGCGCTACAGTAGCCATGAGTCTCGACCGCATACTCCTCTTCACCCTGATGCTCCTTCCTCCCACCATGCCGAGTGTCGTCAGACAGCAACTGATCCCACACTTGGACACTCTGAAGAGCTGTTCACTGGTCCATTTCCATATTTGGGCACCTCGTCTGCTCCGCTTGAAGTGGTGGAAGAGGAGATCCCATGTAGCGATGGCCAAATATTTGAACAACCATGGCCACAGGAAGGCGACGCTGGCAATTTGTCCCAAGAGGTGGATGATGACGAGACACAATTGCCACGAAGTGAGGAGGAGGACCGTGGTGCGGAAGTGGAAGAGGAGGAGGTGGTGGATGATCTAGTAACTGACCCAACGAGGCAGGAGGACACGCAGAGCGAGGCCAGCAGCACACAGGGTGAGGGAGGCAGAGTACCCCAACAGACAGGAAGAAGCAGTGTGGTGGCCGCAGACAGAAGGCGGGCAACCGTTCCCCGTAACACCAACACGAGGGATGTTGCCAGTACAACCGGTAGGTCTTTCAGAGTCTGGAATTTTTTTAAAGACTCTGCTGATAACCCCAAAAAGGCCATTTGTACCACCTGCCAGGCCAGCATCAGCAGGGGTGACAAAACTACCAGCCTGACCACCACTAGCATGATCAGGCACATGTCAGCAAAGCACCCGACATTGTGGGGCGTGCCCCAGGGTCCACTACCAGTGTAATCCGGTGTCACCACTGCTTCTTCCGCTGTTGTGCATGTAAGAGAACCCTCTGTTGTGCGTACAAGGCAATCCCCTGTCCATACTGCATGCAAAGGTGTCCTCTCCTCTCAGTCTTCAATTGTTATGGCAGTTTCTCAAGAAACAGCATCAACGTCCACGTCCACGTCCCACCACAGCATTCGATTGTCCATATCCCAGACCTTTGAATGAAAGCGCAAATTCGCAGCCAATGCCCCACAGGCCTAAATTCGCACATTTCATGACTGCTTGTGTTGGAAATGCTGCCATTTAGGCTGGTGGAGACGGAATCCTTCCGCAACCTTACGGTGGTGGTCGTCCCTCGGTACTCGGTCCCCAGCCGACACTATTTTGCCACGTCCCTCGGTACTCGGTCCCAAGCCGACACTATTTTGAACGGTGTGCCATCCCCGCACTACAGTCATGGCCAAAAGTTTTGAGAATGACACCAAAATTATATTTTCACATGATCTGCTGGCCTCTGGTTTTTATTAGTGTTTGTCTGATGTTTATATCACATACAGAAATATAATTGCAATCATATTATGATTACCAATAGGTTATATTGACAGTTAGAATGAGTTAATGCAGCAAGTCAATATTTGCAGTGTTGCCCCTTCTTCTTCAAGACCTCTGTAATTCTCCCTGGCATGCTCTCAATCAACTTTTGGACCAAATCCTGACTGATAGCAGTCCATTCTTGCATAATCAATGCTTGCATTTTGCTAGAATTTGTTGGTTTTTGTTTGTCCACCCGTCTCTTGATGATTGACCACAAGTTCTCAATGGGATTAAGATCTGGGGAGTTTCCCGGCCATGGACCCAAAATCTCTATGTTTTGTTCCATGAGCCATTTAGTTATCACCTTTGCTTTATGGCAAGGTGCTCCATCATGCTGGAAAAGGCATTGTTGGGCGCCAAACTGCTCTTGGACGGTTGGGAGAAGTTGCTCTTGGAGGACATTCTGGTACCATTCTTTATTCATGGTTGTGTTTTTATGCAAGACTGTGAGTGAGCCGATTCCCTTGGCTGAGAAGCAACCCCACACATGAATGGTTTCAGGATGCTTTACAGTTGGCATGAGACAAGACTGGTGGTAGCGCTCACCTCTTCTTCTCCGAATAAGCTGTTTTCCAGATGTCCCAAACAATCGAAAAGGGGATTCATCAGAGAAAATGACTTTGCCCCAGTCCTCAGCAGTCCACTCCCTGTACCTTTTGCAGAATATCAGTCGGTCCCTGATGTTTTTTCTGGAGAGAAGTGGCTTCTTTGCTGCCCTCCTTGAAACCAGCCCTTGCTCAAAGAGTCTCCGCCTCACAGTGCGTGCAGAAGCACTCACACCAGCCTGCTGCCATTCCTGAGCAAGCTCGGCACTGCTGGTAGTCCGATCCCGCAGCTGAAACAGTTTAAAGATACGGTCCTGGCGCTTGCTGGTCTTTCTTGGGCGCCCTGGAGCCTTTTTGACAACAATGGAAGCTCTCTCCTTGAAGTTCTTGATGATGCGATAGATTGTTGACTGAGGTGCAATCTTTGTAGCTGCGATACTCTTCCCTGTTAGGCCATTTTTGTGCAGTGCAATGATGGCTGCACGTGTTTCTTTAGAGATAACCATGGTTAACTGAAGAGAAACAATGATACCAAGAACCAGCCTCCTTTTAAAGTGTCCAGTGATGTCATTCTTACTTAATCATGACTGATTGATCGCCAGCCCTGTCCTCATCAACACCCACACCTGTGTTAATGGATCAATCACTAAAACGATGTTAGCTGCTCCTTTTAAGGCAGGACTGCAATGATGTTGAAATGTGTTTTGGGGTTAAAGTTCATTTTCTGGGCAAATATTGACTTTGCAAGTACAGTAATTGCTGTTAAGCACATTCAGGAGTATATGCAAATTGCCATTACAAAAAATGAAGCAGTAAACTTTGGAAAAATTACTATTTGTCTCATTCTCAATACTTTTGGCCATGACTGTACACAAGCACGTGTCCCAAAACATCTGCCGTGCCCTCAACAACACAGTTACTGGGAGACTCCACCTGACAACGGACACGTGGACAAGTGCTTGTGGCCCGGGACGGTACATCTCCCTGACGGCACACTGGGTAAACATAGTGGAAGCTGGGACCCAGTCGGACCTTGGGACAGAACACATCCTCCCAACACCGAGGGAGGTCCTATGTCAGTCAGAGTTGCCCCCACAGTTTAAAGCTCCTGCGCATCATCCTCCTCCTCCTTCTCATATTCAGCCTCCATCTCAGATATCACCACATCAGTTACAAGGTGGAATCACTGCAGTACTGCCTCAGCCAAACGGCAACAGGCTGTGCTGAAAGTCATAAGCTTAGGTGATAAACCTCACACTGCTTGTGAGTTCTGGACAGCTGTGAAAGAGCAGGCAGATCTGTGGCTGAGACCGCTGAACATACATCCAGGCATGGTCGTGTGTGACAATGGCCGTAACCTAGTGGCGGCTCTGAGGCGAGGTGAGAACACACACGTACCATGCCTGGCTCATGTGCTTAACTGCGTGGTTCGGCGGTTTCTTAAATCATACCCTGAGTTGCCAGATCTGCTCGTCAAAGTACACCGCCTGTCAGCTCATTTTCGGAAAGCGGCTACAGCTTCCGCCGCCCTTGCTGTGTTGCAGCAGCGTTTGCAGCTTCCGGCACACCGACTGGTGTGTAATGTCCCCACACGTTGGAACTCTGCCCTCCACATGTTGCAAAGTATTTGTGAGCAGAAGAGAGCAGTTGTGGAGTTCCAGCTGCAACAAGGCAGTCGATATTCAGGTCAGACTCCACACATAAGACCTCAGGAGTGGACCTGGATGTCTGACATATGTACCATCCTGACAAACTTTGAGGAGTCCACCCAGATGGTGAGTGGCGATGACGCCATCATTAGCGTCAGCATCCCAATTGTCTGTCTTTCTCTGCAGAGAATTAAAGAGGAGGCATTGCAGCCAGAGTATGATGAGATGGATCAAGAAGCCGTAGCGGTCGTTTACACACAGCCCAGCCTCATCTCATCCCAGCATGCATTGGGGGACAATGAGGGAGAGGAGGATGAGGAAGAACAGGAGCTGGTATCATGCGCTGTAGACGGTAGTACCTGTACAACTGTCATACCGTTGGTTCAGCGTGGCTGGCCTGAGGACAGTGGGGAGGAGGAGGAGGAGAGCATGGTCAGTCGTCATCTTGGTGAGTACACGGGAGTCTTGCCCATTACCAGTCTGGCACCCATGGCTGACTTTATGTTACGCTGCCTTAACCGTGACACTCGCGTTGTCAAAATGTTGGGTGACAGTCATTACTGGTTGGTGACACTTTTAGACCCCTGCTACAAGGAGAACTTTCACTCTCTTATTCCTGAGGTGGAGAGGTCTACAAAAATGTGGCAGTACCAGAAGGCCCTTGCTGCAGAACTGTTAAAAAAATTCCCATCTGAACACGCTAGCGGCAGAGGTCACAGTTCGTTGCCCAACCAAGGCGTACAGGCGAGAGCGACGCAACTCCAATCCAGCAGAGGCAGGGGATCACTGTCAATGTTCTGGGACAGTTTTCTGAGACCCGCCCAGCTTACAGGCCTTGAGGCGTGGGGTACTCTTACAAGGAATGGAAAGTTTCTGTTAGAACCTTGTTCTTAGGTTTTTTCCTTTGCTGGTCACATGACCTTGTTGGCCTATTTAATCCTGCTCCGCCCTTCTGGCTTTGCTGGACTTCATTGTTTAACTACTTTCTAGCTAGCCTGTGCTCTGTATCTAACTCTGTTAGTTTGCTTGGTCTACGGACCTCTATGTTCTATATATTTTGTTTCTTCGTCTGTCTGCTACTATTTCTGTTAGGAGGTGTCCCATTTTCCTCCCAGTCCTTAGTACTTGTAGGGATTCCTTCCCCACATCTATAGGTCTCCGTACAGACTAGCTTAGGACTTTAGCAGGTCTGATCGCAGGATCAGGTCCCCTGTTACATCGTAGGGATTAAGCTGAGTTCTATCGTAGGGACAGATCTCCTCTCTTTCCTTAGCTCTGGTAGCAGAACATAACAGTTTCAAAAGATGGTGAGGGAGTACCTTGCCGACCGTACCAGCATCCTCCGTGATTCCTCTGTGCCTTTTAATTATTGGGTATCAAAGCTGGACACTTGGAATGAACTCGCTCTGTACGCCTTGGAGGTCCTGGCCTGCCCTTACGTTAGCGTGTTATAAGAGCGTGTTTTTAGTGACGCTGGGGGAATTATAACTGATAAGCGCACTCGCCTGTCAACTGACAATGCTGACAAGCTGACCCTTATCAAAATGAACAAGGGCTGGATTGGGCCAGACTTCTCATCACCACCAAATGACAGCAGAGTAACATATAGTCAAATCCACTGTGTTATTTTGGGAGGTGTATTCCCATGCACCGCTTCACACCCACACATGGGTATACGCTTCCTCATTTCAGCTGTTTTTTGCTCTTCTCCTTATCCTCAGCCTCCACCACCACTATACCACCAGGGTGACCGTGGTCCATGCTGCCAGCATTGCAAGTTCCTCTGTCCTAATTTTTGGCAGCTTTTGCTTGGAAGGCATAGGCAAAGACTATGGGAGGCCCACTCCCCAATAATGGGAATAATGTTTTGAATATGCTGTACTGCATGGCTCTTGTTTGCCAGCATTGAAAGTTCCTCTGTCCTAATTTTTGGCAGCTTTTGCTTGGAAGGCATAGGCAATGACTATGTGAGACCCACTCCCCAATAATGGGAATAATGTTTTTAATATGCTGTACTGCATGGCTCTTGTAAGGGGCATTGCAAGTTCCTCCATCCTAATTTTTGGCAGCTTTTGCTTGGAAGGCATAGGCAAAGACTATGGAAGACCTACTCCCCAATAATGGGAATAATGTTTTTAATATCCTATACTGCATGGCTCTTGTAAGGGGCATTGCCAGTTCCTCCGTCCTAATTTTTGGCAGCTTTTGCTTTGAAGGCATAGGCAAAGACTATGGGAGACCCACTCCCCAATAATGAGAATAATGTTTTTAATATGCTGTACTGCATGGCTCTTGTAAGGGTCATTGCAAGTTCCTTCGTCCTAATTTTTGACAGCTTTTGCTTGGAAGGCATAGTCAAAGACTATGGGAGACCCACTCCCCAATCATGGGAATAATGTTTTTAATATGCTGTACTGCATGGCTCTTGTAAGGGGCATTAAAATCGTCTAGTTAAGCTACTGTGACCTCCACGTCTCTTCCAAGGGTTATTGATATTGTCTTTTTATTCCACTGCGACCTCCACCACTCTTCCAAGGGGCATTAAAACCATCTTGTTAAGCTACTGTGACCTCCACGTCTCTTCCACGGGGCATTGACATTGTCTTTTAATTCCACTGTAACCTCCACCACTCTTCCAAGGGGCATTGATATTGTCTTTTTATTCTACTGCGACCTCCTCCACTCTTCCAAGGGGAATTAAAACCATCTTGTTAAGCTACTGTGACCTCCACGTCTCTTCCATGGGGCATTGATATTGTCTTTTTATTCCACTGTAACCTCCATTACTCTTCCAAGGGGAATTAAAACCATCTTGTTAAGCTACTGTGACCTCCATGTCTCTTCCAAGGGGAATTGATATTGTCTTTTTATTCTACTGCGACCTCCTCCGCTCTTCCAAGGGGAATTAAAACCATCTTGTTAAGCTACTGTGACCTCCATGTCTCTTCCAAGGGGCATTAAAACCGCCTTGTTAAACCACTCTGAACTCCACAGCTCTTCCAAGGGGCATTGAAATGATGTTTTCAATTACCTCTAACCTCCACGACTCTTCCAATGGGCATTACATTTCCTCCTTGGTCAGCATTTGCTTTTCAATGCATAGGCGAACACTAAGGTACACCCACTCCCCAATAATGGGTAGAAGGTTTTTAGTACGCTGTAATCCACGTCTGTTTCAAGGGGCATTGCAGTTCCTCATAATTTTTGGAAAGCCTTCCATTCAGTGCTTAGGCCAACAGTGTACAGGAGACCCAGTTGCTATAAATGGAAAAAACGGTTTAGTTAAGACCCTCTGACCTCCATGTCACTTCCAAGGGGCATTGGAGTGCCTTGAAATTTTTGGTAGGCATTGCAAAAACGCTCCTTTTGGTACAGAAACATATCCTACAAGACATGTGTGTTTGACTGGCCTGATATTGATGTGAATGGTTCCTGTTCCTCCTGCTCTTTCTCCTTTGCCACCACCTCATCCATCATTCATCACCTGAAGCTTTACTTAACGGGAGTCATAGAACTGGAATAGTAGCAGGAAAACATCCAGCAATCCTCGGAGGAGGTAGGATATGCTCCAAAATGCTGACCACCTCAGGCCTAGCTGCTACTACATACATGCGCTTGCATTCCAAGGAACAGAAAGCTAAGAAGATGGATGGCCTCATGATCATGAATAATATACTCGTTGTGTAGGAGGCCGACCACTGCTGCTGTCTACCTTCTGAACTTTGTGTTGAAGCCTGATTGACCCAGGACCCGCAATCCTCTATGTCTGGAGGACGTGTTGCATCCCAGTGTCCAACTGTGTCCCAGCTTCCACAATATTAACCCAGTGTGAAGACGTCAGTGAGATGGACCATCCCTGGCCACATTCACTTGTCCACGTGTTTGTGATTAGGCTGTCCTTCCCACTAAATGCACTGGGGAGGGCAAAGGTAATGTTTTGGTATGCGCGCTCGTGTATAAGGCGCAATGGGACCAATAGGGGCGGCTGGGGACCGTTTATGGACACCAGACCACCCCCAGGTGGCTGGGGACCATGTGTGGGCACCCGGCCGTGGGGCATCTGGGGACCAAGTATGGACACCTGGCCGCCCCCTGGCATCTGGGGACCAAGCGTGGGCATCCGGCCACCGGGCGGCTGGGGACTGAGTATGGATACCAGGTCACCGACGCAGCCATGATGTGGTGGCCAGATTCCGCCTCCACATGCCGAAAAGGCCCAATTTCAAGTGCAAGCAAGCAGTATGGTATTGCAGCCTGGGGGTGGGTGGGTGGCAGGCTGCATACTTGCACTTGCATTGCAAGGAATGGGGGAGGTACAATTGAACACTGCCCTGGGACAAGGTCTTGAATGGGGATAGTTGCAAGTCTGCAACGACAGGTGCAGGGTGGGAGGCATCTTCGCATGTGCCATGAACAGGGGGTTGGCGTGCACACACTACAGCGGAATAGGCTGTTCTTCCCACTAAATGCACTGGGGAGAGCACAGGTAATGTTTTGGTAAGTGCGCTTGTGTATAAGGCGCACCGGGACAAATAGGGTCGGCTGGGGACCGAGTATGGACACCTGGCCGCCCCCTGGCGGCTGGGGACCGAGTATGTATACCAGGCCGCCGATGCAGCCATGACATGGTGCCCGGCGTCTGCCTCCACAAGCCTTAAAGGCCTCATTTCAAGTGCAAGCAAGCTTGCAGTATGGTATTGCAGCCTGGGGGTGGGTGGGTGGCAGGCTGCACACTTACGCTTGCATTTCAAGAAAACAAAGCAGATACTAACTTCTATCATCATTATCATGCTCCTCAAGTTGGCACTCTCAACTCCCCTGATGGAGAAGCCAGGGCCCACCGGAGGAGTCTGGTGGGCTCGTCCAATGCTGCCCTATAGCAGGCCAGGCTAAGAAAAGTGTGGGGAAGGTTACTGGGACAAATAGTGGCAGCTGAAGACTGAGTATGGAGACCTCGCTGCCGAAGCAACCATGAGTTAGTGGCCAGCTTCAGCCTCCTAAAAAAAACTAAAAGGCCCCATTTCAAGTGCATGCTAGCAGTATGGTATTGCAGCCTGCGGGTGGGTGGTTGGCTGCATATTTGCGCTTGCATTGCAAGGAATGGGGGAGGTACAATGGAACACTGCCCTGGGACAAGTTCTTGGATGGGGATAGTTGCAAGTCTGTATCTTCTGATGCGGCAAGGATCACTTCTGATGGGCACACTTTTAGGCAGTGACCTGGGTGTCAGAGATGCTTCCAGGGGTCTTCCCCACGCTGTTCCCATGTCATTTGAGCACTGTCACTATCGTTTTGGGCACTTTTTAGGCTTTCTACAGACTGCCGGGGGTGCCACCGCAAAAATGCTCAGGTCTCCTATAGACTAACATTGGGCTCGTTGCTCCGGTCGAGTACCCGAGTATCACGGTGAGCTCGGCCCTTTTCAGCACTGTATGCATGTGTCACACAGCACATGGCCAGATAAGGTTGCAAAATGTTAAATTGACATTTCCCGGTGAATGCATTTGTCACGGTTGAAAGCACTACAAAAGTGCAAAAACGCATAAAAAATGCTACTTGTGAACATAGCCCAAGGTGTGGAGGAGTATTTTTGTTTTTGGTCATTTATTTTACCTTATGCACAAGTCTTTACCCTGGAAAGGATGTTCCTTAACATATTTCACAGGAAAACAGTTTCAGTTTTGTTTTTGAACGTTTTATTGTGAGCCCGTAAAAGTGGCTTAATACCTCTGACCACGTTGTTGACAGCAGTGACCTGGGGGTCAGAAATGCTTCCTGGGGCAATCCCCATGCTGTCCCCATGTCATTTGAGCACTGTCACTATCGTTTTGGGCACTTTTTAGGCTTTCTACAGACTGCCGGGGGTGCCACCGCAAAAATGCTCAGGTCTCCTATAGACTAACATTGGGCTCGTTGCTCGGGTCGAGTACCCGAGTATCACGGTGAGCTCGGCCCGAGCTTCGAGCACCCGAGCATTTTAGTGCTCGCTCAACACTATTGGTGACACTTCTAGACCCACGCTACAAGGAGAACTTTCTGTCTCTTATTCCTGAGCAGGACAGGCCTAATAATATGGGGCAGTACGAGAAGGCCCTTGTTGCAGAATTATTAAAAAGATTCCCATCTGAAAATGCTGGCGGCAGAGGGAACAGTTCATTGGACAACCAAGGAGTACAGGCGAGAGAGACATAAATGCAATCCAGCAAAGGCAGTGGAACACTATCAAAGTTTTTAGACGGTTTTCTCAGACCCTCCCATCGCACAAGCCCTGATGCGCAGGGTACTCTCCAAAGGAGGGAAAGATGGTGAGGAAGTATCTTGCCGACTGTACCAATGTCCTCCGTTATTCCTCTGTGCCTTTAAATTATTGGGTATCCAAGCTGGACACGTGGCATGAGCTGGCTCTCTACGCCTTGGAGGTCCTGGCCTGCCCTGCCGCTAGCGTTTTGGCAGAGCGGGTTTTTAGTGCCACTGGTGGAATTATAACCTATAGGCGCATCCGACTGTTAACTGAAAATTCTGACAGTCTGACTCTTATAAAAATGAACAAGGGCTGGAATGGGCCAGACTTCTCAACTCCACCGAATGATAGCAGCGTAACATAAACTCAAATACAGTGTCTTTTTTTTTGGGTGGTCTAACTCTATTCCCATGCACCTGTCTTCACACCCAGACATGGGTATACACTTCCTGATTTTGTCTATTTGCTCTTGTCCTCCTCCTTCCCCGCATCCTCATCCTCCACCACCATTTGTACCATATCAACATATCTACCTCTCTTGCAAGGGACATTGGAGTACCTCCAAATTTTTGGTAGCCGTAGCTTTACTGCATAGGCAAATACTATGGGAGACCCACTTCCTAACAATGGGAACATTATTTTCAGGTGGCCCTCCGACCTCTACATCTCTTGCAAAAAACATTGGAGTTCCTCCAAATTTTTGGTAGCCGTTGCTTCACTGCATAGACAAACAGTATGGGAGACCCACTTCCTGACATTGTTTTAAAGAGGCCCTCCGACCTCTACGTCTCTTGCAAGGGGCTTTGGAGTTCCTCCAAATTTTGGTTGGCTTTGCTTCACTGCATAGGCAAATAGTATGGGAGACTCACTTCCTAATAATGGAAACATTGTTTTCATGAGATCCTCCAACCTCTATGTCTCTTGCAAGGGGCATTGGAGTTCCTCCAAATTTTTGGCAGCCGTTGCTTCACTGCATAGGCAAACACTATGGGAGACCCACTTCCTAATAATGGGAACATTGTTTTCAGGAGGCCCTCTGACCTCTACGTCTCTTGAAAGGGGAATTGGAGTTCCTCCATATTTTTGGCAGCCGTTGCCTCACTGCATAGGCAAACCGTATTGGAGACCCACTTCCTAATAATGAGAACATTGTTTTCAGGAGGCCCTCTGACATCTATGTTTCTTGCAAGGGGCATAGAATGCCTTCAAATTTTTTACAGCCATTGCAGTCACTGCATAGGCAAACAGTATGGGAGACCCTCTCCTTTCTAATGGGAATATGTCATTACTGTGGCCAAGCTCTATGCTCTGTGTCTTTAAATTGTTTGTAGGGTTTTACCTAAATTTTGGCAGCCGTTGCACTCTCTGCATACCCTATAACTGAATAGCAGACCCTCTCCTTTCTAATGGGTACATGTTGTACTCGTTACTGTGGCCCTGCTGTGTGTGTCTTTAAACTGTTAGTGGTTTTTTTTATAAATTTTGGCATCCGTTGGACTCACTGCATACCCTATAACTGTATAGCAGACCCTCTCGTTTCTAATGGGAACATGTCGATACTGTGGCCCAGCTGTATGTGGCTTTAACTTGTTAGTAGGGTTTTTCCTAAAATTTTGGCAGCAGTTGCACTCACTTCATACCCTCTAGCTGAATAGCAGACCCTCTCCTTTCTAATAGGAACATGTCATACTCGTTACTGTGGCTCATCTGTGTGTGTCTTTAAACTGTTAGTGGGGTTTTTCATAAATTTTGGCAGCCCTTGCAGTCACAGCATGGGCATTACCACTATAGGAGACCCGCTCCTTTATAATGGGAACATTTTTTTACTGAGACCCTCCTCTATGTCTCTTCAAAGGGGTTATTGGGTTGCGTCCAAATTTTTGGCAGCCCTTGCAGTCACTGCATACGCAATAATAGTATAGTAGACCCACTCGTTAATAATGGGAACAACAAAGCATAGCCGGTTGATGGCTCTCTAACAATAGCGAGGGCCGACCGCTGGCCCTTTCAGAATAGTAAGGACCACCTGATGGCACTATAAAAATAGTCTTTGTGACTTTTCATCATAAATGAAACAGGATGTGTCTGATGCTTTGTCACACACCATATGGCCAGATAAGGTTGTAAACTGTTAAAATGACATTTCCTGGTGAATGCATTTGTCTTGGTTGAAAGCAATGCAAAAGTGCAAAGACGCATCAAAAACGCTATGTGTGAACATAGTCTTTACCCTGGAAAGAATGTTTCTTAACATATTTTCCAGGAAAATCCATATTGGTTTTGTTTTTGTATGTTTTATTGTGAGTCCATAAAAGTGGTGTAATACTTCTGACAACACTGTTGACAGCATTGACCTGGGAGTTAGAAATGCTTCCAGGGGTCTTCCCCATGCTGTTCCCATGTCATTTGAGCACTGTTCCCATCGATTTGGGCAATTTTTAGGCCCTCTGCAGACCTCCAGGGGGAGCCGCCGGAAAAATGCTCGAGTTTCCCATAGACTTACATTGGGCTCATTACTTGGACCGAGCACTCGAGCATTCCAATTTGCTCGACTCGAACAATGAGTACCCGAGCATTTTAGTGCTCGCTCATCACTAGTCATCACCAAAAACTGACACTTTACTCTCAATCCCATCCCCAAGGTCATTCATAAAGAGGTTATAAAGAATCGGTCCTAGCACAGATCTCTGCGGCACCACAATGCTGACTATATCCCATTTAGAGAAAGTACCATTTATGAGGACTCTTTGTTTCCTGTCATTTAGCCAATTCCTTACCCATCTGCATATAGTTCCCCCAAGTCCTTGCTTCTGTAGCTTCAGTATAAGGCTGCTATGTGGTACAGTATCAAATGCCTTTGCAAAGTCCAGATAAATCACATCCGCCACCTTACCAACATCCAAATTTGCACTTACCTCCTCATAGAACCCCAATTTTTTTTAGACATGACCTATTTTTCATGAATCCATGCTGATTATCATTTATTATATTATTCTTTGTGATATAACTCTGCAGGTCATCTCTTATGATGCCCTCAAAAACTTAGCACACTACTGATGTCAGACTTACTGGACGGTAGTTACCTGGATCCACCTTTTTACCTTTCATAAATATCGGTACCACATTGGCTATCCTCCAATCCTGTGGCACTACCCTTGTTACCAGAGAGTCTAAAAATATGAGATACAGAGTTTTGTCAATTACTTAGCTTAATTCCCTCAGTATCCATGGATGAATACCATCTGTGCCAGGGGATTTGTCAATGTTTAATTTGCTCAGACGCAGGCTGTATTAACCTTGTTATATTAGGTGGTGAACTTTGATTTTTGCCCTTTTGAAAGATCCCTGGATGGACGGTTTGTTGGTGAACATGGATAAAAAATGCCTGTTTAATATCTCTGCCTTTTCTTTGTCCTCTATAATTATCTTGTTATCGTTTTTTAAGGGGCCGATACCATCTGATTTTTTCTTTTTGGCATTGATGTATGTATAAAATTTTTTGGGATCTATTTTAATATCACTGGCGATTTGTTGCTCTGTAGATAATAATGCTTGCTTGATTTCTTTTTTACATTTCTTATTTATGTCTTTTTACTCCTGACATGCTATTTCTGTATTCTCGGCCTTCAAGATTTTGAATGCCCTTTGTTTGTGTCTTATTAAACTTTGTACTGTCTTATTTATCCATAATGGTTTCTTTTTATTCCTGGACATTTTATTAACAGAGGGTATAAATTTTCTACAGGATTCTAGTAGTATTTCCTTAAACATGCCCCATTTACGTTCGGTATCCCCAGTTACCATGACACGGTCCCAGTCTACACGATTAAGCTCTTCCCTTAATTTGTTGAAATCAGCTTTCCTAAAGTTCCAGGATTTTGCATTTCCTTTTTGAAATGTTTTATTGAATATTACATTGAAACTTACCATACTATGGTCGCTGTTTCCCAAATGCTCTCGTACCTGTATATCTGAAACAGTATCTGGTCTATTTGACAGAACCAGATCTAGCAGATTACTTACCCTGCTTGGTTCATCTACCAGCTGAGAGAGGTAATTGTCCTGAACTGTGGATAAGAACTTGCAGCTTTTAGCACAACTGGATGATTCTATCCCATTGGATATATGGATAGTATAAATTCCCCATAATAAGGACCCTATTATTGTTTGCTGCATTTTTAATTTGTTTCAGAATTTCTTCCTCTAGTTTTTTCCTCCAGTTCAGCTATATTAGGAGGCTTGTAGCAAACTCCAATTAGCAGCTTTCCATTATGGCCATCCCCATGTACATTAACCCAGACTGACTTTACATTGTTGCAGCTCCCCCCAATATTGTCATTGAGCACAGGTTTTAAGTTGGATCTTACGAAAATGCACACCCTCCACATTTTTTGTCTTTCCTATGCTTTCTAAATGTAGTGTATCCCTCCATGGTTGTCATCCAGTCATGGCTTTCATCCAGCCAGGTTTCCGTAATACCCACCACATCATATTCCGTGACCGACATGAGAGTTTCCAATTCAGCCATTTTGTTTGCGAGACTTCTTGTATTTGCAAACATTTAATACCATTAGCACATTTGTTACTCCTACTCAGCTCCCTACTTTCCTTATGTATCCCAGCCCCCCTAGATCCTCTATATCTCCTGCTGTCCCACTCCCTCTGTCTACTCTATTTATCCCCTTATTAGCACGAACAACCCTCGATCCTCCCAGATGCTAGTTTAAAAGCTCCTCCATCTGTCTGACCATTTTTTCCCCCAGCATAGCTACACCCTCCCCATTGAGATGCAGCCCATCCCTACCATAGTGCCTGTAGCCGACAGCGAAGTCGGCCCAGTTCTCCATGAACCCAAACTCTTCCTTCCTGCACCAATTTTTGAGCCACTTATTTATCTCCCTAAGCTCCCGCTGTCTATCTAGTGATTCTCGTGGCACTGGCAGTATTTCTGAAAACACCACCTTTGTGGTCCTGGCCTTCAGATTCTCTCCTAGTTCCCTGTAATCATTTTTAAGGACCTTCCACCTCCCTCTAACTTTGTCATTAGTACCAATGTGTACCATGACAGCTGGGTTTTCCCCAGATCCACCCAGCAATCTGTCTATCCGATCCGCAATATGTCGAACCCGAACACCCAGCAGACAACACACTGTTCGGCATTCACGGTCTCGGCGGCAGATGACCCTGTCTGTCTGCCTAATTATAGAGTCCCCAACCACCAACATCTGTCTGGCCTTTGCTGCACTCCTATTTCCCTCCTTTCTACAGCAGTCGTCTTCCTGGTTGCTAGGAGCAATGTCCAGCTGCAGTGATTCCAGCCCTGGGCTAGCATTCCTAATATCAGCCAAACAGGCATATTTACCGGGTTGTGTCAGATCACGACTGAGCTCCCTGGCACTTTTCCCCCTATTCCTTCTTCTATCTATTACCCAGGTACCTACTTCTGGGTCTTAGTCTTCCCCACCTCCACCCTCCTTCTACCAATGCAAGCTCAGTGAGCTCTAAACTCCTCTTCAAGTTTGCCATGCACATTTAGATCCAGTATCTAGGCTTCCAAACATGTAACTCGCTGACATCAAGCACAGACATATTCACCCTTAAACGGCTGTTCAAGGCATGCATACATCTCACAAGTCGCACACCTGGTAGCATTGTCCATGGAGCATATATTATATGGGGATAAAAAATACAAGTAAAAGCAGAAAAACTAAATAGAAGACAAGCAATGAAAGCACCAACCTATGCTCTTGCGTTAAACTATGTTATTGCATTAAACTATGCACTTATCTTCCCCTCTATACTTAACTGCAGCCTCTGGGACACTCGGGAGCCTCGCTGGTTGTTTTTTAACTTGTAGTCCTTGCAGTCAGCCCAGCTCAGGTGATCCTGTTATTCTAGTGTAAAAGAAAAATGAAACATACCATGGCTAACAATGTGGGAGCCACTAGCAGCAACAGAAGCAACACCACCATCATTGACACCAACCATTAGGGCAGTAGTACTACCAAATGCATATCATAAATTGCCTCTTTTACCTCCTACAAGTGTATTAGTGGGAGAAAGGCCAGAGCATTATGGACTATATTGCACATCACTTGTCTCAGTTACAACAGGATGATGTTTCCTCTAACAGTAAAACCATCAGTTTGAGTATACTACAAAGAATGGTCTTCCTGATCACAAATAACTAGTTTTGGAATATTAAAAAAAAACAAACAAAAAAAAAAGAATAGTCTGTCAGTCCACTATGTTTTTAAATGGGCTGTTGGATACTAACAGGTTACCACTAGTGTTGAGCGAGCATATTCGACACTGCTCGATACTCGCCTGAGCATCTCGCTACTCGGGATGTTCGGCGAGCACCGAGCATTTCCGCGTTACTCGGGCGGGAGCTCGGGTCTCCGCCCTGCACATTTGGCGCTCTTTAGCCAAGAGCCAATGAACATGCAGGGATTGCCAGTCAGTCACTGTAATGCCGCAGCCATGTTGTTTGTGGGCATTACAGTGATTGGCTGGCCGCACAGCGTCACCTCGAGTATTTAAAACCGGGCGCCTCCATCTTGGACACAGTCGCTCCGGATCAGACAGTGTAGGGTCAGTGCTGCTGAGCTAGGGAGAGATTTATACTGCAAAATAGTTAGTGTAGGGTCTCTAAAGCCTGCCAAATCAAACAAACAGTCCTTCTCAGGACTAAAATTCATCCTAGATATCAGGCAGGCAGGCAGGCTGTATAGGAGACACAGTGGTTATACCAACAAACACTGCATTACAGTCCTGTGTGCTCCTGCTGGTCAAATTGCTAGACTTATCCCCCGGTCTCAGGGGCCAGGAAAAATCCTTTTTTTTTCATCCAAATCCTGCGTACAAATACGCGTCTTATTAACCTTTTGGTATTTCCCCCTCCCCCCAAAAAAATTAAGTGTGTCTGTGACTGTTCAGACACCAATATATCTGTTTAAAATATTCTGGTGTAGGCCAGATAACTAGAAGTTTGGTTTTGCAGTTCCACTGTTCAAATCTCTGTATTATCCAGCTTTTGGCCTTTTTTCCGTAAAAAAAAACAGTAATAGTGTCTCCCTGACTGTTCAGACACAAATATATCTGTTCAAAATATTCTGGTGTAGGCCAGATAACTAGAAATGTGGTTTTGCAGTTCCACAGTTCAAATCTCTGTATTATCCAGCTTTTGGCCTTTTTTCCGTAAAAAAAAACAGTAATAGTGTCTCCCTGACTGTTCAGACACAAATATATCTGTTCAAAATATTCTGGTGTAGGCCAGATAACTAGAAATGTGGTTTTGCAGTTCCACAGTTCAAATCTCTGTATTATCCAGCTTTTGGCCTTTTTTTCCGTAAAAAAACAGTAATAGTGTCTCCCTGACTGTTCAGACACAAATATATCTGTGTAAAATATTCTGGTGTAGGCCAGATAACTAGAAGTTTGGTTTTGCAGTTCCACTGTTCAAATCTCTGTATTATCCAGCTTTTGGCCTTTTTTCCGTTAAAAAATACAGTAATAGTGTCTCCCTGACTGTTCAGATACAAATATATCTGTTCAAAATATTCTGGTGTAGGCCAGATAACTAGAAATGTGGTTTTGCAGTTCTACAGTTCAAATCTCAGTATTATCCAGCTTTTGGCCTTTTTTCCGTAAAAAAACAGTAATAGTGTCTCCCTGACTGTTCAGACACAAATATATCTGTGTAAAATATTCTGGTGTAGGCCAGATAACTAGAAGTTTGGTTTTGCAGTTTTACTGTTTAAATCTCTGTATTATCCAGCTTTTGCCTTTTTTACATTAAAAAAAAACAGTAATAGTGTCTCCCTGACTGTTCAGACACAAATATATATGTTTAAAAGATTCTGGTGTAGGCCAGAGAAATAGAACTGTGGTTTTCCTCTTCCACGGTTCTAATCTCCTTTTTCATACCCTTTTTCCATTGATAGTGCGAGTATAAGCTATTTTAATTCATTTACAATGGGCAAAGCGCGTGGCAAGGGATGTGGAACTGGATGTTCTGGTGATGGTGCGTGTAGAGGACGGGGACGTGGCCAAAGTGAAAATGTGCCACAGCCAACAGCCACATCTTCTCGCTCCCACTTCTTGACCAAATTACTAGGGAAGCACACTACAACACCAGTATTGCAAACTGATCAGTGTGAACAGGTTATTAATTGGATAGCAGATAATACTTCCAGTTACCTGGGCACCACCACCTCCGGTCTGTCTTCCACACGGTCAAGTTTTAGTAGCCGTGAGTCTTGACCGCATACTCCTCCTCACCCTGATGCTCCTTCCTCCCACCATGCCGAGTATCATCAGACAGCAACTGATCCCACACTTGGACACTCTGAAGAACTGTTCACTGGTCCATTTCCATATTTGTGCCCTTCGCCTGCTCCGCTTGAAGTGGTGGAAGAGAAGATCCCATGTAGCGATGCCCAAATATTTGAACCGCCACGGCCAGAGGAAGTCGACGCTGGCAATTTGTCACAAAAGGAGGACTATGACGAGACACAATTGCCACGAAGTGAGGAGGAGGATTGTTGTGTGCAAGTGGAAGAGGAGGAGGTGGTGGATGATCTAGTAACTGACCCAACCTGGCAAGAGGACATGCAGAGCAAGGCCAGCAGCACACAGGGAAAGGGAGGCAGAGTACCCCAACAGGCAGGAAGAAGCAGAGTGGTGGCCACAAACAGAAGGCGGGCAACAGTTCCACGTAACACCAACACGAGGGACATTGCCAGTACAACGGTAGGTCTTCCAGAGTCTGAAATTTTTTTAAAGACTCTGCTGATAACCCCAAAAAGGCCATTTGTACCACCTGCCATGCCAGCATCAGCAGGAGTGACAAAACTACCAGCCTGACCACCACCAGCATGATCAGGCACATGTCAGCATAGCACCCGACTTTGTGGGGAGAAACCCAGGGTCCACGACCAGTGTCAGCAGGTGTCACCACTGCTTCTTCCGCTGTTGTGCGTGTAAGAGAACCCCCTGTTGTGCGTGCAAGGCAATCCCCTGTCCATACTGCATGCAAAGATGCCCCCTCCTCTAAGTCTTCACTTGTTATGGCAGTTTCTCAAGAAACAGCATCAATGTTCACGTCCACGAGCCACCGCAGAGTTCAATTGTCCAAATCCCAGAACTTTGAATGAAAGCACAAATTCGCAGCCAAGGCCCCACAGGCCACAGTCCTAAATTCGCACATTTCACGACTACTTGCTTTGGAAATGCTGCCTTTAGGCTCGTGGAGACTAAATCCTTCTGCAGTCTTATGGCGGTGGCCGTTCCTCAGGACTCGGTCCCCAGCCGACACTATTTTGCCCGGTGTACCATCCCCGCACTACACAAGCACGTGTCCCAAAACATCTGCGTGGACAAGTGGACAAGTGCTTGTGGCCAGGGACGGTACATCTCCCTGACCGCACACTGGGTAAACATAGTATAAGATGGGACCCAGTCGGACCTTGGGACGGAACACATCCTCCCCACACCGAGGATTTCAGGCCCTATGTCAGTCAGAGTTGCCCCCCACAGTGTACAGCTCCTGCGCATCATCCTCCTCCTCCTCATGTTCAGCCTCCATCTCAGATATCACCACATCAAGTACAAGCTGGATGCACTGCAGTACTGCCTCAGCCACGCTGCAAAAGGCTGTGCTGAAACTCATAAGCTTAGATGATAAACGTCACACTGCTTGTGAGTTGTGGACAGCTGTGAAAGAGCAGGCAGATCTGTGGCTGAGACCGCTGAACCTACATCCCGGCATGGTCATGTGTGACAATGGCCGTAATCTGGTGGCGGCTCTGAGGCGAGGCGAGATCACTCATGTTCCAAGCCTGGCTCATGTGCTTAACCTCGTGGTTCAGCTGTTTCTTAAATCGTACCCCGATTTGCGAGATCCGCTCGTCAAAGTACGCCGCCTGTCTGCTCATTTTTGGAAGTCGGCTACAGCTTCCGCCTCCCTTCCTGTGTTGCAGCAGCGTTTGCAGCTTCCGGCACACCGACTGGTGTGTGATGTCCCCACATGTTGGAACTCTACCCTCCACATGTTGCAAAGGATTTGTGAGCAGAAGAGAGCAGTTGTGGAGTACCAGTTGCAGCAAGTCCATCGATATTCAGGTCAGACTCCACACATAAGACCTCAGGAGTGGACCTGGATGTCTGACATATGTACCATCCTGACAAACTTTGAGGAGTCCACCAAGATGGTGGGTGGCGATGATGCCATCATTAGCGTCAGCATGCCACTTGTCTGTCTTTTGCAACGCTCTCTGCAGAGAATTAAAGAGGAGGCATTGCAGCCAGAGTATGAAGAGATGGATCAAGAAGCCGTAACGGGCGATTACACACAGCCCAGCCTCATCTCATCCCAACGTGCATTGGGGGACAATGAGGGAGAGGAGGAGGAGGAGGAGGAGGAGGAAGAACAGGAGCTGGTATCATGTGCTGTAGACGGTAGTACCTGTACAACTGTCATACCGTCGGTTCAGCGTGGGTGGCCTGAGGACAGGGGGGGGGGAGGAGGAGGAGGAGAGCATGGTCAGTCGTCATCTTGGTGAGGACATGGAAGTCTTGCCCGTTACCAGTCTGGCACGCATAGCTCACTTTATTTTACGTGCCTTAACCGTGACCCTCGTGTTGTCAAAATGTTGGGTGACAATCATTACTGGTTGGTGACACTTTTAGCCCCTGGCTACAAGGAGAACTTTCACTCTCTTATTCCTGAGGTGGAGAGGTCTACAAAAATGTGGCAGTACCAGAAGGCCCTTGCTGCAGAACTGTTAAAAAAATTCCCATCTGAACACGCTAGCGGCAGAGGTCACAGTTCGTTGCCCAACCAAGGCGTACAGGCGAGAGAGATGCAACTCCAATCCAGCAGAGGCAGGGGAACACTGTCAACGTTCTGGGACAGTTTTCCGAGACCCACTCAGCTTACAGGCCCTGAGGCGCGGGGTACTCTCACAAGGAGTGGAAAGTTTCAAAAGATGGTGAGGGAGTACCTTGCCGACCGTACCAGCGTCCTCCGTGATTCCTCTGCGCCTGTCAACTGACAATGCTGACAAGCTGACCCTTATAAAAATAAACAAGGACTTGATTGGGCCAGACTTCTCATCACCACCAAATGACAGCAGAGTAACATAAAGTCAAATCCACTGTGTTATTTCGGGAGGTGTATTCCCATGCACCGCTTCACACCCACACATGGGTATACGCTTCCTCATTTCGGCTGTATTTTGCTCTTCTCCTTATCCTCAGCCTCCACCACCACTATACCACCAGGGTGACCTTGGTCTGTGTTGCCAGCATTGCAAGTTCCTCCATCCTAATTTTTGGCTGCTTTTGCTTGGAAGGCATAGGCAAAGACTATGGGAGATCCACTCCCCAATAATGGGAATAATGTTTTGAATATGTTGTACTGCTTGGCTCTTGTTTGCCAGCATTGCAAGTTCCTCCATCCTAATTTTTGGCAGCTTTTGCTTGGAAGGCATAGGCAAAGACTATGGGAGACCCACTCCCCAATAATGGGAATAATGTTTTTTTTATGCTGTACTGCATGGTCTTGTTAAGCTACTCTGAACTCCACGTCTCTTCCAAGGGGCATTAAAACCATCTTGTTAAACCACTCTGACCTCCATGTCTCTTCCAAGGGGAATTAAAACCGTCTTGTTAAGTTACTGTGACCTCCACCACTCTTCCAAGGGGCATTAAAACCATCTTGTTAAGTTACTGTGACCTCCACCACTCTTTCAATGGGCATTAAAACCATCTTGTTAAGCTACTGTCACCTCCACGTCTCTTCCAAGGGGCATTAAAACCGTCTTGTTAAGCTACTGTGACCTCCACGTCTCTTCCAAGGGGCATTAAAACTGTCTTGTAAAGCTACTGTAAACTCCACTTCTCTTCCAAGGTGTATTAAAACCATCTTGTTAAGCTATTGCGACCTCCACCACTCTTCCAAGGGACATTAAACCGTCTTGTTAAGCTACTGCGACCTCCACCACTCTTCCAAGGGGCATTAAAACCGTCTCGTTAAGCTAGCGCTACCTCCACGACTCTTCCAAGGGGCATCAAAACAGTCTTGTTAAGCTACTGCAACCTCCACCACTCTCCCAAGGGGCATTAAAACCATCTTGTTAAGCTACTGCGACCTCCACCACTCTTCCAAGGGGCATTGATATTGTCTTTTTATTCCACTGCGACCTCCACCACTTTTCCAAGGGGCATTAAAACCGTCTTGTTAAGCTACTGCGACCTCCACCACTCTTCCAAGGGGGATTGATATTGTCTTTTTATTCCACTTTGATCTCCACTAGAGATGAGCGGTGTTCGACTCGAACTGTTCGCCAATCTCAAATTCGAGCTGTTTTGGGCAGTGTTCGAGTCGTTCGACGAACCCGAACGATTTGCAAAAAATTTGGCTGTTCGAGATTTTGTTCTATAACTGTTCATGCACCAAAAGCGTAACTGGATTTTTTCACAGTAATACTGTTAATCAATGTTAATAGACAGTTTCAGTGTAGAGGGGGCGGGGGGGAAGGGCAGGGGATGGACCTCTGCAGAAATAATGCAATTTTTTTTTTTTTCTCACATTTACAGTGGGGCGATGCAGTCTGTCAGCCTATCAGCAGTGCACACACGCAGCGAAGTGCTTTTTTTCACACAAGCAAGGGCATGTGTCATTGGCTGTATATGTCACATGTCCTTGCCCTATAAGACCCAGCCATTTTCCCCGTCGCCACCATTTTCTCTCTGCTGCAGCTGAGTGTTAGACTGCACAGCTGCTGCTGTGGGCGCTATACAGTATAACTGTGTGAATTGGGAGCGAATTTGCTGTTAAATAGAGAGATAGGTTTAGGGAGAAGGGACTAGTTGTAATTGCAGCCCTTTTGAGGGTTAGGTTATAGCAGCTCCTAGCACTTTTTGCCAGGCAGGTCTGTGCTAGTGCTGTGCAAGTGTTTTTCACAGCATTTGGCTAAATCTAGATAAGCCAATCATTTTGGGCCTGTAGCAGTGTCTGTTAGACATTGGAGTTGCCCATCTGAACCAAGCTACACCACCTGTGTATCTAATAACAATTTTTTACTGCATCTAGCCCAGTAAATCCTTTTGGGCCTGTAGCAGTGTCTGTTACTCATTGTAGTAGCCCATCTGAACCAAGCTACACCGCCTGTGTATTTAATAACAATTTTTTACTGCATCTAGTCCAGTAAATCATTTTGGGCCTGTAGCAGTGTCTGTTACTCATTGTAGTAGCCCATCTGAACCAATCTACACCACCTGTGTATTTAATAACAATTTTTCACTGCATCTAGCCCAGTAAAATCCTTTTGGGCATAGTAGCAGTGTCTGGTAGTCAGTGGAGTAGCCCATCTGAACCAAGCTACACCACCTGTGTATCTAATAACAATTTTTTACTGCATCTAGCCCATTAAATCCTTTTTGGCCTGTAGCATTGTCTGTTACTCATTGTAGTAGCCCATCTGAACCAAGCTACACCACCTGTGTATTTAATAACAATTTTTTACTGCATCTAGCCCAGTGAATCCTTTTGGGCATAGTAGCAGTGTCTGGTAGTCAGTGGAGTAGCCCATCTGAACCAAGTTACACCACCTGTGTATCTAATAACAATTTTTTACTGCATCTAGCCCAGTAAATCCTTTTTTGGCCTGTAGCAGTGTCTGTTACTCATTGTAGTAGCCCATCCGAACCAAGCTACACCACCTGTGTATTTAATAACAATTTTTTACTGCATCTAGCCCAGTAAATCCTTTTGGGCCTGTAGCAGTGTCTGTTACTCATTGTAATAGCCCATCTGAACCAAACTACACAACCTATGTATTTAATAACAATTTTTTACTGCATCTAGCCCAGTAAATCCTTTTGGGCATAGTAGCAGTTTCTGGTAGTCAGTGGAGTAGCCCAACTGAACCAAGCTACACCACGTGTATATCTAATAACAATTTTTTACTCCATCTAGCCCAGTAAATCTTTTTGGACCTGTAGCAGTGTCTGTTACTCATTGTGGTAGCCCATCTGAACCAAGCTACACCACCTGTGTATCTAATAACAATTTTTTACCGCATCTCGCCCAGTAAAACCTTTTCGGCCTGTAGCAGAGTCTGTTAGTCATTGGAGTAGCACATCTGAACCAAGTTATACCACTTGTGTATTTAATAACAATTTTTTTACTGCATATAGCCCAGTAAATCCTTTTGGGCCTGTAGCAGTGTTTGTTACTCATTGTATTAGCCCATCTGAACCAAGCTACACCACCTGTGCATTTAATAACAATGTTTTACTGCATCTAGCCCAGTAAATCATTTTGGGAATAGTAGCAGTGTCTGGTAGTCAGTGGAGTAGCCCATCTGAAGCAAGCTACACCACCTGTGTATTTAATAACACTTTTTTACTGCATCTAGCCCAGTAAATACTTTTGGGCCTGTAGCAGTGTCAGTTAGTCATTGGAGTAGCCCATCTGAACCAAGCTACACCACCTGTGTATTTAATAACAATTTTTTAGTGCATCTAGCCCAGTAAATCCATTTGGGCATAGTAGCAGTGTCTGTTACTCATTGTAGTAGCCCATCTGAACCAAGCTTAACCACCTGTGTATTTAATAATTTTTTACTGCATCTAGCCCAGTAAATCCTTTTGGACCTGTAGCAGTGTCTGTTACTCATTGTAGAAGCCCATCTGAACCAAGCTACACCACCTTTGTATTTAATAACAATTTTTTACTGCATCTAGCCCAGTAAATCCATTTGGGCCTGTAGCAGTGTCTCGTAGTCAGTGGAGTAGTCCACCTGTGAAGCAAGCTACGCCGCCTGTGTATCTAATAAAATTGTTTTACTGCATCTAACCCAGCCAATCCTTTTAGGCTAGTACCACAGTTTGGCCACTCAGCTCTGCTCGGTTTCCATCCAGCATTTTTTGTGCAAACAACTACAGAGTTGGCAATTAGTTAACCACCAAAATGAGTGGCAAAAGGCCTGCTGCTGGTGGAAAGAGGAATAGGCATGTTGGAAAGGGAAAAAAAGGTTGTGCCCGTGGGGTAGGTGTTAAAGCAACAGTAACATCTGCAGAAGAAAGACCATCTTCCAGCCAAATTAAGATGTCTACTTCTTTTCGTGGACAATGTGATACGATCCCTTTCTTACGGACATGCCCATCGCTACAAATTCCAGATGAGGCACAAAAACAGCAGGTGCTTCAACGGATATCCAGTGCTCCTTCAAGTGGGCTCTCCTCCACCTCAACTTCGACATCACAAATACTCCAGTCCTCAGTGGTGTCACCCCAATTGCACTTGCTTCCTCACAGCACCCAAGTCTACAGCTGCCCATCTGAGTATGGGGTAACACAGATGGTTGAGTCTGCAGAGCTGTTTACTCATACTATAGCCTGGGAATCAGAGGTCTGCTCCAGAGCTTCTGTGAATCCAGATGAGGAAATGATCTGCACTGATGCCCAGAATGTTTATGAGTCAGATCCAGGCCCAGATGAAGAAGATTCTGAGCATAATGTAGACCCTCATTCCCAAACTGTAACTCCTGTTGGTGGAGACAATGATGAAGACGATGATGAGACTCAGATACCTGATTGGAGCGACAACTTGACTTTTCGGTCAGGGCAGGAAGAGGTTGGCTCTGAGGACGACGGGAGTGAGAACACACAGGGTGATGATGACGAGGTTGGAGATCCCACTTACTGTCAACCCACAGTCAGCCAGTCGATGAGGTCAGCAGAGGAGGTGGAGGAGGATGCTATTGACGACGAGGTTAGGTTGCGCCTTCCTGGACAGAGACGGAGTACTGGAAGGACGTCAACAACTGCATCCTCAACCACAACTCTGCCTCTGACCACAAGTCGTGATGGCTCTTCAGGTCGCATGGGCTCTTCGCCTTGCATAGCCTGGGCATTTTTTCTGATTGATAAGGATGACCCAACTCATGTTATCTGTATCATTTGTCACCAAAAGCTAAGTAGAGGCCAAAAAATCCATAATTTGAGTACCTCATGCATGAACCGTCACATGGATATGAAGCATAAGTTGCAGTGGGAAGCTCACTGTGCTACAATGCGGCCTAGCGGGCCGGGCCAACCACCGTCGGCCCCATCTTGTGCATCCGCGGCCTCTTCATCCTCTGTGACTGGGGGGACAGCAGTCACACATGTTTTTGGACGCAGACCTGCCACCTCTTTACACGCAACAGCCAGTGTGATTGGCAGGTCATCAGTTCATTTGGAAGTGGAAACACCAGCTTGTGTTCAGCGCTTTCCGACATCGAGAGCACCACCTTTGGATCAAGGCAACCTAACATGTCTGCCTGCATCTTCCTCACAGACCGGCAGTTTGCCGGGGACACCCTACTTAACCCCGTCTAAGCACAACAGCCAGCCCTCGGTCCCTCAGATGTGGACAAGTAAAAGACCATTTCCTCCTAACCATGACATAGCTAAGAAGTTGAATTTCACCATCTGCAAGCTGTTGGCTACAGAAATGCTGCCTTTACACCTGGTGGACACAGAGGATTTTCGAGACCTTATGTCTGTCACAGTGCTCCAGTACCAGATGCCCAGTCGCCACTACTTCTCAAAGAAAGATGTGCCTGCGCTCCACCAGCATGTCGCACACAACATCACCGCTTCTTTGAGAAACTCTGTGTGTGACAGGGTGCATTTCACCACAGACACTTGGATGAGTAGGCATGGACAGGGGCGTTACATGTCGCTGACTGGGCACTGGGTAACTATGGTGACAGCAGGACAAGGGGCTGCTGTCCAAGTCTTGCCGTCCCCACGAGTTGTGCGTCAATCCTCTTTATCTAGAAGTTCCTCCACTGCTTCTGCCTCCTTAACCTCCTCTCGGTCCTCCACCTGCACCCAAAGCCTGTCTGGTAATGCTACCCGCTTTCTAACTGCGCAGAAGAAATCCTGCACACTTCCTTACTATGCTGGCAGCAGGGCTCAACGGCATCAGGCGGTGTTTACTTTGAAATGTCTGGGAAATGTGAGTCACACAGCTGAGGAGTTGTGGTCAGCTCTGGAGACCGAGTTTCATGAATGGTTGGCTCCACTGGACCTGCAGCCAGGGAAGGCCGTGTGCGACAATGCTGCAAACCTGGGTGCGGCCCTTTGCCGGGGCAATGTCAAACACGTGCCTTGTATGGCTCACGTGTTGAACCTGGTTGTCCAGCAATTTTTAGCTCACTATCCAGGGCCAGATGGCCTTCTGCAGAGGGCACGGTCGCTGTGTGCTCACTTCCGCTGTTCGCATCCCACAGCTCAAGGACTTACATCTCTACAGAAGTCTTTGGGCCTGCCAGTTCACTGGCTGAAATGCAATGTGCCGACACGGTGCAATTCAACTCTGCACATGTTGCAGCGACTGTGGCAGCACCGACAAGCCCTGGTGCAATACGTTCTGACGTATAGCCTGGGCCAACGATATCCAGAGGTGGGGCAAATCACGCTGCAGGAGTGGTCTCAGATCCGGGACCTATGCACCCTTCTGCACAGTTTTGAAATGGCAACGAAGATGTTTAGTGCTGACGATGCCATTATCAGCATGACTATTCCAGTGATTTACATGCTGGAGCACACGTTAAACAGAATTCGGAGTCAGGTGGTGGGACAAAAGGAGGGGGAGGAAGTAGAGGAGGAGTCGCATGTGGAAAGGATAACATCTCCAAGGTCCAGACGGTCGGCAGCACCAAGGTGGCAGGCATGGGAGGGTGGGGGAGAGGGATTAACCAGGGCGCATGGTAGCAGCCAAACTGTTGAGGAAGGTGCAGGAGCCAAGGAAGAAGTGGAGGACAAACTGGCGATGTGCATGGAAGACTCATCAGATGAGGAAGACCTTGATCACATTTCTGTTGTGCGAGGTTGGGGGGAGAGGGCAGAGGAAGGAAGCATGATTCTTACCTCACCACCAACACAACAAGGACTTGGTCCTCCTGGATGCGCAAGACACATGAGTGCCTTCTTGCTGCACTACCTGCAACATGACCCTCGGATTGTCAGAATTCGAAGTGATCCCGACTACTGGGTTGCCACACTCTTAGATCCCCGGTACAAAAGTAAATTTGCCGAAATAATTCCTGCCATAGAAAGGGATTCACGCATGCAGGAGTATCAGCAGAGGCTATTACAAAATCTTACATCTGCTTTTCCACAAAACACCAGTGGTGCATGTAGTGAATCTCACAGTTCTAACTTGCCAACCGTGGGACTGTCGAGTCTTCATCACTCAAACCGTAACAGTAAAACCGTATCTGATGGTAACAGCAATTTTGTGGAATCGTTTCACCAATTTTTTAGACCATCCTTTGAAAGGCCAAAGGAGACAAGAAGTCTGACACATAGTCAACGCCTAGAGAGGATGGTACAGGAGTATCTCCAAGTGAACATCGAAGCCATGGCTGTGTCACTGGACCCTTGCTCATTTTGGGCTTCCAATCTGGAAAAATGGCCTGAGCTCGCCACTCACGCCTTGGAGATCTTGTCAAGCCCCGCAGCCAGCGTTCTCTCTGAACGTGTGTTCAGCACTGCTGGTGGTGTGCTGACAATGTAGACAGACTCACGTTCATAAAGATGAACAAATCCTGGATCCGCAAGGACTTTTCTACCCCTGTGTCATCCTGGGGAGACTAAAAGCTTGAGGATTTGGGAAAATCACCTCAACAACCATTTTTTTTTTTTAATACTGTAAATTTTATTGAAAATTTATAGATTTTACAATAGAACCAAAGAAATAACGCATAAACTGAAATTAACCACTTCGCACCAGAGCCTGTTTTTGCCTTCGTGACAAGGCCAATTTTTTCAATTCTGACCACTGTCACTTTATGAAGTAATTACTCTGGAACGCTTCAACGTATTCCCCTGATTCTGAGAATGTTTTTTCATGACATATTGTACTTCATGATAGTGGTAAAATTTCTTCGATATAACTTGTGTTTATTTGTGAAAAAATCGGAAATTTGGCGAAAATTTAGAAAATTTAGCAATTTTCAAACTTTTAATTTTCATGCCCTTAAATCAGAGAGATATGTCACACAAAATAGTTAATAAATAACATTTCCCACATGTCTACTTTACATCAGCACAATTTTGGAACCAAAATTTTTTTTTGTTAGGGAGCTATAAGGGTTAAAAGTTTTTTTAGGGACCACATCATATTTGAAGTCACTTTGAGGGGTCTTTATGACAGAAAATACCCAAAAGTGACACCATTCTAAAAACTGCACCCCTCAAGGTGCTCAAAACCACATTCAAGAACTTTATTAACCCTTCAGGTGCTTCACAGGAATTTTTGGAATGTGGAAGAAAAAAATTAACATTTAACTTTTTTCACAAAAATGTTACTTTAGACCCAATTTTTTTTATTTTCACAGGGGTAACAGGAAAAAATGGACCCCAAATTTTTTGTGCAATTTCTCTTGAGCGTGCTGATACCCCATATGTGAGGGAAAACCTCTGTTTGGGTGCACTGCAGGGTTCGGAAGGGAAGGAGCGCCATTAGACTTTTTGAATGTAAAATTTGTCTGAATAATTAGCAGACGCCATGTTGCGTTTGGAGAGCTCCTGATGTGCCTAAACAGTGGAAATCCCCCACAAGTGACACCATTTTGGAAACTAGACCCCTCAGGGAACTTATCTAGATGTGTGGTGAGCACCTTGAACCCCAAGGTGCTTCATAGAAGTTTATAATATTGAACTGTAAAAATAAAATTTTCACATTTTTCCCACGAAAACGTTTTTCATCCCTTAATTTTCCATTATAATAAGGGTAATAGGAAAAATTGCACCATGAAATTTGTTGTGGAATTTCTCTTGAACACGCTGATACCCCATATGTGGAGGCAAACCACTGTTTGGGCACACAGTAGGGTTTGAAAGGGAAGGAGCGCCATTAGACTTTTTGAATGTAAAATTTGTAGGAATAATTAGCAGACGCCATGTTGCGTTTGGAGAGCTCCTGATGTGCCTAAACAGTGGAAACCCCCCACAAGTGACACGATTTTGGAAACTAGACCCCTTAGGGAACTTATATAGATGTGTGGTAAGCACCTTGAACCCCAAGGTGCTTCACAGAAGATTATAATATTGAGCTGTAAAAATAAAATTTTCACATTTTTCCCATAAAACCGTATTTCATCCCTTAATTTTGCATTATCATAAGGGTAATAGGATAAATTGCACCATGAAATTTGTTGTGCAATTTCTTCTGAACACGCCAATACCCCATATGTGGAGGCAAATTACTGTTTGGGCGCATGGCAGGGTTTGAAATGGAAGGAGCGCCATTTGACTTTTTGAATGTAAAATTTGTTTGAATAATTAGCAGACGCCATGTCGCATTTGGGGAGCCCCTAATGTGCCTAAACAGTGGAAACCCCCCACAAGTGCCACCATTTTGGAAACTAGACCCCTTAGGGAACTTATCTAGATGTGTGGTGAGCACCTTGCACCCCCAGCTGCTTCACAGAAGTTTATAATATTGAGCCGTAAAAATAAAATTTTCACATTTTTCCCACAAAAAATGTTTTTCATTCCCTAATTTTGTATTATCATAAGGGTAACAGGATAAATTGCACCATGAAATTTGTTGTACAATTTCTCCTGAGTACGCCGATACCCCATATGTGGGGGAAAACCACTGCTTTGGTGTACGGCAGGGTTCGGTAGAGAAAGGAGCGCTATGTTGGCTGGGATAGGCCGCAGACACCATGTCACATTTGAAGAGTCGCTGACATGCCGAAACAGCAGAAACCCCCACAAGTGACCCCATTTTGTAAACTACACCTCTCAAGGAATTCATCTAGGGAAGTAGTGAGTATTTTTTAATTTTTAAATTTATACCATTGGGCAGTGAAAAAAGCATAATTATATTTTTACCACAAAAAAATGTTTTACCCTCAGATTTTAAACTTTCACACAGGGCAATGGGTAAAAATGGTGCCGAAATGTGTCACGCAATTTCTTCTAAAAGTGGCAATACCCCATATGTGGCTGTATCGTACTGCTCAGCAATACGGCGAGATCTGGGGGGGGGACCGAGTGCTATTTGACAATTGGAGAACAAATTATTGTAGAATAAGCATTTGGATTTGGGAACACAAAATTTTCTGAATTTCTTTTGGGGGGCAAGGGCCATTTTGTTTTTCCAGAGCCTTTCTGCTACCAGTAACTTGGAAGTCCCATATATTTTTAACAGATGACGGACCTGAGTGGGGACTAGCTTTTTTTGAGGACTGAGTTGAAGCTTTTATTGGGAACATTTTACGTAACATTTATCCAGCGCTCTAGGCTAAGCACTTACATCGGGGTTTCCATCTAAATTTCCAAGTGATGTAATTCAGATGAAACCCCTGCGGGATCCATTCGCTGTAATGAGGCAGCAGAGTTACTCTGGACTCCGTCTGGCCTCTGTTTAGTGGTGTCCTTCTTTTCTGAAGTGCACAAAACTGTGGCCAACCGCTCTTTTATGCACGCCTAAAACAAATGACACCGTGGGATCACAGGCCAGACGGCATCCAGGGTGGCCTATATCTGCCTCATTACAGGGAATCTTCCGTCATGGGTTCCGGCTGAATCACATATTTCAGAGATTTACACGGAAACTCTGGTGTAAGCGCTTAGCGCAGAGCGCAGGATAAATGTGAGCAGAGCCTTACTGCGATCTTTGGGAGACATAATAAACAAATCAGTAGCAGATGAAGAATTGGTTTTATTTATTTTTTACGCCGTTCCTAGTGTGATATAACTGATTAGATTACTTTATTCTTCGGGTCGGTGCGATTACAGAGATACCAGATTTATATCGGGTTTTTATGACTGACAGCTGTCACACACTAAAAGACGCTTTTTTTGCAAAATCTAGTTTTTGTATCACCATATTTTGAGAGCTATAATTTTTCCATATTTCGGGCGACAGAGTCATGTTGTGGCTTGTTTTTTACGGGACGAGTTGACATTTTTATTGGTACCATTTTTGGGTACGTGACATTTTTTGATCGCTTTCTATTCCGTTTTTTGGGAGGTAAAATTAACAAAAACAAACAATTCAGGAATTGTTTTTTGAGATTTTTTTTTATGCCATTCTGCGTGTGGTAAAAGTGATCAGGCAGCGTTATTCTTTGGGTCAGTATGTTTACAGCGATACTACACTTACTGTATTTTTTTTTATGTTTTGGCGCTTTTACACAATAAAACAATTTTATAGAAAAAATATTTTTTTGCATTGCTTTATTCTGAGCGCTATAACGTTTTTATTTTTCAGCTGATGGAGCTGTATGGCGGCTTTTTTTTTGCGGAACAAGATGACGTTTTCAGCAGTACCATCTTTATTTCTATTTTGTTTTTTGATCGCATTTTTTTCCACTTTTTGTTTGGCAATATGATGAAAAAGCATATTTTTTTGCTCCGTTTTTTATTTATTTTTATTACGGTGTGTACAGAAGGAGTTAATTAGTGTGACAGTTTTATAGCTCGGGTTGTTTCGGACGCAGCGATACCAAATACTGTATGTGTACTTTTTTTGGTTTTGTAAAAATATACGGATTTATTGGTTTAATATTTTATTTATTTATTTTTATTTATTTTGTGATTTTTTTTTATTTAACAGTTTAAAAACTTTTTTTTACATTTTTACTTAGTCCCTGTATGGGACATTAATTTTTATTTTTCTGATCACTGATCTCATGTAATGTAATAGACATGTATTACATTACATGAGATCTTCGCTGACTGTTTCACAGGCAGTCTCCTGCCTGGCTTCAGCTGCAGGCTGAGCCAGGCAGGACACCATATATGGCAGATCTGGAGGCGGTCATGTGACCTCCAGCTGCCATAGCAACCCCAGGTCCTGGAAGCTATCAGGGGTCATCGGAGAGGTAAGTAAGACGACCCCCTCTCCTCCTTCTATCTTCTATATGCCGCGATCACTATAGATCGCGGCATATAGAACATAGCAAAGGGTTAACATCACTGGGACCTGATCCAATCAGGTCCCGATGATGTCCCCTGTCAGAGCTATTGCACTGCACTGGAATCGTAGCGCTTGCAGGACCCTGGGGGTCCTGAGCGCTGCGAGACCACCCACCGTTTTTAAACGTCGGCGCTGCACAGAGCCCAGCAAGCGCCGACGTTTATCTACAGTTGGCGGTCGGGAACCGGTTAATAGAGCATGGTGGAAATTTGCCATGGATCATACACTTATCTGCGTTCTTCTTGTAGTCTTCTAATAAACAATGTTTAGTCCAAGCACTATTATATGAGGAGCTGAATATTTCCATAGTTGGTGTAACTGTAGGAGCTGCTCACTTACTCAATCATTTGCTATAATCTATATTTCTTTACAATTTCAGAAACACTACAAACCTTTATGACACAGACAGGAAAACAACAGGGGGAGGGGGAAGGGTAATAAGGCAAAATAATGGAAGATTTCAGCAGTAAACTCTGTTCTCCTTTCCTTGAACAAATATCAGGTATTAAATTGGGCCCAGTAATAGACCCATGGTCCCCACACCTTATTAAATACATCTAATTTGGCGTTTATTACTGCCGTCAGGTGTCCCATTCTTCGTATATCCGCAATTCTACGTAGTAGATCTCTATTAGAGGGGGGGAGCGTTTTTTTACAATGAAGAGCTATGAGGCATCTAACTGCTGTTAGGATGTGGAGAAGCAGCTTTGAGGAGTTTTTACCCATCCCTCTTGGAGTAACATTTAATAAATATATAGCTGGGTCTAGAGGGATTTCAGTGAACAATACTTCCCGCAGGAGGGTCTGACATTTTCCCATAATGGGGTCAGGATCGGGCATGTCCAGAAAATGTGGGTAAGGGAACCCGTAGCAGCTCCACAGCGCCAGCAGCCATCCGGGATAGAGGGGTTTAATTTGTGTAGTAGTTCAGTGGTATGATACCAAAACTTCATTAATTTATATTGGTTCTCCTTGTATAAAGTGCAAAGAGAGGTTTTGGATGCTTTATCCCAGATGGACTGCCAACACTGCGGCGATAGCTCCCTTCCCAGAAACCTCTCCCACTTAGTCATGTATGAGTGTTTAGGAGGTGGATCCCCCCGGGGAGTGTTAATTAGAGCATATATGTCCGATATCAGACCCTTTGTTGACGGGCCCCTTTTACATATCTTTTCAAACTCAGGAGAGGACACCTTCAACGACCCAAACAAAGAAACTGCAAAAGATTTAATCTGCATAAATTGAAAGAATTACCTGTTTGTTATTCTAAAGTTAGCTTTATTGTGGTCAAAAGTGTGTAATTCCAATGAGGTTCCATCCACCAGGTCTGCAAATCTAAAAAGGCCTGCCTTTATATATGGGAGCACCATGTCCGAGCTCAAGCTATTTGGAATTAGCGGTTGGTATATGAAGGATATCATTGGCGATCTTGGGGAAGTTAGTTCAAATCTCTTACCACAGGTCTGCCATATTTCCCTTGTGAACCTGATAGGACCCAAAAGGGGACGACTTATCTTTAAGGGTCTACTGGTGCAAAGCAGGGCGTTTGGATGAATGGGAGCCAGCCATAACTTCTCTATTTCAGTCCATTTATTGTATGCCCATAAAGAAGCCCACGAGGGGACCCTTCTGAGATGAACCGCCCAATAATACTTAATAACATCTGGTACCGACATACCTCCCTGGTTTCTGTGAGTGGTTAAGATTTGTTTGGCTATTCTATGTCTTTTATCATTCCATATAAATCTCATTATTGCTGCTTGAAGGGATTTGAGTTCTCCCATAGGGACTCTGACCGGAAGGGTCTCAAAGTGATAAATTAATTTAGGGAGGAGGGTCATCTTGACCGAGGCTATTCTCCCCATCATGGAGATAGAAATAGATTTCCATTTTGTTAGCAAGTTTTTCAGCTCTCTAAATAGGGATGGCAAATTCCTAGCATATAGGGTGTTATAGGATGAGGAAAGTTTGAGTTTGTAAGTCTATCTTTGAGCTGTCTGGCTAATATAGTGTGAGCCTTGTTTCCCTTCTCATAATACCTCTGTTTGGAGTAGAGGAGTAGTTTTTCCACCTTACATATGGCCAAATCCTTCAGTTTGTCTCTTATTGTAATCACCTTTCTCAAGATACTAATATTTGGGGAGGAGGACAGTTTATTTTCTAGAGATTTAAGTTGAGAGGTTAGTTTGGACTTTTAAATTTGGGTATTTTTTTTTAATCTGGCCCCTTCCCTGATACAAAATCCCCTCATCACCGCCTTATGGGCCTCCCACTGTACAGCCGGTGAGGATACTGAATTCATGTTCAAATTGAAGAAGTCTGTTAGGTGGGACTCGAGGGTCTTCCTAATAGTTGGATCTTTAATCAGAAACTCGTTAAGCCTTCAGTGACATGTTCGCGTTGGAGGGCCCATTGATTTTATGTCTAATATCACCGGTGCATGATCCGACCATGAAATTGCCCCTATATCAATTTTTCTCATAGTCCTGAGAACTGCAATGTTAACGAAGATAATAGCGAATAATCTATGCGGGTATGGGTGCGATGGGGGGGGGGAGTAAAAGGAGAAACCTTTTTCTTTTGGGTGCTCTATTCTCCATAGGTTGAACAGCGAGTTGGCTCTTATGAGTTTACGAAACTCCAGGGACATTCTGCTTAGCTGCACTGAGGGAGGCTTATCTACAATAGACTGCCTATCAAAGGACTCAGAAAAGGGGATGTTAAAGTCGCCACCCAATAACACAGGACCTGGCTGCAGTCTATGAATCAGGGTAAATACCCTACGTAAGAAATTTTTCTGTCCCGAATTAGGTGTGTAAACATTGCCCAAAATTATGCGATTACCATGTAATGAGGATTCTAGTAAAACGTATCTACCCCCTGGGTTCACATGTGTTGCCTTCACCTGTATCGGGCAGTTAGTGGCTATTAATATTGCTACCCCTCCCTTTTTGTTGTTATTATGGGCCGAATATACTGTGGGGTATTATTGGGAAGCAAAATTGAACGTGCTCTTATTGTCAAAGTGTATCTCCTGCAAGAAGACTATATCCGCCCTCAGGGATCTCATCTCCTGAAGCACGAGACGTCTCTTTCTAGGGGAGTTAACACCCCTTACATTAAGTGAAATTATACGTGCCATGTTTATATCTTGTTGTATGGAATGTGCCTTTCAATGTGCCTTACTCACGGACTGCTTCCGAAGACCTTCTCCATCTGGAAACCTTTGTGCTGGGGAGTCTCTGAAATCCCCCATCCTCTGACAAAGAAGCCTCAGCCCGCATAGGAAAGGAAGGGAGGGGAGACACATGAGGGAAGTGGGGAGACACTGACAAGAAAACAAAATATGCATTAAACACACTGACACTACACCAAATTCTACATTCAATAGACTTGTTCCAAGGATATCTCCTGGAGAAAAAGGGGGACCCTCCTGTAGCACAAAATGAGCCCACAGAATAGTCAAATTTAAAGTGAAACCCACTGGAACTATCCAGGTATTCGCTAATAAACTATAGATGAAAAAAAGGAATACCCCTTTAACTAATTAATTCGGGAGGGTGCCCTGAAAGATTCTTTAACTACCAACAAGGGATGGGAGTTTTCGTCTCCCAAAGGGGAACCCACTAAAAGTAGAGAGGATGGAAAACTGAACAAGAGTAAAACACCACTCAGTGGCTCCCCAGGCACTTATTATATATAATGAATGAAAAAAACATGTCCAGCAATTAAGTGATGGATTGTGCCACCACTATCACATCTTGTTTGGCACCGGCCTGTGCTAGGCTACACCCCACCCAAGGCATACAAAAGAGATGGGGGACAAAGAAACTATAGAAACCCCTAAGCTAGGGAGGAAGTGATCAACGGGGGGAATTTTGGAGAGATGACTCCACGTCTCCTTCCTCCCCTCCTCTCTTCCTTCCCCGTCGCTCCTTCCGGGACCACAAAGGTGGGGGAGCTTCCTGGGGGTTAGCAGCCTCCCAGTCCTGAATATTTGGGCACGACAATCCCAGGGAGTCACAAAAAATCGGCAGGTCCTCCAGGACTCTCAAGGTTGACGTTCCATTGCAGCTCATGTGCAGGGCAAAGGGGAAACCCCATCTGTATGAAATCCGCTGGTCTGTCAAGATCTTTAGTAGCGGTTTAAGGATTCTTCTTTTCTGAAGTGTTACTCTGGAGAGGTCCGGGAACAGCTGCAGATCGCTGCCTTTATAAGTTATGGATTTTTGTGTTCTGGCTTTGTACATTATCTTCTCTTTGGTTTCAAAATAATGCAAGCCACAGATGATGTCCCTCGGGAGTGGAGAGGAGCCCTTTGGTTGAAGTGCCCTGTGAGCTCTGTCCATGTTTATATTGGATGTAGGGGGTTCCCCTAGGACAGAGTTGAAAATCGCTTGGAGAATTGCTTTGGGATTTTCCTGCCCCTCAGATTCTGGGACCCCCCGGACTCGTATGTTACAACGTCTGCCCCTGTTGTCTAGATCCTCCATATGGGACTGCACCTCTTTCACCATCTTATTTTGTTTGGCTATGACATGCTGTAGTCCTTCATGTAAATTCTAGTGGCATCATGATCCTCCTCCAGAGTATTCCAGCGCTCTGCCAGGCTTTGTAGATCTTGCCTGACGCATGATATTTCAGACCTGCAGGCTTCTTTCACTTCAGCTATTAGGGTTTTAAAATCTTCTCTGCAGGGAATCTGGGACAGAAATTTCTTCCAAGCATACTGGGAATCCGGGGGTGTTTGGCACCACCCCTCCTTCTCTGACTCACAAGGCAAGGAGTCATGTTCCAGTGCACTGCAGGGTGGGCACTGTGGCTGCAAGGGGGCCCCCCTCTCCTGCCCCCCTCAACTCCTGCTCTCTGTGAGGTTCATCAGTCTCCAATCCTCCAGTGCCAGGCGAAACATGTATACTCTCACCATGAGAAGTCCCATCATTGTCAGTGCAGATGCTTATAAAGCTGCTTCCTTGTACTTTTCTCTGTTGGCAATTAGCTTTCAGGGAGAGGAGGGAGGCTGCAAGTTTTCTCCTTCCAGTCAGCGTTCTGCTGGGGGGTAGGGGGGGGCTGCTGCAGTGAGGCAATGTCTGTGGCTCCGTTCTCCTGAGCTTCCCTGCTTATCTTCCCTTACTGTGCATACAGAGCTGGGAGCCTGCTTCACCCCCTCCCTTCTGGTGAGAGCCCTCAAGCCTCCTACCATGTAGTCTGTTACTTCTCCTCCGTCCTCCTGGGCCAGCATGATCTCTCCTCTGGAGCAAGATGGCGCCTGCCCTCCTGTCTCAGCCGACCCTCTGATAAGAAAGGCATCCAGGGCTGTCTCTGGGGGAGCCTCGCTTCCACCCCCGGGGGCAGGGGTCCTTGTTCTTCTGGTACCCATAGTTTTTTGGTTATTGGCCGGTGCTGTGAGTTAGAAACCTGCTGGATTGCTCGGTGCCTGGAGGAGCTCCACACTCCTGCTTCTGCTCAGGTCTGCATCCAGGACATGCCCCCCTCACCAACCATTTTAAGCAACTCTGGGGCAATTGATACCACTTAAGTGGTGTCTGTGCCACAATTTTTGGAAAAAATGGAGACTCTTTTTGGAGTCCCCTTGCTGTGTTTTACATGACGTTGTCATCGTCAATTCCAGGTGGGTCGGGTCGCTGCCCCCCCCTTTAACTGTAAGAAACTACATACACTATGGCTTGGGGTAACACAGATGGTTGGCTCTGAAGAGCTGTTTGCTCATACTATAGCCTGGGGATCAGAGGTCTGCTCTGTAGCTTCAGTGTCTGCTAGTCAACGTAGTTGCCCAGCTGTGAAGCAAGCTACACCGCCTGTGTATCTAATAATTTTTTACTGCATCTAACCCAGCCAATCATTTTGTGATAGTAGCAGTGTCTCGTAGTCAGCGGAGTAGCCCATCTGAAGCAAGCTACACCGCCTTTGTATCTAATAACAATTTTTAACTGCATGTAGCCCAGGCAATACTTTGGGCCTAGTAGCAGTGTCTGCTAGTAAGCGGAGTAGCCCAGTCGTTTTGCAAGCTACACTGCCTGTAGATATAATTACAAATTTTTAACTGCATGTAGCCCAGGCAATACTTTGGGCCTAGTAGCAGTGTCTGCTAGTCAGCGGAGTAGCTCAGCTGTTAAGCAAGCTACACCACCTGTGGTTTGGACACTTAATTTTTTCAAAGTAAACGCTTCGGGCCCCCGGGACTCTCAGTGAAGAGCATCGGGGAGGCGCCCCAAGGCAAGGGGGCTGGGACTGGCGTTAGCACGCCTTGTGGCGGACCGCCAAGCTCGATCCTTACAAAAGCTTTTTAACTGCAGCAGCTTTAGTGGACGCTACTGGAGCTGGAATTACCACGGCTGCTGGCATCAGACTTGCCCTCCAAAAGATCCTTGTAAAAGGATTTAAAGTGTACTCATTCAAATTACAGAGCTTAGACCTGCCTCCACCGCGGGGGTCTCGACCCTCCAGTGGACAGGCACCAGTATTGGGAGAGGGGGGTTGGCTGTCAGGGTCCACCGCAGCTCTGGCACAAACCCAGCGACACGGAGGCCGCACGGGCAGGAACGGCTTGGCCGTGTCGGCTTCACACTCCTGTGTAGTCCCTCAGCCCGCTCGCGCCCGTAACCTCAAAGGGATGCGCAAGCGGCTTTTCTTCCCAGGGCTGTTCCCCGCCCTTCGCATGAGCTGTCCACTGTTTGGGATCTGCTATTATTTACTACGACCATCAAATTGCCTCACGTTACGGACCCAAACCTCGATCCATACCAAAACCAGGTAATTTATACTGCCTTTGTGGTCATGTGATGAGTTAATTTGCTAACTAGCCCTAAATCATATATAAATAATTTACAGGCAAACTTAATCCTCTCTCCTGTATTATTATTCACTTATGCCTAGCACCCTCCAGGCAATGCTCCCCGCATGAGCTGTCCAATATCTGGGATCTGCTATCATTTACCACGACCATCAAAATTATCTCACGCTACGGACCCAAATCCCAATCTACACCTTAATCAGATAAAGTGTACTCCCTCTTTTGGGCATGTGGTGAGTCAACTTGCTCATTAACGTCCTTCTCCCCTCCATTTTTATCCAGGATACCACCTGGACCACCTCAACCTCGTTAACTTCAATCAGCTCATAAATCCACAGGCCTACTGCACAGGAATCCCACATAGAGCTTCATTTTATCTCCCAGAATCTAATTTTATAATTTCTATCCTCTAATTTTTAAATGTGATATTTATGTGTTTTTTTAAAAACAAATAAAAAGTATTTGTGAAACACATTTATTCTCTCTATGCTTATAGTAATCTAAAACCTCCTACTTCAAAGCCTAACCTTACCAGCGCAAGACTTATTTATCTATATATATTGTCTTTTTATTCCACTGCGACCTCCACCACTCTTCCAAGGGGCATTAAAACCATATTGTTAAGCTACTGTGACCTCCACGTCTCTTCCAAGGGGCATTAAAACCGTCTTGTTAAACCACACTGAACTCTACAGCTCTTCCATCGGGCATTGAAATGTTGTTTTTAATTAACTCTAACCTCCACCATTCTTCCAACGGGCATTGCATTTCCTCCTAATTTTAGTCAGCTTTTGCGTTTCAATGCATAGGCGAACACTAAGGGAGACCCACTCCCCAATAATGGGTAGAAGGTTTTTAGTATGCTGTAATCCACATCTGTTTCAAGGGGCATTGCAGTTCCTCATAATTTTTGGAAAGCCTTCCATTCACTGCTTAGGCCAACGGTGTACAGGAGACCCAGTTGCTATAAATGGAAAAAATGGTTTAGTTAAGGCCCTCTGACCTCTATGTTACTTCGAAGGGGCATTGGAGTGCCTCAAAATTTTTGGTAGGCATTGCACTCACTGTATGCCCTATAACTGTGTAGTGGAACTGCTCCTTTTGGTACAGAAACATATCCTACTAGACATGTGTGGTTGACTGGCCTGATATTGATGTGAATGGTCCCTGTTCCTCCTGCTCTTTCTCCTTTGCCACCACCTCATCCATCATTCATCACCTGAAGCTTTGTTTTAACGGGAGTCATAGAACTGGGATAGTAGTAGGAAAACATCCAGCAATCCTCGGAGGAGGCAGGATATCCGCCAAAACGCTGACCTCCTTAGGCCTAGCCGCTACTACATACATGCGCTTGCATTCCAAGGAACAGAAAGCTCGTTGTGTAGGAGGCCGACCACTGCTGCTGTCTACCTTCTGAATTTTGTGTTGAAGCCTGATTGACCCAGAACCCGCAATCCTCTATGTCTGGAGGACGTGTTGCATCCCAGTGTCCAACTGTGTCCCGGCTTCCACAATATTAACCCAGTGTGAAGGCATCAGTGAGATGGACCATCCCTGGCCACATTCACTTGTCCACGTGTTTGTGGTTAGGCTGTCCTTCAAATAGGGGCAGCTGGGGACTGTTTATGGACACCCGGCCGCCCTCTGGCGGCTGGGGACCAAGCGTGGACACCCGGCCGCCAGGCGGCTGGGGACTGAGTATGAATACCAGGCCGCCGACGCAGCCATGATGTGGTGGCCAGATTCCGCCTCCACATGCCTAAAAGGCCCAATTTCAAGTGCAAGCAAGCTAGCAGTATGGTATTGCAGCCTGGGGGTGGGTGGGTGGCAGGCTGCACACTTACGCTTGCATTCCAAAAAAAGAAAGCAGATGCTAACTTCTATCATCATCATCATGCTCCTCACCTTGGCACTCTCAACTACCCTTATGGAGAAGCCAGGGCCCACCGGAGGAGTCTGGTTGTCTGGTGGGCTCGGACAATGCTGCCCTAAAGCAGGCCAGGCTAAGAAAAGTGTGGGGAAGGTTACTGGGACAAATAGGGGCGGCTGGGGACCGAATATGGACACCCGGCCGCCCCCTGGCGGCTGGGGACCAAGCGTGGACACCAAGCCTCCTGGCGGCTGGGGACTGAGTATGGATACCAGGCCGCCGACGCAGCCATGACGTGGTAGCCAGATTCCGCCTCCACATGCCTAAAAGGCCCAATTTCAAGTGCAAGCAAGCAAGCAGTATGGTATTGCAGCCTGGGGGTGGGTGTGTGGCAGGCTGCATACTTGCGCTTGCATTGCAAGGAATGGGGGAGGTGCAATTGAATAGAGATGAGCGTTGTTCGACTCGAACTGTTCACCAATCTCAAATTCGAGCTGTTTTGGGCGGTGTTCGAGCCGTTCGGCGAACACGAACGATTTGAAAACAATTCGGCGGTTCGAGGTTATGTTCGATAACTGTTCGTGCACCAAAATCATAACTGGATTTTTTCTCAGTAATGATGAAAATTAATGTTAATACGCAGTTTGAGTGTACAGTGGGGCGGGAGGAGGGGCAGGGGATGGATCTCTGCAGGAATAATGAAGATCTCCATTTTTTTTTTCTCTTTCCCGCATTTACAGTGGGGAGGTGCAATCTGTCAGCCTATCAGCAGCGCACACACGGAGCGAAGTGCTTTTTTTCACACAAGCAAGGTCATGTGTCATTGGCAGTGTATGTCACATGTCCTTGACCTATAAGACCCAGCCATTTTCCCCGTCGCCACCATTTTCTCACTGCTGCAGCTGCGTGTTAGACGGCACCGCTGTTGCTGTGTGCGCAATACCTTGTTAATTTCAAGCCAATTTTCGCACAAATCTACAGATAGCTTGGGAGTAGGGAATAGTTGTGATTGCAGTCCTTTTAAGGACTAGGTTACAGCATTTCCTACGACTTTTATCAGGCAGGTCTGTGCTCATAAATAGATAGGTTATGGGAGTAAAGACTAATTGTAATTGCAGTCCTTTTCAGGACTAAGTTACATCAGTTCCTATCAGTTTTTGCTAGGCAGGTCTGTGCCAGTGCTGTGCAAGTTTTTTTCACAGCATTTGGCTAAATGTAGCAAAGCTAATCCTTTTTGGCCTATTGCAGAGTGTGTTAGTCAGTGGAGTAGCCTATCTGTGTTGCAAGCTACACCACCTGTGTATAGAATACCAATTTTTTTACTGCACCTAGTGAAGTAAAACCTTTTGGGCATAGCATCATTCTATTAGTCCATCTATACTGAACTCCATAAGGTTGCAAATTGAATATAATATTTTTCTGCATCTAGCTCTGAAAAAATATTGGGCCTTCTAGCAGTTTGTGGGACTTGTTCTATTAGTCCATCTATACTGACCTCCATCAGGTTGCAAATTGAATATAATATTTTTCTGCATCTAGCTCTGAAAAAATATTTGGCCTTCTAGCAGTGTGTGAGACTTGTTCTATTAGTCCATCTATACTGACCTCCATCAGGTTGCAAACTGAATATAATTTTTTTCTGCATCTACCTCTGAAAAAATATTTGGGCTTCTAGCAGTGTGTGGGACTTGTTCTATTAGTCCATCTATACTGACCTCCATCAGGATGCAAATTGAATATAATATTTTTCTACATCTAGCTCTGAAAAAATATTTGGACTTCTAGCAGTGTGTGGGACTTGTTCTATTAGTCCATCTATACGGACCTCCATCAGGTTGCAAATTAAATATAATATTTTTCTGCATCTAGCTCTGAAAAAATATTTGGCCTTCTAGCAGTGTGTGGGACTTGTTCTATTAGTCCATCTATACTGACCTCCATCAGGTTGCAAACTGAATATAATTTTTTTCTGCATCTACCTCTGAAAAAATATTTGGGCTTCTAGCAGTCTGTGGGACTTGTTCTATTAGTCCATCTATACTGACCTCCATCAGGTTGCAAATTGAATATAATTTTTTTCTGCATCTAGCTCTAAAAAAATATTTGGCCTTCTAGCAGTGTGTGGGACTTGTTCTATTAGTCCATCTATACTGACCTCCATCAGGTTGCAAATTGAATATAATTTTTTTCTGCATCTCCCTCTGAAAAAATATTTGGCTTCTAGCAGTGTGTGGGACTTGTTCTATTAGTCCATCTATACTGACCTCCATCAGGTTGCAAATTGAATATAATTTTTTTCTGCATCTAGCTCTGAAAAAATATTTGGCCTTCTAGCAGTGTGTGGGACTTGTTCTATTAGTCCATCTATACTGACCTCCATCAGGTTGCAAATTGAATATATTTTTCTGCATCTAGCTCTGAAAAAATATTTGGCCTTCTAGCAGTGTGTGGGACTTGTTCTATTAGTCCATCTATACTGACCTCCATCAGGTTGCAAATTGAATATAATTTTTTTCTGCATCTAGCTCTGAAAAAATATTTGGCCTTCTAGCAGTGTGTGGGACTTTCTCTATTAGTCCATCTATACTGACCTCCATCAGGTTGCAAATTGAATATAATATTTTTCTGCATCTAGCTCTGAAAAAATATTTGGCCTTCTAGCAGTGTGTGGTACTTGTTCTGTTAGTCCATCTATACTGACCTCCATCAGGTTGCAAATTGAATATAATTTTTTTCTGCATCTAGCTCTGAAAAAATATTTGGCCTTCTAGCAGTGTGTGGGACTTGTTCTATTAGTCCATCTATACTGACCTCCATCAGGTTGCAAACTGAATATAATTTTTTTCTGCATCTAACCCAGACAGTAGTTTTGGCCTAATACCACAGTTTGACCACTTAGCTCTGCTCGGTTCCCTTCCATTGTTTTTTTGTGCAAACAACTCCAGAGTTGTGAATTAGTTAACCACCAAAATGAGTGGAAAAAGGCCTGCTGCTGGTGGAAAGGGGAATAGGCGTGTTGGGAAGGGGAAAGAAGGTTGTGTCCGGGGAGTAGGTGTTAAAGCAACAGTAACATCTGCAGAAGAAAGACCATCTTCCAGCAAAACTAAAATGTCTACTTCTTTTAGCGGACAATGTGATAAGATCCCTTTCTTACGGCCACGCCAATCGCTACAAATTCCAGATGAGGCACAAAAACAGCAGGTGCTTCAACGGATATCAAGTGCTCCTTTAAGAGGGCTCTCCTCCACATCAACTTCAACATCACAAATACTCCAGTCCTCAGAGGTGTCACCCCAATCGCACTTGCTTCCTCACAGCTCCCAAATCTCCAGCTGCCCATCTGAGTATGAGGTAGAACAGACGGTTGAGTCTCCAGAGCTGTTTACTCATACTATAGCCTGGGAATCAGAGGTCGGCTCCAGCGCTTCTGTGAATCCAGATGAGGAAATGATCTGCACTGATGCCCAGAACCTTTATGAGTCGGATCCAGGACCAGACGCAGAAGGTTCTGACCATAATGTAGACCCTCATTCCCAAACTGTAACTCCTGTTGGTGGAGACAATGAGGAAGACGATGATAAGACTCAAATACCTGATTGGAGCGACAACTTTAGTTTTTTGTCAGGGCAGGAACAGGTTGGCTCTGAGGACGACGGGTGTGATAACACACAGGGTGATGATGATGAGGTTGGAGATCCCACTTACTGTCAACCCACAGTCAGCCAAGAGAGGAGGTCAGCAGAGGAGGTGGAGGAGGATGCTAGTGACGACGAGGTCAGGTTGCGCCTTCCTGGACAGAGACGTAGTACTGGAAGCACATCAACAACTGCATCCTCAAACACAACTCTGCCTCTGACCACAAGTCGTGGTGGCTCTTCAGGTCGCATGGGTGCTAAGCCTTGCATAGCCTGGGCATTTTTCAGATCGATAAAGATGACCCAACTCATGTTATCTGTAACATTTGTCAGCAAAAGCTAAGTAGAGGCCAAAAAATACATAGTTTGAGTACTTCATGCATGAACCGGCACATGGACATGAAGCATAAGTTGCAGTGGGAAGCTCACTGTGCTACAATGCAGCCTAGCCGGCCGGGCCAACCACCGTCTGCACCATCTTGTGCATCTGCGGCCTCTTCATCCTCTGTGACTGGGGGGACAGCAGTCACACCTGTTTTGGGACGCAGACCTGCCACCTCTTTACCCGCAAGAGCCAGCGTGATTGGCAGGTCATCATTTTCTTTGGAGGTGGTAACACCAGCTGGTGTTGAGCGCTGTCCGACATCGATAGCACCACCTTTGGATCAAGGAAACATAACATGTCCGCCTGCATCTTCCTCACAGACCGGCAGTTTGCCGGGGACACCCTTATCAACCCCGTCTAAGCACAACAGCCAGCCCTCAGTCCCTCAGATGTGGACAAGTAAAAGACCATTTCCTCCTAGCCATGAGAAAGCTAAGACGTTGAATTTCACCATCTGCAAGCTCTTGGCTACAGAAATGCTGCCTTTCCACCTGGTGGACACAGAGGATTTTCGAGACCTTATGTCTGTCGCAGTGCCCCAGTACCAGATGCCCAGTTGGCACTACTTCTCAAAGAAAGGTGTGCCTGCTCTCCACCAGCATGTCGCACACAACATCACCGCTTCTTTGAGAAACTCTGTGTGTGACAGGGTGCATTTCACCACAGACACTTGGACGAGTAGGCATGGACAGGGGCGTTACATGTCACTGACTGGGCACTGGGTAACTATGGTGACAGCAGGACAAGGTGCTGCTGTCCAAGTCTTGCCGTCCCCACGAGTTGTGCGTCAATCCTCTTTATGTCAAAGTTCCTCCACTGCTTCTTCCTCCTCAACCTCCCCTCTGTCCTCCACCTGCACCTAAAGCCTGTCTGGTCATGCCACAAGCTTTCTAACTGTGCAGAAGGGATCCTGCACACCTCCTTACTATGCTGGCAGTAGGGCTCAACGTCATCAGGCGGTTTTTACTTTGAAATGTCTGGGAAATGTGAGTCACACAGCTGAGGAGTTGTGGTCAGCTCTGGAGAACCAATTTCATGAATGGTTGTCTCCACTGGACCTGAAACCAGGGAAGGCTGTGTGCGACAATGCTGCAAACCTGGGTGCGGCCCTTCGCCGGGGCAATGTCACACATGTGCCTTGTATGGCTCACGTGTTGAACCTGGTTGACCAGCAATTTTTAGCCCACTATCCTGGACTAGATGGCCTTCTGCAGAGGGCACGGTCGCTGTGTGCTCACTTCCACCTTTCGCATCCCGCAGCTCAGCGACTTACATCTCTACAGAAGTTGTTGGGCCTGCCACTTCAAAGGCTAAAATGCGATGTGCCTACCCGGTGGAATTCAACTCTGCACATGTTGCAGCGACTGTGGCAGCACCGACAAGCCCTGGTGCAATACGTTCTGACGTATAGCCTGGGCCAACGGGATCCAGAGGTGGGGCAAATCACGCTGGAGGAGTGGTCTCAGATCAGGGACCTATGCACCCTTCTGCACAGTTTTGAAATGGCGACGAAGATGTTTAGTGCTGACGATGCCATTATCAGCATGACTATTCCGGTGATTTACATGCTGGAGCACATGTTAAACAGAATTCGGAGTCAGGTGGTGGCACAAGAGGAGGTGGAGGAAGTAGAGGAGGAGGAGTTTTATGCGGAAGGGCTAACATCTGCAAGGTCCAGACGGTCGGCAGCACCAAGGCGGCAGGCATGTGAGGTTGGGGGAGATGGTTTTACCAGGGCGCATGGTAGCAGCCAAACTAGTGAGGAAGGTGCAGGAGCCCAGGAAGAAGTGGAGAACGAACTGATGGAAGACTCATCAGATGAGGGAGACCTTGATCACATTTCTGTTGTGCGAGGTTGGGGGGAGAGAACAGAGGAAGGAAGCATGATTGTTGCCTCGCCACCAACACAACAGGGACTTGGTGCTCCTGGATGTGCAAGACACATGAGTGCCTTCTTGCTGCACTACCTGCAACATGACCCTCGAATTGGGAGAATTAGAAATAATCCTTACTACTGGGTTGCCACACTGTTAGATCCCCGGTACAAAAGTAAATTTGCAGAATTAATTCCTGCCATAGAAAGGGATGCACGCATGCAGGAGTATCAGCAGAGACTGTTGCAGAATCTTACATGTGCTTTTCCACAAAACACCAGTGGTGCATGTAGTGAATCTCACAGTTCCAACTTGCCAACCGTGGGACCGTAGAGTGTTCAGCACTCAAAACGTAACAGAAACACAGTATCTGCTGGTAACATCAATTTTGCGGAATCATTTCACCACTTTTTTAGCTCATCCTTTGCAAGGCCACAGGAGACAAGAAGTCTGACACATAGTCAACGCCTAGAGACGATGGTACAGGAGTATCTCCAATCATTGAAGCCATGACTGTGTCACTGGACCCTTGCTCTTTTTGGGCTTCCAATCTGGATAAATGGCCGGAGCTCGCCACTTACGCCTTGGAGATCTTGTCATGCCCCGCAGCCAGCGTTCTGTCTGAACTTGTGTTCAGCGCTGCTGGTGGTGTGCTGACAGATAAGCGCACGCGGCTCTCCACTGATAATGTAGACAGACTCACGTTCATAAAGATGAACAAATCATGAATCCAAAACGACTTTTCTACCCCTGTGTCATCCTGGGGAGAGTAAAAGCTTGATGATTGGTTAAAATCACCTCACCAACCGTTTTAAGCTTTCAAATTACTAATCATGTTTATCTGTATCTTGGCTGGAAAATTATTTGGGCTTTGTAGCAGTGTGCAGTAATGATTCTATTAGGCCATCTATACTAAGCTCCACCAGATTTAAAATTACTAATCATGTTTATCTGTATCTTGGCTGGAAAGATATTTGGGCTTTGTAGCAGTGTGCTGTAATGATTCTATTAGGCCATCTATACTAAGCTCCACCAGATTTAAAATTACTAATCATGTTTATCTGTATCTTGGCTGGAAAATAATTTGGGCTTTGTAGCAGTGTGCAGTACTGATTCTATTAGGACATCTATACTAAGCTCCACCAGATTTAAAATTAATAATAATTTTTAGCTGCATCTAGCCCGGAAAATAATTTTGGGGCTCCGAGATGCGCAAGACACATAAGTGCCTTCTTTCTGCACTACCTGCAACATGACCCTCAGATTGTCAGAATTCGAAGTAATCCTGACTACTGGGTTGCCACACTCTCAGATCCCCCCACACTCTTCGATCAACCTTTTCATTTTAATAAAGACCAAAAAAATGGTCATTTTTTAAATTATAAGCATTAGCAGGTTATTAGAAACTGAAATCAAACAGTTTTCAACTCAAAACTTTATTCTAGGTGATGTTACATTTGCACGTTGGACGTTGGAGGCACCAGCAGCTTCAAAAACTTGTCTGCTGCTATGACAAGGCTTTTTTGCCACTGCTCTTTTTACCTGACGTAATTGCCTGTAGGAAAGAGTCCTCAATTTGCCCTTATCAGCACGCACACGTGTGTACTGTGAATCAGCTACATACTTCTTGATTGCCAAGACACTTCATCCTGATCATCGCACAATGTTGATTGTAGTCATGCCTTGACCTAAACACTCCACAATTTGTTGCTTCTCAGCAGCCGACACATCCTTTTTCTTTCCCATTTTGGCAGAAAATGTAGGCTGCTTAATAATGTGGGACAGCCTTCTTAAGTAGTCTTGCCGTTCATTGGACACACCTGCCAAACTAATTAGCACAGGTGTCTGCAATTGCTTACAGTGATATAAAGAGCCCTGACACACATCACCATCAATGAGTTTAACTGACAAACAAACAAATTCTTCCCTTATCACTCCTAAACACTTTTTGCATAATAATTTGGAACGCAGTGTACATGTGCTTTTCCACAAAACACCAGTGGTTCACGTAGTGAATCTTACAGTTCTAACTTGCCAACCGTGGTCTGTATGGAGTTGTTCAATAAAGGGCCCAAAATTAAGATAACATAGACGGGAGAGGTCTCTATGAATAGGATTTCCTATGAATTTGATACCCTGTGAGGGCCAGGCAAAGGGAAAGTTGGACTGGATGGAATCCTATATGGATTTGGGGAGGGAGACATCGAGGGCCTCAGACTTCGCTGTATTGATTTTAAAATTTGACCATGTAACAAAGTGATCTATTTCAGCCATAACAGCCTGCTGATGGATATATGTGATTGACATCATCAGCAAATGCAAAGCACTTGTACTCGGTGCCTCCCACCTCAATCCACCTAATATTGGGGTTATGGCGAATTGATGAGAGCAGGTGCTCCGTCACTAGGATGTATAAGATAGGGGACAGAGGACATCCCTGCCTTGTCCCATTGGTGATTATGAAAGGTGATTAAAATGTTCTGACGCGCCCCCTGGGCCTTGGGACATCCGGAGCCGGACCCTTTTTGCTGGATGCTGGTGGTTGTAGTCTCCGTGGCGGCGACCCGGTTCGTGGCTCAGGGCGGTCAAAGCAGTGGCGGAACTATTTATGTGGTTTTGATGTTTAAATGTCCGACTACGCCACCCGTGGATTGCGGTCAGAGTGAACCGCCGCTGCAGTGCAGAACGCTGAGGCTGGTGTTGTGGGTGCAGCAGAGCGTAGCATAACTCCCCACGGGAGGAGTATAGCCTCAGGGCTGTGTATGCGGAGGATGGGTGTGATGGTGCAGGGCAGCAGCAGTAATGACACGGAGTCAGTGATGCAGTCCAGGGCCTTTTCTCACAGTTCTTATTTTCCAGACCACTTCAGCAGGTAACGGCTGCCCACGTCGTACTGTGCTCACCAGGTGAGGGGCTCAGACAACTCCCAGATAACTTTGGAGCGCTTCACAGGACCCCCTTTGTGTGTCCTTTGTCTGGCCTTTCTTACCAACCCTTCTGTCCGGCTGCCTCGGGCCTCCTCTTGGTAAACTTGGCACCAGTTTCCCTGACCCTATGTGCTGCCCTCCTAGCGGGTGTAGCGAGGGGCTGCGCCGCATAAAATGTCGCAGCCTCCGGTTTCTAGCTGAGGGTCGTTTCCCGCCTCCACTAGTTTCGGTAGGACGCCTTGCGGTGGACAGCCGTGCTCGATCCTTATTAGAGATGAGCGTTGTTCTACTCGAACTGTTCGCCAATCTCAAATTCGAGCTGTTTTGGGCGGTGTTCGAGCCGGTCGGCGAACACGAACAATTTGAGAAAAATTCGGCTGTTCGAGGTTATGTTCGATAACTGTTCGTGCATCAAAATCATAACTGGATTTTTTCTCAGTAATGATGAAAATTAATGTTAATACGCAGTTTGAGTGTACAGCGGGGCGGGGGGAGGGGCAGGGGATGGATCTCTGCAGGAACAATGAAGATCTCCATTTTTTTTTCTCTTTCCCGCATTTGCAGTGGGGAGGTGCAATCTGTCAGCCTATCAGCAGCGCACACACGGAGCGAAGTGCTTTTTTTCACACAAGCAAGGGCATGTGTGATTGGCAGTGTATGTCACATGTCCTTGCCCTATAAGACCAAGCCATTTTCCCCGTCGCCACCATTTTCTCACTGCTGCAGCTGCGTGTTAGACGGCACCGCTGTTGCTGTGTGCGCTATACCTTGTTAATTTCAAGCCAATTTTCGCACAAATATACAGATAGCTTGGGAGTAGGGAATAGTTGTGATTGCAGTCCTTTTAAGGACTAGGATACAGCATTTCCTACGACTTTTATCAGGCAGGTCTGTGCTCTTAAATAGATAGATTGTGGGAGTAAAGACTAAATGTAATTGGAGTCCTTTTCAGGACTAGGTTACATCAGTTCCTATCAGTTTTTGCCAGGCAGGTCTGTGCCAGTGCTGTGCAAGTTTTTTTCACAGCATTTGGCTGAATCTAGCAAAGCTAATCCTTTTTGGCCTATTGCAGAGTGTGTTAGTCAGTGGAGTAGCCTATCTGTGTTGCAAGATATACCACCTGTGTATAGAATACCAATTTTTTTACTGCACCTAGTGAAGTAAAATCTTTTGGGCATAGCATCATTCTATTAGTCCATCTATACTGACCTCCATCAGGTTGCAAACTGAATATAATTTTTTTCTGCATCTAGCTCTGAAAAAATATTTGGGCTTCTAGCGGTGTGTGGGACTTGGTCTATTAGTCCATCTATACTGACCTCCATCAGGTTGCAAATTAAAAATAATTTTTTTCTGCATCTAGCTCTGAAAAAATATTTGGGCTTCTAGCAGTGTGTGGGACTTGGTCTATTAGTCCATCTATACTGACCTCCATCAGGTTGCAAATTAAAAATAATTTTTTTCTTCATTAATCTCTGAAAAAATATTTGGGCTTCTAGCAGCGTGTGGGACTTGTTCTATTAGTCCATCTATACTGACCTCCATCAGGTTGCAAATTAAAAATAATTTTTTTCTGCATCTAGCTCTGAAAAAATATTTGGGCTTCTAGCAGTGTGTGGGACTTGGTCTATTAGTCCATCTATACTGACCTCCATCAGGTTGCAAATTAAAAATAATTTTTTTCTGCATCTAGCTCTGAAAAAATATTTGGGCTTCTAGCAGTGTGTGGGACTTGGTCTATTAGTCCATCTATACTGACCTCCATCAGGTTGCAAATTAAAAATAATTTTTTTCTTCATTTATCTCTGAAAAAATATTTGGGCTTCTAGCAGCGTGTGGGACTTGTTCTATTAGTCCATCTATACTGACCTCCATCAGGTTGCAAATTAAAAATAATTTTTTTCTGCATCTAGCTCTGAAAAAATATTTGGGCTTCTAGCAGTGTGTGGGACTTGGTCTATTAGTCCATCTATACTGACCTCCATCAGGTTGCAAATTGAATAAAAAAATTTTCTGCATCTAGCTCTGAAAAAATATTAGGGCTTCTAGCGGTGTGTGGGACTTGGTCTATTAGTCCATCTATACTGACCTCCATCAGGTTGCAAATTAAAAATAATTTTTTTCTGCATCTAGCTCTGAAAAAATATTTGGGCTTCTAGCAGTGTGTGGGACTTGGTCTATTAGTCCATCTATACTGACCTCCATTAGGTTGCAAATTAAAAATAATTTTTTTCTTCATTTATCTCTGAAAAAATATTTGGGCTTCTAGCAGTGTGTAGGACTTGTTCTATTAGTCCATCTATACTGACCTCCATCAGGTTGCAAATTAAAAATAATTTTTTTCTGCATCTAGCTCTGAAAAAATATTTGGGCTTCTAGCAGTGTGTGGGACTTGGTCTATTAGTCCATCTATACTGACCTCCATCAGGTTGCAAATTAAAAATAATTTTTTTCTGCATCTAGCTCTGAAAAAATATTTGGGCTTCTAGCAGTGTGTGGGACTTGGTCTATTAGTCCATCTATACTGACCTCCATCAGGTTGCAAATTAAAAATAATTTTTTTCTTCATTTATCTCTGAAAAAATATTTGGGCTTCTAGCAGCGTGTGGGACTTGTTCTAATAGTCCATCTATACTGACCTCCATCAGGTTGCAAATTAAAAATAATTTTTTTCTGCATCTAGCTCTGAAAAAATATTTGGGCTTCTAGCAGTGTGTGGGACTTGGTCTATTAGTCCATCTATACTGACCTCCATCAGGTTGCAAATTAAAAATAATTTTTTTCTTCATTTAGCTCTGAAAAAATATTTGGGCTTCTAGCAGTGTGTGGAACTTGTTCTATTAGTCCTTCTATACTGACGTCCAGCAGGTTGCAAATTGAATATAATTTTTTTCTGCATCTAGCTCTGAAAAAAATATTTGGGCTTCTAGCGGTGTGTGGGACTTGGTCTATCAGTCCATCTATACTGACCTCCATCAGGTTGCAAATTAAAAATAATTTTTTTCTGCATCTAGCTCTGAAAAAATATTTGGGCTTCTAGCAGTGTGTGGGACTTGGTCTATTAGTCCATCTATACTGACCTCCATCAGGTTGCAAATTGAATAAAAAAAATTTCTGCATCTAGCTCTGAAAAAATATTTGGGCTTCTAGCGGTGTGTGGGACTTGGTCTATTAGTCCATCTATACTGACCTCCATCAGGTTGCAAATTAAAAATAATTTTTTTCTGCATCTAGCTCTGAAAAAATATTTGGGCTTCTAGCAGTGTGTGGGACTTGGTCTATTAGTCCATCTATACTGACCTCCATCAGGTTGCAAATTAAAAATAATTTTTTTCTTCATTTAGCTCTGAAAAAATATTTGGGCTTCTAGCAGTGTGTGGGACTTGTTCTATTCGTCCTTCTATACTGACGTCCAGCAGGTTGCAAATTGAATATAATTTTTTTCTGCATCTAGCTCTGAAAAAATATTTGGGCTTCTAGCGGTGTGTGGGACTTGGTCTATTAGTCCATCTATACTGACCTCCATCAGGTTGCAAATTAAAAATAATTTTTTTCTGCATCTAGCTCTGAAAAAATATTTGGGCTTCTAGCAGTGTGTGGGACTTGGTCTATTAGTCCATCTATACTGACCTCCATCAGGTTGCAAATTGAATAAAAAATTTTTCTGCATCTAGCTCTGAAAAAATATTTGGGCTTCTAGCGGTGTGTGGGACTTGGTCTATTAGTCCATCTATACTGACCTCCATCAGGTTGCAAATTAAAAATAATTTTTTTCTGCATCTAGCTCTGAAAAAATATTTGGGCTTCTAGCAGTGTGTGGGACTTGGTCTATTAGTCCATCTATACTGACCTCCATCAGGTTGCAAATTAAAAATAATTTTTTTCTGCATCTAACTCTGAAAAAATATTTGGGCTTCTAGCTGTGTGTGGGACTTGGTCTATTAGTCCATCTATACTGACCTCCATCAGGTTGCAAATTAAAAATAATTTTTTTCTGCATCTAGCTCTGAAAAAATATTTGGGCTTCTAGCAGTGTGTGGGACTTGGTCTATTAGTCCATCTATACTGACCTCCATCAGGTTGCAAATTAAAAATAATTTTTTTCTGCATCTAGCTCTGAAAAAATATTTGGGCTTCTAGCAGTGTGTGGGACTTGGTCTATTAGTCCATCTATACTGACCTCCATCAGGTTGCAAATTGAATAAAAAAAATTTCTGCATCTAGCTCTGAAAAAATATTTGGGCTTCTAGCAGTGTGTGGGACTTGGTCTATTAGTCCATCTATACTGACCTCCATCAGGTTGCAAATTAAAAATAATTTTTTTCTGCATCTAGCTCTGAAAAAATATTTGGGCTTCTAGCAGTGTGTGGGACTTGGTCTATTAGTCCATCTATACTGACCTCCATCAGGTTGCAAATTAAAAATAATTTTTTTCTGCATCTAGCTCTGAAAAAATATTTGGGCTTCTAGCTGTGTGTGGGACTTGGTCTATTAGTCCATCTATACTGACCTCCATCAGGTTGCAAATTAAAAATAATTTTTTTCTGCATCTAGCTCTGAAAAAATATTTGGGCTTCTAGCAGTGTGTGTGACTTGGTCTATTAGTCCATCTATACTGACCTCCATCAGGTTGCAAATTAAAAATAATTTTTTTCTGCATCTAGCTCTGAAAAAATATTTGGGCTTCTAGCAGTGTGTGGGACTTGGTCTATTAGTCCATCTATACTGACCTCCATCAGGTTGCAAATTGAATAAAAAAAATTTCTGCATCTAGCTCTGAAAAAATATTTGGGCTTCTAGCGGTGTGTGGGACTTGGTCTATTAGTCCATCTATACTGACCTCCATCAGGTTGCAAATTAAAAATAATTTTTTTCTGCATCTAACCCAGCCAATAGTTTTGGCCTAATACCACAGTTTGGCCACTCAGCTCTGCTCGGTTACCATCCATTGTTTTTTTGTGCAAACAACTCCAGAGTTGTGAATTAGTTAACCACCAAAATGAGTGGAAAAAGGCCTGCTGCTGGTGGAAAGGGGAATAGGCGTGTTGGGAAGGGGAAAAAAGGTTGTGTCCGTGGGGTAGGTGCAGAAGAAAGACCATCTTCCAGCCAAACTAAAATGTCTACTTCTTTTAGCGGACAATGTGATAAGATCCCTTTCTTACGGCCACGCCAATCGCTACAAATTCCAGATGAGGCACAAAAACAGCAGGTGCTTCAACGGATATCAAGTGCTCCTTTAAGTGGGCTCTCCTCCACATCAACTTCAACATCACAAATACTCCAGTCCTCAAAGGTGTCACCCAAATCGCACTTGCTTCCTCACAGCTCCCAAATCTCCAGCTGCCCGTCTGAGTATGAGGTAGAACAGATGGTTGAGTCTGCAGAGCTGTTTACTCATAATATAGCCTGGGAATCAGAGGTCGACTCCAGCGCTTCTGTGAATCCAGACGAGGAAATGATCTGCACTGATGCCCAGAATCTTTATGAGTCGGATCCAGGACCAGACGCAGAAGGTTCTGACCATAATGTAGACCCTCATTCCCAAACTGTAACTCCTGTTGGTGGAGACAATGAGGAAGACGATGATAAGACTCAAATACCTGATTGGAGCGACAACTTTAGTTTTTTGTCAGGGCAGGAACAGGTTGGCTCTGAGGACGACGGGTGTGATAACGCACAGGGTGATGATGATGAGGTCGGAGATCCCACTTACTGTCAACCCACAGTCAGCCAAGAGATGAGGTCAGCAGAGGAGGTGGAGGAAGATGCTAGTGACGACGAGGTCAGGTTGCGCCTTCCTGGACAGAGACGTAGTACTGGAAGCACGTCAACAACTGCATCCTCAAACACAACTCTGCCTCTCACCACAAGTCGTGGTGGCTCTTCAGGTCGCATGGGTGCTAAGCCTTGCATAGCCTGGGCATTTTTTCAGATCGATAAAGATGACCCAACTCGTGTTATCTGTAACATTTGTCAGCAAAAGCTAAGTAGAGGCCAAAAAATACATAGTTTGAGTACTTCATGCATGAACCGGCACATGGACATGAAGCATAAGTTGCAGTGGGAAGCTCAGTGTGCTACAATGCGGTCTAGCCGGCCGGGCCAACCACCGTCTGCCATATCTTGTGCATCCGTGGCCTCTTCATCCTCTGTGACTGGGGGGACAGCAGTCACACCTGTTTTGGGGCGCAGACCTGCCACCTCTTTACCCGCAACAGCCAGCGTGATTGGCAGGTCATCATTTTCTTTGGAGGTGGTAACAGCAGCTGGTCTTGAGCGCTGTCCGACATCGATAGCACCACCTTTGGATCAAGGCAACCTAACATGTCCGCCTGCATCTTCCTCACAGACCGGCAGTTTGCCGGGGACACCCTTATCAACCCCGTCTAAGCACAATAGCCAGCCCTCGGTCCCTCAGATGTGGACAAGTAAAAGACCATTTCCTCCTAGCCATGAGAAAGCTAAGAGGTTGAATTTCACCATCTGCAAGCTCTTGGCTACAGAAATGCTGCCTTTCCGCCTGGTGGACACAGAGGATTTTCGAGACCTTATGTCCGTCGCAGTGCCCCAGTACCAGATGCCCAGTCGGCACTACTTCTCAAAGAAAGGTGTGCCTGCGCTCCACCAGCATGTCGCACACAACATCACCGCTTCTTTGAGAAACTCTGTGTGTGACAGGGTGCATTTCACCACAGACACTTGGACGAGTAGGCATGGACAGGGGCGTTACATGTCGCTGACTGGGCACTGGGTAACTATGGTGACAGCAGGACAAGGGGCTGCTGTCCAAGTCTTGCCGTCCCCACGAGTTGTGCGTCAATCCTCTTTATGTCATTTTTCCTCCACTGCTTCTGCCTCCTCAACCTCCACTCGGTCTTCCACCTGCACCCAAAGCCTGTCTGGTCAAGCCACAAGCTTTCTAACTGCGCAGAAGGGATCCTGCGCACCTCCTTACTATGCTGGCAGTAGGGCTCAACGTCATCAGGCGGTTTTTACATTGAAATGTCTGGGAAATGTGAGTCACACAGCTGAGGAGTTGTGGTCAGCTCTGGAGAACCAATTTCATGAATGGTTGTCTCCACTGGACCTGAAACCAGGGAAGGCCGTGTGCGACAATGCTGCAAACCTGGGTGCGGCCCTTCGCCGGGGCAATGTCACACACGTGCCTTGTATGGCTCACGTGTTGAACCTGGTTGTCCAGCAATTTTTAGCCCACTATCCCAGACTAGATGGCCTTCTGCAGAGGGCACGGTCGCTGTGTGCTCACTTCCGCCATTCGCATCCCGCAGCTCAGCGACTTACATCTCTACAGAAGTCGTTGGGCCTGCCACTTCACCGGCTAAAATGCGATGTGCCTACCCGGTGGAATTCAACTCTGCACATGTTGCAGCGACTGTGGCAGCACCGACAAGCCCTGGTGCAATACGTTCTGACGTATAGCCTGGGCCAATGAGATTCAGAGGTGGGGCAAATCACGCTGGAGGAGTGGTCTCAGATCAGGGACCTATGCACCCTTCTGCACAGTTTTGAAATGGCGACGAAGATGTTTAGTGCTGACGATGCCATTATCAGCATGACTATTCCGGTGATTTACATGCTGGAGCACATGTTAAACAGAATTCGGAGTCAGGTGGTGGCACAAGAGGAGGTGGAGGAAGTAGAGGAGGAGGAGTTGTATGCGGAAGGGCTAACATCTGCAAGGTCCAGACGGTCGGCAGCACCAAGGCGGCAGGCATGTGAGGGTGGGGGAGATGGTTTAACCAGGGCGCATGGTAGCAGCCAAACTAGTGAGGAAGGTGCAGGAGCCCAGGAAGAAGTGGAGGACGAACTGATGGAAGACTCATCAGATGAGGGAGACCTTGATCACATTTCTGTTGTGCGAGGTTGGGGGGAGAGGACAGAGGAAGGAAGCATGATTGTTACCTCGCCACCAACACAACAGGGACTTGGTGCTCCTGGATGCGCAACACACATGAGTGCCTTCTTGCTGCACTACCTGCAACATGACCCTCGAATTGTGAGAATTAGAAATAATCCTGACTACTGGGTTGCCACACTGTTAGATCCCCGGTACAAAAGTAAATTTGCAGAAATTATTCCTGCCATAGAAAGGGATGCACGCATGCAGGAGTATCAGCAGAGACTGTTGCAGAATCTTACATGTGCTTTTCCACAAAATACCAGTGGTGCACGTAGTGAATCTCACAGTTCCAACTTGCCAACCGTGGGACCGTCAAGTGTTCAGCACTCAAACCGTAACAGAACCACAGTATCTGCTGGTAACATCAATTTTGCGGAATCATTTCACCACTTTTTTAGCCCATCCTTTGCAAGGCCACAGGAGACAAGAAGTCTGACACATAGTCAACGCCTAGAGACGATGGTACAGGAGTATCTCCAAGTAAACATTGAAGCCACGACTGTGTCACTCGACCCTTGCTCTTTTTGGGCTTCCAATCTGGATAAATGGCCGGAGCTAGCCACTTACGCCTTGGAGATCTTGTCATGCCCCGCAGCCAGCGTTCTGTCTGAACGTGTGTTCAGCGCTGCTGGTGGTGTGCTGACAGATAAGCGCACGCGGCTCTCCACTGATAATGTAGACAGACTCACGTTCATAAAGATGAACAAATCATGGATCCGAAACGACTTTTCTACCCCTGTGTCATCCTGGGGAGAGTAAAAGCTTGATGATTGGTTAAAATCACCCTACCAACCGTTTTAAGCTTTCAAATTACTAATCATGTTTATCTGTATCTTGACTGGAAAATAATTTGGGCTTTGTAGCAGTGTGCAGCACTGATCCTATTAGGCCATCTATAATAAGCTTCACCAGATTTAAAATTAAAAATAATTTTTAGCTGCATCTAGCCCAGAAAATAATTTTGGGGCTCCGAGATGCGCAAGACACATAAGTGCCTTCTTGCTGCACTACCTGCAGCATGACCCTCATATTGTCAGAATTCGAAGTAATCATGACTACTGGGTTGCCACACTCTTAGATCCCCCAAACTTTTCGATCAACCTTTTCATTTTAATAAAGACCAAAAAAATGGTCATTTTTGAAATTATAAGCATTAGCAGGTTGTTAGAAACTGAAATCAAACAGTTTTCAACTCAAAACTTTATTCTAGGTGATGTTACATTTTCACATAGGACCCCTTGTTCGAAAGGAGCTTCTGAACTCTCTCGTCCATTGAATTTGTCAGGTTTTGGATGGTTTCTGCTTCAATTGTTTTGCATGAGGACAGAATACCCTCCCAGAGCTGTTGCTTAGATGTGAACTGCCTCCCGCCATCATAGACACTCCTTTTAATGATGCTCCAAAGGTTCTGAATGGGGTAGAGGTCAGGGGAGCATGGGGGTCACACCATAAGTTTGTCCCCTTTTATGCCCATATCAGCCAGAGATGCAGATGTTTTATGTGCAGCATGAGATGGTGCATTATCATGCAGAAAAATGATCTTGCTGTGAAATACACGGTTCTTCTTCTTGAACCATGGCAGGAAGTGCTGTTTGAGAAAATCCACATACATTATGGAGTTCATCTTTAGCGCCTTCAGGGATCCTAAAGGGGCCGACAATCTCTCTCCCCATGATTCCAGCCCAAAACATTACTCCACCTCCTCCTTGTTGGCGCTGTAGCCGTGTTTGCGTGGGGTGTCCATCAACCAGCCATCCTCCACTCCATTCATCTGGACCATCGAGCGCTGCACGGCACTCATCCGTGAACAAAACAGTTTTGAAATCAGTCTTCATGTAATGTTTGGCCCACTGGAGCCGTTTCTGCTTGTGTGAAGTGGATAGAGGAGGTCGACAGGATGGCGTATGCACAGCTGCAAACCTCTGAAGGACCCTGCATCTTGTTGTTCGGGGGACGTTGGAGGCACAAGCAGCTTCAAAAACTTGTCTGCTGCTATGAAAAGGCTTTTTTGCCGCTGCTCTTTCAACCTGACGTAATTGCCTGTAGGAAAGAGTCCTCAATTTGCCCTTATCAGCACGCACACGTGTGTACTGTGAATCAGCTACATACTTCTTGATTGCCAAGACACTTCATCCTGATCATCGCACAATGTTGATTGTAGTCATGCCTTGACCTAAACACTCCACAATTTGTTGCTTCTCAGCAGCCGACACATCCTTTTTCTTTCCCATTTTGGCAGAAAATGTAGGCTGCTTAATAATGTGAGAGAGCCTTCTTAAGTAGTCTTGCCTTTATTGGACACACCTGCCAAACTAATTAGCACAGGTGTCTGCAATTGCTTACAGTGATATAAAGAGCCCTGACACACATCACCATCAATGAGTTTAACTGACAAACAAACAAATTCTTCCCTTATCACTCCTAAACACTTTTTGCATAATAATTTGGAACGCGGTGTACATGTGCTTTTCCACAAAACACCAGTGGTTCACGTAGTGAATCTTACAGTTCTAACTTGCCAACCGTGGTCTGTATGGAATTGTTCAATAAAGGGCCCAAAATTAAGATAACATAGATGGGAGAGGTCTCTATGAATAGGAATTCCTAAGTATTTGATACCCTGTGAGGGCCAGGCAAAGGGAAAGTTGGACTGGATGGAATCCTATATGGATTTAGGGAGGGAGACATCGAGGGCCTCAGACTTCGCTGCATTGATTTTAAAATTTTACCATGTAACAAAGTGATCTATTTCAGCCATAACAGCAGGGATGGATATATGTGATTGAGTGATATATACTAGGACATCATCAGCAAATAGAGAGCACTTGTACTCGGTGCCTCCCACCTCAATCCACCTAATATTGGGGTTATGGCGAATTGATGAGAGCAGGTGCTCCGTCACTAGGATGTATAAGAGAGGGGACAGAGGACATCCCTGCCTTGTCCCATTGGTGATTGTGAAAGGTGATGAAAATGTTCTGACGCACCCCCTGGGCCTTGGGACACCCGGAGCCGGACCCTTTTTGGTGGATGCTGGTGGTTGTAGTCTTCGTGGCGGCGATCCGGTTCCGTGGCTCAGGGCGGTCAAACCAGTGGCGGAACTATTTATGTGGTTTTGATGTTTAAATGTCCGACTACGCCACCCGTGGATTGCGGTCAGAGTGAACCGCCGCTACAGGGCAGACCGCTAAGGCTGGTGTTGTGGGTGCAGCAGAGCGTAGCATAACTCCCCACGGGAGGAGTATAGCCTCAGGGCAGTGTATGCGGAGGATGGGGGTGATGGTGCAGGGCAGCAGCAGTAACGACACGGAGTCAGTGATGCAGTTCAGGGCCTTTACTCACAGTTCTTATTATCCAGACCACGTCTGCAGGTAACGGCTGCCCACGTCGTACTGTGCTCACCAGGTGAGGGGCTCAGACAACTCCCAGATAACTTTGGAGCGCTTCACAGGACCCCCTTTGTGTGTCCTTCGTCTGGCCTTTCTTACCAACACTTCTGTCCGGCTGCCTCGGGCCTCCTCTTGGTAAACTTGGCGCCAGTTTCCCTGACCCTATGTGGTGCCTTCCTAGCGGGTGGAGCAAGGGGCTGCGCCACATAAAATGTCAGAGCCTCCGGTTTCTAGCTGAGGGTCGTTTCCTGCCTCCACTAGTTCGGGGACTGGTCTCCCCCTTTGGCCTGACCCCTCCACGCAGGTGGATTCGGGCGTGCGGTGGCGACTCGCCCGTCCGCACCCCTGGGATCCCTTCATTCCTCGTTCCTGGAGCCTTCTCCGCTCCTCTTCGTTCCATCTCCCTCTTGCAGGCCTGGGCCTCTGTTACTAGGCCCGCCTCCGGAGCAGAGCTCATGCAGAGCCCCTGCTCCCTGCCACTTCTGCTCAGACTTCTCTGCACTGAACTAAGATGGTGCCCACCTTTTATACTCCCTTCTCAATGCACCCAGGAACTGCTTCCTCCCTGCTCCTGCACTGCAGGGTTCCCCTTCCTCAGTGTTCCCTCCCCCCACTCCAGCCAGGGACAGGGACTGTCGTGCCCATCTCAGGGGCATATTGGTCGCCCTGCCCCACGGCAATGTGGTGTAATGCATGCAGGTGTCGGGTCCTGATCCACACTCCATCCTTATCTGAGAGTGAGATATCACACCTCTGGGTGAGGTGCAATACGTCTGTAGCAACCGAGCCCTCGGTGCTACAGTTCCATTTATCTTCAGCCTAGGTGACGTATTGTGATACAGGGCCGTGATTTTGGCTATAAAAGGGTCCCCTAGACCCCTACCCCAAGCTTTTTAAGAGAATCATATATGGCGTGCCAGGAGACTCTATGGAATGCTTTCTCAGCATCCAACGAGAGTATCTACTTACAAATTTTTAACTGCATCTAGCCCAGGAAATACTTTGTGCCTAGTAGCAGTGTCTGCTAGTCAGCGGATTATCCCGGCTGTTAAGCAAGCTACACCACCTGTAGTTTGGACACTTAATTTTTTCAAAGGAAATGCTTCGGGACCACGGGATACTTAGTGAAGAGCTTCAGGAGGCACCCCAAGGCATAGGGGCTGGGACTGGCACTAGGATGCCTTGCGGTGGACAGCCGAGCTCGATCCTTATAAAAGCTTTTTAACTGCAGCAGCTTTAGTGGACGCTACTGGAGCTGGAATTACGCGGCTGCTGGCATGAGACTTGCCCTCCAATAGATCCTTGTAAATGGATTTAAAGTGTATTCATTCAAATTAGAGGGACAATTTAAATTAAAAAGCTTAGAGCTGCCTCCACCACAGGGGGGCTCTCTCGACCCACCAGCGGACAGGCACCAGTATTGGGAGAGGGGGCTGGCCGTCAGGGTTCACCGCGGCTCTGGCACAAACCCGGCGACACGGAGGTGGCACGGGCAGGAGCGGACTGGCCGTCTCGGCTTCTCACTTTTTGGATTTTAGAAGGGCATGACATGCCTATATCTGTGTCTCCCCCTCCTTTTACTCCTCCACCTCTTTTCTTTTCGCATGACTATATGTACTTGTCACTTTTCCATGTGTTAGTTGTGTCTTCTGAGCAGTTTGTCAGCTTTTGGACACCTTTGAAGGTGTTTTCTATGTGTTTCTATGTGTTTTTGTTTGCCTGCCATTGGTTTTAACGGTGTTCGAAGGTGTTCGACGAACAGTTCGACGAACTGTTCGGCGAACACACGGGTGTTCGACGAACCGAACCGAACTCGAACACTACGGGGGTGGCTCAACACTAATCCTTATAAAATCTTTTTAACTGCAGCAGCTTTAGTGGACGCTACTGGAGCTGGAATTACGCGGCTGCTGGCATGAGACTTGCCCTTCAATAGATCCTTGTAAAAGGATTTAAAGTGTATTCATTCAAATTAGAGAGACAATTTAAATTAAAAAGCTTAGAGCTGCCTCCACCACAGGGGGGCTCGCTCGACCCACCAGCGGACAGGCACCAGTATTGGGAGAGGGGGGCTGGCCGTCAGGGTCCACCGCGGCTCTGGCACAAACGGAGGTGGCACAAGTAGGAATGGACTGGCCGTGTCGGCTTCTCACTTTTTGGATTTTAGAAGGGCATGACATGCCTATATCTGTGTCTCCCCCTCCTTTTACTCCTCCACCTCTTTTCTTTTCGCATGACTATATGTACTTGTCACTTTTCCATGTATTAGTTATGTCTTCTGAGCAGTTTGTCAGCTTTTGGACACCTTTGAAGGTGTTTTCTGTGTGTTTCTATGTGTTTTTGTTTGCCTGCCATTGGTTTTAATGGTGTTCGAAGGTGTTCGATGAACAGTTCGACGAACAGTTCGGCGAACACAAGGATGTTCGACGAACCGAACCGAACTCGAACACAACGGGAGTGGCTCAAGGCTACAATTGAACACTGCTTCTGATGGGGCAAGGATCACTTCTGATGGGCACACTTTTAGGCAGTGACCTGGGTGTCAGAGATGCTTCCAGGGGTCTTCCCCATGCTGTTCCCATGTCTTTTCAGCACTGTATGCATGTGTCACACTGCACATGGCCAGATAAGGTTGTAAAATGTTAAAATGACATTTCCCGGTGAATGCATTTGTCATGGTTGAAAGCAATACAAAAGTGCAAAAACGCATAAAAAATGCTACTTGTGAACATAGCCCAAGGTGTAGAGGGTATTTTTTTGTTTTTGGTTATTTATTTTACCTTATACACAAGTCTTTACCCTGGAAAGGATGCTCCTTAACATATTTCACAGGAAAGCAGTTTCAGTTTCGATTTTGAACGTTTTATTGTGAGCCCTTAAAAGTGGCTTAATACCTCTTACCACGTTGTTGACAGCAGTGACCTGGGGGTTAGAAATGCTTCCTGGGGCGATCCCCATGCTGTCCCCATGTCTTTTGAGCACTGTCACTATCGTTTTGGGCACTTTTTAGGTTTTCTACAGACTGCCGGGGGTGCCGCCGCAAAAATGCCCGGGTCTCCCATAGACTAACATTGGACTCGTTGGTCGGGTCGAGCACCTGAGTATCACGGTGAGCTTGGCCTTAACTTCGAGCACCCGAGCATTTTAGTGCTCGCTCAACACTAGTTACCACCCATTTCCATGGTTATGTCACTTTGACATTATTAAGGCTGTGCTTCTGTTGAAGAGCTTGAAAGAGGTTGAATGCAGTCCTAGGAGATCTCAGAGTTTCACACACACACACACACACACACACATGAAGTTGATCATCTCTTATACTGAGTAATTTGGAAGTAAATCAAGCTCTCAGGTAAGGTAAAAGACTTAACCCCTTAGTGACCAAGCCACTTTTGCCTTAAAAACAAAGCCAATTTTTTAAAATCTTACCAGTGTCACTTTGTGGGGTAATAATTTTAAAATGCTTTAACGTATCCCAGTGATTCTGAGTTCTTTTTTTCAATGAGGCATTGTACTTGATGCTAATAGTAAATTTCGGTCTATACGCTTTGCATTTATTTGTGAAAATATCAGAATTTTGGTGGAAATTTAAAAAATGCGCAATTTTCAAACTTTCCATTTTTATATCCTTAACCCCTTTACCCCCCAAGGCTGTTTGCACAATAATAACCATACCAATTTTTACAATTCTGATCAGTGTCACTTTATGAGGTAATAACTCTGGAACGGTTCAACGAATCCCACTGATTCTGAGATTGTTTTTTCGTGATATATTGTACTTTATGATAGTACTCAAATTTGTTTAATATTTTTTGCATTTATATGTGAAAAAAAACAGAATATTGGTGAAAATTTTCAAACTTTTAATTTTTGTGCCCTTAAATCAGAGTTATGTCACACAAAATAGTTAATAAATACAGTAACATTTCCCACATATCTACTTTACATCAGGACAATTTTTGAAACATAATAATTTTTGTTAGGAAGTTATAAGGGTTAAAAGTTGACCAGTGATTTCTCATTTTTACGACAAAATTGACAAAAAAATTTTTTAGGGACCACATTACATTAGAAGTGAATTTGAGAGGTCTATATGACAGAAAATACCCAAAAGTGACATCATTCTAAAAACTGCACAACTCAAGGTGATCAAAACCACATTCAAGAAGTTTATAAACCCTTTGGTGCTTGACAGGAATTTTTGGAATGTAGAAGAAAAAAATGAACATTTAACTTTTTTTCACAAAAATACTTTGGACCCCAATTTTTTTATTTTCGCAATAGTACCAGGAAAAATGGACCTACAATTTGTTGTGCAACACCGATATCCAGTAAAACCACTGTTTGGGCACACGGCAGGGCTTGGAAGAGAAGGAGCGCCATTTGACTTTTTGAATGCAAAATTTACTGGAATAATTAGCGGACACCATGTTGCGTTTGAAGAGCCCCTGATGGGCCTAAACAGTGGAAATCCCCCCCACATGTGACACAATTTTGGAAACTAGACCTCTCAAGAAATTTATCTAGATGTGTGGTGAGCACCTTGATCCCCCAGGGGCTTCACAGAAGTTTATAACTTTGAGCCGTGAAAATAAAATGTCACATTTTTCCCACAGGAATGTTCTTTAAGCATCATTTTTTTTTCCACAAGAGTAACGCAGATACCCCATATGTAGGGGAAAAATACTTCTACTGTTTGGGCGCACAGCAGGGCTCAAAAAAGAAGGAATGATGTTTTGGAGCGCAGAGTTTAATGGAATGGTCTGCGGGTGTCAAGTCGCATTTGGAGAGCCCCTGATGTACCTACACAGGCTAGACGGCAAACCACAGTCCCTTCATCGAGGGTTCCGTCTGAATCACGTGTTTAAGAGATTTACATGGAAATCCCGGTGTAAGCGCTCAGCATAGAGCACAGGATTAATGTAAACTGAGCCATACTGCGAGCTTTAGGAGGCAGAATGAACAAATCAACAGCAGGTGAAGAATTGGTTTTATTTATTTTTTACGACGTTCCTTGTGTGGTATAAGTGATTGGATGACTTTATTCTTCTGGTCTTTGCAATTACATATTGGGTTTTTATGTTTGGCTGCTGTCACACACTAAAGACACTTTTTTTTGCAAAAAGTAGTTTTTGCATTGTCAAATTTTAAGAGCTGTAATTTCTTCATATTTCTGCCGACAGTCATGTGATGACTTGTTTTTTGCGGGATGAGTTGGCGTTTTTATGGCTACCATTTTCGGGCACGTGACATTTTTCGATTGCTTTCTATTCTGATTTTTGGAAGGCAGAATAAACAAAAACCAAAAATTCAGGAATTTTTTAATTTTTTTGTATGTCGTTTCGCATATGGTAGAATTTATAAGACAGCTTTATTCTTCGGGTCAGTATGATTACAGCGATACCACATTTATATTGTTTTTTAAGTTTTGGCGCTTTTACACAATAAAAAATATTTTGTAGAAAAAATAATTATTCTTGCATCGCTTTATTCTGAGAGCTTTAACTTTTTTATTTTTCTGCTGATGGAGCTGTTTTTCAGCTTTGTTTTTGTGGGACAAGATGATGTTTTCAGTGATACCATTTTAATTTACATTCATCTTTTTGATCACATTTTATTCCACTTTTCGTTTGGCTATATGATGATAAAACATAGCCTTTTGCCTTGTTTTTACTTATTTTTCTACGGTGATCACTAGAGGGGTTAACTAGAGGGATGGTTTTATAGTGTGGGTCGTTCCAGATGGTGCGATAGCAAATATGTGTATTTTTATTGTTTTTTTTCATAATATTTATTTATGGGTACAATATATTTTTAATTTTTTTTTTATTATTATTTTGTGATTTTTTTTCACTTTTTTTCACTTTTTTACTTTGTCCCACTATGGGACTTTCAGTTTCTGCAGGCTGATCGCTGTTATAAGGCATAGCCATGCTGGAGCACAGCTATGCCTTATAACTGTCAGCCCCACAGACACTGCACATGATCTAACTACCTTGCTAGTGCCTGGTGACCCAGATGTCGTCAGGAGTAGACGGGCATCTCTCCCTCTGCCTGCTCTCTAATGCACAGCACGTAGGGGGTTAAAGTGTCGGGAATGGTGAGGGCACCGCTCTTGGCACTGAGTGCCGGGTGTGGTCTGTCAGAATCAGGTGACACCCGACAGCGATCGCACGCGCACCTTCTCTGTTTCCGCAAAATCACCATGGCGTATCCATATGTTCAAGGTCATTAAGTCCCAGGCGACCTGGACGTACAGAAATGTCTAAGGTCGTAAAGGGGTTAAACGAGTTAGTCATGCTGTACAAAATAATTAATAAATAACATTTCTCATATGTCTACTTTATATCTGCATCATTTTTCAAACATAATTTTATTTTGTTACGATGTTAGAAGAGTCAAAAATTTAGCAGCGATATTTCATTTTTTCAAGAAATTTACAAAACCTGATTCTTTACGGACCTATTCAGATTTAAATAGGCTTTGATGGGCCTATATATTGGAAACTCCCCAAAAATGATACCATTTTAATAACCGCGCCCCTCAAATACTTCAAAACTGCTGTCAGAAAATGTTTTCACCCTTCAGATGCTACACAGGAATTAATGCAAAGCAGAAGTGAAAATTTTTTTTCATTTTTCCTCTAAAATGTTACTTTAACACCATTTTTTTCACTTTTACAAAGGATGGCACAACAAAATGGATCCCAAAATCTGTTACTCTGTTTCTTTTGAGCTCGCTCATACCTCACATGTGGTCAGAAACTTCTGTTTGGACAAACGTCAGGACTCGAAAGAGAAGGAGCAATGTTTGAATTGTGGACACCATGACGCATTTGAAGGGTCCCTAAGGGGCCTAAACAGAAACCGGCCATTAGGGACCTCATTTTGGAAACTACTGCCTGTTTGTTAGGCAATCCCTGCATGTGTTGCAGCTGTCTAACAACCGTGAGACATGTAGCCGTGGCGACGTGAACATTTTTTTCAAGCACGCTGTTGATACTTTGTTAGCACCCGAGCATACTCGGATAACATCTTATCCGAGAACACTCCCTCAACACTATACTCCATGTGTGGTCAAAAACTAGTATTTGGGCACATTGCAGGGCTCGAAAAGGAAAGAGTGCTATTTGATATTTGGAGCGTAAATTTGTCTAGAATAGATTGTAAATGCCATGTCACATATGCAGGGCCCCTGACTTGCCAAAACAGCAGAACCTCCCCACAAGTTACTCCATTTTGGAAACTAGACCCCTCAAGGAATTCATCTAGGGGTGGTTTTAACCTACAGGTGATTCATAAAACTTTAACAGTTATACAGTATGTGAAAACAAAAAAATTAATTTTTTCCACTAAAATACTGTTTTAGCACCAAATTTATAATTTAAACAAGGTGTAATAGGATAACATGGATCTGTTAAGTTGTTATGCAAATTGTCCCCAATACAGTGATACTTCATATGTGTTTCAAAACTAATGTTTGGCCTCATGACAAACCTTGGATCAGCAATGAGCGCTATTTAATTTATGGAATGCAAATTAGGAACACCCATAAGTGACCCCATTTGGGAAACTAAGCCCCATAAATTAGTAATTTTTACTCACAAACTACATCATAGAATTGTATAAGATTTGGCTGTGCATTTGACTAGATCCCATTCCACCTCATCCCAAACCTCACCACAGTTTTCATCCCAACTCTAACCCATCTCTTCAACCTATCACTAACAACTGGTGTCTTCCCCTGATGCTTTAAATATGCCTCGATCACACCCATCCTCAAAAATCCCTCCCTTGACCCATTCTCTGTATCTATCTATCACCCCATATCAATACACCCCTATGCCTCAAAACTACTGGAACAGCATGTCCATCTTGAACTGTCCTACAATGTCTCCTCCTGCTCTCTCTTTGACCTGTTACAATCTGGCTTCCGACCGCACAATTCAACTGAAACTGCCCTAACTAAAGTCAACAATGACCCACTAGCCGCCAAAGCCAAGCAACACTACACTGTCCTCCTCCTCCTGGACCTGTTCTCTGCCTTCGACACAGTAGACCATTCCCTCTTACTACAGATTCTCTCATCTCTTGGCATCACAGAATTGGCCCTATCTGATATCTTTTGGTACCTAACAGACTGGACATTCAGCGTTTCCCCCAAGGTTCATTTCTAGGATTCCTGCTCTTCACCATCTACACCTTCGGCCTGGGACAGCTCATAGAGTCCCAAGGTTTTCAATAGAATTTCTATGCTGATGTCACACAGATCTACCTCTCTGAACTAGATATCACCTCCTTACTAACCAGAACCCCACAATGTCTACAATGTCTGTCTGCTATTTCATCCTACTTCTCCGCTCAATTTCTAAAACTTAACATGGACTAAATAGAATTCATCATCTTTCCCCCATCTAACTCAACCCCCACAACAGAACTATCCATCAAAGTCAATGGCTGCTCACTCTCCTCAGTCTCACAAGCTTGCTGCCTCTGGGTAACCCTTGACTCAGCTCTCTCCTTCAAACCAAATATCGAAGCCCTTTCCACCTCCTGCCGGTAACAAACCAAAAATATTTCCCGGATCGTATATTCCTTAAACAAGAGTCTGAACAAACACTAGTGCATGCCCTATCATCTCCTTGACTACTGAAATATCCTGCTCTGTGGCTTCCTTTCTAACATTCTCACACCCCTCCAATCTATCCTAAACTCTGCTTCCTGACTAAGTCATCTGTTCCCCCGCTATTCCCCCTCCTCTCCTCTCTGCCAATCCCTTCACTGGCTCCCCATTGTCCAAAGACTCCAGTTCAAAACCATAACCATGACAGACAAAGCCATCCACAATCTCCTCCATACATCTGTGACCTAAACTACCAGAACTTACTTGTATGCAATCTCCGATCCTCACAAAATCTTCTTCTCTGCTCTCCTCTTATATCCTCTTCCCACAATTGCATACAAGACTTCTCTCTTGCATCCCCCCTACTCTGGAACTCTCTACTTCAACATATTAGACTCTTGCCAACCGTGGAAACCTTCAAAAGGAACCTAAAGGCCTACCTCTTCCAACAAGTTACAACCTGCAGTAACCTTTGTTTAACTATATCGCTGCATGACCAGCTCTACCCTCACCTACTGTATCCTCACCATAGGCGGATTATAATGAGGGCAATCTGGGCTACCGCCCGGGGCCTGGACCTCCAGGGGGCCCATGGCCAGATTGCCCTTATTATAATGTTTTCGGCAGAGGGGGACCGCACTGTGCCTTAGACGCCGGCCAGCCATATCAGGGAGACAGATACGCCCCCTGCATGCTGTGTGCTGCGTCTCCAAAGCTGACATCACACAGTAGCGCCTGGAGCTCATCAGTCTGCCGGAGAGGAGCATCAGCCTGCCGGAAAGGAGCATCTGCCTGCCGGAGAGGAGCATCAGCCTGCCGGAGAGGAGCTCGTGCAGCAGACCTCAGTGGATGGCGGCAAATATGAGGATTGAGGATGGAGCTGCAGGACGCTGCTCTCCTCCTGATGAGTTCACACAGATCCCTTAGTGTCAGGTCTATTGACGCTCTGATGGGGCTCTGTGTGACTTATTGCCGGAGTGTGACCTGTTGCTGCAGATCAGGTCACCCTGGGTCATTGGCTCAAGCGTCACCAGATCTGCAGGAAAATTCAGAGTCCTGCAATAAATCACACTGAGCCCCAGCAGAGCATCCACAGACATCAGCATAGAGGATCCTGCACTGACTGATCAACCCTGAACCTACAGGACATCACATACTATACTGCTCCATATATAATATGTGCTTGTCCTGTAGGCAGGTCTAGGTGTATATCCCTGTACATGAAATGTCATCCAGTATACAGAATAGTGTGTACAGTGTATACTGTGGTACAGACATCAGATGGGATATAACAATGTGTATAGTATATAACATCTGATGTCTGTATCACAGTATATCAAACTAGCTATTGAACCCATTCTACGCCCAGGTGGCAAGCTTTTTTATTGGTATATGCTCCTCCATCCTGGTCCCCCATCCTGGTATATACTACCCCATCCTGGTATATACTACCCCATCCTGGTCCATGGCCCCCCCACTATCCTGGTCCCCCATCCTTGTATATGCTCACCAAGCCTGCTCCCCCATCCTGGTATATACTCCTCCATCCTAGTATATGCTTCCCCATCCTGGTATATGCTTCCCCATTCTGGTCCATGCTCCCCCCCATCCTGGTATATGCTCCCCCATCCTAGTCACCCATCCTGATATGTACTCCCCCATCCATAAATAAATTGAAAAAAAAAAAGACTCCTACTTGCTTTTCCACCTCTCCACTGCAGCGCATCGCCTGCGTTATTTCTCTAAAATTGCGCCGGAATCGGCGCCCGCGCATAGTGCGATATCCACTTTAATTTTAATGAATACAATCGTGCAGAGTGTATTCAACAAAATGGCGCCAGAATACGCACATGCGTATGCCACGCTGTCCATTTTGTTAAAGACACTGTGCGCATTTGTCTTCACTAAAATGCCGCCGAAAATCGAGCTATGCGCAGGCGCCGATTTTGGCGCCACACTCTTCCCCCGGCCTCTCCAGAGATGACCGGACCGAACAAGTATGTTTTTATGGTGCTGGAGATCACAGTATGCGCTCAGTGCTTATGCATACCGCGATCTCCGGCTCCACACTCTTCATCCCTGTCTGGGATGTGGATGTGTCTTTTTTTCTGCGGCCAGACTGCGCAGGTATTACACTTGCGCAGTCTAAAGAGGCTTCTGACAGAAGGACACATCCCTGATTGTACTATAGATACCAGTCATGTATTGTCATATAGACTGTACAGGGCCATATCTAGGGGAATCGGGGGGGCATGTGACCTGGGTACATTCGTCAGGGGGGTGCCTTGGGGCCACCTCATGCGGTGGTCAGAGGTGTCTCCCAGGAAGCTGCATTTTGCATTCAACCATTCTCTGAGCTGGCTGTGGAACCGACAGTCGATCACAGAAGGGAGCTATGTATGGGCTCATACTGTATATAGGGAGCTATGTGAGGGCTCATACTGTATAAAGGGAGCTATGTGCGGGCACTTATTGTATATAGGGAGCTATGTGCGGGCACTTATTGTATATAGGGAGCTATGTGCAGGCTCTTATTGTATATAGGGAGCTATGTGCTGGCTCCTATTGTATATAGGGAGCTATGTGCGGGCTCTTACTGTATATAGGGAGCTATGTATGGGCGCTTACTGTATATAGGAAGCTATGTGGGGGCTCATACTGTATATAGGGAGCTATGTGCGGGCTCCTATTGTATATAGGGAGCTATGTGCGGGCTCCTATTGTATATAGGGAGCTATGTGCGGGCTCTTACTGTATCTAGGAGGCTATGTGAGGGCCTATACTGTATATAGGGAGCTATGTGGGGGCTCTTACTGTATCTAGGAGGCTATGTGAGGGCCTATACTGTATATAGGGGGCTATGTGGGGGCTCATACTGTATCTAGGAGGCTATGTGGGGGCTCATACTGTGTGTATGGGGCTGTGTAGGGGCTCATACTGTATCTAGGGAGTTATATGGGGGTTCATACAGTATATAGGAGGATGTCAACATACTTAAAACTGCTCAATATTAAGTTATACAGTTAATATTTTTTATTATTTTGTTAATATCATTAATATTGAGCAGAATTAATTTCAGCCTCTTGGTTTGGCCTCCACAACAGTCACAGTCTGTCATGTGGCCCCTTGGGAAAACTAATCTCCAACCGCTGCTCTATTATGTATAGCACTATGTTATGTATAGGGCTGTACATAATGGAAAAAAAATTCCATCATTTTCCGTCTACAGATGTGATCAAAGCATCTGTGTGTTACTCACATGACCTATCAAAGGGGATCATGTGACTTGTCACATGATACATCAGGTGCCTGGGGGGGGGGGGGCAACGCCTTCTAAACTGCCCGGGGCCCTGGCTACTCTTAATCCACCCCTGATCCTCACCCACCCCTTGTAGACTGTGAGCCTTTGCGGGCCGGGTCCTCTCTACTCCTGTACCAGTCAGTGACTTGTTTTGTTCATGATTGTTCATATGGCACTTGTCTTTTATTATGTATACCCCTTTTCACATGTAGCGTGCCATGGAATTAATAGCATGATAATAATTAATAATAATAATAATATAGAGAACTGTTAGACAAAAAATACTGCTACAAGGAAAGTTCCTGAGTACATATCCTTTATATCATTCTGTATAATGCGGGGAAAAAGTCAGTGAAGCAGAATTGTGGGTGAATGTTAGCAAAAGGTTACATGATGTGACAAAGATGTTAGCATGGTATCTGAAGAAAAAGTGTTTTTTCAATCCCGGGAAGCCACTAATTGGAAGAGATGAAAGAGAAATTGATTTGCTGCTCTTTAAATTATACAGTAACCTCACTTTTATATTGATTCAAGAGGCTGAGATGTGATGCTCAGTAATAGACTGTTTTTGTTTCCATGGATGTGTTTATCTTTCTTAGTGCTTTAGACACCAACTTTATTGTTTCTGAATTTAATCTAACAACTATGTAGAATAACTTGACATAAATAGCCCACTCTGCTGTATTGTGATAGTAATAATGCTACCACTATGTAAGTGTAATGCAGGTGCCGGAATGCAACACACAGAGACACAAGGCGAGTACAGACAGAGATGAATATAAACAGTTTATATATAGATATAACAGGTATTCTAAACAAGGGAATGGCAACAGGGGTAATGAATGCTCCCCCTTCAACTTCCCTTGCACATCTTGGTTCCGCTGGACTGTGCTTGACCAGCAGATGGCAATCTCTCTCCATCTTTGAAGCATTCTGTAAGAATTCTTTTAAAGGCTCTCTTGCCTCTACTACATTCCTCCCTCCTTTTTGTTTGCCAGTCCTCGGGCGAGTGGATTTCTTGCGGGATTGATGTCTCTTTCCAGGCAGATAAATTCTTCTTGAGCATATCGGTTAGGAGGAATTCCGGCATTAACCCGCTCAGTTCTGCGGGGTGACTCCGGGATATCTGATGAATCAACCACTAGAGATTGTAAGTCACTTCCCGATTCATTCTGAGTCCCACTCGGGGTTGGCATCGACGGTTCTGACGGGCCCAACTGCATTGTGGCCCATCCTCATTCATCCCCCAAGGTTCCTGTGTGTGGCACTTCAGCCAATTCATTAGAAGGCCCAACTCTGTTACAGGTCTCTGCTTCAGAGGAGCAAGGTTGCAGCACATTGCGGTGCAAGACCCTGGGTGTCGCGGCGTCATCCCCTTGGGGCCTAACCTCGTAGACTGGGTTGTCTGAGTGAATCTTCTTCACCACGAGAAATGGTATCGCCTCCCAATGATGGTCCAGTTTACTCCCAAATCGTTTGACCCTTACCATCACATAGTCTACTGGCTGGAATGATCCACCTGAGGTCAGGGGCCGATCTGCATGCTCTACTTCCTGAAATTTCTGCGCAACCAATCTTCTCAATGTATGAAGCCGGCGTTTGTGTTCTCGAATCCAGGTACTCGGGCTACTGCCTGGGCCCGAGTCTTCTGAGTCTAGCTCTAGTTCAGTAATTTCTCGCCCACTCCTTCCAAACAGCAACATGTAAGGGGTGTAGCCAGTAGTCGCATGAACTCGATTATTATACACCCACACCAGCTCGGACACAAATTTGGGCCACTTCATCTTTTTGTCCGCTTCGAGAGTTCGCAACATTTGCAACAGGGTTCGGTTGGAGCGCTGCGCCGTTCCCTTGAGGGTGGTAGGGCGTTGTTCGGGATCGGTCGATCCCATAGATACGGTATAGTTCATCCATCACTCGTCCTTGGAAGCAGGTCCCCTGGTCAGAATGTATTCACTTCGGGCACCCATGAATCCAGATGAAATCCTGACAGATGGCCTTAGCTGCGGCTTCTGCTGTCTGGTCTCAGGTAGGCGTCACCACTACAAACTTGGTGAAGTGATCAGTCATTACCAAACAGTGTCCGTAACCAATGTATGAAGTTCCGATCATCAGATAGTCAATCATCTGGACTTCCAAGGGTGCAGAAGTTCGGATGGTCTGAATGGGAGCTCTTTGTTCCGGGGGCTTATTCAACTCACGCTGGCGACATGTACACCTGCAATTGTAACCACCGAAAGGTCTTCTCCACACCGAAGTGAGCACCTCTTCTATGAGCTTCCTGGGCTAGCTGCGTTATCAGCGCTTCTGGAACTACTACTTGTCAGGTAACATCAAATTCTCGAGGTAGCTGGATTCTTCGGCATAGTAAGCCATCCTTCAGGAAGAGCCTCTCCCACTGGCCTAGGATTTGTAGGGTAGTTGGAAGTGAAGCGACCCTGGCTTCCTGGTTGGGTCTTTGACCCAGGGCGACCCATTCTCTCAGCTTTGCCAGCTCTGGGTCAGATTGTTGCAGATGTATCCACTCCTCTCTTGAGCGGCCCAGAATTTGAGTGGGCTTCGGCTCCTCTCGGGTCTCCTTTGTGTTGACCACGGCAGCGGCGAACTGGCTGAAATCCGGAATCTCGTCGCCTTCGAGCTCCTCATCTCTGTCCCTCTTCGGCCCCTTCTGAGTGACCCAGGACAGGGCATCTGCATGAGTGTTCAGGGCCTTGGACCGATAGGCAATTTTATACTGGTATTTGGACATTCTTGCGACCCACCGCTGTTTTACCGCGCCCAGCTTAGCGTTCTTCAAGTGGGCCAAAGGGTTGTTATCTGTCCACACTTGCACTTCTTACCTCAACAGGTACTCAGCAAATTTCTCGGTCATGGCCCACACCAGTGCCAGTAGCTCCAGCTTGAACGAACTGTAGTTGTCCGGATTCTTATCCGTATGTCGGAGCGACCTGCTGGCATACGCGATCACCCGCTCTTTTCCTCCTTGCACTTGAGCCAGCACTGCTCTCAGTCCATGCAAGCTTCCATCAGTGTAGAACACGAAAGGCTGTGAAAAGTCAGCATAGGCCAGAATTGGGGCATCCATTAGCGCCATTTTCAATGCTCGGAATGCCTCTTCTTGTCGTGGGCCCCACTGAATGGGCTGCCGCTTGGCTCCCCCAGCCATTCCTCTCAGCAATTCATTGGGCGGTACTGCAATCTTACCGAAGTCTTTAATGAATCTGCAGTAGTATCCAGCTAGCCCCAGGAATGCCCTCAGTTCTCTGAGATTGGCGGGTGTGGGCCACTTCTGCACGGCAGCTACTTTCTCCGCAGTGGGGTGCACTCCCGCACTGGACACAGTGTGCCCCAGATATTCAATTTCTCGCTTGAAGAGACGACATTTACGAGGCTTAATTTTCAGGCAGTGCCTCTGAAGCCGTTCTAACACTTTTTCCAGTCGGCGGAGATGATCTTTAAATGTAGCGAAATAGATAGTTATATCGTCCAGATATATTAAAGTGGCTTCAAAGTTGAGGTCCCCCAAGCATCTCTCCATCAGTCTTTGGAAGGTCACCGGTACATTTGTTAGCCCGAACGGCATCCGATTTAACTCAAACAAGCCCATAGGGAGGACAAAAGCTGTCTTCGGATGATCCTTCTCAGCTGCTAGGACCTGCCAGTAGCCACTGGCCAGGTCGAGGGAAGAGAAGAACTTGGCGCTTCCTAGTGCAGATAGAGACTCTTCAATTCGGGGGAGTGGATAGGAGTCCTGCACTGTACATGCATTCAGCTTTCTGATAGTCTACACAAAATCTCAGGGTACCATCCTTCTTCCGGACCAGCACGATAGGAGCCGCCCAAGGACTCTGACTTTCGCGGATCACACCGTTCCGCAACATGTGGGCCAACAGTTCTTTCACCTCCTGGTACATTTGAGGTGGGTTCTGCCGATATCTCTCTCGATTGGGAACAGTATTTCCGCTGGGTATTTCGTGCTGAATGTCCCGAGTGCACCCGAAATCGTCTTCATGTTGTGCAGTCACTCCCTGATACCGCTGTAGAAGTTGTTCGATCTGTCTGACTTGTCCAGCAGAAAACTCAGTAAGATTAGCCTCCATTTTCTCCAAGAGATGGCTCCCAGCCAACGGTTCTCTTCCATTTTCTTGGCTGTTGAGGGACACATCCAGTGTCCATGGCTCTCCTTCCACAGGTGCCAGCCCTATAGCGTCAGCTCTGGTAAGGGCCTCTGGCATTATGCAAACTCGCTCCACCTCTTGTCGAGGCAACAACTGTAAGCTCGTGCCACTTAGATTGATGCAACATACGGGCGCTCGGCCCTGCCACACGATGGCCAGGGTCAGAGCAATCAGGAGTCCAGAGGGCGCTTCTTCTCCCTCCATTGGTTCAATCTGAATGTCCACGCCCTCTAAGGACACATGTGCCAGTACCGGTAAATTGAGTACAGTCTGTCCCACTGGCAGTGTCATTGTGGATTCGGGCGGTATCGATACCTTACCAAGATACTGAGAGGTAGCGGGCAATTTTTGAATTTGATTGACTCGCACGAGATGCTGGAATACCCTCTTGTTAGCTGGCTCATGAGTGGCGCGGGTTCAGTTGTTTTTATTAGAGCCCTCAGCCAGGGACTGTCTGACCTCCTTCAGCACATTAATGCCCAGGGTTACAATGGGCCCATCGCCTCCGGGCCCTGTGGTCAGTACTATCCATTTCCGACTGAGGTCCTTTCCACATGCCTGGAATGACATCTATACTACTCCCGCTACTGGGATAGGTAGTTGATTAGCCGCCACCGGTTTGAGAGTGGGTTCCGCCAGGAACGAGAAACTTCAGGAAAGTGACTTTGGAAATACATCTCAGGCATAGTGGTCACCTGAGACCGAGTGTCCATTAGACAGCGGATCTGCTGCCCATTAAATTCAGCCCAGATTATAGGCCTCTCAGAGACAATGTCTTCAGAGCTCCCTCTTCTACTCTCTGAAGCTTGAGACTAGTGTTGAGCCACCCCCGTAGTGTTCGAGTTCGGTTCGGTTCGTCGAACACCCGTGTGTTCGCCGAACTGTTCGTCGAACTGTTCGTCGAACACCTTCGAACACCGTTAAAACCAATGGCAGGCAAACAAAAACACATAGAAACACATAGAAAACACCTTCAAAGGTGTCCAAAAGCTGACAAACTGCTCAGAAGACACAACTAACACATGGAAAAGTGACAAGTACATATAGTCATGCGAAAAGAAAAGAGGTGGAGGAGTAAAAAGAGGGGGAGACACAGATATAGGCATGTCATGCCCTTCTAAAATCCAAAAAGTGAGAAGCCGAGACGGCCAGTCCGCTCCTGCCCGTGCCACCTCCGTGTCGCCGGGTTTGTGCCAGAGCCGCGGTGAACCCTGACGGCCAGCCCCCCTCTCCCAATACTGGTGCCTGTCCGCTGGTGGGTCGAGAGAGCCCCCCTGTGGTGGAGGCAGCTCTAAGCTTTTTAATTTAAATTGTCCCTCTAATTTGAATGAATACACTTTAAATCCATTTACAAGGATCTATTGAAGGGCAAGTCTCATGCCAGCAGCCGCGTAATTCCAGCTCCAGTAGCGTCCACTAAAGCTGCTGCAGTTAAAAAGCTTTTATAAGGATCGAGCTCGGCTGTCCACCGCAAGGCATCCTAGTGCCAGTCCCAGCCCCTATGCCTTGGGGTGCCTCCTGATGCTCTTCACTGAGTATCCCGTGGTCCCGAAGCATTTCCTTTGAAAAAATTAAGTGTACAAACTACAGGTGGTGTAGCTTGCTTAACAGCCGGGATAATCCGCTGACTAGCAGACACTGCTACTAGGCACAAAGTATTTCCTGGGCTAGATGCAGTTAAAAATTTGTAAGTAGATACTCTCGTTGGATGCTGAGAAAGCATTCCATAGAGTCTCCTGGCACGCCATATATGATTCTCTTAAAAAGCTTGGGGTAGGGGTCTAGGGTACCCTTTTATAGCCAAAATCACGGCCCTGTATCACAATACGTCACCTAGGCTGAAGATAAATGGAACTGTAGCACCGAGGGCTCGGTTGCTACAGACGTATTGCACCTCACCCAGAGGTGTGATATCTCACTCTCAGATAAGGATGGAGTGTGGATCAGGACCCGACACCTGCATGCATTACACCACATTGCCGTGGGGCAGGGTGACCAATATGCCCCTGAGATGGGCACGACAGTCCCTGTCCCTGGCTGGAGTGGGGGGAGGGAACACTGAGGAAGGGGAACCCTGCAGTGCAGGAGCAGGGAGGAAGCAGTTCCTGGGTGCATTGAGAAGGGAGTATAAAAGGTGGGCACCATCTTAGTTCAGTGCAGAGAAGTCTGAGCAGAAGTGGCAGGGAGCAGGGGCTCTGCATGAGCTCTGCTCCGGAGGCGGGCCTAGTAACAGAGGCCCAGGCCTGCAAGAGGGAGAAGGAAGGAAGAGGAGCGGAGAAGGCTCCAGGAACGAGGAATGAAGGGATCCCAGGGGTGCGGACGGGCGAGTCGCCACCGCACGCCCGAATCCACCTGCGTGGAGGGGTCAGGCCAAAGGGGGAGACCGGTCCCCGAACTAGTGGAGGCAGGAAACGACCCTCAGCTAGAAACCGGAGGCTCTGACATTTTATGTGGCGCAGCCCCTTGCTCCACCCGCTAGGAAGGCACCACATAGGGTCAGGGAAACTGGCGCCAAGTTTACCAAGAGGAGGCCCGAGGCAGCCGGACAGAAGTGTTGGTAAGAAAGGCCAGACAAAGGACACACAAAGGGGGTCCTGTGAAGCGCTCCAAAGTTATCTGGGAGTTGTCTGAGCCCCTCACCTGGTGAGCACAGTACGACGTGGGCAGCCGTTACCTGCAGACGTGGTCTGGATAATAAGAACTGTGAGTAAAGGCCCTGAACTGCATCACTGACTCCGTGTCGTTACTGCTGCTGCCCTGCACCATCACCCCCATCCTCCGCATACACTGCCCTGAGGCTATACTCCTCCCGTGGGGAGTTATGCTACGCTCTGCTGCACCCGCAACACCAGCCTTAGCGGTCTGCCCTGTAGCGGCGGTTCACTCTGACCGCAATCCACGGGTGGCGTAGTCGGACATTTAAACATCAAAACCACATAAATAGTTCCGCCACTGGTTTGACCGCCCTGAGCCACGGAACCGGATCGCCGCCACGAAGACTACAACCACCAGCATCCACCAAAAAGGGTCCGGCTCCGGGTGTCCCAAGGCCCAGGGGGTGCGTCAGAACATTTTCATCACCTTTCACAATCACCAATGGGACAAGGCAGGGATGTCCTCTGTCCCCTCTCTTATACATCCTAGTGACGGAGCACCTGCTCTCATCAATTCGCCATAACCCCAATATTAGGTGGATTGAGGTGGGAGGCACCGAGTACAAGTGCTCTCTATTTGCTGATGATGTCCTAGTATATATCACTCAATCACATATATCCATCCCTGCTGTTATGGCTGAAATAGATCACTTTGTTACACGGTAAAATTTTAAAATCAATGCAGCGAAGTCTGAGGCCCTCGATGTCTCCCTCCCTAAATCCATATAGGATTCCATCCAGTCCAACTTTCCCTTTGCCTGGCCCTCACAGGGTATCAAATACTTAGGAATTCCTATTCATAGAGACCTCTCCCATCTATGTTATCTTAATTTTGGGCCCTTTATTGAACAATTCCATACAGACCACGGTTGGCAAGTTAGAACTGTAAGATTCACTACGCGAACCACTGGTGTTTTGTGGAAAAGCACATGTACACCGCGTTCCAAATTATTATGCAAAAAGTGTTTAGGAGTGATAAGGGAAGAATTTGTTTGTTTGTCAGCTAAACTCATTGATGGTGATGTGTGTCAGGGCTCTTTATATCACTGTAAGCAATTGCAGACACCTGTGCTAATTAGTTTGGCAGGTGTGTCCAATGAAAGGCAAGACTACTTAAGAAGGCTCTCTCACATTATTAAGCAGCCTACATTTTCTGCCAAAATGGGAAAGAAAAAGGATGTGTCGGCTGCTGAGAAGCAACAAATTGTGGAGTGTTTAGGTCAAGGCATGACTACAATCAACATTGTGCGATGATCAGGATGAAGTGTCTTGGCAATCAAGAAGTATGTAGCTGATTCACAGTACACACGTGTGCGTGCTGATAAGGGCAAATTGAGGACTCTTTCCTACAGGCAATTACGTCAGGTTGAAAGAGCAGCGGCAAAAAAGCCTTGTCATAGCAGCAGACAAGTTTTTGAAGCTGCTTGTGCCTCCAACGTCCCCCGAACAACAAGATGCAGGGTCCTTCAGAGGTTTGCAGCTGTGCATACGCCATCCTGTCGACCTCCTCTATCCACTTCACACAAGCAGAAACGGCTCCAGTGGGCCAAACATTACATGAAGACTGATTTCAAAACTGTTTTGTTCACGAATGAGTGCCGTGCAGCGCTCGATGGTCCAGATGAATGGAGTGGAGGATGGCTGGTTGATGGACACCCCACGCAAACACGGCTACAGCGCCAACAAGGAGGAGGTGGAGTAATGTTTTGGGCTGGAATCATGGGGAGAGAGATTGTCGGCCCCTTTAGGATCCCTGAAGGCGCTAAAGATGAACTCCATAATGTATGTGGATTTTCTCAAACAGCACTTCCTGCCATGGTTCAAGAAGAAGAACCGTGTATTTCACAGCAAGATCATTTTTCTGCATGATAATGCACCATCTCATGCTGCACATAAAACATCTGCATCTCTGGCTGATATGGGCATAAAAGGGGACAAACTTATGGTGTGACCCCCATGCTCACCTGACCTCTACCCCATTCAGAACCTTTGGAGCATCATTAAAAGGAGTGTCTATGATGGCGGGAGGCAGTTCACATCTAAGCAACAGCTCTGGGAGGGTATTCTGTCCTCATGCAAAACAATTGAAGCAGAAACCATCCAAAACCTGACAAATTCAATGGACGAGAGAGTTCAGAAGCTCCTTTTGAACAAGGGGTCCTATGTGAAAATGTAACATCACCTAGAATAAAGTTTTGAGTTGAAAACTGTTTGATTTCAGTTTCTAACAACCTGCTAATGCTTATAATTTCAAAAATGACCATTTTTTTGGTCTTTATTAAAATGAAAAGGTTGATCGAAAAGTTTGGGGGATCTAAGAGTGTGGCAACCCAGTAGTCATGATTACTTCGAATTCTGACAATATGAGGGTCATGCTGCAGGTAGTGCAGCAAGAAGGCACTTATGTGTCTTGCGCATCTCGGAGCCCCAAAATTATTTTCCGGGCTAGATGCAGCTAAAAATTATTTTTAATTTTAAATCTGGTGAAGCTTATTATAGATGGCCTAATAGGATCAGTGCTGCACACTGCTACAAAGCCCAAATTATTTTCCAGTCAAGATACAGATAAACATGATTAGTAATTTGAAAGCTTAAAACGGTTGGTAGGGTGATTTTAACCAATCATCAAGCTTTTACTCTCCCCAGGATGACACAGGGGTAGAAAAGTCGTTTCGGATCCATGATTTGTTCATCTTTATGAACGTGAGTCTGTCTACATTATCAGTGGAGAGCCGCGTGCGCTTATCTGTCAGCACACCACCAGCAGCGCTGAACACACGTTCAGACAGAACGCTGGCTGCGGGGCATGACAAGATCTCCAAGGCGTAAGTGGCTAGCTCCGGCCATTTATCCAGATTGGAAGCCCAAAAAGAGCAAGGGTCCAGTGACACAGTCGTGGCTTCAATGTTTACTTGGAGATACTCCTGTACCATCGTCTCTAGGCGTTGACTATGTGTCAGACTTCTTGTCTCCTGTGGCCTTGCAAAGGATGGGCTAAAAAAGTGGTGAAATGATTCCGCAAAATTGATGTTACCAGCAGATACTGTGGTTCTGTTACGGTTTGAGTGCTGAACACTTGACGGTCCCACGGTTGGCAGGTTGGAACTGTGAGATTCACTACGTGCACCACTGGTATTTTGTGGAAAAGCACATGTAAGATTCTGCAACAGTCTCTGCTGATACTCCTGCATGCGTGCATCCCTTTCTATGGCAGGAATAATTTCTGCAAATTTACTTTTGTACCGGGGATCTAACAGTGTGGCAACCCAGTAGTCAGGATTATTTCTAATTCTCACAATTCGAGGGTCATGTTGCAGGTAGTGCAGCAAGAAGGCACTCATGTGTGTTGCGCATCCAGGAGCACCAAGTCCCTGTTGTGTTGGTGGCGAGGTAACAATCATGCTTCCTTCCTCTGTCCTCTCCCCCCAACTTCGCACAACAGAAATGTGATCAAGGTCTCCCTCATCTGATGAGTCTTCCATCAGTTCGTCCTCCACTTCTTCCTGGGCTCCTGCACCTTCCTCACTAGTTTGGCTGCTACCATGCGCCCTGGTAAAATCATCTCCCCCACCCTCACATGCCTGCCGCCTTGGTGCTGCCGACCGTCTGGACCTTGCAGATGTTAGCCCTTCCGCATACAACTCCTCCTCCTCTACTTCCTCCACCTCCTCTTGTGCCACCACCTGACTCCGAATTCTGTTTAACATGTGCTCCAGCATGTAAATCACCGGAATAGTCATGCTGATAATGGCATCGTCAGCACTAAACATCTTCGTCGCCATTTCAAAACTGTGCAGAAGGGTGCATAGGTCCCTGATCTGAGACCACTCCTCCAGCGTGATTTGCCCCACCTCTGAATCTCGTTGGCCCAGGCTATACGTCAGAACGTATTGGACCAGGGCTTGTCGGTGCTGCCACAGTCGCTGCAACATGTGCAGAGTTGAATTCCACCGGGTAGGCACATCGCATTTTAGCCGGTGAAGTGGCAGGCCCAACGACTTCTGTAGAGATGTAAGTCGCTGAGCTGCGGGATGCGAACGGCGGAAGTGAGCACACAGCGACCGTGCCCTCTGCAGAAGGCCATCTAGTCTGGGATAGTGGGCTAAAAATTGCTGGACAACCAGGTTCAACACGTGAGCCATACAAGGCACGTGTGTGACATTGCCCCGGCGAAGGGCCGCACCCAGGTTTGCAGCATTGTCGCACACGGCCTTCCCTGGTTTCAGGTCCAGTGGAGACAACCATTCATGAAATTGGTTCTCTAGAGCTGACCACAACTCCTCAGCTGTGTGACTCACATTTCCCAGACATTTCAATGTAAAAACCGCCTGATGACGTTGAGCCCTACTGCCAGCATAGTAAGGAGGTGTGCAGGATCCCTTCTGCGCAGTTAGAAAGCTTGTGGCATGACCAGACAGGCTTTGGGTGCAGGTGGAAGACCGAGAGGAGGTTGAGGAGGCACAAGCAGTGGAGGAAAAATGACATAAAGAGGATTGACGCACAACTCGTGGGGACGGCAAGACTTGGACAGCAGCCCCTTGTCCTGCTGTCACCATAGTTACCCAGTGCCCAGTCAGCGACATGTAACGCCCCTGTCCATGCCTACTCGTCCAAGTGTCTGTGGTGAAATGCACCCTGTCACACACAGAGTTTCTCAAAGAAGCGGTGATGTTGTGTGCGACATGCTGGTGGAGCGCAGGCACACCTTTCTTTGAGAAGTAGTGCCAACTGGGCATCTGGTACTGGGGCACTGCGACGGACATAAGGTCTCGAAAATCCTCTGTGTCCACCAGGCGGAAAGGCAGCATTTCTGTAGCCAAGAGCTTGCAGATGGTGAAATTCAACCTCTTAGCTTTCTCATGGCTAGGAGGAAATGGTCTTTTACTTGTCCACATCTGAGGGACCGAGGGCTGGCTATTGTGATTAGACGGGGTTGATAAGGGTGTCCCCGGCAAACTGCCGGTCTGTGAGGAAGATGCAGGCGGACATGTTAGGTTGCCTTGATCCAAAGGTGGTGCTATCGATGTCGGACAGCGCTCAAGACCAGCTGGTGTTACCACCTCCAAAGAAAATGATGACCTGCCAATCACTCTGGCTGTTGCGGGTAAAGAGGTGGCAGGTCTGCGCCCCAAAACAGGTGTGACTGCTGTCCCCCCAGTCACAGAGGATGAAGAGGCCGCGGATGCACAAGATATGGCAGACGGTGGTTGGCCCGGCTAGCTAGGCCGCATTGTAGCACACTGAGCTTCCCACTGCAACTTATGCTTCATGTCCATGTGCCGGTTCATGCATGAAGTACTCAAACTATGTATTTTTTGGCCTCTACTTAGCTTTTGCTGACAAATGTTACAGATAACACGAGTTGGGTCATCTTTATCGATCTGAAAAAATGCCCAGGCTATGCAAGGCTTAGCACCCATGCGACCTGAAGAGCCACCACGACTTGTGGTGAGAGGCAGAGTTGTGTTTGAGGATGCAGTTGTTGACGTGCTTCCAGTACTACGTCTCTGTCCAGGAAGGCGCAACCTGACCTCGTCGTCACTAGCATCTTCCTCCACCTCCTCTGCTGACCTCATCTCTTGGCTGACTGTGGGTTGACAGTAAGTGGGATCTCCGACCTCATCATCATCACCCTGTGCGTTATCACACCCGTCGTCCTCAGAGCCAACCTGTTCCTGCCCTGACAAAAAACTAAAGTTGTCGCTCCAATCAGGTATTTGAGTCTTATCATCGTCTTCCTCATTGTCTCCACCAACAGGAGTTACAGTTTGGGAATGAGGGTCTACATTATGGTCAGAACCTTCTGCGTCTGGTCCTGGATCCGACTCATAAAGATTCTGGGCATCAGTGCAGATCATTTCCTCGTCTGGATTCACAGAAGCGCTGGAGTCGACCTCTGATTCCCAGGCTATAGTATGAGTAAACAGCTCTGCAGACTCAACCATCTGTTCTACCTCATACTCAGACGGTCAGCTGGAGATTTGGGAGCTGTGAGGAAGCAAGTGCGATTTGGGTGACACCTTTGAGGACTGGAGTATTTGTGATGTTGAAGTTGATGTGGAGGAGAGCCCACTTAAAGGAGCACTTGATATCCGTTGAAGCACCTGCTGTTTTTGTGCCTCATCTGGAATTTGTAGCGATTGGCGTGGCCATAAGAAAGGGATCTTATCACATTGTCCGCTAAAAGAAGTAGACATTTTAGTTTGGCTGGAAGATGGTCTTTCTTCTGCACCTACCCCACGGACACAACCTTTTTTCCCCTTCCCAACACGCCTATTCCCCTTTCCACCAGCAGCAGGCCTTTTTCCACTCATTTTGGTGGTTAACTAATTCACAACTCTGGAGTTGTTTGCACAAAAAAACAATGGATGGTAACCGAGCAGAGCTGAGTGGCCAAACTGTGGTATTAGGCCAAAACTATTGGCTGGGTTAGATGCAGAAAAAAATTATTTTTAATTTGCAACCTGATGGAGGTCAGTATAGATGGACTAATAGACCAAGTCCCACACACCGCTAGAAGCCCAAATATTTTTTCAGAGCTAGATGCAGAAAATTTTTTTATTCAATTTGCAACCTGATGGAGGTCAGTATAGATGGACTAATAGACCAAGTCCCACACACTGCTAGAAGCCCAAATATTTTTTCAGAGCTAGATGCAGAAAAAAATTATTTTTAATTTGCAACCTGATGGAGGTCAGTATAGATGGACTAATAGACCAAGTCCCACACACTGCTAGAAGCCCAATTATTTTTTCAGAGCTAGATGCAGAAAAAAAATATTTTTAATTTGCAACCTGATGGAGGTCAGTATAGATGGACTAATAGACCAAGTCCCACACACCGCTAGAAGCCCAAATATTTTTTCAGAGCTAGATGCAGAAAAAAATTATATTCAATTTGCAACCTGCTGGAGGTCAGTATAGAAGGACTAATAGAACAAGTCCCACACACTGCTAGAAGCCCAAATATTTTTTCAGAGCTAAATGAAGAAAAAAATTATTTTTAATTTGCAACCTGATGGAGGTCAGTATAGATGGACTAATAGACCAAGTCCCACACACTGCTAGAAGCCCAAATATTTTTTCAGAGCTAGATGCAGAAAAAAATTATTTTTAATTTGCAACCTGATGGAGGTCAGTATAGATGGACTAATAGACCAAGTCCCACACACCGCTAGAAGCCCAAATATTTTTTCAGAGCTAGATGCAGAAAATTTTTTTATTCAATTTGCAACCTGATGGAGGTCAGTATAGATGGACTAATAGACCAAGTCCCACACACTGCTAGAAGCCCAAATATTTTTTCAGAGCTAGATGCAGAAAAAAATTATTTTTAATTTGCAACCTGATGGAGGTCAGTATAGATGGACTAATAGACCAAGTCCCACACACTGCTAGAAGCCCAAATATTTTTTCAAAGCTAGATGCAGAAAAAAATTATTTTTAATTTGCAACCTGATGGAGGTCAATATAGATGGACTAATAGAACAAGTCCCACATGCTGCTAGAAGCCCAAATATTTTTTCAGAGATAAATGAAGAAAAAAATGATTTTTAATTTGCAACCTGATGGAGGTCAGTATAGATGGACTAATAGACCAAGTCCCACACACTGCTAGAAGCCCAAATATTTTTTCAGAGATAAATGAAGAAAAAAATTATTTTTAATTTGCAACCTGATGGAGGTCAGTATAGATGGACTAATAGACCAAGTCCCACACACTGCTAGAAGCCCAAATATTTTTTCAGAGCTAGATGCAGAAAAAAATTATTTTGAATTTGCAACCTGATGGAGGTCAGTATAGATGGACTAATAGACCAAGTCCCACACACCGCTAGAAGCCCAAATATTTGTTCAGAGCTAGATGCAGAAAAAAATTATATTCAATTTGCAACCTGCTGGAGGTCAGTATAGAAGGACTAATAAAACAAGTCCCACACACTGCTAGAAGCCCAAATATTTTTTCAGAGCTAAATGAAGAAAAAAATTATTTTTAATTTGCAACCTGATGGAGGTCAGTATAGATGGACTAATAGACCAAGTCCCACACACTGCTAGAAGCCCAAATATTTTTTCAGAGCTAAATGAAGAAAAAAATTATTTTTAATTTGCAACCTGATGGAGGTCAGTATAGATGGACTAATAGACCAAGTCCCACACACTGCTAGAAGCCCAAATATTTTTTCAGAGCTAGATGCAGAAAAAAATTATATTCAGTTTGCAACCTGATGGAGGTCAGTATAGATGGACTAATAGAATGATGCTATGCCCAAAAGATTTTACTTCACTAGGTGCAGTAAAAAAATTGGTATTCTATACACAGGTGGTATATCTTGCAACACAGATAGGCTACTCCACTGACTAACACACTCTGCAATAGGCCAAAAAGGATTAGCTTTGCTAGATTCAGCCAAATGCTGTGAAAAAAACTTGCACAGCACTGGCACAGACCTGCCTGGCAAAAACTGATAGGAACTGATGTAACCTAGTCCTGAAAAGGACTCCAATTACAATTAGTCTTTACTCCCACAATCTATCTATTTAAGAGCACAGACCTGCTTGATAAAAGTCGTAGGAAATGCTGTAACCTAGTCCTTAAAAGGACTGCAATCACAACTATTCCCTACTCCCAAGCTATCTCTATATTTGTGCGAAAATTGGCTTGAAATTAACAAGGTATAGCGCACACAGCAACAGCGGTGCCGTCTAACACGCAGCTGCAGCAGTGAGAAAATGGTGGCGACGGGGAAAATGGCTTGGTCTTATAGGGCAAGGACATGTGACATACACTGCCAATCACACATGCCCTTGCTTGTGTGAAAAAAAGCACTTCGCTCCGTGTGTGCGCTGCTGATAGGCTGACAGATTGCACCTCCCCACTGCAAATGCGGGAAAGAGAAAAAAAAATGGAGATCTTCATTGTTCCTGCAGAGATCCATCCCCTGCCCCTCCCCCCGCCCCGCTGTACACTCAAACTGCGTATTAACATTAATTTTCATCATTACTGAGAAAAAATCCAGTTATGATTTTGGTGCACGAACAGTTATCGAACATAACCTCGAACAGCTTAATTTTTCTCAAATTGTTCGTGTTCGCCGACCGGCTCGAACACCGCCCAAAACAGCTCGAATTTGAGATTGGCGAACAGTTCGAGTAGAACAACGCTCATCTCTACTTGAGACCCCACGGTATGCTCCACAACCGTGGGGCATCTTAGTTTAAAGGCTGCCCCCGCCTCTTCTTCTCTCGGTTTGGACAGTCTTTGGAGATATGCTCCCTACCACCGCAGGTCCAAAACTCTGGTCCTCGTTGTACCGATAGGTCGGGTACACGACGTGCTGGGTCCTGGTAGGAATGTCTTTCTCGCTCTGGTCTCCGTCCACATGGGGCAGTATGGTCCATCGGCAAGGGGGCAGGAGGGGTCTTTCTAATTGTGTTCAGCTCACCCCGAATATCTCAAATTTCCTGACGTATCTCCCGTACCCAATCAGGGTCTTTGTGGGTGAATCCACAGGAAATTGCCTCATGACTTCTAACTGTGGCCTTGAGTACAGGAACTTCTTTCTCCAGGACTCTAGCTTCAGTCCCAACCTCCAGGAAGACCAGTTTGGGGCTCAAATGCAGCTGCTCCTTCAAGATCTGCCTCAGGGAAGGGTCCTTCAATCCAGCAATCAGTTGGTCACGCAACACTTCATCCAATGGTCCCAGTCTTCGGTTCTCATCTCGAGCCTTCTTAACGATATGGGCCGTCACCTTCTGTAATGCATTATCATACTGATTTATGGTCTCATTTTCCCCTTGGCCCCACTGAAATAACCGTAGGCGCAAGTGCCCCAGATCCGTGGTGTCACCGTGCATGTCCTCTAGAATTTTTATCACTTTGTCCATGGTGTCACGATCCCCATGTGGGCGGTACATCACAGTTTGCCGGGCCTCTCCATCAAGGGTTAGGAGGGCCAGTTCCGCCTGGGCTAGGGGATCGAGGGGATACATATGTAGCAAACTTCTCAGTCTTTCTACCCAGTCCCACAATGACATGCCATCTCCTGTGAACTTGGGAAGATGGCCGAGCATAGCCCCCAGGGGTATATGGCTCCAGCCGGACCCAGGCACAGACTGATCCGCCATCTCTGCGTCTGAATGTTGCATCCTGCCGACTATGCCAAATGTAATGCAGGTGCCAGAATGCAACACACAGAGACACAAGGCGAGGATAGTCAGAGATTAATATAAACAGTTTATATATAAATATATCAGGTATTCTAAACAAGGAAATGGCAACAGGGGTAATGAATGGTAATTTGAAATATTAATAAAATGCAAAGTCTCTCAAAGTAGTGTGGTGCACCCAATCATGGGAATCACCACATCAGTTCTTTAACTCTGCATATGGCCCTAGCGGGGGTCACCGGTTATTCCCACTCGGCAGAAAGTTTTTTCCGGACAAAGTCAATTAAATCACGTTTAGCTTCTTCCGCCTCAACCGTTCCCCTCCCAACCTGAGTACCTAAACCCAACTTGCCCCGGTACCGTGAGTGAACAGTAGAAGTGACTGCCCTGTTCACATATGCAGCTCCTCTGCTTTCACTGGTGTGACTTTCCTGGTGCAGCTGTCTCCCAACTCCTCTCTTTCTGGCCATTGGAGGTAGTCTCTCAAGCCATGGATAGGGGGGTCCAGACCTCGTCTGTTGGCGGGCGACGTCAGGTTCTGCAAACTCACTCAGCACCACAAGCAGGTTCTGACTCTCTTCAGTAGGCGCAGCACTCAGGGCACATCTGTGAGGGATCCGGAGCTCATCCACCGGTGTCCGACTGTGGCACCTCGCAGGCCTCTGGCTTAGGCCTGCCACGTGGGGCTTCTCAGCAAGTAGGGAGCACATCTGCTCCTCTCTGCTGCTTGGCACCAAAACCACCTCAGGCTTGGCGCGCTGGCCTCCTATACCCAGGAACTCCTTCCTGGAAGTCACCTGACTGGGTCCAGAATCTAAATCTGCTCCCCCTTCAACTTCCCTTGCACATCTTGGTTCCGCTTGACTGTGCCTGACCAGCAGATGGCAATCTCTCTCCATCTTTGAAGCATCCTGTAAGAATTCTCTTAAAGGCTCTCTTGCCTCTACTACATAAGCATAAGTAAAGTACAAGTAATTTGCCACAGGTTCTTATTGTTGTGTAAATTCTCCATTTTTCTTGTAATATGCATCAACCACACAAATTACAATACTCCAATATATTACACATATTTAATAAAACTTAATTCTAAACCTATTCTTTACCACCTGACTGCTTTAAGATTAGTGATCAGTGACTCACAATTAGCCACTTTTGACCCAAAAATTAAAAAATATGAAAGGAATAAATAATGTATTCATAACATTCTTCTTTTTTATAAATATACTGTGTAACGGGTCTGGGAGGCGGAACCTCTGAGCTACTATACAAGGGGGCAGCCCTTGTAAGGGAGCGGGTGGCAGTCTCTGGATGAACGGACAGGGAGATACGGCAAGTGATCAGGGCAGTCTCTGGGTAAAGGGTAGGTACGACCTGTGATGGCAGAGCCTCCGGGTAGGCTAGCAGGCAGATGGTAGATGTGTGCTCCCAGGTGAGCAAGCGAGAGTCTCTGGAATAACAGGTGGTCACGGCACGTGACGGCGGAACCTCCGGGCTGGCAAGCAGGCAGGTAACGGAGAAGCGCTCCCAGGTGAGCGGGCAAGAGTCTCTGAAGTAGCTGATGGTCACAGCACGTGACAACGGAGCCTCCGGGCTGGCAAGCAGGCAGGTAACGGAGAAGCGCTCCCAGGTGAGCGGACAAGAGTCTGAAGTAGCTGATGGTCACAGCACGTGACAACGGAGCCTCCGGGCTGGCAAGCAGGCAGGTAACGGAGAAGCGCTCCCAGGTGAGCGGGCAAGCTGGTCCATAGACAGACTGACCGGAGTTGTAAGGCAGACCGTCGGACCTCAGGAAAGTAGGCAGGTAGCTGATGTGCGCTCCCAGGTGAGCGGGCAGGCTGGTCCTTTAGACAGACTGACAGGAGTAGTAAGGCAGACCGTCGGACCTCAGACTGGCAGACAGGTAACAAGTATTCAGGCAGGAATCAGGCAGGTAACTGGCAGGAAACTGGCAGGAAACTGACAGGAAACTGGCAACGGGACCTGAGGGCTGAAGCACAGGTGAGACACAGGTGCAAACAACATTGCTCGGGCACCTCCATTTTGGAGGAGGTGCCTTATATATGATGAAGTCCTCCGGCCATTGGCCGGGGACTCCTTAGGACGGCGCGCGCGGCCCCTTTAAGAGGAGGGGAGCGCGCGCGCGCGCGCCCTAAGCACAGGGGCCGGGAAGGAGCGCGCGCTGAGAGCAGAGCGGGAGGAGGACGCCGGGAAGGAGCGCGCGCTGACAGCAGAGCGGGGAGAGGACGCCGGGCACGGAGCAGAGCGGTGAGGGGAGCAGCGTCCCTGCCTAGCAGAGGGCAGGGACGCCAGCGCTACAGTACCCCCCCCTTTAGGCCCCCCCTTTTTTAGGCCAGACAGAAATTTAGCTAGGATGAGAGGGGCATGAATGTTCTCCCGGGGCTCCCACGTTCTCTCCTCAGGACCAAACCCCTTCCAATCTACCAGAAAAAAGGTCTTTCCTCTTACCCTTTTGGTGGCAAGAATGTTCTCTACCTCAAACTCGTCCACAGCAGAAACCGGAGCAGGAGGCGTACCTGTAGACTTGGAAAAAGAGTTAAGTACCACAGGTTTGAGGAGAGATACATGGAAGGAGTTAGGGATCCGTAAGTTGGCCGGGAGTTTCAATTTATAGGCCACCGGGTTGATCTGACTGATGACCTCCAGTGGGCCGATGAACCGAGGCCCTAACTTATAGGAAGGGATCTTGAGCCGGACATATTTGGACGAGAGCCAGACTTTATCCCCAGGACGGAATTGAGGAGGGTCCAGACGTTTTTTGTCAGCGTGTCTTTTCATACGCTCGGAAGACTGAAGGAGTGCGGATCGGGTACTCTCCCAAATGGAGGAAAATTTGCTAACGAGAGATTCCGCAGCCGGGTTGTCCACCGAGGTGGAGACAGGAAAAGGAATCCGAGGATGCTGACCAAAGACTACAAAAAACGGGGATTTGGAGGAGGATTCGCTCTCGTGATTATTGTAAGAGAACTCGGCCCATGGTAGGAGATCCACCCAGTCAGAATGGTGGGCATTAACGAAGTGCCGGAGGTAACTGGTCAGGTTCTGATTGATCCGCTCCACTTGACCATTGGACTGTGGGTGGTAAGCGGAAGAGAAGTCCAGGGAGACGTCTAGTAGTTTACAAGTGGCTCTCCAGAAGCGTGAGGTGAACTGTACCCCACGATCCGACACGATGTGGAGGGGCAGGCCATGAAAACGGAAGATGTGACGAATAAAGTCTCTAGCTAGCTCGGGTGCAGACGGGAGGCCTGGCAGGGGAACGAAATGAGCCATCTTGGAGAAGCGGTCAGCGACCACCCAAATGACCGTACAACCGGCAGAGAGTGGGAGGTCAGTTATGAAGTCCATTGCAATATGCTGCCAGGGGGCAGCAGGTACTGGGAGCGGAAGGAGGCGACCGGCTGGCAGATGTCTCGGAACCTTGTTGCGGGCGCAGGACACACAGGCAGAAACAAAGTCTATTACATCCTTGTGCAGGGTAGGCCACCAGTTGTGCCGGGAAATAAGCTGGAGGGTCTTCTTCTGACCAGCGTGGCCAGCCAGTTTAGACGAGTGACCCCAGTGAAGGATCTTCTCCCGATCAGGTACTGATACGAACGTCTTTCCGGGAGGAAGACGATTTAGACTCACGGGAGCCACCTGCATTACTCTGGCGGGATCGATGATGTGTTTCGGATCTTCCTCGAGATCAGATACCAGAAAGGATCGAGACAAGGCGTCCGCCTTGACGTTTTTGTCAGCCGGGCGAAAATGAAGGACAAAATCAAAACGAGCAAAAAACAAGGACCACCGGGCTTGGCGCGGGTTAAGTCTCTGGGCATGCTGGAGATAAGCCAAGTTCTTGTGGTCAGTGTAAATTATTACCGGGTGAAGAGCCCCCTCAAGCAGGTAACGCCACTCCTCCAATGCCAGTTTGATGGCCAATAACTCTCGATCTCCTATGGAATAATTGCGCTCTGAGGAGGAGAAGAGTTTAGAGAAGAAGCCGCAAGTTACCATCCTCCCGGAAGAAGATTTTTGAGTAAGTACCGCTCCAGCTCCAGAGGAGGAGGCGTCCACTTCCAGGAAGAACTGCTTGTTGCCGTCCGGGCGATGCAGCACCGGGGCGGAAGAGAAGGCCTGTTTTAAGGAAAGAAAGGCTTCTTCTGCTTCGGGCGGCCACTCTTTGGGATTAGTACCCTTACGGGTGAGCGCGGAAATTGGGGCAGTCCGGGAAGAGAAGTGTGGTATGAAGAGGCGGTAGTAGTTGGCGAAGCCCAGGAACCGCTGAATGGCCTTCAGCCCCTCCGGTCGAGGCCATTTCTCGATGGCAGACAGTTTCTCTGGATCCATTCGTAGGCCGGTCTGAGAAATAATGTAGCCCAAAAACGGAAGCGAGGTCTGCTCAAAGAGGCACTTCTCGTATTTAGCGAAGAGGTGATTCTGCCTGAGCCTGAGCAGGACCTGACGAACGTCCCTCCGGTGAGTCTGGAGATCCGGAGAGAAGACCAAGATGTCGTCCAGGTACACCACTACGCAGGAGTAGAGAAGGTCCCGGAAGATGTCATTGACCAACTCTTGAAAAACGGCAGGAGCGTTACAGAGACCAAAGGGCATTACCAGGTATTCATAGTGGCCGTCCCGGGTGTTGAATGCCGTCTTCCATTCATCCCCTTGACGGATACGAACCAGGTTGTACGCCCCACGGAGGTCTAGTTTGGTGAAGATTCTAGCCCCCCTCAGACGATCAAATAATTCTGGAATGAGCGGAAGGGGGTACTTATTCTTCACCGTGATCTGGTTTAGGCCTCTATAGTCTATACAGGGACGGAGAGAGCCGTCCTTCTTTTTAACGAAAAAGAAGCCTGCTCCCGCCGGGGAGGTAGATTTCCGGATGAATCCCCTGGCCAGATTCTCCTCAATATATTCGGACATCGACCGGGTCTCAGCAGCGGATAAAGGATAAATACGCCCACGGGGAGGAGTAGTACCGGGTAACAGGTCGATGGGACAGTCGTATGGTCTATGAGGGGGTAATGTCTCTGCCTCCTTTTTATTAAAGACATCAGCATAAGACCAATAAGGAATTGGAAGTCCAGGTAGATTAGCTGGGGTAGGAGAGGGACGGACGGGATGGACGGGAACCAGGCAGGTCTTATGACAGTCTTGTCCCCAGCGAAGGACTTCTCCGGTTTGCCAGTCAAGCACGGGTGCATGTCTCTGGAGCCAAGGCAGACCTAGCAAGAGGGCGTGAGAGAGTCCAGGCAGAACATGAAAGGAGATACTCTCAGAATGCAGCATTCCCACCTGCAGAGTAATGGATTCGGTGATGAGTTGGATGGGGCATGGTAAGAGCCCCCCATCCACGGCAGCCACAGACAAGGGTACAGCCAGAGGTTTGGTGGGGATGCGGTATTTCTCTACCAGGGACTGTGAAATAAGATTCCCGGCTGCTCCAGAGTCCAGTTGGGCTAGTTCGAAATAACGGTTCTAACCGTAGACGATTGAAACTGACAACAGCAGGGATGGAGAGGATTTATTCTTGTCTAGGTGGACCTCTCTGAGCGAACCTAGACACAGGCGTTTCCCGACCTTTCCGGGCAGGCACGGATCTGGTGCTCCTTACTGCCACAGTAGAAGCAGGTCCCCTCGGCACGGCGTAAGTCCTGACGGGTCTTGACCATCTTGGTCTGGTCGACCTGCATAGGCTCAGGAGGGTGTACCTGGTTAGAGACAGAAGGAGTGACGGGTTTCTGAAAAGTAGGAGCTAGACGTGGTAACCTCCTCTCACGGGTGACCTCTCTGGCACGCTCCTGGAACCGTAGGTCAATCCGGGTGGCAAGAGTTATTAAGTCATCGAGAGTGGTAGGAGTGTCCCGACCGGCAAGTTCATCTTTAATACGGCCGGACAGACCCTCCCAGAAGACGGAAACCAGAGCGTCGTTATCCCAGGTCAGCTCCGAGGCAAGGGTATGGAACCGTATGGCATATTGGCCCACGGTGAGACTCCCCTGACGGAGGCGTAGCAACGATGATGCAGATGAGGTCTTCCGTCCGGGTTCGTCGAAGACTTTCCGGAAAGCCGTGAGAAAAGCAGGCAAGTTGGACACCAGGGGGTCTCCTCTCTCCCATAGAGGATTTAGCCAGGCCAGGGCCTCCCCGGTGAGATGGGACATGATGAAGGCAATTTTGGCCCGGTCGGAGTTAAACTGGTAGGACAAAAGTTCAAAATGCAGGGTGCACTGATTTAAGAAGCCCCGAGCCTGGACGGAGTCGCCTCCGAAGCGAGGAGGTGCAGAAAGCCGGGGTCCGGGGTAGGATACCATGGTATTAGTGGGCAGCGGAGCTGCCGGATTGCAAGATATGGCACTGGCGGAGGTTGTTGGTGGATCAGACAGAGTGTTCAGGCGAGTATTAACATTCCGCAGGTGACCCAGGATGGCCTCCTGTTGGGACCTCTGACGGGACAGTTCAAGACAGAGGTCCGAGAGCGAGGGAGCTTGGGTGCCACCGGGTTCCATGGCCCAAGCAAACTGTAACGGGTCTGGGAGGCGGAACCTCTGAGCTACTATACAAGGGGGCAGCCCTTGTAAGGGAGCGGGTGGCAGTCTCTGGATGAACGGACAGGGAGATACGGCAAGTGATCAGGGCAGTCTCTGGGTAAAGGGTAGGTACGACCTGTGATGGCAGAGCCTCCGGGTAGGCTAGCAGGCAGATGGTAGATGTGTGCTCCCAGGTGAGCAAGCGAGAGTCTCTGGAATAACAGGTGGTCACGGCACGTGACGGCGGAACCTCCGGGCTGGCAAGCAGGCAGGTAACGGAGAAGCGCTCCCAGGTGAGCGGGCAAGAGTCTCTGAAGTAGCTGATGGTCACAGCACGTGACAACGGAGCCTCCGGGCTGGCAAGCAGGCAGGTAACGGAGAAGCGCTCCCAGGTGAGCGGACAAGAGTCTGAAGTAGCTGATGGTCACAGCACGTGACAACGGAGCCTCCGGGCTGGCAAGCAGGCAGGTAACGGAGAAGCGCTCCCAGGTGAGCGGGCAAGCTGGTCCATAGACAGACTGACCGGAGTTGTAAGGCAGACCGTCGGACCTCAGGAAAGTAGGCAGGTAGCTGATGTGCGCTCCCAGGTGAGCGGGCAGGCTGGTCCTTTAGACAGACTGACAGGAGTAGTAAGGCAGACCGTCGGACCTCAGACTGGCAGACAGGTAACAAGTATTCAGGCAGGAATCAGGCAGGTAACTGGCAGGAAACTGGCAGGAAACTGACAGGAAACTGGCAACGGGACCTGAGGGCTGAAGCACAGGTGAGACACAGGTGCAAACAACATTGCTCGGGCACCTCCATTTTGGAGGAGGTGCCTTATATATGATGAAGTCCTCCGGCCATTGGCCGGGGACTCCTTAGGACGGCGCGCGCGGCCCCTTTAAGAGGAGGGGAGCGCGCGCGCGCGCGCCCTAAGCACAGGGGCCGGGAAGGAGCGCGCGCTGAGAGCAGAGCGGGAGGAGGACGCCGGGAAGGAGCGCGCGCTGACAGCAGAGCGGGGAGAGGACGCCGGGCACGGAGCAGAGCGGTGAGGGGAGCAGCGTCCCTGCCTAGCAGAGGGCAGGGACGCCAGCGCTACATACTGTCTTTGTGTGGAGTAAAGAAATTTAATTTATACAAATGTATATGATTGCCTAGGTGAGATTGTTTATATCCCTTCTTTAGTTTTCATATCAGTACGTTCTTCAGTGGCAAGTTCATGCCTTTTCCAATGTAAAAGTATATCTTGCCATTGTATGCATTATTACAAGAGATGAAAGGATCTTTTGAAATTCGTATATACAGACCACCAAATTTTCACAAATATGTGATTTCACCGCAAATACATTTCCATGAATCTCTATACTGAAAATCTTGTCATTTCTCAGAAAAGACATGTGGGGGAGAGAAGAAAGGTGAGAACCCTGCTGACCTTAAGTGTTTACACTTTGCAGATGAGAGAGAACTCCACTGACTATAAGAATTTACAATTTACAGTTGAGAGAGAGGACACTGCTGGCCATAACAGGTTACACTCTACAGGAGAGAGAGAAAGAGAGAGAGGACCTTGTTGACCATAAGAGCTTACACTCTACAGGAGAGAGAGACTTACTCATGACTCTGCAGATGGAAAACGACTCTTCCATATAAACCGCTCATCGGTGAAGGCCCAGGAACTGACCACCACTGTATAAAGTGTGATAATCCTTAAGACTAGTGATGGGCGAACCTGTGACTGTTGGGGTTCGGCTAATTGAGCCGAACGCTGAACAGTTTATTAAAAGTTTGGGTTCGGGTACCAGAACTGTACCCAAACCCAAACACTGACCCCATTCATGTGAATGTGAGAGTCGAATATACCTGGCTTTTCGCACTTGTCATTTGTGTGACAGCGCAGGAAACACAGGCTATGATTGGTGGTAATAGCATTACCGCAGTCAGAGCGCTATGGCATCATGCTGACAGGTGTTAGCATGATTCCACAGCTTTGACAGTGACCCATGGTAAAAAGCTTACCACGGGTCATAGGCGCCGGCTGATGGTACTACTACCACCATCAGCCGGCGCCTACTGCCATAGGAAACAGCTAGCGCAGATGCCGCTGAATGGAAGCAGTAGTCTATAATCCGTCGGCGCCTGTGCTAAAAGTAAAGAAAAATGTTAAAATTAATAAAAAAATATTAAAATAAAAATAAAACACATTATACTCACCTACACCTTGTCCCCTATGTCCTCCGCCCCTGCAAAAAAAACACCATATACTCACCTTAGAGCTAATCCCCGAAGCCCATGATCACCTGTAATAAAGGTAAAATAATAAAGCAACCTCATCCTCACCTGTCCACCACAGTCCAAATAGCGAGGGTCCCACAATGATCCCATGAACAGAACGGCTACATTGTAAAATGTGACTACTCTGTTCATTTGCCGGCAATACACTGACGCTCATTGAGTGTATTGAGGTCAACGCATGCGCGGTGAGTATTTTCCCATGCTGACCTCAAGTGAGGATGAGGTTGCTTTATTATTTTACTTTCATTGCAGGTGACAATGGGTTCAACTGGAATGGGCGTGATTGTAAGTATGGTTTAATTTAGAACATTAAAGGTGTCATCTTTATTTCAATTAAACTATTTTATTCTGAGTGTGGGTGTCTTTATTTTACATTTCACCATCACTATGAGGTTAGTCATGAGGGCATCTTATAGATGCCTCTCCATTACTAACCTGGGCTTGATGTCAGCTGGCATTATAAGCTGACATCAATCCCAACCCTATAACCCCACTGCCACCGCTACAGGACAGTGGGCAGAGCGAGGCTAAGTGCCAGAATTGGCGGATCCTATTGATGCGCCATTTCTGGGGTGGCTGAGGTCTGCTGTTTCTAGCCTCGGAGGGGGCCTATATTCATTGCCCCTTCTTAGGCTATTAATATCAGCCCCCAGCTGTCTGCATAGCCTTTGCTAGCTGTTAAAATAGGGGGACCCCATGTAATTTTTTTGGGGGGTCCTCCATTTTAATAGCCAGTAAAGGCTAAGTATACCGTTGGGGGTTGATATTAGTAGCTTGGGAAGCTCCATTGGTATTACCCCCTTCCCAAGCTAAAAACATCCGTCCCAGCTCTCCACTTTCCCTCTGCTGGTTAATAAAATTACGGGGGATCAGGCACCATTTTTTTTTCAATAAATGTACTCATTTATTAATAAATTACAGGAACAGTAAGGTACACACGCAAGCACGGATTATATATATCACATATTTATATCTATGTGTATATCTATCTATTGTCTATCTATTATACAACCTCTGGCTAAACAAAAGCCATCATTAACACCTAAACAGAAGAAAACAAGGTTACAATGGGCTAAGGAAAAACAATCGTGGACTGTGGATGACTGGATAAAAGTCATATTCAGTGATGAATCGCGAATCTGCATTGGGCAAGGTGATGATGCTGGAACTTTTGTTTGGTGCCGTTTTAATGCGATTTATAAAGATGACTGCATGAAGAGAACATGCAAATTTCCACAGTCATTGATAATATGGGGCTGCATGTCAGGTAAAGGCATTGGGAAGATGGCTGTCATTACATCTTCAATAAATGCCCAAGTTTACATTGATACTTAGGACAGTTTTCTTATCCCATCAATTGAAAGGATGTTTGGGGGTGATGACATAATTTTTCAAGATGATAATGCATCCTGCCATAGAGCATAAACTGTGAAAACGTTCCTTGAAAGAAGATACATAAGGTCAATGTCATGGCCTGTAAATAGTCTGGATCTCAATCCAATTGAAAATCTTTGGTGGAAGTTGAAGAAAATGGTCTATGACAAGGCTCCAACCTGCAAAGCTGATCTGGCAACAGCAATCAGAGAAAGTTGGAGCCAGATTGATGAAGAGTATTGTTTGTCACTCATTAAGTTCAGAGGTGGTGCAACAAAATACTAGTGATGTATTGGAGTGTTCTTTTGTGTGTTTGTTTTTCATGATTTCATAATTTTTTCCTCAGAATTGAGTGATTCCATAATTTTTTCCCTCTGCTTGGTCTGAAAAAAATTACCCTTACTGAGTACCACATTTTTTTTCTTTATTTCTTTTAGTGTTTCTTAAAGCCATAAAGATGCCATTTGAAATGACTTTAGTTTTGTGCCATTACTGTGATCTGCTTTTCTTCAACAACATTACTCAACTGAATGAACATCCTCCGAGCCCAGTGATTCCATAATTTTTGCCAGGAGTTGTATATACACTGCTCAAAAAATAAAGGGAACACTCAAATAACACATCCTAGATCAGAATGAATTAAATATTATCATTGAATACATTGTTCTGTACAAAGTTGAATGTGCTGACAACAAAATCACACAAAAAACATCAATGGAAATCAAATTTATTAACCAATGGAGGCCTGGATTTGGAGTCACCCCCAAAATTCAAGTGGAAAAACACACTACAGGCTGATCCAACTTTGATGTAATGTCCTTAAAAAAAGTCAAAATGAGGCTCAGTATTGTGTGTGGCCTCCACGTGCCTGTATGACCTCCCTACAATGCCTGGGCATGCTCCTGATGAGGTTGCAGATGGTCTCCTGTGGGATCTCCTCCCAGACCTGGACTAAAGCATCCGCAAACTTCTGGACAGTCTGTGGTGCAACGTGACGTTGGTGGATGGATCGAAACATTATGTCTCAGATGTGCTCAATCGGATTCAGGTCTGGGGAACAGGTGGGCTAGTCCATAGCTCCAATGCCTTCATCTTGCAGGAACTGCCGACACACTCCAGCCACATGAGGTCTAGCATTGTCCTGCATTAGGAGGAAACCAGGACCAACCGCACCAGCATATGGTCTCACAAGGGGTCTGATGATCTCATCTCAGTACCTAATGGCAGTCTGGCTAACTCTGGCGAGCACATGGAGGGCTGTGTGGCCCTCCAAAGAAATGCTACCCCATAACATTACTGACCCACTGCCAAACCGGTCTTGCTAAATGATGTTGCAGGCAGCAGATCGCTCTCCACGGTGTCTCCAGACTCTGTCACATGTGCTCAGTGTGAACCTGCTTTCATCTGTGAAGAACACAGGGCGCCAGTGGTGACTTTGCCAATCCTGGTGTTCTGTGGAAAATGGCAAGCGTCCTGCATGGTGTTCGGCTGTGAGCACAACCCCCATATGTGGACTTTGGTCCCTCGTACCACCCTCATGGAGTCGGTTTCTAACCATTTGAGTAGACACATGCACATTTGTGGCCTTCAGGAGGTCATTTACAGGGCTCTGGCAGTGCTCCTCCTATTTCTCCTTGCACAAAGGCAGAGGTAGCGGTCCTGCTGCTGGGTTGTTGCCCTCCTATGCCTCTCAACGTCTCCTGGTGTACTGGCCTGTCTCCTGGTAGCGCCTCCAGCCATTGGACACTACGCTGACAGACACAGCAAACCTTCTTGCCACAGCTCACATTGATGTGCCATCCTGGATGAGCTGCACTATCTGAGAAACTTCTGTGGGTTGTAGAGTCCGTCTCATGCTACCACGAGTGTGAAAGCACAACCAACATTCAAAAGTGACCAAAACATCAGCTAGAATGCATTAGTGCTGAGATGTGGTCTGTGGTCCCCACCTGCAGAACAACTCCTTTATTGAGGGTGTCTTGATAATTGTCAATAATTTCCATCTATTGTCTATTCCATTTGCACAACAACATGTGAAATTGATTGTCAATCAGTGTTGCTTCCTAAGTGGACAGTTTGATTTCCCAGAAGTTTGATTTACTTGGAGTTATATGCTGTTGTTTAAGTGTTCCCTTTATTTTGAGCAGTGTATATCTATCTATCCATATATCTATCTATCTATCGATCTATTACACAGTTCTGCAAAAAATAAAATTTCAAGAGCTGTGTCTGCCAGGAGTGGGTGCAATACAGGGGGGAAAGGTAAAGGGAGCCCAGACATTAGGGAAAGAGGAAGTGGTGACCTCTTAAACTCGACTAGCATCATCCTGTCTTCCCTTACCGTCCCTATTCAGCCTCCGCAGCAGTCGCCAATCATGTGCCTCGCCCTACTATCCCTGGAGTAAGGCTACAGCTGGGGGTGGAAGGAGATGAGCACTAGTCAACCTCCGCTAGCACTCTAAAGACAAAAGGGGAAAACAATACACGGGAATTACAACTTAACTTTAGAAGAAACTCCAACAGGGCACACGGCCTCAAGACTCCAAAGAGGACGTGATGCTATTTTAGCCAAGTTCCAAGTAGGAATGAATATAACCAGCGACGCCCACCTAGAGAGACCAGGTATATATGCACCCAGACTAAAGGGAGGTAGTCGCTGGGTCCTAAACACAGCCTCCTATCTAGGCAGCTGTCTGCATTGCCAAATGTGGAGATCTCCTGCAGACCACTGCAGGGCGACAGTCTGTCACCTCTGACACACCCGTAAAAGTACCCCCCCCCTCTACAAGTGGCTTCTGGACACTCAGGACCGGGTTTCTCAGGATTAGAGGTGTGAAAAGAGTGAACCAATCTGGGAGCGTTCACCTCTGATGCTGAAATCCACGTCCTCTCCTCTGGACCATAGCCTTCTCAGTGCACCAAGTATTGCAGAGAACGACGTTGGAGACAAGAATCAACTATCCTCGAAATCTCGAACTCCAAATTACCATCAATCATTACTGGGGGTGGTGGTAGAGGTGAGGGCTCAAGAGTAGTGTTGAGCCACCCCAGTTGTGTTCGAGTTCGGTTCGGTTCGTCGAACACCCGTATGTTCGCCGAACTGTTCGTTGAACTGTTAGTCGAACACCTTCGAACACCGTTAAATCCAATGGCAGGCAAACAAAAACACATAGAAACACATAGAAATACATAGAAAACACTTCAAAGGAGTCCAAAAGCTGACAAACTGCTCAGAAGACACAACTAACACATGGAAAAGTGACAAGTACATATAGTCATGCGAAAAGAAAAGAGGTGGAGGAGTAAAAGGAGGGGGAGACACAGATATAGGCATGTCATGCCCTTCTAAAATCAAGAAAGGCTGGAGTAAAAATCTAAAATCAGCCTACCAACACCCAGACGTCGTGACAAGAAAATTAAAAAAAGAAATATCTTTAGGTAGAATGGCGGTTCCATTCAGAACACTTTCCTTACAAGACGTAGTGATATCCCCGTTGTGAGTTGTGCCAAAAACGGAACCCAATACATTCGGACTAATCCACCATTAGTCATATCCAAGGGGCAGGTCAGTAAACGACAACATCGATGTGGAACCAAGTACAGTAGTATATACTGTACATCCTTTGACAAGGCAATCAGGCGGATCAAGAAGTTGGGAAGGGTCACCCTAATGGCCAAAACAGACTTTGATGCGGCGTTCCGGTTACTTACTACCTGTGCCTCCGAATAGTGTCCACCTATTGGGCTGCTTCTGGGAAGGAGCATACTATATAGATCGCTGTTTGCCCATGGGGTGCTCCAGATCCTGCTCACTATTTGAGGCGTTTAATTGCTTCCTCGAATGGGTTGTAATGGACGTTTCTAAGGGGGCACAGATTATCCATTACCTCGACAACTTCTTATGCCTGGGCCCAAAAGATTCGCCACAGTGTGAATACACGCAGTAGTCCACCTGTGAGAAGGAGAGAGCTGGAGGGAGAGCGGATACCACAGAGCCAAGGGGTTAGATGGAGAACGGAAGAAGGAAAGAGGGCGAGAGAGGTAAGTGAGTACAGTGGAAGGCCGACCTGAGCTCCCCCACATTCCTGCTGGGCAGGGAACAGCCCTGGGAAGAAAAGCCAGTTGCGCATCCCTTTGAGGTTACGGGCGCGAGCGGGCAGAGGGACTACGCTAGAGTGCGAAGCCGACACGGCCAGTCCGTTCCTGCCCGTGCGACCTCCGTGTCGCCGGGTTTGTGCCAGAGCCGCGGTGGACCCTGACGGCCAGCCCCCCTCTCCCAATACTGGTGCCTGTCCGCTGGTGGGTCGAGCCCCCCCGCAGTGGGGGGGGAGTAACATCTGCAGAAGAAAGACCATCTTCCAGCCAAACTAAGATGTCTACTTCTTTTCGTGGACAATGTGATACAATCCCTTTCTTACGGACACGCCCATCGCTACAAATTCCAGATGAGGCACAAAAACAGCATGAGGCACAAAAACAGCAGGTGCTTCAACGGATATCAAGTGCTCCTTCAAGTGGGCTCTCCTCCACCTCAACTTCAACATCACAAATACTCCAGTCCTCAGAGGTGTCACCCCAATCGCACTTGCTTCCTCACAGCTCCCAAGTCTCCAGCTGCCAGTCTGAGTATGGGGTAACACAGATGGTTGAGTCTGCACAGCTGTTTACTCATACTATAGCCTGGGAAACGGAGGTCTGCTCCAGAGCTTCAGTTAATCCAGACGAGGAAATGATCTGCACTGAAGTCCAGAATCTTTATGAGTCGGATCCAGGACCAGATGAAGAAGGTTCTGAGCATAATGTAGACCCTCGTTCCCAAACTGTAACTCCTGTTGGTGGAGACAATGATGAAGACGATGATGAGACTCAAACACCTGATTGGAGCGACAACTTGAATATTCGGTCAGGGCAGGAAGAGTTTGGCTCTGAGGACGACGGGTGTGAGAACACACAGGGTGATGATGATGAGGTTGGAGATCCCAGTTACTGTCAATCCACAGTCAGCCAGTCGATGAGGTCAGCAGAGGAGGTGGAGGAGGATGGGACAAGCCCAGGGGATGGGGATGACTCGGTACCTGGGCCTTTGCCTGGCCTTTGGGATGTCACGGTGGTCGGCTCCCGGGCCCGTAACCTGGGGTCACTCTTTAAAAGGGTGGATAATTGTTCATTTTATAAGAGTTCGTGATGCCACCTGTTGTATCTGGTGAGAAGCACCAGCGCTGCAGCAGTCCACTGAGGCCGGTAATAAGGCAGCTCGATGGTATAGCTCCCCACAGGTGGAGCTAGGCCTCAGAAAAGTGTATGCAGGGGGAATGCAGGACAGGCGAGACCCAGCTGGGTCAGAGCAAGAATGGGAACGGACACGGTAGTCACTTCAGTACTTTTTACTGGTGAAAATTCAGGCACATCCCGGAGCACTGTAGGGTGAAGGGTGCATATCAGGATCCTCCCCAATGAGCGGGTGTAGGGCCTCCTGTTTCTTGCCTCTGCCTAGTAAGTTTTTGACCTGCCTGGAGCTAGGCCTAACTTTGTCTCTGTCCTGCGCTGGCTGACCTTGTAGTAGTGCCTTGTCTTGGAGTTCACTCTCCCAGTATGCGGGGCCTAAGCGTCTCCTGGCTCTGTTACGTATCAGCACCTTAGCGATCCTGGGACTTGTAGTTCTCCAGGGATTCCGGTTATGCCTTACTGGGTCATAGAGATCCCGGTAAGCTCGGATCCGGTGTCCGGTAAATGCTTCGGGGTGAGCTGGTTAAGCTCCTCTGCCCCCTATGTACTAACTCTCCACTCGCCTTCGGCCTACTCGGGCCCACACTAGGCTATACATACTAACGGCAGCTTGCCGCGCTTCACCGATCTTATGGCGCCGGCACACCTTAAGCTCTAACTGTGCTCCCTGAATCTAGCTAGCAGGAGCCTCGTGCTCCACTGCTGAACTATTAACTGAGTTCTCTAGACTAGACTGAGCTCCACTGCAGACTGACCTCTCTTAGGCTTCTCTACTGCAGGAACTCTTCAGAGGAACTGAACTGCCTAGCTCCACCTTCCCTACTTATATCCCTAACGGGCTCCCTCTGCTGGTCTGAGGTGGAAGGTGGAGATGTGTGAATGTTTATCGGGGTCTCTTGTGGAGAATTCCATCAATGCACTCTTCTAGGATCTGTGATACCTAGCGCAGCTGGGCATCACAGATGCTATTGACGACGAGGTTAGGTTGCGCCTTCCTGGACAGAGACGGAGTACTGGAAGCACGTCAACAACTGCATCCTCAACCACAACTGTGCCTCTGACCACAAGTCGTGGTGGCTCTTCAGGTCGCATGGGCTCTAAGCCTTGCATAGCCTGGGCATTTTTTCAGATCGATAAGGATGACCCAACTCGTGTTATCTGTAATATTTGTCACCAAAAGCTAAGTAGAGGCCAAAAAATCCATAGTTTGAGTACTTCATGCATGAACCGTCACATGGATATGAAGCATAAGTTGCAGTGGGAAGCTCACTGTGCTACAATGCGGCCTAGCCAGCCGAGCCAACCACCGTCTGCCCCATCTTGTGCATCCGCGGCCTCTTCATCCTCTGTGACTGGGGGGACATCAGTCACACATGTTTTTGGACGCAGACCTGCCACCTCTTTACCCGCAACAGCCAGTATGATTGGCAGGTCATAATTTCATTTGGAAGTGGAAACACCAGCTGGTGTTGAGCGCTCTCTGACATAGAGAGCACCAACTTTGGATCAAGGCAACCTAACATGTCCGCCTGCATCTTCCTCACAGACCGGCAGTTTGCCGGGGACACCCTACTCAACCCTGTCTAAGCACAACAGCCAGCCCTTGGTCCCTCAGATGTGGACAAGTAAAAGACCATTTCCTCCTAGCCATGACAAAGCTAAGAGGTTGAATTTCACTATCTGCAAGCTGCTGGCTACAGAAATACTGCCTTTCCGCCTGGTGGACACAGAGGATTTTCGAGACCTTATGTCTGTTGCAGTACCCCAGTACCAGATGCCCAGTCGGCACTACTTCTCAAAGAAAGGTGTGCCTGCGCTACACCAGCATGTCGCACACAACATCACCGCTTCTTTGAGAAACTCTGTGTGTGACAGGGTGCATTTCACCATAGACACTTGGACGAGTAGGCATGGAAAGGGGCGTTACATGTCGCTGACTGTGCACTGGGTAACTATGGTGACAGCAGGACAAGGGGCTGCTGTCCAAGTCTTGCGTCCCCACGAGTTGTGCGTCAATCCTCTTTATCTAGAAGTTCCTCCGCTGCTTCTGCCTCCTCAACCTCCTCTCGGTCCTCCACCTGCACCCAAAGCCTGTCTGGTAATGCCACCCGCTTTCTAACTGCGCAGAAGGAATCCTGCACACCTCCTTACTATGCTGGCAGCAGGGCTCAACGGCATCAGGCGGTGTTTACTTTGAAATGTCTGGGAAATGTGAGTCACACAGCTGAGGAGTTGTGGTCAGCTCTGGAGACCCAGTTTCATGAATGGTTGTCTCCACTGGACCTGCAACCAGGGAAGGCCATGTACGACAATGCTGCAAACCTGGGTGCGGCCCTTAGCCGGGGCAATGTCACACACGTGCCTTGTATGGCTCACGTGTTGAACCTGGTTGTCCAGCAATTTTTAGCCCACTATCCCGGACTAGATGGCGTTCTGCAGAGGGCACGGTCGCTGTGTGCTCACTTCCGCCATTCGCATCCCGCAGCTCAACGACTTACATCTCTACAGAAGTCGTTGGGCCTGCCAGTTCACCGGCTGAAATGCAATGTGCAGACACGGTGGAATTCAACTCTGCACATGTTGCAGCGACTGTGGCAGCACCGACAAGCCCTGGTGCAATACGTTCTGACGTATAGCCTGGGCCAACGAGATCCAGAGGTGGGGCAAATCACGCTGCAAGAGTGGTCTCAGATCTGGGTCCTATGAAGTTGACACACCCCCTGGGCCGTGGGGTACCCGGAGCCGGGCCGGTAGACGCTGGGGGTTGTAGTCACTGTGGCGTTGACCCGGTCCGTGAGCCAGGGAAGTCAATCCAAGGGTAATTTGTATATATGGGTTTTATAATGTCCGACTACGCCACCTGTGGAGTGCGGCCAAGGGGGCCGCCACTGCGGAACAGTCCTCTGAAGCTGGTGGTTTTGCAGCAATGGTATTATTACTCCCCACAGGAAGAGTGTAGCTTCAGGGCAGTGTGGGTGGATGATGGTGGTTGTAGTGCAGGGAGTCAGCAATGAACACAGAGTCCGTGTGATGCAGTCCCAAGATCTTTACTCACAGTTGTTGCAGTCCAGATTACAAGTACCAGAGCAATCTCCCCAGTCGTGCTGTGCATACTCAGTGATGGGCTCAGTCCACCCCCAGATAGCTCCGGAGTACTTAGCAGGACCCCCTTCTGTGTGTCCTTTCTCTGGCCTTCTCCCTGCACCTCACACCCAGTGACACTTCTATCCGGTATACTCGGGCCTTGGCGGGCGACGTGTGTTCCGTCCCCTGGGTCCTATGTGGCTACCTTCTTAGTGAGACTGGTGTGGACTTTGGTCTGCAGTACATGAAATGCTGCAGCCTCCGGTTTCTAGTTGAGCCTTGCTGTTTCTCCGCTAGTTGAGGGACCGGTTCCCCTTATCTGGCCTTACCCCTCTACCTCCTGGTAGCAGCGGGCGTACGGGTGGCCTTCTTCATGGCCCATACCCCTAGGGTCCCTTCGGTTCCTGGAGCCTTCCTGCTCCCACTCCTCTCTTCTCTCCTTCAGTCCTGGGCCTCCCAGGCTAGGCCCGCCTCCGGAGCAGAGCTCATGCAGAACCTCTGCTCCTGTCACTTCTACTCCTCTGACTGGCTTGCTCTTTGTAAGATGGCTTCCTATTTATACTCTCCCTGTCATGTGCTCCCCTAAGCTGCTTTCTACTCCCACACCCACTACATAGGACCCTCCCCCCAGCTAGGGACCTGGGACTGTGCTCTACCTTAGGAGCAATCTCGCCCTACCCCCACTGCGGGTATGTGTTGGATGCAGGTGTTAGGGTCCCGAGCCATACTCCTTACTTATCTGAGGGTGAGATACCACACCTCTGGGTGAGATGCAGTACCTCTGTGGTGTCTGAACGGTCAGGGGCGCCACACAGCCTTCTGCACAGTTTTGAAATGACGACGAAGATGTTTAGTGCTGACGACGATGCCATTATCAGCATGACTATTCCGGTGATTTACATGCTGGAGCACACGATAAACAGAATTCAGAGTCAGGTGGTGGAACAAGAGGAGGTGGAGGAAGTAGAGGAGGAGTCGTATGCGGAAGGGATAACACCAGGGCGCATGGTAGCAGCCAAACTGTTGAGGAAGGTTCAGGAGCCGAGGAAGAAGTGGAGGACGAACTGGCGATGGGCATGGAAGACTCATCAGATGAGGGAGACCTTGATCACATTTCTGTTGTGCGAGGTTGGGGGAAGAGGGCAGAAGAAGGAAGCATGATTCTTACCTCGCTACCAACACAACAAGAACTTGGTCCTCCTGGATGCGCAAGACACATGAGTGCCTTCTTGCTGCACTACCTGCAACATGACCCTCGGATTGTCAGAATTTGAAGTAATCCCGACTACTGGGTTGCCACACTCTTAGATCCCCAGTACAAAAGTAAATTTGCCGAAATAATTCCTGACATAGAAAGGGATTTACGCATGCAGGAGTATCAGCAGAGGCTGTTGCCGAATCTTACATGTGTTTTTCCACAAAACACCAGTAGTGCACGTAGTGAATCTCACAGTTCTAACTTGCCAACCGTGGGACTGTCGAGTCTTCATCACTCAAACCTTAACAGTAACACAGTATCTGCTGGTAACAGCAATTTTGTGGAATCGTTTCACCACTTTTTTAGACCATCCTTTGCAAGGCCACAGGAGATAAGAAGTCTGACACATAGTCAACGCCTAGAGAGGATGGTACAGGAGTATCTCCAAGTGAACATCAAAGCCATGACTGTGTCACTGGACTCTTGCTCATTTTGGGATTCCAATCTGGAAAAATGTCCGGAGCTCACGTTCATAAAGATGAACAAATCATGGATCCGCAAGGACTTTTCTACCTCTGTGTCATCCTGGGGAGACTAAAAGCTTGAGGATTTGGTAAAATCACCTCACCAACCGTTTTAAGCAACTCTGGGGTAATTGATGCCACTTAAGTGGTGTCTGTGCCACAATTTTTGGAAAAATTGGAGACTCTTTTTGGAGTCCCCTTGCTGTGCTTTACGTGACGTTGGCATCGCCAATTCCAGGTGGGTTGGGTCGCCCCCCCCCCCTTTTAACTGTAAGAAACTACATACACTATGGCTTGGGGTAACACAGATGGTTGAGTCTGAAGAGCTGTTTACTCAGAGGTCTGCTCCAAACCTTCAGTGTCTGCTAGTCAGCGTAGAATTTTTAACTGCATCTAGCCTAGGCAATACTTTGGGCGTAGTAGCCCAGCTGCGAAGCAAGCTGCACCGCCTGTGTATCTAATAAGAATTTTTAAATGCATCTAGCCTAGGCATACTGTGGGGACCCCCAAACAAACCCAGATGCTCAGCCCACCTCCCGCCCCCCTTTCCTTGACAATACAATAATGTAACTCTTACAACTGGATGGGTGAGGATCGGTCACAGCTTTATTAACTTTTTATACTCATTCCATTAGAAAGGCATTTTATTTCTAAAATAATTCAGCTTGTTGCAGCATGCCCTGGGTCTCCACACCGGCAAGTTGGCCAACAAGTGTAACTCTCCAACATGTCCTTTCTATTTCCAGGCCATGGAGTATCCTGCGTACTCTTAGGCAGGACTCTGACCCCCATCCTTCACTCTTAACGCTTGTTCCACTCCGTCCTGGAGTCCTGACAGGATTATATCCAGTCCAATATCCATTAAGTGAACACCGTCGGGCCGTATGAGGCCTGCTTTATCTCCTTCCTGTTGTCGGTGTTGTATCACTACACCGCCTCTGTCTCTTCTAAATTTTGCCATCCGAATATTTATTACCCGCCATGTCCGTTCGATGGCCGTGATGTCTCGCGCACCTTGCCATACCGCTATCGGCACAATCTCTGACCGTACTATAGTTAGTTTTGTGAAAAATTCTCTGAAGCGCTCAGTGTCTAGTTTCATTATTGCCATTAATTATGCGCTCTTGTGATGACCTAGGTCATTTCTCCCGGCCTGTATAACTAAGATGACCGGACCTCTTGCCTCTCTCCCTACCTTGATTACCTCCATTAGTACCTGTGGCCATAGCAGGCCTCTAATACCTCTCCAGTTGAAATATGTGTTATGAAACTCTAATTTCCTCCCGCCTGGGTGGACTTTCGCCCTTTTTTCTGCCCAATATATATACGAGTGGCCTATCACCCACACTGTTGGCTTAGCATCACCTGTAAAAGAAACAAACCACGTTAGGATAACAAGTCCAGTCTTATGTATCTCGCCAAACACGTGGATCGCCATCTCCCTATCCTCTGAACTTCCGTTTCTGACAGTCCTGCTCTTGCTGCTTTCGTGGTCGCGCCTATGCGGAATGAGTGTGTTCCGTAATCTTTGGGGTGGTTCCCTGCCGATGTTATGCATTTATTAAATTTAGCTTGGAACTGGTATCTTGATAATGGCGTTACATCAATGTGTGATAGGAAGAAATTACTTTGTGATCTGATGGTTATATATGTTTTTACTATTGTTACCCGAATCAGTGTACCATTTGTGGGTTGTAGAAATACCCAAGTGCCCCTGCCCGCTGGAACTTTTTTCGATTGGCGTATGCGTAGTTGTATTGCATTATTGGCTATGACTACGTCCTGGTGTAATAAGCCTCCACTGGTGGTAATTTTGGATTGAGGGACTAATTCGCTTATGCATAGCGCCCCGAAGAAGGCGATCGCAAATGCAGTAGACAGTAGTGTTGCTTCAAATTGTGAGTGTCATGTTAATGGTGTTAGGGATATGATGTGAGAAATCAGTTTTAGTGACACGGGATGGGACGTCTACACTCCTGACCCTGTTGACCCCTTTTCCACCCTTTTATGGATTGTCTGATGATGAATCTCTTTGTCACATCTCCCCAATTCAGTAGTTGGAAGTGAAATGCTACTCCGGTCAGACACCGCTGCGCTGACGCCCCTGATATGCCCCTCATCATTAGCTGGTGGAGAAATTCTATGGTGACTTGTAATCTGGCTTGTTCACATTGGTCAACCCGTCTGCCTGCTACTAGTCGTGTCCACTCTTCCCATGCCTTACCGTATGCTTGCCGTGTCGACGGGGCAACTGACGCTCTGATTAATTGCATCAACTATTCGCCACTAGATCCCATAGGGAGGGTGGGCAACTGTTGCCCGATGGGTGGGCGTTGGGGAGGAGCTCTGTGAAAATCTGCCAATTGAATTGTGATAAAGCGTTAGCAGCAGCTTTAGACCCCTCAGCATCGTGGCTAGCGCGGACCCATACATTGTGTTTTAGGCACAGGAATGCTAGCCGGCGTAGTAGGCCTAGCACTGGGAGAGACGATGATGCCATCTTATTAATGCAGTGCACTAGGCTGGTGTTTTTTGTTATGAAGCATATATTTTTGTTTGTTAGCCAGGCGCGTGCCCAATATTTCTATTGCTACCACTATTGGGAAGAAAAATTATTTTCCGGGCTAGATGCAGCTAAAAATTATTATTAATTTCAAAGCTGGTGGAGCTTGGTATAGATGGCCTAATACAATGAGTACTACACACTACAACTATGCCCAAAATTATTTTCAAGGCAAGATGCAGCTAAAAATTATTAGTAATTTGAAAGCTGGTGGAGCTTAGTATAGATGGCCTAATACAATGAGTACCACACACTGCTACTAAGCCCAAAATTATTTTCCGGGCTAGATGCAGCTAAAAATTATTATTAATTTCAAAGCTGGTGGAGCTTGGTATAGATGGCCTAATACAATGAGTACCACACACTGCTACTATGCCCAAAATTATTTTCCGGGCTAGATGCAGCTAAAAATTATTATTAGTTTCAAAGCTGGTGGAGCTTGGTATAGATGGCCTAATAGATTGAGTACCACACACTGCTACAGGCCCAAAAGGTTTTACTTGGCTAGGTGCAGTAAAAAATTTGCATTACATACACAGGTGGTGTAGCTTGCAACACAGATGGGCTACTCCACTTACTAACACACACTGCAAGAGGCCCAAAAGAATTTGCTTAGCTAGATTTAGCCAAATACTGTGAAAAACACTTGCACAGCACTAAAACAGACCTGCCTGGCAAAAAGTGATAGGAACTGATGTAAACTAGCCCTCAAAAGGGCTGGAATTACAGCTAGTCACTACTCCCAACCTATCTGTCGATTTAAGAGCACAGACCTGCCTGCTAAAAGTGCTAGGAACTGCTGTAACCTAGCAATCAAAAGGGCTGCAATTACAAATTAGTCCCTACTAGAGATGAGCGTTGTTCTACTCGAACTGTTCGCCAATCTCAAATTCGAGCTGTTTTGGGCGGTGTTCGAGCCGGTCGGCGAACACGAACAATTTGAGAAAAATTCGGCTGTTCGAGGTTATGTTCGATAACTGTTCGTGCACCAAAATCATAACTGGATTTTTTCTCAGTAATGATGAAAATTAATGTTAATACGCAGTTTGAGTGTACAGCGGGGCGGGGGGAGGGGCAGGGGATGGATCTCTGCAGGAACAATGAAGATCTCCATTTTTTTTTCTCTTTCCCGCATTTGCAGTGGGGAGGTGCAATCTGTCAGCCTATCAGCAGCGCACACACGGAGCGAAGTGCTTTTTTTCACACAAGCAAGGGCATGTGTGATTGGCAGTGTATGTCACATGTCCTTGCCCTATAAGACCAAGCCATTTTCCCCGTCGCCACCATTTTCTCACTGCTGCAGCTGCGTGTTAGACGGCACCGCTGTTGCTGTGTGCACTATACCTTGTTAATTTCAAGCCAATTTTCGCACAAATATACAGATAGCTTGGGAGTAGGGAATAGTTGTGATTGCAGTCCTTTTAAGGACTAGGTTACAGCATTTCCTACGACTTTTATCAGGCAGGTCTGTGCTCTTAAATAGATAGATAGATTGTGGGAGTAAAGACTAATTGTAATTGGAGTCCTTTTCAGGACTAGGTTACATCAGTTTCTATCAGTTTTTGCCAGGCAGGTCTGTGCCAGTGCTGTGCAAGTTTTTTTCGCAGCATTTGGCTGAATCTAGCAAAGCTAATCCTTTTTGGCCTATTGCAGAGTGTGTTAGTCAGTGGAGTAGCCTATCTGTGTTGCAAGATATACCACCTGTGTATAGAATACCAATTTTTTTACTGCACCTAGTGAAGTAAAATCTTTTGGGCATAGCATCATTCTATTAGTCCATCTATACTGACCTCCATCAGGTTGCAAACTGAATATAATTTTTTTCTGCATCTAGCTCTGAAAAAATATTTGGGCTTCTAGCAGTGTGTGGGACTTGGTCTATTAGTCCATCTATACTGACCTCCATCAGGTTGCAAATTAAAAATAATTTTTTTCTTCATTTAGCTCTGAAAAAATATTTGGGCTTCTAGCAGTGTGTGGGACTTGTTCTATTAGTCCTTCTATACTGACCTCCAGCAGGTTGCAAATTGAATATAATTTTTTTCTGCATCTAGCTCTGAAAAAATATTTGGGCTTCTAGCGGTGTGTGGGACTTGGTCTATTAGTCCATCTATACTGACCTCCATCAGGTTGCAAATTAAAAATAATTTTTTTCTGCATCTAGCTCTGAAAAAATATTTGGGCTTCTAGCAGTGTGTGGGACTTGGTCTATTAGTCCATCTATACTGACCTCCATCAGGTTGCAAATTAAAAATAATTTTTTTCATCATTTATCTCTGAAAAAATATTTGGGCTTCTAGCAGCGTGTGGGACTTGTTCTATTAGTCCATCTATACTGACCTACATCAGGTTGCAAATTAAAAATAATTTTTTTCTGCATCTAGCTCTGAAAAAATATTTGGGCTTCTAGCGGTGTGTGGGACTTGGTCTATTAGTCCATCTATACTGACCTCCATCAGGTTGCAAATTAAAAATAATTTTTTTCTGCATCTAGCTCTGAAAAAATATTTGGGCTTCTAGCAGTGTGTGGGACTTGGTCTATTAGTCCATCTATACTGACCTCCATCAGGTTGCAAATTGAATAAAAAAATTTTCTGCATCTAGCTCTGAAAAAATATTTGGGCTTCTAGCGGTGTGTGGGACTTGGTCTATTAGTCCATCTATACTGACCTCCATCAGGTTGCAAATTAAAAATAATTTTTTTCTGCATCTAACCCAGCCAATAGTTTTGGCCTAATACCACAGTTTGGCCACTCAGCTCTGCTCGGTTACCATCCATTGTTTTTTTGTGCAAACAACTCCCGAGTTGTGAATTAGTTAACCACCAAAATGAGTGGAAAAAGGCCTGCTGCTGGTGGAAAGGGGAATAGGCGTGTTGGGAAGGGGAAAAAAGGTTGTGTCCGTGGGGTAGGTGCAGAAGAAAGACCATCTTCCAGCCAAACTAAAATGTCTACTTCTTTTAGCGGACAATATGATAAGATCCCTTTCTTACGGCCACGCCAATCGCTACAAATTCCAGATGAGGCACAAAAACAGCAGGTGCTTCAACGGATATCAAGTGCTCCTTTAAGTGGGCTCTCCTCCACATCAACTTCAACATCACAAATACTCCAGTCCTCAAAGGTGTCACCCAAATCGCACTTGCTTCCTCACAGCTCCCAAATCTCCAGCTGCCCGTCTGAGTATGAGGTAGAACAGATGGTTGAGTCTGCAGAGCTGTTTACTCATACTATAGCCTGGGAATCAGAGGTCGACTCCAGCGCTTCTGTGAATCCAGACGAGGAAATGATCTGCACTGATGCCCAGAATCTTTATGAGTCGGATCCAGGACCAGACGCAGAAGGTTCTGACCATAATGTAGACCCTCATTCCCAAACTGTAACTCCTGTTGGTGGAGACAATGAGGAAGACGATGATAAGACTCAAATACCTGATTGGAGCGACAACTTTAGTTTTTTGTCAGGGCAGGAACAGGTTGGCTCTGAGGACGACGGGTGTGATAACGCACAGGGTGATGATGATGAGGTCGGAGATCCCACTTACTGTCAACCCACAGTCAGCCAAGAGATGAGGTCAGCAGAGGAGGTGGAGGAAGATGCTAGTGACGACGAGGTCAGGTTGCGCCTTCCTGGACAGAGACGTAGTACTGGAAGCACGTCAACAACTGCATCCTCAAACACAACTCTGCCTCTCACCACAAGTCGTGGTGGCTCTTCAGGTCGCATGGGTGCTAAGCCTTGCATAGCCTGGGCATTTTTTCAGATCGATAAAGATGACCCAACTCGTGTTATCTGTAACATTTGTCAGCAAAAGCTAAGTAGAGGCAAAAAAATACATAGTTTGAGTACTTCATGCATGAACCGGCACATGGACATGAAGCATAAGTTGCAGTGGGAAGCTCAGTGTGCTACAATGCGGTCTAGCCGGCCGGGCCAACCACCGTCTGCCATATCTTGTGCATCCGTGGCCTCTTCATCCTCTGTGACTGGGGGGACAGCAGTCACACCTGTTTTTGGGCGCAGACCTGCCACCTCTTTACCCGCAACAGCCAGCGTGATTGGCAGGTCATCATTTTCTTTGGAGGTGGTAACACCAGCTGGTCTTGAGCGCTGTCCGACATCGATAGCACCACCTTTGGATCAAGGCAACCTAACATGTCCGCCTGCATCTTCCTCACAGACCGGCAGTTTGCCGGGGACACCCTTATCAACCCCGTCTAAGCACAATAGCCAGCCCTCGGTCCCTCAGATGTGGACAAGTAAAAGACCATTTCCTCCTAGCCATGAGAAAGCTAAGAGGTTGAATTTCACCATCTGCAAGCTCTTGGCTACAGAAATGCTGCCTTTCCGCCTGGTGGACACAGAGGATTTTCGAGACCTTATGTCCGTCGCAGTGCCCCAGTACCAGATGCCCAGTGGGCACTACTTCTCAAAGAAAGGTGTGCCTGCGCTCCACCAGCATGTCGCACACAACATCACCGCTTCTTTGAGAAACTCTGTGTGTGACAGGGTGCATTTCACCACAGACACTTGGACGAGTAGGCATGGACAGGGGCGTTACATGTCGCTGACTGGGCACTGGGTAACTATGGTGACAGCAGGACAAGGGGCTGCTGTCCAAGTCTTGCCGTCCCCACGAGTTGTGCGTCAATCCTCTTTATGTCATTTTTCCTCCACTGCTTCTGCCTCCTCAACCTCCTCTCGGTCTTCCACCTGCACCCAAAGCCTGTCTGGTCATGCCACAAGCTTTCTAACTGCGCAGAAGGGATCCTGCACACCTCCTTACTATGCTGGCAGTAGGGCTCAACGTCATCAGGCGGTTTTTACATTGAAATGTCTGGGAAATGTGAGTCACACAGCTGAGGAGTTGTGGTCAGCTCTGGAGAACCAATTTCATGAATGGTTGTCTCCACTGGACCTGAAACCAGGGAAGGCCGTGTGCGACAATGCTGCAAACCTGGGTGCGGCCCTTCGCCGGGGCAATGTCACACACGTGCCTTGTATGGCTCACGTGTTGAACCTGGTTGTCCAGCAATTTTTAGCCCACTATCCCAGACTAGATGGCCTTCTGCAGAGGGCACGGTCGCTGTGTGCTCACTTCCGCCGTTCGCATCCCGCAGCTCAGCGACTTACATCTCTACAGAAGTCGTTGGGCCTGCCACTTCACCGGCTAAAATGCGATGTGCCTACCCGGTGGAATTCAACTCTGCACATGTTGCAGCGACTGTGGCAGCACCGACAAGCCCTGGTGCAATACGTTCTGACGTATAGCCTGGGCCAACGAGATTCAGAGGTGGGGCAAATCACGCTGGAGGAGTGGTCTCAGATCAGGGACCTATGCACCCTTCTGCACAGTTTTGAAATGGCGACGAAGATGTTTAGTGCTGACGATGCCATTATCAGCATGACTATTCCGGTGATTTACATGCTGGAGCACATGTTAAACAGAATTCGGAGTCAGGTGGTGGCACAAGAGGAGGTGGAGGAAGTAGAGGAGGAGGAGTTGTATGCGGAAGGGCTAACATCTGCAAGGTCCAGACGGTCGGCAGCACCAGGGCGGCAGGCATGTGAGGGTGGGGGAGATGATTTTACCAGGGCGCATGGTAGCAGCCAAACTAGTGAGGAAGGTGCAGGAGCCCAGGAAGAAGTGGAGGACGAACTGATGGAAGACTCATCAGATGAGGGAGACCTTGATCACATTTCTGTTGTGCGAGGTTGGAGGGAGAGGACAGAGGAAGGAAGCATGATTGTTACCTCGCCACCAACACAACAGGGACTTGGTGCTCCTGGATGCGCAACACACATGAGTGCCTTCTTGCTGCACTACCTGCAACATGACCCTCGAATTGTGAGAATTAGAAATAATCCTGACTACTGGGTTGCCACACTGTTAGATCCCCGGTACAAAAGTAAATTTGCAGAAATTATTCCTGCCATAGAAAGGGATGCACGCATGCAGGAGTATCAGCAGAGACTGTTGCAGAATCTTACATGTGCTTTTCCACAAAATACCAGTGGTGCACGTAGTGAATCTCACAGTTCCAACTTGCCAACCGTGGGACCGTCAAGTGTTCAGCACTCAAACCGTAACAGAACCACAGTATCTGCTGGTAACATCAATTTTGCGGAATCATTTCACCACTTTTTTAGCCCATCCTTTGCAAGGCCACAGGAGACAAGAAGTCTGACACATAGTCAACGCCTAGAGACGATGGTACAGGAGTATCTCCAAGTAAACATTGAAGCCACGACTGTGTCACTGGACCCTTGCTCTTTTTGGGCTTCCAATCTGGATAAATGGCCGGAGCTAGCCACTTACGCCTTGGAGATCTTGTCATGCCCCGCAGCCAGCGTTCTGTCTGAACGTGTGTTCAGCGCTGCTGGTGGTGTGCTGACAGATAAGCGCACGCGGCTCTCCACTGATAATGTAGACAGACTCACGTTCATAAAGATGAACAAATCATGGATCCGAAACGACTTTTCTACCCCTGTGTCATCCTGGGGAGAGTAAAAGCTTGATGATTGGTTAAAATCACCCTACCAACCGTTTTAAGCTTTCAAATTACTAATCATGTTTATCTGTATCTTGACTGGAAAATAATTTGGGCTTTGTAGCAGTGTGCAGCACTGATCCTATTAGGCCATCTATAATAAGCTTCACCAGATTTAAAATTAAAAATAATTTTTAGCTGCATCTAGCCCGGAAAATAATTTTGGGGCTCCGAGATGCGCAAGACACATAAGTGCCTTCTTGCTGCACTACCTGCAGCATGACCCTCATATTGTCAGAATTCGAAGTAATCATGACTACTGGGTTGCCACACTCTTAGATCCCCCAAACTTTTCGATCAACCTTTTCATTTTAATAAAGACCAAAAAAATGGTCATTTTTGAAATTATAAGCATTAGCAGGTTGTTAGAAACTGAAATCAAACAGTTTTCAACTCAAAACTTTATTCTAGGTGATGTTACATTTTCACATAGGACCCCTTGTTCGAAAGGAGCTTCTGAACTCTCTCGTCCATTGAATTTGTCAGGTTTTGGATGGTTTCTGCTTCAATTGTTTTGCATGAGGACAGAATACCCTCCCAGAGCTGTTGCTTAGATGTGAACTGCCTCCCGCCATCATAGACACTCCTTTTAATGATGCTCCAAAGGTTCTGAATGGGGTAGAGGTCAGGGGAGCATGGGGGTCACACCATAAGTTTGTCCCCTTTTATGCCCATATCAGCCAGAGATGCAGATGTTTTATGTGCAGCATGAGATGGTGCATTATCATGCAGAAAAATGATCTTGCTGTGAAATACACGGTTCTTCTTCTTGAACCATGGCAGGAAGTGCTGTTTGAGAAAATCCACATACATTATGGAGTTCATCTTTAGCGCCTTCAGGGATCCTAAAGGGGCCGACAATCTCTCTCCCCATGATTCCAGCCCAAAACATTACTCCACCTCCTCCTTGTTGGCGCTGTAGCCGTGTTTGCGTGGGGTGTCCATCAACCAGCCATCCTCCACTCCATTCATCTGGACCATCGAGCGCTGCACGGCACTCATCCGTAAACAAAACAGTTTTGAAATCAGTCTTCATGTAATGTTTGGCCCACTGGAGCCGTTTCTGCTTGTGTGAAGTGGATAGAGGAGGTCGACAGGATGGCATATGCACAGCTGCAAACCTCTGAAGGACCCTGCATCTTGTTGTTCGGGGGACGTTGGAGGCACAAGCAGCTTCAAAAACTTGTCTGCTGCTATGACAAGGCTTTTTTGCCGCTGCTCTTTCAACCTGACGTAATTGCCTGTAGGAAAGAGTCCTCAATTTGCCCTTATCAGCACGCACACATGTGTACTGTGAATCAGCTACATACTTCTTGATTGCCAAGACACTTCATCCTGATCATCGCACAATGTTGATTGTAGTCATGCCTTGACCTAAACACTCCACAATTTGTTGCTTCTCAGCAGCCGACACATCCTTTTTCTTTCCCATTTTGGCAGAAAATGTAGGCTGCTTAATAATGTGAGAGAGCCTTCTTAAGTAGTCTTGCCTTTCATTGGACACACCTGCCAAACTAATTAGCACAGGTGTCTGCAATTGCTTACAGTGATATAAAGAGCCCTGACACACATCACCATCAATGAGTTTAACTGACAAACAAACAAATTCTTCCCTTATCACTCCTAAACACTTTTTGCATAATAATTTGGAACGCGGTGTACATGTGCTTTTCCACAAAACACCAGTGGTTCACGTAGTGAATCTTACAGTTCTAACTTGCCAACCGTGGTCTGTATGGAATTGTTCAATAAAGGGCCCAAAATTAAGATAACATAGATGGGAGAGGTCTCTATGAATAGGAATTCCTAAGTATTTGATACCCTGTGAGGGCCAGGCAAAGGGAAAGTTGGACTGGATGGAATCCTATATGGATTTAGGGAGGGAGACATCGAGGGCCTCAGACTTCGCTGCATTGATTTTAAAATTTTACCATGTAACAAAGTGATCTATTTCAGCCATAACAGCAGGGATGGATATATGTGATTGAGTGATATATACTAGGACATCATCAGCAAATAGAGAGCACTTGTACTCGGTGCCTCCCACCTCAATCCACCTAATATTGGGGTTATGGCGAATTGATGAGAGCAGGTGCTCCGTCACTAGGATGTATAAGAGAGGGGACAGAGGACATCCCTGCCTTGTCCCATTGGTGATTGTGAAAGGTGATGAAAATGTTCTGACGCACCCCCTGGGCCTTGGGACACCCGGAGCCGGACCCTTTTTGGTGGATGCTGGTGGTTGTAGTCTTCGTGGCGGCGATCCGGTTCCGTGGCTCAGGGCGGTCAAACCAGTGGCGGAACTATTTATGTGGTTTTGATGTTTAAATGTCCGACTACGCCACCCGTGGATTGCGGTCAGAGTGAACCGCCGCTACAGGGCAGACCGCTAAGGCTGGTGTTGTGGGTGCAGCAGAGCGTAGCATAACTCCCCACGGGAGGAGTATAGCCTCAGGGCAGTGTATGCGGAGGATGGGGGTGATGGTGCAGGGCAGCAGCAGTAACGACACGGAGTCAGTGATGCAGTTCAGGGCCTTTACTCACAGTTCTTATTATCCAGACCACGTCTGCAGGTAACGGCTGCCCACGTCGTACTGTGCTCACCAGGTGAGGGGCTCCGACAACTCCCAGATAACTTTGGAGCGCTTCACAGGACCCCCTTTGTGTGTCCTTTGTCTGGCCTTTCTTACCAACACTTCTGTCCGGCTGCCTCGGGCCTCCTCTTGGTAAACTTGGCGCCAGTTTCCCTGACCCTATGTGGTGCCTTCCTAGCGGGTGGAGCAAGGGGCTGCGCCACATAAAATGTCAGAGCCTCCGGTTTCTAGCTGAGGGTCGTTTCCTGCCTCCACTAGTTCGGGGACCGGTCTCCCCCTTTGGCCTGACCCCTCCACGCAGGTGGATTCGGGCGTGCGGTGGCGACTCGCCCGTCCGCACCCCTGGGATCCCTTTATTTCTCGTTCCTGGAGCCTTCTCCGCTCCTCTTCCTTCCTTCTCCCTCTTGCAGGCCTGGGCCTCTGTTACTAGGCCCGCCTCCGGAGCAGAGCTCATGCAGAGCCCCTGCTCCCTGCCACTTCTGCTCAGACTTCTCTGCACTGAACTAAGATGGTGCCCACCTTTTATACTCCCTTCTCAATGCACCCAGGAACTGCTTCCTCCCTGCTCCTGCACTGCAGGGTTCCCCTTCCTCAGTGTTCCCTCCCCCCACTCCAGCCAGGGACAGGGACTGTCGTGCCCATCTCAGGGGCATATTGGTCGCCCTGCCCCACGGCAATGTGGTGTAATGCATGCAGGTGTCGGGTCCTGATCCACACTCCATCCTTATCTGAGAGTGAGATATCACACCTCTGGGTGAGGTGCAATACGTCTGTAGCAACCGAGCCCTCGGTGCTACAGTTCCATTTATCTTCAGCCTAGGTGACGTATTGTGATACAGGGCCGTGATTTGGGCTATAAAAGGGTCCCCTAGACCCCTACCCCAAGCTTTTTAAGAGAATCATATATGGCGTGCCAGGAGACTCTATGGAATGCTTTCTCAGCATCCAACGAGAGTATCTACTTACAAATTTTTAACTGCATCTAGCCCAGGAAATACTTTGTGCCTAGTAGCAGTGTCTGCTAGTCAGCGGATTATCCCGGCTGTTAAGCAAGCTACACCACCTGTAGTTTGGACACTTAATTTTTTCAAAGGAAATGCTTCGGGACCACGGGATACTTAGTGAAGAGCATCAGGAGGCACCCCAAGGCATAGGGGCTGGGACTGGCACTAGGATGCCTTGCGGTGGACAGCCGAGCTCGATCCTTATAAAAGCTTTTTAACTGCAGCAGCTTTAGTGGACGCTACTGGAGCTGGAATTATGCGGCTGCTGGCATGAGACTTGCCCTCCAATAGATCCTTGTAAATGGATTTAAAGTGTATTCATTCAAATTAGAGGGACAATTTAAATTAAAAAGCTTAGAGCTGCCTCCACTACAGGGGGGCTCTCTCGACCCACCAGCGGACAGGCACCAGTATTGGGAGAGGGGGCTGGCCGTCAGGGTTCACCGCGGCTCTGGCACAAACCCAGCGACACGGAGGTGGCACGGGCAGGAGCGGACTGGCCGTCTCGGCTTCTCACTTTTTGGATTTTAGAAGGGCATGACATGCCTATATCTGTGTCTCCCCCTCCTTTTACTCCTCCACCTCTTTTCTTTTCGCATGACTATATGTACTTGTCACTTTTCCATGTGTTAGTTGTGTCTTCTGAGCAGTTTGTCAGCTTTTGGACACCTTTGAAGGTGTTTTCTATGTGTTTCTATGTGTTTTTGTTTGCCTGCCATTGGTTTTAACGGTGTTCGAAGGTGTTCGACGAACAGTTCGACGAACAGTTCGGCGAACACACGGGTGTTCGACGAACCGAACCGAACTCGAACACTACGGGGGTGGCTCAACACTAGTCCCTACTCCCTAAACCTTTCTGTCTATTTAACAGAAAATTTGCTTGCAATTCAGTTACACAATATAGCGCTAACAGCAGCAGCAGTGCCGTCTAACACTCAGCTGCAGCAGTGAGAAAATGGTGGCGACGGGATAAATGGCTGGGTTTTATAGGGCAAGGACATGTGACATACACAGCCAATGACACATGCCCTTGCTGGTGTGGAAAAAGGCACTTTGCTCCGTGTGTGCGCTGCTGATAGGCTAACAGACTGCACCTCCCCGCTGTAAATGCGGGAAAGAGAAAAAAAAATGGAGATCTTCATTATTTCTGCAGAGATCCATCCCATGCCCCTCCCCCCACCCCACTGTACACTCAAACTGTGTATTAACATTGATTATCAGCATTACTGTGAAAAAATCCAGTTATGATTTGGGTGCACGAACAGTTATTGAACATAACCTCGAACAGACGGATTTTTTTCAAATCGTTTGGGTTCGTCGAATGGCTCGAACACCGCCCAAAACAGCTTGAATTTGAGATTGGCGAACAGTTCGATTCGAACATCGCTCATCTCTACTCAAGGGGTTCTACGTAGCTTTTGAGTAAGGACCTGTGGAACACATTGTGAACCTTAAGGGCACAAGGAAGTTTAAGATGAAACGCTGCTCTGTTAATGACGGCGGTAATTTTGTAGGGACCATCTGGCTTGCCTAGGGTTGAGACGTTTAGCTGACTGGAGATATGACTGGTTCTTATGGTCAGTAATAACTAGTGTTGAGCCACCCCCGTAGTGTTCGGGTTCGGTTCGGTTCGTCGAACACCGGGATGTTCGAGGAACTGTTCGTCGAACTGTTCGTCGAACACCTTAGAACACCGTCGAACACCGTTAAAACCAATGGCAGGCAAACAAAAACACATAGAAACACATAGAAAACACCTGCAAAGGTGTCCAAAAGCTGACAAACTGCTCAGAAGACACTCTCTTTAAAAAAGCCGGCCGGCAAATTCAGCAGCGGCATACACCGGTACCCGACAATTTAGACAAGAAGGAATAGAGCATCACACATAGATTAGATAGATAGAAACATGTCAGTCACACATATAAGAAGCACAGTGACAGTGTTGGTTACTGCACTTGTCATTTAGTGTAAAGGATTTATTAAAAAAAATATTAGTGTTTTCATGCACCATCTCTTTAAAAAAGCCGGCCGGCAATTCAGCATCTGTACCCGACAATTTAGAACAGAAAGAATAGAGCTTCACACATAGATTAGATAGATAGAAACATGTCAGTCACATATATAATAAGTACAGTGATAGTGTTGCTTACTGTACTTGTCATTTAGTGTAAAGGATTTATTTAAAAAAATAATAGTGTTTTCATGCACTGTCTCTTTAAAAAAGCCGGCCGGCAATTCAGCAGCGGTACCCGACAATTTAGAACAGAAAGATAGAGCATCACACATAGATTAGATAGATAGAAACATGTCAGTCACATATATATGAAGTACAGTGATAGTGTTGGTTACTGTACTTGTCATTTAGTATTAAAATAAAGGATTTATTATTAAAAAAATTGGCGTGGGGTTCCCCTTAATTTTAGTCTCTAGCAGAGGTTAAGCACACGGCTGGGGCAGATGTTTGAAGCCTGGGAAGGGGGTAATACCCACGGAGCTTCCCAGGCTACTAATATCAGCCCCCAGCTGAATACATAGCCTTTACTAGCTATTAAAATGGGGGACCCCCCCAAAAAAATGACGTGGGGTCCCCCCTAATTTAATAGCTAGCAAAGGCTAGGCAGACAGCTGGGGGCTGATATTAATAGCCCAGGAAGGGAGCCATGAATATTGGCCCCCTCCCAGGCTAGAAACACCAGCCGTCAGCCGCCCCAGAAATGGCGCATTCATAGGATGCGCCAATTCTGGCACTTAGCCTCGCTCTCCAACGCTGCCCTGGTGCGGTGGCAGGGGGTAATAGGGTTGGGGTTGATGTCAGCTTATAATGCCAGCTGACATCAAGCCCAGGTTAGTAATGGAGAGGCGTCTATAAGACACCCCCATTACTAACCCCATAGTCAAAGTTAAAAAAAACACAAACACCCAGAATAAAGTCCTTTAATTGAAATAAAGACACAATCCTTTATTGTTCTAAATTAAACCATACTTACCATCACACCCATTCCAGCTGAAGCCAACGATCTCCTGCAATAAAAGAAAAATAATAAAGCAACCTCATCCTTACCTTTCCATGGTTCCCACGACAGCTTCAGCTCTGCTACATCGAGATGACAGGCTGGACCGCAGCAGAACGCTGCCATCCAGCCTGTCATCCCGCAGACACTGAGAAGCGCAGGCTTGCTTGCGCTGCTCAGCGTCTCTCTGTGACGACATCCAGATGAGCCGAGTTCATGTCCAATGAACTCGGCTCACCTCATGCACGTCACTGACAGCGTGGGAAAATTCTCGCGCTGAAGCGCTGATTGCAGGAGAATTTTCCCACGCTGTCAGTGACATGCAGGAGGTGAGCTGAGTTCATTGGACATGAGCTCACCTCATGCACATCACTGACAGCGTGGGAGAATTCTCCTGCACTCAGCACTTCAGCGTGGGAGAATTCTCACACTGAAGCGCTGAGTGCAGGAGAATTCTCCCACGCTGTCAGTGACGTGCAGGAGGTGAGCTGAGTTCATTGGACATGAGCTCACCTTATGCACGTCACTGACAGCGTGGGAAAATTCTCCTGCACTCAGCGCTTCAGCGTGGGAGAATTCTCACGCTGAAGCGCTGAGTGCAGGAGAATTCTCCCACGCTGTCAGTGACGTGCAGGAGGTGAGCTGAGTTCATTGGACATGAGCTCACCTTATGCACGTCACTGACAGCGTGGGAGAATTCTCCTGCACTCACCGCTTCAGCGTGAGAATTTTCCCACGCTGTCAGTGACGTGCATGAGGTGAGCCGAGTTCATTGGACATGAACTCGGCTCATCTGGATGTCGTCACAGAGAGACGCTGAGCAGCGCAAGCAAGCCTGCGCTTCTCAGTGTCTGCGGGATGAGAGGCTGGATGGCAGCGTTCTGCTGCGGTCCAGCCTGTCATCTCGATGTAGCAGAGCTGAAGCTGTCGTGGGAACCATGGAAAGGTAAGGATGAGGTTGCTTTATTATTTTTCTTTTATTGCAGGAGATCGTTGGCTTCAGCTGGAATGGGTGTGATGGTAAGTATGGTTTAATTTAGAACAATAAAGAATTGTGTCTTTATTTCAATTAAAGGACTTTATTCTGGGTGTTGTGTTTTTTTTAAATACTTTACTAGAAATTCATGGCGGTCATGTCTAATACTGGCGTGACCCCATGAATTTTGGGCTTGGGGCCAGCTGATAATACCAAGCTGGCCCTAACCCCTTTATTACCCAGTGAGCCACCGCACCAGGGCCCTGGATGAGTTGGGTACAGCGCCAGAAGATGGCGCTTCTATGAACGCGCCATTTTCCGGGGTGGCTGCGGACTGCAATTTGTAGCGGGGGGGGGCCCAGAAAGCTTGGGCCTCCCTGCGCTGCAGATTCCAGCCCCCAGCTGCCTAGTTGTACCTGGCTGGACACAAAAATAGGGCGAAGCCCCACGTACTTTTTTTTTAATTATTTCATGAAATTCATGAAATAATTAAGAAAAAAAGGCCTTCCCTATATTGTTGTGTCCGGCCAGGTACAAATAGGCAGCTGGTGGATGGGGGCAGCCCGTTCCTGCCTGCTGTACCTGGCTGGACACAAATATAGTGCGAAGCCCCACTTCAATTTTTTTTAATTATTTCAGGAAATTCATGAAATAATTAAAAAAAAATTGACGTGGGGCTTCGCACTATATTTGTGTCCAGCCAGGTACAGCAGGCAGGAACGGGCTGCCCCCAACCACCAGCAGCCTATTTGTACCTGGCCGGACACAACAATATAGGGAAGCCCTTTTTTTCTTAATTATTTCATGAAATAATTTAAAGAAAATTGACGTGGGGCTTCGCCCTGTTTTTGTGTCCAGCCAGGTACAACTAGGCAGCTGGGGGCTGGAATCCGCAGCGCAGGGAGGCCCAAGCTTTCTGGGCCACCCCCGCTGTAAATTGCAGTCCGCAGCCACCCCGGAAAATGGCGCGTTCATAGAAGCGCCATCTTCTGGCGCTGTACCCAACTCATCCAGGGCCCTGATGCGGTGGCTCACTGGGTAATAAAGGGGTTAGGGCCAGCTTGGCATTATCAGCTGGCCCTAAGCCCGAAATTCATGGGGTCACGCCAATATTAGACATGACCACCATGAATTTCTAGTAAAGTATTTAAAAAAAACACAACACCCAGAAAAAAGTCCTTTAATTGAAATAAACACACAATTCTTTATTGTTCTAAATTAAACCATACTTACCATCACGCCCATTCCAGCTGAAGCCAACGATCTCCTGAAATAAAAGAAAAATAATAAAGCAACATCATCCTTACCTTTCCATGGTTCCCATGACAGCTTCAGCTCTGCTACATCGAGATGACAGGCTGGACCGCAGCAGAACGCTGCCATCCAGCCTGTCATCCCGCAGACACTGAGAAGCGCAGGCTTGCTTGCGCTCCACAGTGTCTCTCTGTGAGGGCATCCAGATGAGCCGAGTTAATGTCCAATGAACTCGGCTCACCTCATGCACGTCACTGACAGCGTGGGAAAATTCTCCTGCACTCAGCGCTTCAGCGTGGGAGAATTCTCACACTGAAGCGCTGAGTGCAGGAGAATTCTCCCACGCTGTCAGTGACGTGCAGGAGGTGAGCTGAGTTCATTGGACATGAGCTCACCTTATGCACGTCACTGACAGCGTGGGAAAATTCTCCTGCACTCAGCGCTTCAGCGTGGGAGAATTCTCACGCTGAAGCGCTGAGTGCAGGAGAATTCTCCCACGCTGTCAGTGACGTGCAGGAGGTGAGCTGAGTTCATTGGACATGAGCTCACCTTATGCACGTCACTGACAGCGTGGGAGAATTCTCCTGCACTCACCGCTTCAGCGTGAGAATTTTCCCACGCTGTCAGTGACGTGCATGAGGTGAGCCGAGTTCATTGGACATGAACTCGGCTCATCTGGATGTCGTCACAGAGAGACGCTGAGCAGCGCAAGCAAGCCTGCGCTTCTCAGTGTCTGCGGGATGAGAGGCTGGATGGCAGCGTTCTGCTGCGGTCCAGCCTGTCATCTCGATGTAGCAGAGCTGAAGCTGTCGTGGGAACCATGGAAAGGTAAGGATGAGGTTGCTTTATTATTTTTCTTTTATTGCAGGAGATCGTTGGCTTCAGCTGGAATGGGCGTGACGGTAAGTATGGTTTAATTTAGAACAATAAAGGATTGTGTCTTTATTTCAATTAAAGGACTTTATTCTGGGTGTTTGTGTTTTTTTTAACTTTGACTATGGGGTTAGTAATGGGGGTGTCTTATAGACGCCTCTCCATTACTAACCTGGGCTTGATGTCAGCTGGCATTATAAGCTGACATCAACCCCAACCCTATTACCCCCTGCCACCGCACCAGGGCAGCGTGGAAGAGCGAGGCTAAGTGCCAGAATTGGCGCATCCTATGAATGCGCCATTTCTGGGGCGGCTGACGGCTGGTGTTTCTAGCCTGGGAGGGGGCCAATATTCATGGCTCCCTTCCTGGGCTATTAATATCAGCCCCCAGCTGTCTGCCTAGCCTTTGCTAGCTATTAAATTAGGGGGGACCCCACGTCATTTTTTTTGAGGTGTCCCCCATTTTAATAGCTAGTAAAGGCTATGTATTCAGCTGGGGGCTGATATTAGTAGCCTGGGAAGCTCCGTGGGTATTACCCCCTTCCCAGGCTTCAAACATCTGCCCCAGCCGTCTGCTTAACCTCCGCTAGAGCCTAAAATTAAGGGGAACCCCACGCCAATTTTTTTAATAATAAATCCTTTATTTTAATACTAAATGACAAGTACAGTAACCAACACTATCACTGTACTTCATATATATGTGACTGACATGTTTCTATCTATCTAATCTATGTGTGAAGCTCTATTCTGTCTGTTATAAATTGTCGGGTACCGCTGCTGAATTGCCGGCCGGCTTTTTTAAAGAGACGGTGCATGAAAACACTATTATTTTTTTTGATAAATCCTTTACGCTAAATGACAAGTACAGTAAGCAACACTGTCACTGTACTTCGTATATATGTGGCTGACATGTTTCTATCTATCTAATCTATGTGTGAAGCTCTATTCTGTCTGTTATAAATTGTCGGGTACCGCTGCTGAATTGCCGGCCGGCTTTTTTAAAGAGACGGTGCATGAAAACACTATTATTTTTTTTGATAAATCCTTTACGCTAAATGACAAGTACAGTAAGCAGCACTTTCACTGTACTTCGTATATATGTGGCTGACATGTTTCTTTCTATCTAATCTATGTGTGAAGCTGTATTCTTTCGGTTCTAAATTGTCGGGTACCGGTGTATGCCGCTGCTGAATTGCCGGCTTTTCATGTTTCACTGTTGGCACTGTTCCCATCGATTTGGGCAATCACTGTAATGCCACAACCACCATGGCTGTGGCATTACAGTGAGTGGCAGACAATCCCTGCATGATTGGTGCTCTAAATAGCGCCAGACATGCAGGACACGCTTTTGGTGCACGAACAGTTATCGAACATAACCTCGAACAGCCGAATTTTTTGCAAATCGTTCGGGTTCGTCGAACAACTCGAACACCGCCCAAAACAGCTCGAATTTGAGATTGGCGAACAGTTCTAGTCGAACACCGCTCATCTCTAGTAATAACAGTTATAGGATGGACAGCCCCCTCCAACCAGTGACGCCATTCCTCGAACGTCAATTTGATGGCCAAAAGTTCCCTATTACCCACGTCATAATTTCTCTCAGCTGAAGACAATTTTTTAGAAAAGAAGGCGCATGGACGCCATTAACCAGGGGACGAACCCTGAGACAACACATCCCCAACCCTGACATCCGAAGCATCGACCTCCACAATAAAGGGTTGACAAACATCGGGTTGACTGAGTATAGGTGCAGTGGCAAAATGATTCTGTAAGGAAAATAAAGCCTGGAGGGAAGCATCTGACCATTTGGAAAAATGAGACCCCTTCTTAGTCATGTCAGTAAGGGGTTTCACTACAACAGATTAATTTTGGATGAATTTCCTGTAAAAATTAGTAAAGCCCAGAAAACGTTGTAGGGCCTTCAGGTTCTCGGGACGTTCCCAGTCAAGGACTGTACGGATCTTCTCCGAATCCATCCGAAAACTTGAAGATGACAACAAGTACCCCAAAAACTTCACCTCTTGAACAGCGAAAACACATTTCTCCAGTTTGGCATAGAGTTTGTTATCCCTTAATATCTGGAGCACCTGCTTAACAGCTCTCAAAATCAGGTGAATAAACCAAAATATCGTCCAGATAGACCACCACAAACCTCCCCACCAAATAATAAAAAATATCATTTATGAAATGCTGGAATACCGCATGTGCATTGGTCAAGCCAAAAGGCATAACCAGATTCTCGAAATGACCTTCCAGGGTACTGAAAGCTATCTTCCATTCGTCTACTTCTCTGATTCTAACCAGATTGTAGGCTCCCTTTAAATCCAACTTGGAGAATTCCTTAGCTCCAACAACCTGGCTGAACAAATCAGGAATCAGAGGAAGAGGATTTGGATCACGGATGGTAATTTGATTTAATTCCCGGAAATCTAAACAGGGACGTAGACCGCCATCTTTTTTCCTCACAAAGAACCCTGCCGCCACGGGCGAAGATGAGGGTCTGATATGTCCCTTCTCCAGACTTTCAGCAATGAAATCCTTCATGGCTTGTCTCTCAGGGCCAGAAAGATTATACAGTCTGGACTTGGGTAGTTTAACTCCGGGGGTCAGGTTAATAGGACAGTCATAAGAACGATGAGGAGGCCAATCCTGACACCCCTTCTCAGAAAAAACGTCCTCAAAACCAGACAGAAAAGCAGGCAGAAACTCCGTAGAGACAGCAGCAATGGAAACATTCAGACAGTTCTCATGGCAGTAATCTCCCCATTCAATAATCTCCCCAGCTTGCCAATCCACCAAGTGATTATGTTTAACAAGCCAGGGGATACCTAAAATAATCATAATAGGGAGATTCTCCAAAACATAGCAAGGAATGATTTCACAATGAACTGACCCCACCCTCAGTTTCACGTTATATACAATCTGAGTAAATGCTTTCCGTGCAAGTGGCGCCAAGTCAATGGCAAAGATGGAAATGGGTTGGGCTAAAGTACAGCAAGCGAGACCATGAGTTTTCACAATCTCAGCATCAACCATGCTGACCCCGGCTCCACTGTCAACAAACACAGAATTTTTTTTTATTTTGCTCTCTAGCACCACCTCTGCAGTCAGGACAAAGCGGGAACTGCAGTTTGGCCACAAATGTACCCCTTGTTTATCCAGACTACCGAGAGTTAATCAAGTCTCTTTTTTTGTTTAGGAATTGAAGGACAGGTCCCAACAAAGTGTCCCTTTTTCCCACAAAAAATCATCGCCTTTTTTCTTGCGAATCTCCAGGGAGATGTATGATGCAGAGACACCCCCTAACTGCATAGGTTCCTCCACTTCCCCCAGTACTGGTTCACCCCCAGACCGCTCCCTTGGCTAAGGTACACAACCCCGACAAGAAGGCCCCGGAGAAGGAGGTCGCACCCGTCTATCCCGAAGGCGCCTATCCAGACGTATGGCCAAAGATATGGCAGCCTCATAGGACTGATGGGTATCATATACTGTCGAGGCATCTTTCAACCTTTCCGTTAGCCCCTCACAAAGTTGACTTTTAAGGGCTGAGTCATTCCATTTGGAATCTGTTGCCCATCTACGGAATTCCGAACTGTATGTTTCCACTGACCGAATCCGCTGCTGAAGGCGACGTAGCTTAGACTCAGCCAAGGCGACTCGGTCAGGGTCATCATAGATGAGGGCAAGAGCTACAAAAAAAACCTCCACAGATTGGAGACAAACCGAATCCTGCCGTAACGAAAATGCCCATGACTGAGGATCGCCCTGCAGTAGAGAGATCGCAATGCCAACCTGTTGCTCCTCATTACCGGAGGAGTAGTGACGAAGTTTGAAGTACAATTTGCATACCTCCTTAAACACAAAAAAACTGTCCCTACCTGAAAACCTGTCCGGGAGGGCAACATTGGCCTCAGGCTTGGCAGGCCTACCAGCAGAGACCCCCACATTGGTGACCTGCAGCTGCTGAAACTGCTGCGTCAATTCACAGCAGAGGTCATTCACCTCCAGAGACAGCCCGTGTTGCCACTCTGCAACCGATCCTATAATAAGGGAGAAAGGAAAAAAAAAGGTCCTCACCCAAAAACACACAGAAAAAAAAAGGAACCAAAAGTGTCAGATTTGTGCCTTTTTTTTCCCAAAAAACGTGCTCGACCGGTTATAATGTCACACCAGGAGTGGGTGCAATATAGGGAAGAAAGGTAAAGGGAGCCCAGACACTAGGGAAAGGGGAAGTGGTGACCTCCTGAACTGGACTAGCGTCACCCTGTCTTCCCCTACCGTCCCTGTACAGCCTCCGCAGCTGTCGCCGATCACGTGCCTCGCCCTACTATCCCTGGTGTAATGCTACAACTGGGGGTGGAAGGAGATGAGTACTAGTCAACCTCCGCTAGCACTCTAAAGACTAAAGGGGAAAACAACACAGGGGAATTACAACTTAACTTTAGAAGAAACTCAAACAGGGCACACGGCAGCATGACTCCAAAGAGGACGTGATTCTACTTCAGCCAAGTTCCAAGTAGGAATGAATATAACGGGCGATGCCCACCTAGACACACCAGGTAAATATACACCCAGACTAAAGAGAGGTAGTCGCTGGGTCCTAAACACAGCCTCCTATCTAGGCAGCTATCTGCATTGCCAAATGTGGAGATCTCCTGCAGACCACTGCAGGGTGATTGTCTGTCACCTCTGACACACCCGTGACAGTGTCATAGAGATATTAAGAAAAATATTAACAATTCTTTCACCCCCTGAAGCTACTCTCACCCCTCCTATCTACTATTTGTCACCAGAGAAGAGCTGACAATCTAAAGAGCGATCTCTCTGCAAATTATCACCTACAGCAGAAGTGACTTGTAAACAAATGCTGTCACAGAAGGTGCTACCAACCCACTTAAAATATTCATAATAAAAAATATGGTATCACTTTTGGGATTCTACGATCAACCAGGGATGAGTTATCAAAGAAGTTAGCATCTTTAATAAAAACATGAAGGGTGGAGCACAGCCTACATATTGTCAGCACAAGGGGCGTGTGGGCAGGTCCCCTCTTCGGCATAAAAGATCCAACTGAAGATTGATCCAAATTCATTGCCAGGAGTATATATTTATTATAGCAAAGGATCCTGTTTGATAACAATCTAATCAAGCAGAGTGTCTCCCCTCCACCTATATTGAATCGTCTCAGAGATCTAATAGTAAGTTTCTGCTTTAATCCTTATTATTTTGTTTAACTGCATATGTATTGTATTGTCCACTTTTGTAAAATCTTTGTATATTTTTCCTTAACACTGCCTTTCTTTTGGATTAAATATAAAATTTAATAGTCCTGTTTCTTTTGCTCTGTTATCGTTCCTTCCCCCGAAGCCATACGCTACCAGAATCAGGCGTCCGGCCAGGCCTGTATTATATTTCAAACTCGGCCGGTGGTGGCAGCGAATAATAATAATTGGGCTATCGTGAAGCTGGCAGTAACCGTACGGGGCATATACACATATTCCATGCGTTGGAATACGGAGGTGTGACGCCATATGCTTTCTGCTCGCTTGCCGATAGCTCCGTAGTGAGTACTCAAGTTCGTGTGCTCGCGAATCCCTGATGAAATCCTGACAGAGTGACGGCAACGGTGAGATATTGTGTGATCTCCCCGATGTCGGCTCTGACGTTCCTGACAAATTGGTGGCAGCGGTGGGATATTGTGTGATCTCCCAGGTGTTGTCCCTGGCGTCTCTGACAAGCTGTTTTGGTTATTCCACATTATCTTTATGTTTTTTGGTGCGCTGAATCCGAAAATGACCTCTATTTTGTCATAGGACATCACGTTTCCTGATAATTTAGGTAACTATGTTAAATAAGGCAATATCGCAAAATAAATGAAAATAGACTTATACAATTAATTTTTTATTACAAATTTTTCATGAAAATAATTTTTGAACTGAAATGAGCTCACTAACACTCACTAAAATTTATTTTTTTCCCCTGTGAGGCTCCTCTTGGTACATTTACGCTTGTGAGTAGCATCTGGAATGTCTCTCTGAAGCATCGAACAGTAGTCTGCCTTCACTGTAATGCTCCATTTTCCCTGGTATCTTCTTTCCATCTCTTTAGTGTCCTAGTGGAATCGTTCACCTTGCTCTTCACTCACAGTTCCCAAATTTTCAGGAAAGTAGTCAAGGTGGGAATGGAGGAAATGCACTTTCAAACTCATGAGGCAACCTAAAGCTTGAAATGCTTTCAGCATTCGTTCAACAATCTTTTTGTAGTCAAGATCTTTTTTATTGCCTAAAAATGTCTCTACGACCTCTTCAAATGCAATCCACCCTTCTTTTTGAGGATCAGTCATGGTATTGATAAACTTTTTATCAGCTATAAGCCTTCTTATGTCTGGTCCGATTAACACAACTTTCTTTAATTTTGCCTCCAAGAGGATTGGAAACTTGGTGACCAAGTATTTGAAGCATTTTCCATCTCTTGGAAGTGATTTTACGAATTTGCTTCATCAAGCCCAATTTTATGTGGAGAGGTGGTAGAAGAGCTTTATAGGGAGATACCAAAGTTTCTCGGAGGACATTTTTTTTCACCGATTGTGAGCACCCTCGGTTGCCAACTCTTCTTAGTCCAGTGATTTTGTCGGTCTCGACTGTCCTACAGACACAGAAAACAAGGGTATTTATTTGGTATACCCAGCTTATTGCCCGAGAAGCATGCACAAGACCTTCAGATCCCCACACACTTGCCAACGGTGGTCTTCATATTTAAGTTTACGAAGAACCAATTCCAAGTTTTCATAGGCTTCCTTCAAGTGTACGGAATGATCTACAGGGATGGAAGCATAAAAACCGCCGTTGTAGAGTAAAACTGCTATGAGACTTCTTTTTGAAGAATCTATAAAAAGATGCCATTGCGTTGAATCACAATGGATTTTGACATCGATGCAATAAACCAACTTGTCTTCCTGGGCAAAGTAAGGAATGAACTCCTGCTCACGATGTCTGAACCATGAAAAAGACACTCCTGGTAACACTAAATTCTTGCTTTTGAGCTTTGATCCGAATAACTCAACTGCATCTTTGGGAAGATTCAAGTCTCTTACTGAAACCTTCATCTCTTCCTGGGAAACAAAAATTTGGTCTTCTTGTATCATCTTCAAAGTCAGAACTTGATCTGGTTTCAGGTAAGATTCCACCTTCATCGGAGCTAGGTATCTCTTCCAAGGTAGCAGGGACCTTGGGTACTGGTATTTCTGTGCCATTGGGGATGGTATGAATTACTGAGTGAAGATTTGTGTATGAAATGGAATGCTTCCATTTGGAATTATACTCTTTCACATTGCATGAACAAATGTAACAGTTGTCACTATGGTTCCTTTGCTCTCGCCATACCATAGGAATCCCATAACAGAAAGCTTTTTTCTTACCCTTGAACCAATTTCGGAGGTCCTCAACACACCATTTGCACACTTTATGAGGCGCCCAAACTTTATCTTGATCTCCAAGTTTTAGTCCGAAGTATGCGAAGTATACTTTTTTTCACAAAGTCTGTAATATTCAGCTGTTGATTCAACATTGTATATTCACCACAAATGAAACAGAAACGGTCAGGCGAATTAATACACTTCCGAAAAGCCATAACGCTAATTTGGGGAAACACGGTTGATGAATGAAATTCCAATGCAAGTTTCTTGAAAGCATAAGGACTTTTCATTATGTTATGTATTATAGCCAATCAGAACCTGTGTTTCCTGCGCTGCCACGCAAGTGACAGTGCGGGAAACACCCGAACATTAACATGGACTTCATGAGTAGGCCCGTGTTCAGGGTCCATGCCCGAACAGTAGGTGTTCAGTACGGACCAGTAATTTAGGGTTCGGCTTCGCCCATCACTACTTAAGATGTCTCAGCTGCGGGGGCATTATGCGGGGAGGGGCACTTGTGGCCATGCAAGATGATGTTAGTCGGTTCTCTTATAGTTCAGCAGTGTGGGAAATGGTGCCAGGTAGTGATGAGTGAAGCCGAACTGTAAAGTTCGGAGTTCGTATTGGACTCCTAGCGTCCATGCATGGACCCCGAACACGGACAAATCCCTGGAAGTCCGTCATAATGTTTGGGTTCACCAGCCGAATAAAACTTGTTGAAATGCTGCTGCACAGCCAATCAACAAGATTTTAGGCTGAGGGCACTTCCGGAGCCATCACAGTCATGCCAAGTAATAGCATGGCTGTACTGGCATGGCTGTGATTGGCCGGCGCTCCATGTGACCGTGCCTGTATGAAGGCCAGGTCACAGGTTGCGCCGCCATTCTGTAGACTGCCCTAACAGTCTGTTACTCTGTGTCATAAAAGTCTTGTGGTCTGTGCCATAAAAGCCTGTGGCTCTGTGGTAAAAGAATCCTATTGCTCTGTGCCATATAAACCAAGTACTCTGAAGCAAAAAAAACAATTGCTCTGTGCCCTATAAGGCTTTTACTCTGAGGCAAAAAAATCCTATTGCTTTGTGCAATATGAACCTTGAACTCTGAGGCAAAAACTTCTATTCCTCTGTGCCATATGAACCTTGAACTCTGAGGCAAAAACTCCTATTTCTCTGTGCCATATAAACTTTGTACTTTGAGGCAAAAAAATCCTATTGCTCTGTCGCATAAAAACCTTGTTATCTGTGGCACAAAAAAATGTTATTGCTCTGTTGTATAAAAACCTTGTTCTCTGTGGCAAAAAACCTATTGCTCTGTTGCATAAAAAGCTTGTACTCTTTGGAAAAAAACGGCCGGTGTACCACTTACCCTTGTTATTCCTTGTGCATGGGTTGTTGTTGTGGGGATTGTTGAGTCCTTTTAGTATATTTAATTAAAAGTTACATTTTAGGGGTCTAATCTTTTTTGTTTTTTGTGCATAATTAGTCCCTACTTATATTTTTTGTCTAGGTGTTGAAAAGCATTATATGGGGCCCTTTATTCTGTATAGAGCATTATATGAGGCCCGTTATTCTGTATGGAGCATTATATGAGGTCGATTATTCTGTATGGAGCATTATATGGGGTCCATTATTCTGTATGGAACATTATGTGGGGCCCATTATTCTGTATGGAGCATTATATGACGCTCATTATTCTGTATGAAGCATTGTATGAAGCCCATTATTCTGTATGCAGCATTATATGGGGTCCATTATGCTGTATGGAGCATGTTATGAGGTCCATTATTCTGTATGGAGCAATATATTGTGCCCATTATACTGTATAGCGCATTATATGGGGTCTAATATTCTGCATGGAGCATTATATGGGGCCCATTATACTGTATGGAGCATTATATGGGGTCCATTATTCTGTATGGCGCAATATTTGGGGTCCATTATATTATATGAGGGGCTATGTGGTGCTCATAATACTATATAAAGTACCATGTCGTACCCATAATACTGTATGGAGGACTATGTGGTGCCTATAATACTGTATGGAGGACTATTCTGTCCCGTCTAAAATGAAAATATTTGACTCCCCCCCAGGTCACACACTGTGCGCTGCGAGGATTCGCCGGTTTCTGAGCTATTGTAGAATTTACAATAGATGTCACTAGTGTTGAGCGAACATGCTCGACACTGCTCGGTACTTGCCCGAGCATCACGCTACTCGGGATGTTCGGCGAGCACCGAGCATTTCCGGGTTCCTCGGGCGGGAGCTCGGGTCTCTGCCCTGCATGTTTGGCGCTCTTTACAGAGCCAATGAACATGCAGGGATTGCCAGTCAGTCACTGTAATGTCGCAGCTATGTTGGTTGTGGGCATTACATTGATTGGCTGGCCGCACAGCATCACCTCGAGTATTTAAAACCGGGCACCGCCATCTTGGACACAGACGGCTGGGATCAGAGAGTGTAGGGACAGCGCTGCTGATTTAGGGAGAGATATATACTGCGAAATAGTTAGTGTAGGGTCTGTAAAGGCTGCCAGATCAGACAAACAGTCCTTCTCAGGACTAATATCCATCCCAGATATCAGGCAGGCAGGCAGGCTGTATAGGAGATGCAGTGGTTATACCAGCAAACACTGCATTACAGTCCTGTGTGCTCCTGTTGCTGAAATTGCTGGACTTAGCTCCAGGTCTCGGGGGCCAGGAAAAATCCTTTTTTTTTCATCTAAATCCTTTTTTTTTCTCCTCCTTCACACTGTACAAATACCCATCTTATTAACCTTTTGGTGCCCCCCCCCAAAAAAAAAAAGTGTGTCTGTGACAGTTCAGACACAAATATATCTGTTTAAAATAGTCTGGTGTAGGCCAGAGAAACAGAAGTGTAGTTTTGCAGTTCCACGGTTCAAAACCCTGTATTATCGACTTTTGGGCCATTTGTACCTAAAAAAAAACAGCTTGAGTGTGTCGCTCACTGTTCAGCCGCAAATATATATATTTAAAATTGTCTGGTATACCCCAGTAAACAATAACTGTGGTCTTGCCATTCCACGGTAAAAAATCTCTATTATTCAGCTTTTGGTATTTTTTCCGTAAAGAAAAACAGTAATAGATTCTCCCTGATTGTTCAGATTGTTTAAAAGAGTCGGGTGTAGGCCAGAGAAATAGAACTGTGGTGTTCCTCTTCCACGGTTCTGATCTACTTTTTATTACCCTTTTTCCATTGATAGTGCGAGTGTAAGCTATTTTACTTCCTTTACAATGGGCAAGGCGCGTGGCAAGGGACGTGTAACTGGACGTTCTGGTGATTGTGCATGCAGAGGACTGGGCCGTGGCCAAGGTGAAAATGTACCACAACCAACAGCCACATCTTCTCGCTCCCACTTCTTGACCGAATTACTAGGGAAGCACATAACAACACCAGTATTGCGAACTGATCAGTGTGAACAGGTTATTAATTGGATAGCAGATAATACTTCCAGTTACCTGGGCACCACCACCTCCGGTCTGTCTTCCACAAGGTCAAATCTTAGTAGCCGTGAGTCTCGACAGCATACTTCTCCTCACCCTGATGCTCCTTCCTCCCACCATGCTGAGTGTCGTCAGACAGCAACTGATCCCACACTTGAGCACTATGATGAGCTGTTTCACTGGTCCATTTCCAGCTTTGTGCCCCTCGCCTGCTCCGCTTGAAGTGGTGGAAGAGGAGATCCCATGCAGCGATGCCCAAATATTTGAACAGCCACGGCCACAGGAAATCGACGCTGGCAATTTGTCACAAGAGGTGGACGATGACGAGACACAATTGCCAGGGAGTGAGAAGGAGGATCGTGGTGTGCAAGTGGAAAAGGAGGAGGTGGTGGATGATCTAGTAACTGAACCAACGTGGCAGGAGGACATGCAGAGCGAGGCCAGCAGAACACAGGGTTAGGGAGGCAGAGTACCCCAACAGGCAGGAAGTAGCTGTGTGGTGGCCGCACACAGAAGGCAGGCAACAGTTCCCCATAACACCAACATGAGGGACGTTGCCAATACAACCTGTAGGACTTCCAGAGTCTGGAATTTTTTTTAAAGACTCTACTGATAACCCCAAAAAGGCCATTTGTACCACCTGCCAAGCTAGCATCAGCAGGGGTGACAAAACTACCAGCCTGACAACCACCAGCATGATCAGGCTTATGGCAGCAAAGCACCCGACTTTGTGGGGCGAAACCCAGTGTCCACGACCAGTGTCAACGGGTGTCACCACTGCTTCTTCCGCTGTTGTGCGTGCAATAGAACCTCCTGTAGTGTGTGCAAGGCAATCCCCTGTCCATACTGCATGCAAAGATGCCCCCTCCTCTCCGTCTACACTTGTTATGGCAGTTTCTCAAGAAACAGCATCAACGTCCACGTCCCACCGCTGCATTCAATTGTCCATATCCCAGACCTTTGAACGAAAGTGGAAATTCGCAGCTAACGCCCCACAGGCCACAGTCCTAAATTCGCACATTTCACGACTGCTTTCATTGGAAATGCTGCCTTTTAGGCTGGTGGAGACAGAATCCTTCCGCAACCTTAAGGCGGTGGCCGTCCCTCGGTACTCGGTCCCCAGCCGACACTATTTTGTCCAGTGTGCCATCCCCGCACTACACAAGCACGTGTCCCAAAACATCTGCAGTGCCCTCAACAATGCAGTTACTGGGAGAGTCCACCTGACAACGGACACGTGGACAAGTGCTTGTGGCCAGGAACGGTACATCTCCCTGACGGCACACTGGGTAAACATAGTGAAAGCCGGGACCCAGTCGGACCTTGGAACGGAACACATCCTCCCCAAACCGAGGATTGCGGGCCCTATGTCAGTCAGAGTTGCCCCCACAGTGTACATCTCCTGTGCATCATCCTCCTCCTCCTCATGTTCAGCTACCATCTCAGATATCACCACATCAGTTACAAGCTGGAAGCACTGCAGTACTGCCTCCGCTAAGCGGCAACAGGCTGTGCTGAAACTCGTAAGCTTAGGTGAGAAACCTCACACTGCTTGTGAGCTGTGGACAGCTGTGAAAGAGCAGGAAGATCTGTGGCTGAGACCGCTGAACCTACATCCAGGCATGGTCATGTGTGACAATGGCCGTAACCTGGTGGCGGCTCTGAGGCGAGGCGAGATGACACACGTACCATGCCTGGCTCATGTGCTTAACCTCGTGGTTCAGCGGTTTCTTAAATCATACCCCGAGTTGCCAGATCTGCTCGTCAAAGTACGCCACCTGTCAGCTCATTTTCGCAAGTCGGCTACAGCTTCTGCAGCCCTTGCTGTGATGCAGCAGTGTTTGCAGCTTCCGTCACACCGACTGGTGTGTGATGTCCCCACACGTTGGAACTCTACCCTCCACATGTTGCAAAGGATTTGTGAGCAGAAGAGAGCAGTTGTGGAGTACCAGCTGCAACAAGGCCGTCGATATTCAGGTCAGACTCCACACATAAGACCTCAGGAGTGGACCTGGATGTCTGACATATGTACCATCTTGACAAACTTTGAGGAGTCCACCAAGATGGTGAGTGGCGATGACGCCATCATTAGCGTCAGCATTCCACTTGTCTGTCTTTTGCAATGCTCTCTGCAGAGAATTAAAGAGGAGGCATTGCAGCCAGAGTATGATGAGATGGATCAAGAAGCCGTAGTGGTCGATTACACACAGCCCAGCTTCATCTCATCCCAACGTGCATTGGGGGACAATGAGGGAGAGGAGGAGGAGGAGGAGGAGGAGGAAGAACAGGAGCTTGTATCATGCACTGTAGACGGTATTACCTGTACAACTGTCATAGCATCGGTTCAGCGTGGGTGGCCTGAGGACCGGGGGGTTGGGAGGAGGAGGATAGCATGGTCAGTCATCATCTTGGTGAGGACACGGAAGTCTTGCCCATTACCAGTCTGGCACGCATGGCTGACTTTATGTTACGCTGCCTTAACCGAGACCCTCGCGTTGTCAAAATGTTGGGTGACAGTCATTACTGGTTGGTGACACTTTTAGACCCCCGCTACAAGCAGAACTTTCACTCTCTTATTCCTGAGGTGGAGAGGTCTACAAAAATGGGGCAATACCAGAAGGCCCTTGCTGCAGAACTGTTAAAAAAATTCCCATCTGAACACGCTAGCGGCAGAGGTCACAGTTCGTTGCCCAACCAAGGCGTACATGCGAGAGAGACGCAACTCCAATCCAGCAGAGGCAGGGGAACACTGTCAACGTTCTGGGACAGTTTTCTGAGACCCGCTCAGCTTACAGGCCCTGAGGCGCGGGGTACTCTCATAAGGAGTGGAAAGTTTCAAAAGATGGTGAGGGAGTACCTTGTCTTTTAATTATTGGGCATCCAAGCTGGACACTTGGAATAAACTAGCTCTGTACACCTTTGAGGTCCTGGCCTGCCCTGCCGCTAGCGTGTTATCAGAGTGTGTTTTTAGTGCTGCTGGGGGAATAATAACTGATAAGCGCACTCACTTGTCAACTGACAATGCTGACAAGCTGACCCTTATCAAAATTAATAAGGGCTGGATTGGGCCAGACTTCTCATCACTACTAAATAACAGCAGAGTAACATAAAGTCAAATCCACTGTGTTATTTCGGGAGGTGTATTCACATGCACCGCTTCACACCCACACATGGGTATACGCTTCCTCATTTCGGCTGTTTTATGGTCTTCTCCTTATCCTCAGCCTCCGCCACCACTATACCACCAGGGTGACCGTTGTTCGTGTTGCCATTATTGAATGTTCCTCCATCCTTATTTTTGTCAGCTTTTGCTTGGAAGGCATAAGCAAAGACTGGGAGACCCACTCCCCAATAATGGGAATAATATTTTTAAGATGCTGTACTGTATGGCTCTTGTAAGGGGCATTAAAACCGTCTTGTTAAGCTACTGGGACCTCCACATCTCTTCCAAGGGGCATAAAAACCGTCTTGTTAAGCTACTGGGACCTCCACGTCTCTTCCGAGGGGCATTAAAACCGTCTTGTTAAGCTACTGCGACCTCCATGTCTCTTCTGAGGGGCATTAAAACCATCTTGTTAAGCTACTGGGACCTCCATGTCTCTTCCGAGGGGCATTAAAATAGTCTTGTTATGCTACTGGGACCTCCATGTCTCTTCCGAGGGGCGTTAAAACCATCTTGATAAGCTTCTGGGACCTCCACGTCTCTTCCGAGGGGCATTAAAACCGTCTTGTTAAGCTACTGTGACCACGTCTCTTCGGAGGGGCATTAAAACCGTCTTGTTAAGCTACTGGGACCTCCACGTCTCTTTTGAGGGGCATTAAAACTGTCTTGTTAAGCTACTGTGACCTCCACCACTTTTCCAAGGGGCATTAAAGCCGTCTTGTTAAGCTACTGTGACCTCCACCACTTTTCCAAGGGGCATTAAAACCATCTTGTTAAACTACTGCGACCTCCACGTCTCTTCCAAGGGGCATTAAAACCATCTTGTTAAGCTACTGCGACCTCCATGACTCTTCCAATGGGCATTGCATTTCCTCCTAATTTTAGTCAGCTTTTGCTTTTCAATGCATAGGCGAACACTAAGGGAGATCCACTCCCCAATAATGGGTAGAAGGTTTTTAGTACGCTGTAGACCATGTCTGTTTCAAGGGGCATTGCAGTTCCTCATAATTTTTGGAAAGCCTTCCATTCACTGCTTAGGCCAACAGTGCAGAGGAGACCAATTTGCTATAAATGGAAAAAATGGTTTAGTTAAGGCCCTCTGACCTCCATGTCACTTCCAAGGGGCATTGGAGTGCCTCTAAATTTTTGGTAGGCATTGCACTCACTGTATGCCCTATAACTGTGTAGCCGTACCGCTCCTTTTGGTACAGAAATATATCCTACAAGACATGTGTGGTTGACTGGCCTGATATTGATGTGAATAGTCCCTGTTCCTCCTGCTCTTTCTCCTTTGCCACCACCTCATCCATCATTCATCACCTGAAGCTTTGTTTTAATGGGAGTCATAGAACTGGGATAGTAGCAGGAAAACATCCAGCAATCCTCGGAGGAGGTAGGATATGCGCCAAAACGCTGACCACCTCAGGCCTAGCCGCTACTACATACATGCGCTTGCATTTCAAGAAAACAAAGCAGATGCTAACTTCTATCATCATCACCATGCTCCTCATTTTGGCACTCTCAAGTCCCCTGATGGAGAAGCCAGGGCCCACCGGAGGAGTCTGGTTCTCTGGTGGGCTCGTCCAATGCTGCCCTAAAGCAGGCCAGGCTAAGAAAAGTGTTTGGTGGGAAGTTGACAGGAGAAATAGGGGCGGCTGGGGACCGTTTATGGACACCTGGCCACCCCCTGGCGGCTGGGGACCGAACGTGGACACCCGGCCGCCGGGCGGCTGGGGACTGAGTATGGATACCTCGCTGCCGAAGCAGCCATGAGGTAGTGGCCAGCTTCGGCCTCCTCCAAACTAAAAGGCCCCATTTCAAGTGAAAGCTAGCAGTATGGTATTGCAGCCTGCGGGTGGGTGGGTGGTTGGTTGCCTGCATATTTGCGCTTGCATTGCAAGGAATGAGGGAGGTACAATTGAACACTGCCCTGGGACAAGGACTTGCACAGGGATAGTTGCAAGTCTGCATCTTCTGATGCGGCAAATATCACTTCTGATGGGCACACTTTTAGGCAGTGATGCTTCCAGGGGTCTTCCCTATGCTGTTCCCATGTCTTTTCAGCACTGTATGCATGTGTCACACAGCACATGGCCAGATAAGATTGTAAAATGTTAAAATGATATTTCCCGGTGAATGCATTTGTCACGGTTGAAAGTAATACAAAAGTGCAAAAACGCATAAAAAATGCTACTTGCGAACATAGCCCAAGGTGTGGAGGAGTATTTTTTTGGGGGGTTATTTATTTTACCTTATACACAAGTCTTTTCCCTGGAAAGGATGTTCCTTAACATATTTCACAGGAAAGCAGTTTCAGTTTCGTTTTTGAACGTTTTATTGTGAGCCCTTAAAAGTGGCTTAATACCTCTGACCACGTTGTTGACAGCAGTGACCTGGGGGTCAGAAATGCTTCCTTGGGCGATCTCCATGCTGTCGCCATGTCATTTGAGCACTGTCACTATCGTTTTGGGCACTTGTTCGGCTTTTAAAAGACTGCCGGGTGTGCCGCCGCAAAAATGCTCGGGTCTCCCATAAACTAACATTGGGCTCATTGCTCGGGTCGAGCACCCGAGTATCACGGCGAGCTCGGGCCGAGCTTCGAGCACCCGAGCATTTTAGTGCTCGCTCAACACTAGATGTCACACATTTATTGTAAGAAGTAACTGAAATCTTTGGCATTGTACTATACCTATATTTCTTATCTGTGCATCATGAATCGTGGTATGTGTTAGAGGGGCCCACTGAGACTCTTTCGTCCGGGGCCCACGAATAACTGGAGCTTCCCTGTTTGGAACGTGTGTTTAGCAAGGCAGGGGGTGTGATCAGTGACAGGGCCATCTGCCCGTTCACAGCCAATGTGGGCAAGCTCACATTCATTAACATGAACCAGGCATGGATCGCAAAGGACTTGTCCGTACCTTTGGCTGACTAAACAAATATACCAGCTGCACCCAGCCATATTTAGACTCTATTTGCCATTTCTAAAATTTTGGGGCCTTCCCCACCAAAACAAAAAAATTAAAAAGATATTGGCTTCCTCCTCTGCCTCTGCCACTTCCACCTCCACTTCCTCCTCATCCTCCACTTCGACCTCGGCCTGCTGGTTCAAGATAATACTTTATTTTTGTATTTTATTCTCATTTATTTCCATTAGTTACCCTTAAAAATTGAAAAAAATATCCAAAAAAATTAAAAATAATAAAAAAAACAGTGTTGGATAACTCTTACTTCGACTGTTAAACCTACATGACAACGTCTACCCCATCCTCTACTTGGATCTCGGCCTCCAGGTTCAAGATAATACTTTGTTTTTAGATTTAATTTCTGTTATTTTCATTAGGTGAAATATAGAGATATCAGGCAAAATTAGAATTTTCCTGTTTGTGCAAATTTTCCCAGGAAATTTGATTTGCTGAAAAATTATTCTCAGCAAATGTAATGTCCCTTATTATGCTCTGGGGTCTCACTTTTGGGTGTGGAAAATAACAAATCATGTTTTCAAGCAATGGCCCACTTTTGTTGGAGTATTTTGTAGTATGGTATAATATAGAAAATACAGATTCTGAAAGGAAGCTAAAGGTTTTCTGACAAATCTGTTGCGGTGTACTCATTTATGCTGAGCACTGTATATCTTATATAGGTTACTTAGATTTTGAGGAAAGATAGGAACAAGAACTGGTGAAAATTTCTTTACAACACTACATCAGCTCTATATAAACAACCAGTAATAGATAAAAATATTTATAAAGATTGTCCAGTGAATCAGTTTGTTTTTTTTTTCAAATTGATCAGCTGGACAATTCCATTAATTATACCAACACTCTGTGAAAGCAAATGAATGACAACATGTGATTCACAGTTAAAAGGTAGCACTACAGTCATCTATGTTCTTTTATGCATGTTCATCAGGTGTAGTGATGAGCGAACGTGCTCCCCACTGCTCGGTACTCACCCGAGCATCACGGTGCTCGACAAGCTTGGAGCTCGGCGAGTATTTCTGGGTTGCTCGGGCGGGAACTCTGGTCCCCACCATGCATGTTTGGTGCTCTTTAAAGAGCCAATGAACATGCAGGGATTGCATGCCACGCACTATAATGTCGTAGCCATGTTGGTTGTGGGCATTACAGTGATAGGCTGGCCGCACAGCATCATAAGGTCTATATAAGACCTGGAGCCGCTATGCTCGTCACAGTGTACCCTGGAACCAGGCAGAGTAGAGAGAGGGAGAGATTTACTTGTTTATAGTTAGTATAGGTATTCCACAACATATATATATACAGTATATATATATATATATATATATATATATATATATATATATATATATATATATCCATCTGAACTAACAGTCCTTCTGAGGACTAATCCAGCTGCATATATTCAGTGGTAATAGCAGGAGTTAGGCAGGCAGGCAGTGTATGTGGCAGACTGCAGTGCATGATACAGCACAAGAGGATCCATTGAACGTTCGATCTGCTGCTGCTGTTCTTACAGATATTTGTAGACACAGCCCCAGGTATCAGGGACCAGAGCAATTTTTTTTTATCTTAATCCTGGTTATTTGCTTAAAAGCAATCCTGAGAACACCATTTTTCTGCTCCATTTGCTTGTTATCATTGCAGAATGCAGCCAGATCCTTTCCATATTACAGAGAGAAAAATCCAGAAATTTGAACTGAATGTGAAAAATATTGGCCTCCTTTTCCACTTAGTTGCAGTGTGTCGATCAAGCTATTCACACTAGGTCTCTGTGAACAATAGTACTAGTAAACTACAGGCCTGCAATTTAAAACTGTGGTTCTCAGGCAGACGTATCACATATAACAGATATCCAAAATCAGCCATTTCTGCCTTCCATTTCCATTTTGTTGCAGTGTGTCTGTCAAGCTATTCACACTAGGTCTCTATGAAGAATAGTATTAGTAAACTACAGGCCTGCTATTTAAAACCGTGGTTCTCAGGCAGACGTACCTCATATGACTGCATTCAAAATTCATCCATTTCTCGTGAACATGGAAAATATTGTCCTCAATTTAAAATGGGCAAAGTGTGTGCAAGGGATGGGGAAGTGGACGTGATGGTGTATACAGAGGCCGAGGCAGAGGACAAGCTGAAATTGTGCAACAACAAATACCCACATCTTGTCGATCAACATTCCTGTCCCAATTACTAGGGGACCGCAGCACACCACTATTGAACACAGAGCAGTGTCGAAAGGTTGTTGGTTGAATAGCAGATAATGCTTCCAGTCACTCTGCCACCACCACCACCACCCTGTCTTCCACACGGTCAAGTCTCAGTAGCCGGGAGTCTGGATCGCATATTCCTCACCCTGATCCTCCTTCCTCCCACCATGCCGAGTGCCCAAAGACAACTGATCCCACACTTGGACACTCCGAAGAGCTGTTCACTTTTCCATTTATAGATTCGGGTCTCTCGCCTGGTCCACTTGAAGCGGGGCAAGAGGAGATCGCATATAGCAAAGCCCAAGCCACAGTCATACGAAGGCGAAGGTGGGAAAGTGTCACAAGAGGTGGACGATGATGAGACACAATTGCCAAAAAGTCAGGAGGAGGACCAGGGTGCGGAAGTGGAAGATGAGGTGGTGGATGATATAGTAACTGACCCAACCTGGCAGGAGGACATGCAGAGCAAGGACAGCAGCACACGGGGGAGGGAAGCAGAAAACCCCGACAGGCAGGAAGAATCAGTATGGTGACCGCAGACAGAAGGCGGGCAACCATTCCCCGTAACACCAACATGACGGAAGTTGTCGTTATAACTATTAGGTCGGGTTGTTTTTTAAAGACTCTGCCGATAACCCCAAAAATGCCATATGCACCACCTGCCAGGCCAGCAACAGCAGGGGTAGCAAAACTACCAGCCTAACCACCACCAGCATGATCATTCACATGGCAGCAAAGCACCCGACTTTGTGGGCCGAACCCCAGGGTCCAGGAACAGTGTCTGCGGGTGACAGCACTGCTTCTTTCGTGGTTGTGCATGCAAGTCAATCCACTGTCCATATTGCATGCGAAGATGCCTCCTGCCCTGCACCTGTCGATGCACACTCTAAACTAGCACCACCCGTTAGCACATCCTTGTCCCAGTGCAGAGTTCAGTTGTCCCTAACCCAGTCCTTGGAACGCAGGTGCAAATATTCATCCAACGCCCCACAGGCCATACTACCAAATTCCCACATTTCGCCACTGCTTGCGCTCAAAATGTTGCCTTTTAGGCTCGTGGAGACAGAAGCTTTCCACAACCTGATGGCGGCGGCCGTCCCTCGGTACTCGGTCCCCAGCCACCATTATTTCTCCCGGTGTGCCGTCCCCGCATTACACAAGCTCATGTCCCACAACATTAGCCGTGCCTTCAACAATGTAGTTACAGGGAAAGTCCACCTAACCACGGACATGTGGACAAGTGCTTGTGGGCAGGGACAGTACATCTCAGTGACCGCACACTGGGGTAACATAGTGGAAGCAATGACCCGGTCGGACCTTGGGACAGAACACGTCCTCCCGACGCCGAGAATTGCGGGCCCTAGGTCAGTCAGGGTTGCCCCCACAGTCTACAGCTCCTGCAAATTATCCTCCACATCCTCCTCCTACTCTTCAGCCTCCATCTCCGAAATGGCCACATCAGTCACAAACTGTAAGCACTGCAGCACTGCCTCGGCCAAGCGGCAACAGGCTGTGCTGAAGCTAATATGCTTAGGTGACAAACCGCACAATGTTGAAGAGTTGTGGACAGCTGTGAAAGAGCAGGAAGATTCTGTGGCTGACACTGCTGAACCTACAGCCAGGCACGGTCATATGTGACAATAGCTGAAACCTTGTGGCGGCTCTGAGGCGAGGCGAGCTCACACATGTCCCGTGCCTGGCCCGGAGATGCCGGATCTGCTTGTCAGAGTACGTCACCTGTGTGCCCATTTTAGAAAGTCAGCTACAGCTTCCGCCACCCTTGCCATGCTTCAGCAGTGTTTGCAGCTTCCAGCTCACCGACTAGTGTGTGATATCCCCACATGTTGGAACTCTACATTGCAGATGTTGGGAAGGATTTGTGAGCAGAAGAGGGCAGTTGTTGACTACAAGCATCAACAAGGCCGTCAGTATTCAGGTCAGACTCCACACATAAGATCTCAGGAGTGGATATGGATGTCTGACATCTGTACCATCCTCCAAAACTTTGAGAATTCCACCAAGATGGTGAGCAGCGATGATGTCATAATTGGTGTCACCATTTCGCTTCTCTGTCTTCTGAAATGCTCTCTGCTCCCAATTAAAGAGGCTGCATTGCAGGTCGGGCATGATGAGATAGAGCAAGGAAACATACATGGTAATTTCACACAGCCCAGCCTCATCTCATCCCAACGTGGATGGGTGACAATGAAGAAGAGGAGGAGGAGGAGGAAGAATAGGAGCCAGTTTCCTGCTCTATAGATGGTACTACCTGCACAACTGTCATACCTGCTATTCAGCGTGGATGGGCTGAGGACAGGGAGGAGGAGGAGGATAAGGAGGTCAGTCATCCTCTTGGTGAGGACACGGAAGTCTTGCCTGTTAGCAGTCTGGCACAAATGGCTGAGTTTATGTTACGCTGCCTTTCCCGTGACTCTCGCGTTGTCCAAATTTTGGGTGACAGTCATTACTGGTTGGTGACACTTCTAGACCCATGCTACAAGGAGAATTTTCTGTCTCTTTTTCCCGTGCAGGACAGGCCTAATAAAATGGGGCAGTAAGAGAAGGCCCTTGTTGTGGATTTACAGGTTTTTAGTGCAACTGGTGGAATGGTGGTGAAAGGAACATTGAAGTTCCTCCAAATTTTTGGCAGCCATTGCATTCACTGCATAGGCAAACAGTATGAATGACCCACTTCCTAATAATGGGAACATTGTTTTCTGGAGGCCCTCAGACCACTACGTCTCTTGCAAGGAACATTGGATTACCTCCAAATTTTTGGCAGCCGTTGCATTCACTGCATAGGCAAACAGTATGGGAGACCAACTCCTTTTTAATGGGAACATGTCATTACTGTGGCCCAGCTCTATGTGTCTTTAAAATGTTATTGGGGTTTTTCCTGAATTTTGGCAGCCGTTAGACTCACTGCATACCCTATAACTGTATAGCACAACATCTTTTTAGAAACATGTCGTTACTGAGGCCCAGCTCTATGTGTCTTTAAATGGTTAGCAGAGTTTTTCATAAATTTTGATAGCCGTTGGACTCACTGCATACCCTATAACTGTATAGCAGACCCTCTCCTTTCTAATGGGAACATGTCATACTCGTTACTGTGGCCCAGCTCTATGTGTATTTAAATTGTTAGTAGGGTTTTTCCTAAATTTTGGTATCCGATAGATTCACTGCCAACCCTATAACAGTATAGCAGACCGTCTCCTTTCTAATGGGAACATGTCGTTCTCATTACTCTGGCCCTGCTCTATGTGTCTTTAAATTGTTAGTAGGGTTTTTCCTAAATTTTGGCAGCCGTTAGACTCACTGCATACCCTATAACTGTATAGCAGACTCTCTCCTTTCTAATGGGAATTTGTCGTTACTGTGGCCCTGCTCTATGTGTCTTAAGTTCTTAGTGGGGTTTTTCCTAAAATTGGTCAGCCTTTGGACTCACTGCATACCCAATAAATGTATAGCAGACCCTCTCCTTTCTAATGTGAACATGTCTTAACTGAGGGCCAGCTCTATGTGTCATTAGATTGTTAGTAGGGTTTTTCCTAAACTTTGGCAGCCGTTGGACTCAGTGCATACCCTATAACTGTATAGCAGACCTGCTCTTTTCTAATGTGAACATGTCATACTCGTTACTGTGGCACAGCTCTATGTGTCTTTAAATTGTTAGCATGTTTTTTTCTAAATTTTGGCAGCCGTCGGACTCACTGCATATGCTATAGCTGTATATCATGACTTCTCCTTTCTAGGATCATGTCATTACTGAGGCCCTGCTCTATGTGTCTTTAAATTTTTAGTAGGGTTTTTACTAAATTTTGGCAGCTGTTGAACTCACTGTACACACTATAACAGTATAGTAGATTGTCTCCTTTCTAATGGTAACATGTCGTTCTCATTACTGTGGCCCAGCTTTATGCATTTTTAAATTGTTAGTAGGGTTTTTCCTAAATTTTGGCAGCCGTTAGACTCACTGCATACCCTATAACAGTATAGCAGACAGTCTCGTTTCTAATGGGAACATGTCGTTCTCATTACTGTGGCTCAGCTCTATGCATCTTTAAATTGTTAGTAGGTTTTTTCCTAAATTTTGGCAGCTGTTAGACTCACTGCATACCCTATAACTGTATAGAAGACCCTCTCCTTTCTAATGGGAACATGTTGTACTCGTTTCTGTGGCCCAGCTTTATGTGTCTTTAAATTGTTAGTATGGTTTTTCCTAAATTTTGGCAGCCATTGGACTCACTGCATACCCTATAACTGGATAGCACAACCGTTCCTTTCTAGGAACATGTCGTTACTATGGCCCAGTTCTATGTGTCTTTAAATTGTTAGTAGGGTTTTTCCTACATTTTGGCAGCCGTTGGACTCACTGCACACCCTATAACTGTATAGCAGACCCTCTCCTTTCGAATGGGTACATATCGTACTCGTTACTGTGGCTTAGCTTTGTGCATCTTTAAATTATTTGAGTTTTTCCCAAATGTTGGCAGCCCTTGCAGTCACTGCATGGGCACTACCACTATAGAAGACCCACTCCTTTATAATGGGAACATTTTTTTTTACTGAGACCCTCCTCTATGTCTCTTCAAAGAGATATTGGGGTGCGTCCAAATTTTTGGCAGCCCTTGCAGTCACTGCATACCCAATAACAGTATAGGAGACACACTCTTTAATAATGGGAACAACAAAGCATTACCGACTGCTGGCCCTTTAAGAATAATAAGGGTCGCCTGATGGCCCTATAAAAATAGTATTTGTGACTTTCAGAGTCCCTCCTTCATAAATGAAACAGGATGTGTCTGATCATGTCTCACACACCACATGACCAGATAAGGTTTTAAAATGTTAAAATGACATTTACCGGTGAATGCATTTTTCCCCATTGAAAGCAATGCAAAAGTGGAAAAATGCCTCAAAAATGCTACGTGTGATCATAGCCCAAGGTGTGGAGGAGAATTTTTGTTTTCGTATATTTATTTGGCCTTATATACAAGTCATTACCCTGGAAAGGATGTTCCTTAACATTTGTCCAGGAAAAAACATTTTGGTTTAGTTTTTGTATGCTTTATTGTGAGTCGGTAAAAGTGGCGTAATACCTCTGACAACGTTGTTGACAGCAGTGATCTGGGAGTCAGAAATGCTTCCAGGGGTCTTCCCCATGCTGTTCCCATGTCATTTGAGCACTGTTCCCATCAATTTGGGCAATTTTTAGGCCCTCTGCAGACCGCCGGGGGTGGGGTGTGGTCGCTGGAAAAATGCTTAAGTTTCCCATAGACTTACATTGTTCTCGTTGCTCGGACCAAGCATTCGAGCATTTCAATTTGCTTGACCCGAGCAACGAGTACCCAAGCATTTTAGTGCTCGCTCATCAATAATCAGATGTAAAGTTCTGACAGTTTATAAAGGGTCTTGAAACCTGTAAATAATGTTCTTTTTATAACCCACTAGAATGATGCATGTCTTGTCCAGGTGACTAATCTGAAGCGAACAATGTAAACAAAAAATTTACTCTTATATTACAAGACTTCATAAAACCTACTTCTGTTTATTATTACGAGTAAAATGTCACTCAGAAGTGTATGTATCGGCATTTATAATTTCAATTTAATTACATGAAATGATATTCATTGAACTAGATTTATGTATATAACTTCTCATTTGTTAAAGTTATGTGCTTTATTTTTTTATGGTTTCCTGAATGTTACTGCTTCTATTTCATCATTAGCATGAAAATTTTCTATCATACATTAAAATGAAGAAGGTTATTATTCATGCATTTTTCAAAAACAGTCAACTGATGAGACTTAATAATGAGACATAAATAAGAGGAGAAATGGAGGCAAGAAATAGAAAATAAATGATGCAAATAATGGTTTATCCAAACAACCGGAGGGTTTTCTCCATAAGAACTAGCTTCAATTAACATATATAAACCCAGACCATTTTCAAAATACTAATAAAACTTTCCATCTATCTGTGATTAATGTCAAATTTAATTAGAGACATTTTTATTGCTGAGTCTTTATCTCAGTAGATGGCCATAGGCAAAAAATATACTGTTTGAGAAACGTATATTAAAAATTTATTTAAAAATGTAATTCAACACATCAATAACCTGTATAAGTAGTATAGGATTATTATTGTATGACTATACATGGAAAGGGATAGATGTTAAACTTAATAATAAAGCCTATAAAATTAGGTTGTGAGAGTTATAGGAACTACTTTGCACCATGCTACCTCAGCAAGTAACTCCACAAGGCCTCATTCGCACGTTCAAATTTTTTGTGCATGATCTATCTTTATTTTTGCTGATAAAAATGATGGTCGACAAAAGAAAATGGAGACATGTAAGAATTTAATCTGATTTGCAGAATTTTCCCATTCAAGTGAATTTTCAGCAAAAAAAAAATCGACATCAGGACGTCTTCGTTGCATTCATTTGTGTACTGTACATATTTCACTGACTAGGAGAAGCTTAGGAAACTTCTAAAAGTTTTTTTTTACCCAATCACATATGAAAGACATCCAATTATACCTCCACTTTCAATACATGTACAGATTGTGGTAAAACGACTTGCTTGGCTCTCACAGAGGCAGACTCAAGACACACGTCTCTGGTTAACTTCCTGACGGTTTATTAGACGGTATAAACTCCAGCAGGGTTCCACAAAAATAAACAAGTCCTCTCCGGGATAACAGGAAACAAAAGATAAAGTACAGCACAGTCCATAAGGGAGCGAGCTTAGCCCGCTCCAGGTAACACAGTGGAGTCCCACCAAACATCAGTCCTTCGGCGGAGCTCTGTGGCTTCACCACACACAGCCTAGAGACTTCACTCTCCAGACCACAACACAGGAAAAAAACAGTGATTGAGTATTTAACTGCTCCCAGCCACACCCTTGATGCGGAGATATGGTGAGTAGGCGTCCCATCAGTCTCTCACCTACTCACAAAAACCACACCTTTTGAATATAATGAATTAACCCCCGACACATAACATGTTGGAGGAAATAGGTTTTAGTTCACTAAGGCTAATAAGCACAGTGAAACAAATCTCCCCTCACATAATACTCCACTGGCTCTGTCACATATTCCCCCCCTCTGCCCAAAGCTGGGGGTTTGGACACCTTCAGACATTAGACAGGGAATTCTAGAGAGGGCATCAGCATTCCCGTGTAACTTCCCAGGCCTATGCTCCACATGGAAATTAAAGTCCTGGAGATCCAAAAACAACCTGGTTACCTTGGCATTTTAACCCCTCTTTTCCCTCAACCAAATCAAAGGGGCATGGTCTGACACAAGTTTAAACTTCCGGCCTAGTAGTTAATATCTCAGTGTATCTAGGGCCCATTTTATGGCTAAGCACTCTTTTTCTACTATAGGGTAGTTTTCGCAAGACAAGAGCTTCCGGCTCAGACAGAGAATGCGATGCTCTTCCCCATTTATCTTTTGAGAGAGTACAGCTCCCAGACCAACTTCTGAAGCATTTGTCTGGACCACGAATTCTTTTTTAAAGTCTGGTGTGACCAGGACTGGCTGCTTACACAGTGCTAGTTTCAACTGTTGGAACGCCGTCTCTGTTTCCTCCGTTGATTTCACCATCGTTGATCTCGTGCCTTTTAAGAAATCCGTAAGTGGCGCGGCCATCATGGCAAAATTTTGAATAAACCGCCAGTTATATCCCAGAATTCCAAGGAACGCTCTCACTTGCTTCTTGGAGAGCGGTTGCGGCCAGTTCTGGATTGCCTCCACTTTATTGATTTTCGGCTTTATTTTGCCTCTCCCGACGACATAACCCAAGTACTTGGCCTCCTCCTTTCCAACGGCACATTTTCTTGGATTTATAGTAAATCCCACCTACTCAGAACATCCATAACAGCCTGTACCTTAGGTAGATGACTAGCCCAGTCTTGGCTAAAGATCACAATGTCATCAAGGTAAGCTGCGGCATACTTCTTATGTGGGCCTAGGATCAGATACATAGCCCTCTCGAAGGTGGCTGGGGCCCCCTGCAGTCCGAACGGCATCCGAGTGTATTGGAAGCACCCATCAGGTGTCGAGAAAGCCATCTTCTCCTTGGGATTCTGGGACATGGGGATCTGCCAGCAGCCCTTCGTCAGGTCAATGATGGTAATGTACCTTGCCAGTCGAAACCTCTCTATGAGTTCATCAACGCGGGGCATCGGGTATACGTCACACTTGGACACCTCTTTCAGCCGGCGGTAGTCGTTACAAAACTTCCACTCCCCGTTAGGTATTGGCACGAGAACGATGGGACTCGACCATCCACTCTTTGACTCCTCTATCACCCCGAGGTCTAACATCTTCTTCACCTCGGTTGAGATCACCTCTCGGCGTCCTTCAGGAATCCTGCATGGCTTCAGATTCACTCGTATCTGCGGCTCTGTTAGCACATCATGCTCTACCACCTGAGTATGCCCTGGCAACTCTGAGAACAGGTCATGATTTCGCTGTAGCAGTTCTCGACACTGTTGCTTCTGGTCGGCGATAGAGTCTCCGCTATCGTGACCACTTCAACCTTGCCTTCGGGAGCGTCTCCCACGTGACCCTGGGCTGATTTGACTAAGGGACCCACTAGGTCCATAGCAATCCTCTCACATGGGTTTTCTATTACCGGTAGTGGGATTAGTGGACTATGGAAGTGGGAAGAGGGAGAAGTTATTTGGCAGGTGGGGCAGGACCTACAATAGTTTAGAATTTCTCGGTAACACCCTGGCCAATAAAATCTTCTCAATATCCTCTCCTGAGTTTTCTCAACCCCTAGGTGTCTCCCCAGAACATGTGAATGGGCCATATCTAATACCCTCCGTCGGTATGGCCCCGGCACTAGCAGCTGTTCCACTTTCTCACCGCCCCTTAGTTTTGCCACCCGATATTTCAACTCCCCCTGAACTGCAAAGTGACGGAATCTGGAGTCGTCCCATGGCTCTTGAGCAACCCCATTACATAAAGTAACCTGGTCAAATGCCCCATTTAAGGTCAGGTCCCAAACTTGAGCAGTCCCAAAGTTCTCTCCGGACATAATTAACTCAGTAAGGTCAGCCTCCTCAGTCACCGTCTCGACCTCATCGCTGGCAAGGACACACAGTGGGAACTCATCCACTTGAGACTTCGTCGGGGGTTATTCCCCTGGGACCTGGCTTTTGTCCATACTACTTACCCCGGTTCCCTTTCCCCACAAGTCCCAAAACAAAGAAAAATTGTGGCCCAATATGACGTGATATATCAGGTCCTTGACCATCCTGACCTTGTGGGTCTGGGCACCACAGTCAGTTCTCACTGTCACTGCGGCCACGGGGTAGACTTTGGTATCCACATGGATGCACTGAACGCCCACGGTTTTGTTATGGACCAACTGGTGGGGAAGCGTATCTCTGATTAAGGTCACCAGACTCCCAGAGTCTAACAGTCCAAGCACCTTTACTCCATTAATGGACACGGCACATGCTTGCGGCCCCTCGCTGGGTTGACAGTTAACACTGCAGGCTGGTTATGCATGATAGGAAAATCGTCTGCCTATGCTGCAGTCCAGTGGCTCATCTGACATATGACACCGGGTGGCTACGTGTCCCAGATTATGACACCGCCAACAGACCATGTCCTTAACAGCGGTCCTTGTGGCACCTATGGTGGAAGTAGGATGCCCCACAGTTGTGGCTCTAAACCCCTTTTGTGATGAACCCGCCCCATTTTGGGTATTCCAGTATGGGGAAGTGACAACATCCGGTTTCTCAAGGGAATTCTCAACCACCTGGTAACTCTCTACTAGACCGACGAGGTCGTCTGCATTCTGGGGATCGCCTTGGGAAACCCAACTCTGTATCGACCTGGGAAGGGAGTGTATGAACCTATCAATCACCACCCGCTCGACAATCTGGGTAGGAATGGAAGACTCTGGTTGCAACCTCTTCTGGACGAGATGCAGCAGGTCAAACATCTGCGAACGAGGGAGTTTGTCACCAGCATAAGCCCAGTGGTGGACTCGTTGGGCTCTCCTAGCCATATTCACTCCCTGGCATGCCAAGATCTCTGTCTTTAGTTTGGCATATTCTTTGGCATCCTGCAGTGCTAAGTCATAATATGCTTTTTGGGGTTCACCCGACAAATATGGAGCCAGAACCTCGGCCCACTGTTCTGGTGGAAGTCTCTCCTGATCAGCCACCCTCTCAAAGACTGTCAAAAAGGCTTCTGCATCATCCCCAGGGGTCATCTTTTGCATGGCCCGTCTTACCGCCTTCCTGATGCGTGAGTCATTTGATGATCCAGGGGGTGGGGCGGTTGCTCTGTTCTAGATGGCGTCCACCAGAAACTGTATTTGCTGCTTCTGCTCCTGCTGGTGCTGCTGCTGCACCTTCTGCTGTAACTGGATCATTTACAACAATAGTTTGGTTGTTTCCTTCTGAGCTTGCTGCTGTTGCAGGATCTGCTGCTGGTGTTGCTGTGCTTGGCTCTGGACTAAATGCTTAATAAGCTCCTCCATGCTGCCGAAAATCTCTGGCTGGCTGACGGCCTTCACCCAGGACATCCACTGTTCTCTGTGGCAGGTACACGTGTTCCTGCAATCTTGCCAGCACTCTCACACCAACTGTGGTAAAACGACTTGCTCTGCTCTCACAGAGGCAAACTCAGGACATACGTCTCAGGTTAACTTCCTACTGGTTTATTAGACGGCATAAACTCCAGCAGGGTTCCACAAAAATAAGCAAGTCCTCTCTGGGATAACGGGAAACAAAAGATAAAGTACAGAACAGTTCATAAGTGAGCGGGCTTCGTCCACTCCGGGCAGCACAGTGGAGTCCCACCAAATGCCGGTCCTTTGGCGGAGCTCTGTGGCTTTACCACACACTGTTATGATAGGCTACAAGCACTAAGGAAAGACAGGAGATCTGTCCCTACAATAGAACTAAGCTAGATCCCTACGATGTAACGGGGAACCTGATCCTGCGATCAGACCCGCTAAAGTCTCAGCTAGTCTGAACGAAGACCTATAGATGTGAGGGAGGGATCCCTACAAGAATTAGAGACTGGGAGAAAGATGGGAACCTCCTAGCAGAAATTGTAGCAGTAAAAAGACAAACACACAACATAGAACATAAAGGTCAAAAGACCTAGCTAAACTGACTGAGAAAGGTTACAAAGCACCTGGCTAGCTTAAGAGTAGAAATTACAATGAAGTCCAGCATGGCCAGAAGGGCGGAGCAGGATTAAATAGGCAAAAAGGTCATGTGACCAGCAAAATAGAAAAAACCTAACAGGAGAGTTCTAACAGTACCCCCTCTTCTAAGAGGATCCTCCGGATCCCCTAGGACCCGGGCTATCAGGAAACCTCCTGTGAAACGCTCTGACAAGTCTGGAAGCAGAAACATCATCCGCCCTCACTCATGAGTTATCCTCGGGACCGAAACCCTTCCAAGCGACGAGATACTGCAAACTCCCTCTATACCGTCTAGAATTAAGGATGCGGGAAATTTCATATTCCCCGTCCTCCACCACTGGAGGAACAGTGGCAGTGGCGTCTCTATCTGATACATCAGCTTTTTTCAATAGAGAAACATGAAACACCGGATTAATCTTCCAGGAGGTAGGAACCTCCAACCTAACAGCAGATTGGTTAACTACCTGAAGCACCTAAAAGGGCCATACAAACTTGGGACCTAATTTTTTAGAAGTAATCCTCAACCGCAGATTATTAGAGGACAACCAAACCATGTCACCAACCGTAAACAAAACCTCTTGACGTTTCCTGTCAAAGTACCTCTTAGATTTTTTGTTAGCCTCCTGAAGATTACCACGCACATCCGTCCAAACTCTCTCCAAATCACCGGAAAAACTCTCCTCCTCAGGCACAGCCGATACCAATTTGGAGAATGACCCAAAAGACGGATGTCTCCCAGAACAACAAAAAAAAGGCGAACACCCAGCAAAAGAGGATGTATGGTTGTTAAGAGCAAATTCAGCAAGCGGCAGAAACTCAGACCACCCCTCTTGATTGTCTGCCACAAAACAACGCAAGAACTGCTCAACATCCTGATTCTTCCTTTCTGTCTGGCCATTAGACTCAGGATGATATCCAGATGAAAACGACAAATGAACTCCCAACCTGTCACAAAAGGCACGCCAAAAACGAGCCACGAACTGAGGTTGCCTATCAGAAACAATGTCAGTAGGAACACCATGGAGTCTGACAATTTCCTTGACAAAGGCCTTAGCGAGTGTCTTAGCGCAGGGCAGTTTGATGAAGGGAACCAAGTGACACATCTTGCTAAAACGGTCCACGACCACCCAGATGACCGTGAAACCCTCAGAGGAGGGAAGGTCAGTAATAAAGTCCTTAGCCAGATGTGTCCAAGGTGCACTAGGAAACTCCAGAGGGAAAAGCAACCCCGTAGCAGGAGTATGAGAAGACTTAGATCTAGCACACACAGTACATTGATGCACCCACTTAATGACTTCCTTCTGCCATCCAGGCCACCAAAAACTGCGACCCACAAGTCTCTTGGTCTCAGAAATTCCTGGATGACCTGCCAACCGAGACTCATGACACTCAACAAACAAATCTCTCCTAAAGGTCCTAGGCACAAACAACCTCCCATGGGGAGTGTTAGATGAGGCATTCTCCTGTGCTTTAAGAATCTCATCTTCCAAAACGGAGTCCAATGCAGCAATCACAACATCTTCTTGTAAAATGCTCTCCTCCTCCTCAGCACCGACCATGGGAGAAAAGCTGCGAGACAACGCATCAGCTTTAACATTCTTGGTACCCGGGATGTAAGTAACGGAAAAATTAAACCGCGAAAAAAAAAGTGCCCACCTAGCCTGACGGGCATTCAAGCGCTTGGCAGCATCAAGGTAGATCAGATTTTTATGATCAGTGAAAACCTGAATGGGAAATTCAGCACCTTCCAAGAGATGACGCCAGTGTTCAAATGTGAGTTTAATAGCCAGCAATTCCCGATTACCAATATCGCAATTAAGTTCAGTCTCAGAAAAAATTTTTGAAAAAAAGGCACAGGGATGTACTCCATCCTTGTTTTCCTGAGACAACACGGCACCGACCCCCACAGAAGAAGCATCAACCGCAACCAAAAACGGCTTAGTCACATCAGGCTGCATAAGGATGGGGGCAGAGCTGAACCTCTCCTTTAGAGACACAAACGCCTCAATGGCCTCAGTAGTCCACTGAACCGTATTAGCACCTTTCCTGGTGAGATCGGTCAGTGGTTTAAAAATAATAGAAATTTTTTTAATGAATTTTCTGTAATAATTGGCGAAACCCAAAAACCTCTGTATCGATTTCAAACCAATAGGCCTAGGCCATTCCTGCACAGCTTGAACTTTCACCGGGTCCATCTCAAAGCCCTCTCTGGAGATAATGTAGCCCAAAAAACTAATTCTCTGTACAGCAAACTCACATTTCTCTAGCTTAGCAAAAAGCGAATTGTCAATTAATAACTGTAATACCTCACGTACGCTCCGCCAATGAGACTCCAGATCAGGCGAATAAATCAAAATGTCATCCAAATACACAACCACATTTTTGCCGATCAAAGGTCTAAGGATGTCATTAATAAGATTCTGAAAAAATGCTGGTGTATTGGTAAGACCAAAAGGCATAACCAGATTCTCAAAATGACCCACAGGAGTGTTAAAAGCAGTCTTCCATTCATCACCCTCCTTCATGCGCAACAAATTGTATGCTCCCCGGAGATCAATTTTAGAGAACCACTTGGCCCCCACTAACTGGTTAAACAAATCAGGAATCAATGGCAGTGGGTAGGGATTACGTACAGTAATTTTATTAATTTCGCGAATGTCCAGACAAGGATGTAAACCGCCGTCCTTTTTTTTAACAAAAAAAAATCCAACAGCCACAGGTGACTTAGAGGGTCTGATATGACCGGCGGCCAAACTCGTCTGTATGTATTCCTCCAAAGCCTTTCTTTCAGGAATAGTAAGATTAAATAAACGACTTTTAGGAAGAGTCGCTCCAGGGACAAATTCAATGGTACAATCATAGTCTCTATGGGGAGGCAAAATTTGCGACTCCTCCTCAGAAAAAACTTTCCAAAAAACCTGAATAGGTACAGATAATTCCCCTTTATCCACAGCAGCAATGCTCCCGTTACAACACTTGTCATAACACTTAGGGCTCCAGGACTTAATTTCATTAGTAGACCAATCCAGTAAAGGATTGTGCAATTTTAACCAGGGTAACCCCAAAATTACTGGAGAAGGCAAATTATTTAATACTACCAAATCCAAATTTTCTTGGTGAATACCATTAATAGTGAGGGGAAATTCATAAACCTTGTGAGTAACACATTTCAAGGGAGAGCCATCGACAGAAACCACGGCAATAGGGGATGACAAAGGTTTGGGTTTTAATTTAAGTTTTTCCAAAAATCCCTTGTCAATCACATTGAGTGTAGAACCACAATTCACAAATACCCGAAATTCAATCAATTCCTCCTGGACTGAGGTGTTTCCAGAAAGAAATACCCCCTTAGAATTTAAACAGGCAATACGGGCGTAACTGACCTTTTTTTTTTCTTTGTTCAAACGAAGCACACAGTTCTTAATAAAGTGGTCAGATTTTCCGCAATAAAAGCACAAACCTTCAGAAAACCTGCGGTCTTTTTCCTGAGAGCGGGGTGACATCGCCCCAATCTCCATCGGCTCTCGAATGTCAGTACAGATCCTCTAAAGACTAGGAGCTGACATGGCAAAGGATTTACTCTCATTAACCCTTGCACGCAGTCTCCTGTCCACCCGTATAGCTAATTGCATAGCCTCCTGCAAGTTCCCAGGTGTAGGATAAGCAATAAGCAGATCTTTAACTCTTTCACCTAGCCTAGCAAGAAACAAACTTTTCAGAGCTGAATCGTTCCACCCCACCTGAGCAGACCACCGACGGAAGTGAGTACAATAATTTTCCACATTACCTGATCCCTGTCTCAAAAGTCTCAATTCCGTCTCAGCTGATGAGACACGATCAGGATCATCATACAACAACCCCAAAGCAGAAAAAAAACTATCCACTGATCTAAAGCACGGATCACTAGGTTGGAGAGAAAAGGCCCATCCCTGAGGTTCTTTGCGCAAAAGTGACATTATGAACCCTATGCGCTGTGATTCATCCCCAAAGGATCTGGGTCTCAAACGAAAATACAATAAACAAGCATTTTTAAAGGAAAAAAAATCTTGTTGTTCACCAAAAAATAAATCAGGCAATCGTACCTTTGGCTCCACAAAATGCGCTCCAGAACAGCTACTCAAGTGTTGTTGGAGCTCGGCCACCTCCAGAGAGAGTCCCTGCAGGCGTTGAGCCAAATCCTGAACCGACACCATGATGAAAACTGGAGGTCTTTCCTTAGAGATATTTTTGGGCTGGACTTACTGTTATGATAGGCTACAATCACTAAGGAAAGACAGGAGATCTGTCCCTACAATAGAGCTAAGCTAGATCCCTATGATGTAACGGGGAACCTGATCCTGCAATCAGACCCGCTAAAGTCCTCAGCTAGTCTGAACGAAGACCTATAGATGTGAGTGAGGGATCCCTACAAGAACTAGGTACTGGGAGAAAGATGGACACCTCCTAGCAGAAATTGTAGCAGTAAAAAGACAAACACACAGCATAGAACATAAAGGTCAAAAGACCTAGCTAAACTGACTGAGAAAGGTTACAAATCACTGGCTAGCTTAAGAGTAGAAATTACAATGAAGTCCAGCATGGCCAGACGGGCGGAGCAGGATTAAATAGGCAAAAAGGTCATGTGACCAGCAAAATAGAAAAAACCTAACAGGAGAGTTCTAACACACACAGCCTGGAGACTTCACTCTCCAGACCACAACACAGGAAAAAAAACAGTGACTGAGTATTTCATTGCTCCCAGCCACACCCTTGAGGCGGAGATATGGTGAGTAGGCGTCCTGCTCGTCTCTCACCTACTCACAAAAGCCACACCCTTTGAAGATAATGAATTAACCCCTGACAAATAACATGTTGGAGGAAATAGTAGGTTTTAGTTCACTAAGGTTAATAAGCGTAGTGAAACATATCTCCCCTCACATGATACACCCGTGACTCTGTCACAATATATATCTACGGTATATTTATTTAAATATATATTTATAGATATATATTTATAGATATATATCTCTCTCTATATAGATGTGTGCATATATATATATATATATATATATATATATATATATATATATATATATATATATACACTGCTCCAAAAAATAAAGGGAACACTTGAACAGCAGAATATAACTTCAAGTAAATCAAACTTCTGTGAAATCAAACTGTCCACTTAGGAAGCAACACTGGTTGACAATCAATTTCATATGCTGTTGTGCAAATGGAATAGACAATAGATGGAAATTATTGGCAATTATCAAGACACACTCAATAAAGGAGTGGTTCTGCAGGTGGGGACCACAGACCATATCTCAGTACTAATGCTTTCTGGCTGATGTTTTGGTCACGTTTGAATGTTGGTTGTGCTTTCACACTCGTGGTAGCATGAGACGGACTCTACAACCCACAGAAGTTGCTCAGGTAGTGCTGCTCATCCAGGATGGCACATCAATGCGAGCTGTGGCAAGAACGTTTGCTGTGTCTGTCAGCATAGTGTCCAGAGGCGCTGCCAGGAGACAGGCCAGTACACCAGGAGACGTGGAGGGGGCCGTAGGAGGGCAACAACCCAGCAGCAGAACCCCTACCTCCGCCTTTGTGCAAGGAGGAACAGGAGGAGCACTGCCAGAGCCCTGCAAAATGACCTCCAGCAGGCCAAAAATGTGCATGCGTCTGCACAATCTGTTAGAAACCGACTCCATGAGGGGGGTATGAGGGCCCGACGTCCACAGATGGGGGTTGTGCTCACAGCCCAACACCGTGCAGGACGCTTGGCATTGCCACAGAACACCAGGATTGGAAAAGTCACCACTGGCGCCCTGTGCTCTTCACAGATGAAAGCAGGTTCACACTGAGCACATATGACAGACGTGACAGAGTCTGGAGACACCATGGAGAGCGATCTGCTGCCTGCAGCATCCTTCAGCATGACCGGTTTGGCAGTGGGTCAGTAATGGTGTGGGGTGGCATTTCATTGGTGGGCCGCACAGCCTTCCATGTGCTCACCAGAGGTAGCCTGACTGCCATTAGGTACTGAGATGAGATCCTCAGACCCCTTTTGAGACCATATGCTGGTGCGGTTGGCCCTGGGTTCCTCCTAATGCAGGACAATGCCAGACCTCATGTGGCTGGAGTGTGTCAGCAGTTCCTGCAAGATGAAGGCATTGAAGCTATGGACTGGCCCGCCCGTTCCCCAGACCTGAATCCGATTGAGCACATCTGGGACATCATGTCTCGCTCCATCCACCATTACACAACAGACTGTCCAGGTCTGGGAGGAGATCCCACAGGAGACCATCCGCAACCTCATCAGGAGCATGCCCAGGCATTGTAGGGAGGTCATACAGGCACGTGGAGGCCACATACAATACTGAGCCTCACTTTGACTTGTTTTAAGGACATTAAAGCAAAGTTGGATCAGCCTGTAGTGTGTTTTTCCACTTTAATTTTGGGGGTGACTCCAAACCCAGGCATCCATTGGTTAATAAATTTGATTTCCATTGATGATTCTTGTGTGATCTTGTTGTCAGCACATTCAGCTTTGTACAGAACAAAGTATTCAATGAGAATATTTCATTCATTCTGATCTAGGATGTGTTATTTGAGTGTTCCCTTTATCTTTTTGAACAGTGTATATGTATATATATATATATATATATATATATATATTTACACAGTATATATACAGTTAGGTCCATATATATTTGGACAGAGACAACATTTTTCTAATTTTGGTTCTAGACATTACCACAATGAATTTTTAACAAAATATTTCAGATGCAGTTGAAGTTCAGACTTTCAGCTTTCATTTGAGGGTATCCACATTAAAATTGGATGAAGGGTTTAGGAGTTTCAGCTCCTTAACATGTGCCACCCTGTTTTTAAAGGGACCAAAAGTAATTGGACAATTGACTCCAAGGCTATTTCATGGACAGGTGTGGGCAATCCCTTCGTTATGTCATTCTCAATTATGCAGATAAAAGGTCTGGAGTTGATTTGAGGTGTGGTGCTCGCATTTGGAAGGTTTTGCTGTGAAGTAAACATGCGGTCAAAGGAGCTCTCCTTGCAGGTGAAACAAGCCATCCTTAAGCTGCAAAAAACAGAAAAAAAACATCCGAGAAATTACTACAATATTAGGAGTGGCAAAATCTACAGTTTGGTACATCCTGAGAAAGAAAGAAAGCACTGGAGAACTCATCAATGCAAAAAGACCTGGGCGCCCATGGAAGACAACAGTGGTGGATGATCGCAGAATAATCTCCATGGTGAAGAGAAACCCCTTCACAACAGCCAACCAAGTGAACAACACTCTCCAGGAGGTAGGCGTATCAATATCCAAATCTACCATAAAGAGAAGATTGCATGAAAGTAAATCCAGAGGGTTCACTGCGCTGTGCAAGCCACTCATAAGCATCAAGAATAAAAAGGCTAGACTGGACTTTGCTAAAATACATCTAAAAAAGCCAGCACAGATGAAACCAAGATCAACCTCTACCAGAATGATGGAAAGAGAAAAGTATGGCAAAGGCGTGGTACAGCTCATGATCCAAAGCATACCACATCATCTGTAAAACACGGCAGAGGCAGTGTGATGGGTTGGGCATGCATGGCTGCCAGTAGCACTGGGTCACTAGTGTTTATTGATGATGTGACACAGGACAGAAGCAGCCGAATGAATTCTGATGTATTCAGAGCCATACTGTGTGCTCAGCTCCAGCCAAATGCAGCCAAACTGATTGGTCATCGTTTCATACTACAGATGGACAATGACCCAGAACATAAAGCCAAAGCAACCCAGGAGTTTATTAAAGCAACGAAGTGGAATATTCTTGAATGGCCATGGTAGTCACCTGATCTCAACCCAATTGAGCATGCATTTCACTTGTTAAAGACTAAACTTTAGACAGAAAGGCCCACAAGCAAACAGCAACTGAAAACCACCACAATGAAGGCCTGGCAGAGCATCAAAAAGGAGGAAATCCAGCATCTGGTGATGTCCATGAGTTCAAGACTTCAGGCTGTCATTGCCAACAAAGGGTTTTCAACCAAGTACTAGAAAGGAACATTTTATTTACAATTATTTAATTTGTCCAATTACTTTTGGTCCCTTTAAAAACAGGGTGGCACATGTTAAGGAGCTGAAACTCCTAAACCCTTCATCCAATTTTAATGTGGATACCCTCAAATGAAAGCTGAAAGTCTGAACTTCAACTGCATCTGAATTGTTTTGTTTAAAATTCATTGCGGCAACGTCTAGAACCAAAATTAGAAAAATGTTGTCCCTGTCCAAATATATGTGGACATAACTGTATATATATAGATAGATAGATAGATAGATAGATAGATAGATAGATAGATACACAGTATATAAATATATTGGAGTTTCAACTTTTTTTTTCTTTTCAGAATCGGTGATGAATGCCACTTTATGGCATCTCTCACAGACTTTTCGCACATGTATATGTCCTAACATATGTTTACCAGAAATAAAAATTCAGTGGCAAAAATGCCTCAGTTCATTCTCCTCTGTACAAATGACCGAGAGAAATAAGAAGGTACATTTCTCTGGACTAGAGATGAGTGGATCTTACAAAACGTGAATTTGCCAAATCACGTAGATTTTCCTGGGAAATTCGATTCAAGGTGAAGTTATTTGCCACAAATTTCTTTAGACCATCTAATACTCACCTCTTTGCTCACCTGTTTGCCTACCCATGCTGCTCACTGTCCACCATCCGGTCCTCTGCCCTGTGTCTTCACTCAAGGCTGGGACTTATGGCCGAGATCAGGTCTTGGAAATCCCTGCATACCATGATAATCGGTGTACTTCTTGACGTATATCGAGACCTTGCAACACGCAGCGACCTCCGAGGCCTGGTAGCAGCAGAAAGTCCTAGACTAGTGTGAAGACATCGGAGATGCAGTGCACGATGGTGGAAAGAAGAGGCGGGGAGGGCTGACAGTGAGCAGCGTGGGCATGCAGACAAGTGGGAGGTAAAATGAATATTCTTTTTTTTTTCTTTGTTTTTTTTAAAAATAAATCTGTACAGACTTTTGTAGAATTCAATTCCACTAAAATAAATTTGCCTATCTCTACTCAGGACCAATGAAAAGGTTTTTAGACAATTTGCCAAGGCTAAGAACTGGTGAAATAACAACAATATTTAAATTATTTTTTACATGTTTTTCTTTTTTCTTTCCTGTTTCAATAATTTTAATGTGCTTTTTAATATTTCACTTCTAATGCAAGAAAAACTAGTATAATAAAATATTTTACATTATTAAAAATGGCAATAATTATGAATTTGGCTAGGTTATAGCTTGAACTTAATCGACTTTTTCAAAATGTTGGACAATACATATACTGTATATAGTGGGTACGGAAAGTATTCAGACTCCTTTAAATTTTTCACATCCAGGATATCTCTATACTTGGCCGCATTCATGTTTCCTTCAATTGCAACCAGTAGTCCTGTCCCTGCAGCTGAAAAACACCCCCATAGCATGATGCTGCCACCACCATGTTTCACTGTTGGGATTGGATTGGGCAGGTGATGAGCAGTGCCTGATTTTCTCCACACAAACCGCTTAGAATTATCACCAAAAAGTTCTATCTTCGTCTCATCAGACCAGAGGATCTTATTTCTCATAGTCTGGGAGTCCTTCAAGGGTTTTTGAGCAAACTCTATGCAGACTTTCATATGTCTTGCACTGAGGAGAGGCTTCCATCGGGCCACTCTGCCATAAGAGCCCGACTGGTGGAGGGCTGCAGTGATAGTTGACTTTGTGGAACTTTCTCCCATCTCCCTACTGCATCTCTGGAGCTCAGCCACAGTGATATTGGGGTTCTTCTTTACCTCTTTCACCAAGGTTCTTCTCCCACGATTGCTCAGTTTGCTGGATGGTCAGGTCTAGGGAGACTTCTGGTGGTCCCAAACTTCTTCCATTTAAGGATTATGGAAGCCTCTGTGCTCTTAGGAACCTTGAGTAATGCAGAAATTCTTTTGTAACCTTAGCCTTATCTGTGCCTTGCCACAATTCTGTCTCTGAGCTCCTTCGGCAGTTCCTTTTGAGCTCATGATTCTCATTTGGTCTGACATGCACTGTGAGCTGTGAGGTCTTATATAGACAGGTGTGTGCCTTTCCAAATCAAGTCTTATCAGTTTAATTAAACACAGCTGGACTCCAATGAGGGAGTAGAATCATCTCAAGGAGGATCACAAGGAAATGGACAGCATGTGACTTAAATATGAGTGTCTGAGCAAAGGGTCTGAATACTTATGACCATGTGATATTTAAGTTTTTCCTTTTTAATAAATTTGCAAAAATGTCTACATTTCTATTTTTTTTCAGTCAAGATGGGGTGCAGTGTGTACTTTAATGAGAAAAAAATGAACTTTTTAGAATTTACCAAATGGCTGCAATATAACAAAGAGTGAAAAATTTAAAGGGGTCTTAATACTTTCCATACCCATTGTATATATGCCGGTTATTTCAATGCCTTTTTTTTCAACCTTAAAAATATAAAAGGTATGAAACCTTTGAATAGCCTGCTGTGTAAAGTATACTCCAAAATCAAACTGGCTGACAAAGTCACTTTCGCTACTGGCTCACACTACCCAGAATATATCATATCCCTAACTCTCTAGCATAGTGATTCACTCAAATTTTCCATATATACAGTAATATCTAATAGGCTTTATTCATAATGATGATCCAATGCAATGCAATGTAACCAATCCACTAATTCTATTTTTGCAATCTGTTTATTTTCCCAGTATTGTACCAGATATTTTTCTTCATGTTGCCAGCCTTTCCCTACATGCTTTCTGACACATTTTGCACTATTTTTATGCTCAATGAATTTGACCTTTCCAATGTGCGTGTTCTTTACTTGTCTGCATTAATTATATATATTGTGCATGTTTTTAGATACTACATGCTTATCTGAGCATAAAAATGGACCTTAAACTACACTGCTCAAAAAAATAAAGGGAACACTCAAATAACACATCCTAGATCTGAATGAATGAAATATTCTCATTGAATACTTTGTTCTGTACAAAGTTGAATGTGCTGACAACAAAATCACACAAAAATCATCAATGGAAATCAAATTTATTAACCAATGGAGGCCTGGATTTGGAGTCACCCCCAAAATTCAAGTGGAAAAACACACTACAGGCTGATCCAACTTTGATGTAATGTCCTTAAAACAAGTCAAAATGAGGCTCAGTATTGTGTGTGGCCTTCATGTGCCTGTAAGACCTCCCTACAATGCCTGGGCATGCTCCTGATGAGGTTGCGGATGGTCTCCTGTGGGATCTCCTCCCAGACCTGGACTAAAGCATCCTCCATCTCCTGGACAGTCTATGGTGCAACGTGACGTTGGTTGATGGAGCGAGACATGATGTCCCAGATGTGCTCAATTGGATTCAGGTCTGGTGGGCCAGTTCATAGCTTCAATGCCTTCATCTTGCAGGAACTGCTGACACACTCCAGCCACATGAGGTCTGGCATTGTCCTGCATTAGGAGGAACCCAGGGCCAACCGCACCAGCATATGGTCTCACAAGGGGTCTGAGAATCTCATCTCGGTACCTAATGGCAGTCAGGCTACCTCTGGCGAGCACATGGAGGGCTGTGCGGCCCTCCAAATAAATGCCACCCCACACCATTACTGACCCACTGCCAAATCGGTCATGCTGAAGGATGTTGCAGGCAGCAGATCGCTCTCCATGGCATCTCCAGACTCTGTTACTTCTGTCACATGTGCTCAGTGTGAACCTGCTTTCATCTGTGAAGAGCACAGGGCGCCAGTGGCGACTATGCCAATCCTGGTGTTCTGTGGCAAATGCCAAGCGTCCTGCACGGTGTTGGGCTGTGAGCACAATCCCCAAATGTGGACGTCGGGCCCTCATACCACCCTTATGGAGTCGGTTTATAACCATTTGTGCAGACACATGCACATTTGTGGCCTGCTGGAGGTCATTTTGCAGGGCTCTGGCAGTGCTCCTCCTTTTCCTCCTTGCACAAAGGCGGAGGTGGCTGTCCTACTGCTGGGTTGTTGCCATCCTACGGCCCCCTCCACGTCTCCTGGTGTACTAGCCTGTCTCCTGGTAGCGCCTCCAGCCTCTGGACACTACGCTAATAGACACAGCAAACCTTCTTGCCACAGCTCGCATTGATGTGCCATCCTGGATGAGCTGCACTACCTGAGCAACTTCTGTGGGTTGTAGAGTCCGTCTCATGCTACCCAGAGTGTGAAAGCACAACCAACATTCAAAAGTGACCAAAACATCAGCCAGAAAGCATTGGTACTGAGATGTGGTCTGTGGTCCCCACCTGCAGAACCACTACTTTATTGAGTGGGTCTTGATAATTGCCCATAATTTCCATCTATTGTCTATTCCATTTGCACAACAGAATGAGAAATTGATTGTCAATCAGTGTTGCTTCCTAAGTGGACAGTTTGATTTCACAGAAGTTTGATTTACTTGAAGTTATATTCTGCTGTTTAAGTGCTCCCTTTATTTTTTTGAGCAGTGTATATTAGGATGTGAGAAGCATTGGTGTGTGATGATGCCTTTTCTTTACTTTTTATATGATCTTGCACTATTAACGTGTATTTTCCGCAGTTATCTGGATAATTATAATGCAAATTTTTGTGAACAACCAAGAGTAAGAATCATTTCTAAAGGTAAACACTATGAGCTCGATTCATCATTGCATTTCCGCCAGTTTTTTGGCATGAATATCTCTCAATTAGTGACTTTTCAATTTGCGGCAAACTTTTCAAACGATTTGTGCCTTTTTCAAGTTGTGTTTTGCTGTTTAGTCAGTTTTATGATTTTTACATCAATGTGGCTTTTCCAGATATTTTAGACAGATTCATGAAATGCAATGGACAATGGGGAACTTACTTCTGGCCATTCAGTCCCCTACAGTAGCTTTTACAGAGTTACCTTCTGTCCTGGCCCTTAGACTTTGGCACAAATAGCTGCTATAGAGCCCTACTGTACCTCGATATGGATTACATTTAGGGGAGACTAACACTATAACTAGTACTTCATGAGAAGTAAAGAAATAAGGCATATGTTTATTGTGTGGACTCTTTTAAATGGTATATTTGTGTCACATATATAATTATCTGCTCTTTTGACACTGGGTTTATCCTGTAATAGATTGAGATTATTAATTCTTGGGCCTATCATTGGGCTTAGTCTATACTTTATTAGGATCATTATCTTGTAGTCTTCTATGCCTTTGATCTATCTCTTTTTACTAATTCTATCCTCTATTGTGGATATATTGATTGGATCAGGTTAAATTATTTTGTGATTTAGGCTGTGTGCCCACGATGCATTTTTTAAGCATTTCCGCAGCGGCAAAAACGCTGCAGAAACGCTTAAAGAACGCATGGTAGAAGGCCTGCCATGTTCCCCAATGATAATCCGCATGTGCTGTGCACATGCTGCGGAAATTTCCGCTGCAGATTATCATTGCGGAAAAAAATGTAGCACTACCAATTATTATTTTCGCCGCCATTGACTTGCATTAGACCGCATGGATTACGAATCACTGTATATGTAGATGCGCATTCCATGCGTTCTAATGTGTGGATGGTACCCAGGTCTAGAGAAGAGGAGACTCTCCTCCGGAGCTGGGTACCATAGAAAACTGTAAAAAAAAGAATAAAATAAAAATTAAATATATACTTACCTTCTGACGGCCCCCGCTCTCCTTCTCTTCACTTGCCGACAGTTCGCGATGGACTGGAGGACCTGCGCTGACGTCAGTGTTATGTGACGGGTCACGCGATGCAGACGTCGACAGGTTCTTCAGTGTAACGCGATCTGCCGGCAGCCGGGACGGTGAAGCAAGACTGCGCGGGCCATTGGAAGGTAAGTATAGATTTATTTTTTTATTTTTTGACATTCTCTCGGGTCACACTATATAAATCCATGCTGTTTGCATGGATTTATATAGTGTGACCAAGTTGACAAGCACTTTCCAAGTGATGCTAAAATCGCTTGGAAAGCGCTTGTCAACCTTCATGCGGAAATGCAAGTGAAGAACGCTTCACTTCCGCATGTCCCTGGCAGGAAAACGCATGTACAATCCACATGCGTTTTTTTTCTGCCAGGGAGATGCAGAAACACTCAGGAAAAAATCCTGAGCATTTCTGCATCGTGGGCACATAGCCTAACTGTGACTTTCTTTCTGATGGATTTGTTTATTTTTCCCTTCTTTTCCATCTGGCCAAGACCGCCTTGAATACTTCTTCTAGCCATGACTCGTCTGCAGAGTTTACAAAAAGACACATTTGACTTCACACATTTCCAGCACTGTTCCCATCTTATCCCAACCTACACAAACACCTCATCCTACTGTCACCCCAATGCTGACACTTGGGCTGCCATATTTTTCCCTGTTACTGGACATACTGCCCTACATAATAATGCCCACCATCATAAACAGAGGGAAGAGACAAAGGTGTAGTCAGGTAATGGTCTGAGGTCAGAATACCGGGAAAATAGCGGATCATAGCAAAGGGGTAATACAAATGGGTGGTCAATGGGAAAGGCCAGGTTCTGGCAACAAAATATCAGAATGTCAGAATGCTGAAAACAAGGCCTAGAGCAGCGGTGGTGAACCTATGGCATGTGTGCCACAGGTGGCACGCAGAGCCCTCCTTGTTGGCACACGAGCCATAGGATAAGCGCAAGCACCGCTGCCAGCCTCCTGAGCCAGTTCCATCACCTGTGACCGCGCGCTGTCCGCTGAGCCGGCGCGCACGCGCTGTGTGTCTTGTGCCGGGGCGCGCGCTGTGTGTCCTGTGCCACACTGCCACCACTCTCCTCAGCCCGCGCACCTTCCCTCTCTCACTAGAACCACGGCCCCTCTAATCTGCACATGTTCTGCCTGATGGGAGCCGCGCGCGAGGCCTGAGCAGAGTGGCCCGCGGCGCTAGTGAAGCGCTGAGGAGGGTGAGGAGATGGCGCACGTGACAGGTAGGATTGTGATATGTGAAGTCCAGATCTGCATTGGAACGAGCAGAGGTGAGTAGTTATTGTTATTATTTTACTCTGGGGCCATTATACAGCGTGCAGCATCATGTGGGGCTTATTTTACGGCGGCGTGCAGCACCATGTGGGGCCCATTATACGGCGGCGTGCAGCACCATGTGGGGCCCATTATACGGCACGCAGCACCATGTGGGGCCCATTTTACGGCGTGCAGCACCATGTGGGGCCAATTACATTCCATGGAGCACTATGTGGAGCCATTATACTGTATGGAGGACTATGTGGGGCCATTATTCTTTATTGAGCACTATATGGGGCCCATTATTCTGTATGAAGCACTATGTGGAGCCATTATACTGTATGGAGGACTATGTGGGGCCATTATTCTTTAAGGAGGACTATGTGGGGCCTATTATTCTGTATGGAGGACTATGTGGGGCCCATTATACTGTATGGAGGACTATGTGGGACCATTATACTGTATGAAGGACTATGTGGGGCCCATTATACTGTATGGAGGGCTGTGTGGGGATTACAGTTGGAAAATCATACTATGATGGGGTCACCATTCTTTGTTGGCGGGATTGAGGGAGAGGGGTACAGTATGATCATTATACTGTGGGGTATTATACTGTATACATTTTTTTTTAACAAATAGCAAGGTTGGCCCGCGACCTTGTCCAAGCTTTTAGCTTTGGCCCTCTGTGTATTTGAGTTTGACATCCCTGTCTTAAAGGGTTATTCTCATCATGATAAAGGGTTACAATTGCAAAGAGGTAGTAAAAACAAACAACTTTGCAATTTTACTTTTTATTAAAAATCCTCTGCAATCGGTGGCTAATATCTTATGCTTGGAGTGCAGTGCTTACAAGCTCTCTGCTATAGACTCTATAGACTAATGTATGAGTTGTTTTTCTAAACTAAAACCTCAGTATTCAGGTAAAATTGCCGTGTTGGCACTATGCGATAAATAAATAGGTTTTGGATTATTGTTTGGCACTCAGTCTCCAAAAGGTTCGCCATCACTGGCCTAGAGGAACAAGCCAAACAGAGCTGAAAGCTATGCCTGACAGCTATCTGGGCCAGACAGCTCAGTTAAGTAGTTAAGTAATCACTGGAACAGGGAACACCTGAAGGGACCGCAGCACTTCCCAGACTCAGACTGGATGGCCAAGCTATCAATAAAAACACAGACAGCTCAGATCCTGCGTACAGATACAGTGGGGAAAAAAGGTATTTAGTCAGCCACCAATTGTGCAAGGTCTCCCACTTAAAAAGATGAGAGAGGCCTGTAATTGACATCATAGATAGACATCAACTATGAGAGACAAAATGAGGAAACAAATCCTGAAAATGACATTGTCTGATTTGGAAAGTATTTTTTATCAAATTTTGGTGGAGAATAACAAGCAAGATTTCTGGCTCTCACAGACCTGTAACTTTTTCTTTAAGAGGCTCCTCTATCCTCCACTCATTACCTGTAGTACTGGCACCTGTTTGAACTTGTTATCAGTATAAAAGACACCTGTCCCCAAACTCAAACAGTCACACTCCAAACTCCACTATGGTGAAGTCCAAAGAGCTGTAGAAGGACACCAGAAACAAAATTGTAGTCCTGCACCAGGCTGGAAAGACTGAATCTGCAATAGGTAAGCAGCTTGGTGTGAAGAAATCAACTGTGGGAGCAATAATTAGAAAATGGAAGACATACAAGACCTCTGATAATCTCCCTCGATCTGGGGCTCCACACAAGATCTCACCCCGTGGGGTCAAAATGATCTCCAGAACAGTGAGCAAAAGTCCCAGAACCACACAGTGGGACCTAGTGATTGACCTGCAGAGAGCTGGGACCAATGTTACACAGGCTACCATCAGTAACACACTACGCCGCCAGGGACTCAGATCCTGCAGTGCCAGACGTGTCCCCCTGCTTAATGTCCGGGCCCATCTGAAGTTTGCTAGAGAGCATTTGGATGATCTAGAAGAGTATTTGGAGAATATCATTGTAGCATCTGTGCAGAGACGCCGTGTCCCTCACTGCCGCGGTCCTGGTCTGACATCTTCCTGCTCCCCTGCTGCTGTGGCGTGCACCTCGCGCAGCTTCCCGGGCACTGTGCTAAGGGTGCGCGCTCCCTCCCTATTAAAGGGGCAGCGCGCAGCGTCCTAAAGAGTCCCCGGTCAATGGCCGGAGGACTTCTCCTATATAAGGCACCTCATCCAAAATGGAGGTGCCTGTGCAAGGTTGTTGTTCCGTGTGCTAACACTTGCTTCAGCCCTCAGGTCCCGCTGCCAGTCAGTCCAGCCCGCCAGTCTGTCTAACAGTCCAGCCCGCCAGTCTGTCTACAGTCCAGCTCGCCAGACTATCTAATAGTTTTGCCCACCAGTCTGCCAGTTAACTGCCGTGTACACCAGCTTGCCTACCTGGAGCACCTGCCAGTTACCTGTCATGCCCGCCAGCCTGCCTACCTGGAGCACCTGCCAGTTACCTGTCATGCCCGCCAGCCTGCCTACCTGGAGCACCTGCCAGTTACCTGTCATGCCCGCCAGCCTGCCTACCCGGATTACCTGTCTGACTATCTGACGTTCCTGCCTGCTGATCTACCCGGACCACCTGTCTGCCTTCCTGCTGTGCTCATCCGCTGTACCGGTCAGTTCCTGTCAACTGACCCGTGAGAGTCACCTGCTCTCACACAAGGTCGGTCCCAGAGTGGCACCTGTTTCACCTGCCAGGTCCCTCCCTGGTTCACGGAGTTGACTAAGCCTCCATATGACCTGGGTCAGGCCAAGTAGGCACTTAGAACCTGTATATAAAAATATCCGACAAATAGGTCATTGATGTAAAGTAAAAGAGACCTTTATTACAAGTAGGGTACACACACATGATTATGACATGTTAAAACATATGCTTATTATTGTATACAGACAGGATATCAGAGCTTAATGACAGTAAAACCACTCTGATTTGGAGATCCAATATAACTGCCACTGAAAACATTGCTACACTAGCAGGGTATCAATCCCAGATGCTGGGAGCTTGTAGCCAAATTAGGCACAACCAGGGATATGACCAGCGGTATATGTCCCTATCAAAAGATAGGTAACATTTGAAAGTATAAGTAGTTGCTAGTACATTGCATTAGTTGCTTATCATATCCATATACATAGGTGTACATAGTTATATGGTATTCAAATGGTTCGTACCTGATTTGTGAAACATGCACGTTGTATAGTAATTCTAGGTTCAATGATCCATAAAGCATGCACGTATATGAAGTGGCTCTGGGTTCAATGGTCCTGCTGTTAGTGTGGCGCTCACACCGACGTGCATTTCGGTGCATCCTTCATCAGGGGGTGACGTCAGACTCCAAGTGTGCAATTAAAAAGGGGCTGCCAGCCAATGGGGATGAGTCAGGAGGATGACGCAGGTAATCTCCCAAACGTGTGCCGGAGTCCCACCGCGTTCGGCGTCATGCAGCTGGGGAGACCGGACCACGTGAGGAGTCACATGATCCGTCGCCCAGGAACCACGGTCACAAAGTGTCACGTGACCGTAGGTCCTATGCCGCATCAAGATGCCGCCGTCGGCAGAACCCGGAGCATCCAGGAGACACCGGCATGCCACTGCTCAGCACCATTGTAGAGAATTATCTAGTGAGTGTATGTGCAGGAGATAGACATAGATGTTTCCAAAATAGTGAAGCCATATATGGATTTGATAGCAATGTAATGAAAATGTATGCCAACAGTTGACATACATGTAACATAAACATAGGAATATAGGAAATAAAAAATTATAAAAAAAATAATAATAAAGTGCACTGTGCATTAAGGATCGATAAGAATAAATACATAATTTATACATGATTGGTTATTTAAACTGCACATAACAATACAGTAATTATGTAGTGTACATATATATATATATATATATATATATATATATTGATAAGACTACACATATGCAAACAAGTATTAAATAACATATAAAATGTTTATAGACTAAACATAGCCATAGAGCATACATACATATACAAAGCCGCATATATGCAGATAAATACTATGTAATTAATAAGTGTATCATAAATGTACAAAAATACATAATAGTACATAAAATACAATAAAATAAAATAAAGTGCATAATGTAATGTGGTACATCCAATATGGATATGTGGTACAAACCTGTCCATATAATTATATATCACACATATGTATATATGCAGATAAATATTAAGTGGTTAATAAATGTACCGTAAATGTACAAAAGTACATAATACATAAAATAAAGTGCATAGGTATATCCAATACGGATCTGTGATATACACATGTCCATGTAGTTATATATCACACATGTATATATCCATTGTGCCCAGTTGACGGTGATGTACACCCACATATACCCATGCATGTGTGCACAACCATACTACCATGTACACATGTGTGGAACCCCAGGGGTCTGGTTACCACAGTAATAGCAATATTACGTCTGAGAGCGGGTGGGAGGTCTCCTGGTCAGGTGCCCTAAGCATGCCACACCTCCTGCCCAGTCCTGGGAGGGGAAGAACTTCCCCTATAAAAACTGGGGGCTGAGGCAGGGTTAGGGAAGAAGAAGAGGAGTCCCAGACAGAGACACAGTCTGGTCTGGAGTGGAGCAGATACAGGGAGAGCAAGATCAGGAGCTCTGTGGGAGCAGTGATAAAAGTGGTCAGAGACTGGAAGCTGTAGAGCTCGTCCTGACTGAAGAGATCTCACCGGACACGGAGTCCGAGGCTGTGGGGACTGATCCATACCCAGCAGCAGAAACCGACCGGCAGGGGATTTCAGGTCCTCTGGCCAAGAAACCCGAAGGCACGGTCACACGCAAGGGGACCAGCACCGCCGGCGTGGAGCGGATGCGCCAATTCTGGCACTTAGCCTCGCTCTTCCCACTGCCCTGTAGCGGTGGCATGGGGTAATAGGGCTGGGGTTGATGTCAGCTTATAATGCCAGCTGACATCAAGCCCAGGTTAGTAATGGAGAGGCGTCTATAAGACACCCCCATTACTAACCCCATAGTCAAAGTTAAAAAAAACACAAACACCCAGAATAAAGTCCTTTAATTGAAATAAACACACAATTCTTTAATGTTCTAAATTAAACCATACTTACCATCACGCCCATTCCAGCTGAACCAACGATCTCCTGCAATAAAAGTAAAATAATAAACCAACCTCATCCTTACCTTTCCATGGTTCCCAGGACAGCTTCAGCTCTGCTACATTCACATGACAGACTTGATCACAGCCGAAAGCTGCCATCCAGCTTGCCATGCCGCAGACACTGAGAAGCGCAGGCATGCTTGCGCTCCTCAGTGTCTCGCTGTGATGGCATCCAGATGAGCCGAGTTCATGTCCAATGAACTCAGCTCACCTCATGCACGTCGCAGACAGCGTGGGAAAATTCTCCTGCGCTTGCGGTGAGCGTGAGAGAATTGGACATGAACTCGGTTCATCTGGATGCCGTCACAGCCAGACACTGAGGAGCGCAAGCATGCCTGCGCTTCTCAGTGTCTGCGGCATGGCAAGGTGGATGGCAGCTTTCGGCTGCGATCCAGTCTGTCATGTGAATGTAGCAGAGCTGGAGCCGTCCTGGGAACCATGGAAAGGTAAGGATGAGGTTGGTTTATTATTTTTCTTTTATTGCAGAAGACATTGGCTTCAGCTAGAATGGGCGTGATGGTAAGTATGGTTTAATTTAGAACATTAAAGAATTGTGTGTTTATTTCAATTAAAGGACTTTATTCTGGGTGTTTGTGTTTTTTTTTAACTTTGACTATGGGGTTAGTAATGGGGATGTCTTATAGACGCCTCTCCATTACTAACCTGGGCTTGATGTCAGCTGGCATTACAAGCTGACATCAACCCTAGCCCTATTACCCCACTGCCACCGCTAAAGGGCAGTGGGAAGAGCGAGGCTAAGTGCCAGAATTGGCGCATCCTATGGATGTGCCATTTCTGGGGCGGCTGACGGCTGGTGTTTCTAGCCTGGGAGGGGGCCAATATTCATGGCACCCTTCCTGGGCTATTAATATCAGCCCCCAGCTGTCTGCCTAGCCTTTGCTAGCTATTAAAATAGGGGGGACCACACGTAATTTTTTTTTGGGTCCCCCATTTTAATAGCTAGTAAAGGCTAGGTATTCAGCTGGGGGCTGATATTAGTAGCCTGGGAAGCTCCATGAGTATTACCCCCTTCCCAGGCTTCAAACATCTGCCCCAGCCGTCTGCTTAACCTCCGCTAGAGACTAAAATTATGGGGAACCCCTTTCTCCAATTTTTTTTTTAATAAATCCTTTATTTTAACACTAAATGACAAGTACAGTAACCAACACTGTCACTCTACTTATTATATATGTGACTGACATGTTTCTATCTATCTAATCTATGTGTGATGTTCTATTCTTTCTGTTCTAAATTGTCAGGTACCGATGTATGCCGCTGAAGAATTGCCGGCCGGCTTTTTTAAAGAGACGGGTGCATAAAAACACTATTATTTTTTTCTTAATAAATCCTTTATTTTAACACTAAATAACAAGTATAGTAACCAACACTGTCACTGTACTTATTATATATGTGACTGACATGTTTTTATCTATCTAATCTATGTGTGATGCTCTATTCTTTCTGTTCAAAATTGTCGGGTACCGGTGTATGCCGCTGATGAATTGCCGGCTTTTCATGTTTCACTGTGAGCACTGTTCCCATCGATTTGGGCTATCACTGTAATGCCACAACCACCATGGCTGTGACATTAAAGTGAGTGGAAGACAATCCCTGCATGATTGGTGCTCGGGCGAGTACCGAGCAGTGGCGAGCATGCTCGCTCATCACTAGTTATCACCAGTGAAAGAAACATCAAGGAATGGGACTTGGTCAGATGGAGTGCCGCATGTGAATCACAAATTGCATTTATTACTGTTTAAATAGTGTGCAAAATCAGAGAACTGGGCTGCATTGTCCTGCCAAATTAAAAGTATGTCATCCACATATCTACCATACCAAATTAGGTATGGGAACCATTGATATTTTTCTGAAAAAATGTGGGACTCCTCCAACCACGACATAAATATAATAGCTAGGGACATAGAGAATTTTGAGCCCATAGGTGCTCCTAGGGTCTGCAGAAAAAACTCATTTTGAAACATAGAAAAATTGTGCTGTAGAAAATAATAATTGTTTCAATGCTGTGGAATACCGATGGTAGTTGTCAAGCTGGTGCTTGATGGCTATCATGGCTGATGCGTGAGGAATGAATTAATATAGGTTTATGACATCACAAGTTACAAAGACATAATTGTCCTGCCAATAAAATTTATCAAATACTTTCAGGACAGTGGAGTTGTCCTTGAGATATCTTGGTGTTTTTGAAATTAAAGGTTTTAAATTTTCATCCACCAGATGACGTATGTTCTCATTAAGGGAACCTATTCCAGAGATTATGGGTCATAGTTCTGGTGGAAATATGTCTTTGTGAATTTTAGGAAGACCATGCAAAATGGGGGTGACAGGATGACCAGGTAGTAGCCATCTGTAGATTTTATTGTTGATGACCTCAAGTCTTAGACCTTCATTAAGAACATGGTTATGTCATGCCTGAAGGATAAGGTGGGATTGGACCTTAAAGGTATATAAGTATTTGTGTTCGTTTTCTAGACCATATTTACTTGCAATAAAAGGCAGTGTTCAAAATTACAACGCAGCCTCCTTTATCTGACTGCCGTACTGTCAGATTATGGTTTGAATGCAAGTCTCTGATGGCCTGAAATTGAATACTGCTTAGATTTCTCCGATGGGTGGTAGACAGTGATGAGCGAGCACTAAAATGCTCAGGTACTCGTTGCTCGGGACGAGCAAATTGGAATGCTCGAGTGCTCGGTTCGAGTACCGAGCCGAATGTAAATCTATGGGAAACTTAAGCATTTTTCCGGCGGCTCCCCCCGGCGGTCTGCAGAGGGCCTAAAAATTGTCTAAATCGATGGGAACAGTGCTCAAATGACATGGGAACTGCATGGGGAAGACCCCTGGAAGCATTTCTGACTTCCATGTCACTGCTGTCAACAATGTTGTTAGAGGTATTGCGCCACTTTGACGGACTCACAATAAAACTTACAAAAACTAAACCAAAATGGATTTTCCTGGGAAATATGTCAAGGAACATCCTTTCCAGGGTAATGACTTGTATATAAGGCAAAATAAATAATCAAAAACAAAAATGCTCCTCCACACCTTGGGCTATGATCACACGTAGCGTTTTTGATGCATTTTTGCATTGCTTTCAACAGTGACAGATGCATTCACCAGGAAATGTCATTTTAACATTTTACAATCTCATCTGGCCATGTGATGTGTGAAACATCATCAGACTCATCCTGTTTCATTTATGATGGAGGGATTATGAAAGTCACAAACACTATTTTTACAGCCTTACTATTTTTAAAGGGCCAGCAGTCGGCTATGCTTTGTTGTTTCCATTAATAAAGAGTGTGTCTCCTATACTGTTATTGCGTATGCAGTGAATGCAAGGGCTGCCAAAAATTTGGAAGCACCCCAATACCCCTTTGAAGAGACATTGAAGAGGGTCTCAGTAAAAAAAATGTTCCCATTATAAAGGAGTGGGTCTCCTCTAGTGGTAATACCCATGCTGTGACTACAAGGGCTGCCAAAATTTGGGAAAAACCTAACTAACAATTTAAAGACACATAGAGCTGGGCCACAGTAACGAGTATGGCATGTTCGCATTAGAAAGGAGAGGGTCTGCTTTCCAGTTATAGGGTATGCAATGAGTCCAACGGCTGCCAAAAATTAGGAAAAACCCCAGTAACAATTTATAGACACATAGAGCAGGGCCACAGTAACGAGCACGATATGTTCCCATTAGAAAGGAGAGGGTCTGTTATACAGTTATAGGGTATGCAGTGAGTCCAAATGCTGTCAAAATTTAGGAGAAATCCCACTAACAATTTAAAGACCCATAGAGCTGGACCACAGTAATGACATGTTCCCATTAGAAAGGAGAGGGTCTACTAAACAGTTATAGGGTATGCAGTGAGTCCAACGGCTGCCAAAATTTAGGAAAAACCCCAATAACAATTTAAACACATATAGAGCTGGGCCTCAGTATCGAGTATGACATGTTCCCATTAAAAAGCAATGGGTCTCCCATATTGTTTGCCTATGGAATGAATGCAATGGCTGCCAAAAATTTGGAGAAACTCCAATGTCCCTTGCTAGAGAAGTAGTGGTCGGAGAGCCTCCTGAAAACAATGTCCCAATATTAGGAATCGGGTCTGCCATACTGTTACCTATGCAGTGAAGCAATGGCTGCCAAAAGTTTGGAGGAACTCCAATGCCCCTTGCAAGAGACGTAGAGGTCGGAGGGCCTCCTGAAAACAATGTTCCCATTATTAGGAAGTGGGTTTCCCATAGTGTTTGCCTATACAGTGAATTCAAAGGCTGCCAAAATTTGGAAGAACTCCAATGTCCCTTGCAAGAGATGTATATATGGTGGTATGGTAGATATGGTGGTGATATGGAGGAGGATGTGGAGGATGAAGATGAGGAGAATGAGGAGGAATAGAGCAAATAGACAAAATCAGGAAGTGTCTGGGTGTGAAGACAGAGGTACATGGGAATAGAGTTAGACCTCCCAAAATAAAGACACTGTATTTGAGTTTATGTTACGCTGCTATCATTCATGGTGTTGAGAAGTCTGTCCCAATCCAATCCTTGTTCATTTTTATAAGAGTCAGCCTGTCAGCTTTTTCAGTTGACAGGCAGATGCGCCTATCGGTTACAATTCCACCGGCGGCACTAAAAACCAGCAATGTCAAAACTCTTGCGGCAGGGCAGGCTAGGACCTCCAAGTCAAAGAGAGCCAGTTCCTGCAATGTGTCCAGCTTGGATACCCAATAATTATAAGGCACAGAGGAATCACGGAGGACGTTGGTATTGTCGGCAAGGTACTCCCTCACCATCTTCCGAAACTTTTTCCTCCTTAGGAGAGTACCCCGCACCTCAGGGCCTGTGCGATGAGAGGGTCTGAGAAAACTGTCCCAGAACTTTAACAGTGTTCTCCTGCCTCTGCTGGATTGCATTTGTGCCTCTCTCGCCTGTACTCCTTGGTTGTCCAAAAAACTGTTCCATCTGCCGCCAGCGTTTTCAGATGAGAATTTTTTTAAAAATTCCGCAACAAGGGCCTTGTCATACTGCCCAGTTTTGTTAGGCCTGTCCTGCAAGGGAATTAGAGACAGAAAGTTCTCCCTGTAGCGTGGGTCTAGAAGTGTCACCAACCAGTAATGACTGTCACCCAAAATTTAGAAAAAGCAAGGGTCTTGGAAAAGGCAGCGTGACAGAAACTCCGCCATGGGTGCCAGACTGCTAATAGGCAAGACTTTCATGTCCTCACCAAGAGGACGACTGACCATGCTCTCCTCCTCATCCTCCTCCTCCCTGTCATCAGGCCATCCACGCTGAACAGACGATATGACAGTGGTGCAGGTAGTACCGTCTAAAGCACAGGAAACTAGCTCCTGTTCTTCCTCCTCCTCCTCATCTTCCTCATTGTCACCCAATCCACGTTGGGATGAGATGAGGCTGGGCTGTGTGAATCACCCTGTATGGTTATTTGCTCCATCTCATCATGCTCTGCCTGCAATGTGTCCTCTTTAATTGTGAGCAGAGAGCGTTTCAGAAGACAGAGAAGCGGGATGGTGACGCTAATTATGGCGTCATCGCCGCTCACCATCTTGGTGGAGTTCTCAAAGGAGGATGGTACATATGTCTGACATCAATGTGCACTCCTAAGGTCATATGTGTGGAGTCTGAACTGAATAAAGATGGCCTTGTTGATGCTGATAGTCAAGAACTACCCTCTTCTGCTCACAAATCCTTCCCAAAATCTGCAATGTACAGTTCCATCATGCTCCGCCTGCAATGCATCCTCTTTAATTGTGAGCAGAGAGCGTTTCAGAAGACAGAGAAGCGGGATGGCGATGTTAATTATGGCGTCATCACCGCTTACCATCTTGGTGGAATCCTCAAAGTTTTGATGATGGTACAGATGTCTGACATCCATGTCCACTCCTGAGGTGTTATGTGTGGAGTCTGATCTGAATACCGACTGCCTTGTTGATGGTGGTAATCAAGAACTGCCCTCTTCTTCTCACAAATCCTTACCAACATCTGCAATGTACAGTTCCAATGCCTGGGGACATCGCATATCAGTCAGTCAGCAGGAAGCTGCAAATGCTTCTGAAGCACAGCAAGGGCGGCGGAAGCTGTAGCTGACTTTCTAAAATGGGCACTCACGCGGCGTACTTTGACAAGCAGATCCAGGTAGGTTTTTAGAAACCGCTGAACCACGAGGTTAAGCACATGGGCCAGGCATGGTATGTGTGTGAGCTCGCCTCAGAGCCGCTACCAGGTTCAGGTCATTATCACACACGACCATGCCTGGCTGTAGGGTCAGTAGTGTCAGCCACAGATCTGCCTGCTCTTTCAGAGCTGTCCACAACTCTTTAGCGTTGTGAGGTTTGTCACCTAAGCATATTAGCTTCAGCACAGCCTGTTGCCGCTTGGCCGAGGCAGTGCTGCAGTGCTTCCAGCTTGTGACTGATGTGGTCATTTCGGAGATGGAGGCTGAAGAGAAGGAAGAGGAGGTACAGGAGCTGTAGAATGTGGGGGCAACCCTGATTGACCTAGGGCCCGCAATCCTCGACATCGGGAGGATGTGTTCCATCCCAAGGTCCAACTGGATCCCGGCTTCCACTATATTAACCCAGTGTGCCATCAGCAAGATGTACTGTCCTTGCCCACAAGCATTTGTCCACGTGTCCGTGGTTAGATGGACTTTCCCAGTAACTGTGTTGTTGAGGTCATGGCTAATGTTGTGGGACACGTGCTCGTGTAATGCGGGGACGGCACAGTGGGAGAAATGGTGGCTGCTGGGGACCGAGTACCAAGGGATGGCTACCGCCATTAGGTTGCGTAAATTTTCTGACTCCACAAGCCTAAAAGGCAACATTTCGAGCGCAAACATTCGCAAAATGTGTGAATTTAGTATTGTGGCCTGTGGGGCGTTGGCTGCATATTTGTGGTGGCATTACAAGGACTGGGGTAGTGACAACTGAACGCTGTGCTGGGACAAGGACGTGGACGTGCTTGCTGATGGTGCTAACTGAGAGCATGCATTGACACGTGCAGGGCAGGAGTCATCTTGCATGCACCATGAACATGGGATTGGCGTGCACACACAACAATGGAAGAAGCAGTGGTGTCACGCGCAGACACGGTTTCTGAACCCTGGGGTTCCGCCCATTTAGTCGGGTGTTTTGCTGCCGTGTGCCTGATCATGCTGGTGGTGGTCAGGCTGCTAGTTTTGCTACCCCTGCTGATGCTGGCCTGGCAGGTAGTGCAAATGGCCTTTCTGGGGTTATTTGAAGGGTCATTAGAAAACAACCACACTCGGGAAGACCTACAGTAACAGTTTTACTGGCAACTTCCGTCATGTTGGCGATAAAAGGAATGCTTTCCCGCCTTGTGTCTGTGGCCGCCATAATGCTACTTCATGCCTGTTGTGGTGCTATGCCTCCCTCCCCCTGTGTGCTGCTGTCCTCGCACTGCATGTCACCTTGCCAGGTTGGGTCAGTTACTACATCATCCACCACCTCGCTTTCCACTTTCGCACCCTGGTCCTCCTCTTGACTTTCTGGCAATTGTGTCTCATCATCATCATCCACCTCTTGCATCAGTAATTGCACTTTCCCACCGTTGCCTTCTTGTGACCGTGGCTGCTCCAATATTTGGGCATCGCTACACGCATTCTCCTCTTGACTCGCTTGAAGATGGCTGTGCAAGAGGCTCGAATCTACAAATGGAAAAGTGAACAGATCTTCTGAATATCCAAGTGAGGGATCAGTTGTCTCCGGGCACTAGGGATGGTGGGAGGAAGGAGAATCAGGGTGAGAAATATGCGGTCCAGACTCATGACTACTGAGACTTGACCGTGTGGAAGACAGGGTGGTGGTGGTGGCAAAGTGGCTGGAAGCATTATCTGCTATCCAATCAACAACCTTTTGACACTGCTCTGGGTTCAATAGTGGTGTACTGCAGTCCCCTAATAATTGGGACAGGAAGGTTGAGCGACAAGATGTGGTTGTTAGTTGTGGCACAATTTCAGCTTGCCCACGGCCACGTCCTTGGCCCCTGCATGCACCATCACCATCACGTTTGCTTCCCTGTCCCTTGCCAAGCACCTTTCCCATTTTAAAAGGAGGATAATATTTTCCACGTTAATGAGAAATGTCTGATTTTGGAACGCAGTTATATGTGATACGTCTGACAGGGAACGACGGTTTTAAATAGATAGGCCTGTAATTTACTAATATTATTCTACACAGAGAGCTAGTGTGAATAGCTTGACCGACACATTACAACGAAATGGAAGTCAGAAATGACTGATTTTGGAACACTGTTATATGTGATATGTCTGACAGAGAACCACAGTTTTAAATAGCAGGCCTGTAATTTACTAATATTATTCCACACAGAGACCTAGTGTGAATAGCTTGACCGACACACTGCAACAAAATAGAAGGCAGAAATTGGTGATTTTGGAATGCTGTTATATGTGTTATGACTGACAGAGACCCACGATTTTAAATAGCAGGCCTGTAATTTACTAATACTATTCTTCAGAGAGACCTAGTGTGAATAGCTTGTCCGACACACTGCAACAGAATGGAAAAAGAGGCCAATATTTTCCACGTTCAGTTCAAATTTCTGGATTTTTATCACTGAAATATGGAATAGATCTGGCTGTATTCTGCAGTGCTAACAAGCAAATGGAGCAGAAAATGGCTGTTTCTGGGGTAGACTGTGACGAGCATAGTGGCACCAGGTCTTATACTGTATAGCAAATGGAACAGAAAAATTATGTACTCTGGATTGCTTTTTAAGCTATGTCTACAAATATCTGTAATTATTACAGCAGACGTTCAATGGACCCTCTTGTGCTATATGAACTGCAGTCTGCCACATACACAGCCTGCCTGCCTAACTTCTGCCTAACACTGATTAAAGGCAGCTGGATTAGTCCTCAGAAGGACTGTTAGTTCAGATGGATATATATACTGTATATATATGTTGTGGAATACCTATACTAACAGGACGTTCAATGGACCCTCTTGCACTATATGCACTGCAGTCTGCCACATACACTGCCTGCCTGCCTAACTCCTGCTATCACCACTGAATATATGCAGCTGGATTAGTCCTCAGAAGGACTGTTAGTTTAGATGGATATATGTACTGTATATATATGTTGTGGAATACCTATACTAACTATAAACAAGCAAATCTCTCCCTTACTCAGCAGCATCTTTCCCTACTCTGCCTGTTTCTGGGGTAGACTGTGACGAGCATAGTGGCGCCAGATCTTATATAGACTTGGTGATGCTGTGCGGCCAGTCAATCACTGTAATGCCACAACCAACATGGCTACGACATTACAGTGTGTGGCAGGCAATCTTTGCCTGTTTATTGGCTCTCTAAAGAGCGCCAAACATGCAGGGCGGGGACCCGAGTTCCCGCCCGAGCAACCCAGAAATACTCGCCGAGCTTGTCGAGCACCGTGATGCTCGGGCAAGTACCGAGCAGTGGCGATCACGTTCACTCATCACTAATGGTAACCCAATAGTAACCAAAAGCACATTTATTAATACAGCACGGTGACAGACTTATCAGGATTTTTTTCAATTAACGGTCCTAAAATGATCCCTCTTAGTCATTTATGGTCAGATAAACAATTTTTTGCAGAAGACTCACTTAGGCCACATTCCAACGTTCATTATTTGATCAGTATTTTTCATCAGTATTTGAAAACAAAAATCAGGAGAGGAACAATCAGAGAAAAAGTATAATAGAAATATGTGCACCACTTCTGCATTTTTCATCCACTCCTGGTTTTGGGTTACAAATACTGATGTAAAATACTGAGAAAATACTAAATGTGTGAATGTGGCCTGAAACTGACAGTGTTGCTGCTAGAGGCCTGTGTTTGTACTACTGCCCGGACAGTTGGTGCCGGTGCTGTTGGCAGTACTTCTGCTGCTGATAGTGGTTCCTATATACTTAGCCATGGTATGAGTTTTTTTATTTGACACTACCCTGTCCTTCACCATCCTTACAACTTCAATAATTCAAACACTGCCAAAAAGGACTTAACAAGCATTATACAGTATTGGTGTGGGTTATAGTTTTGAACTTGGCCTAGTAAAACAGGTGTCCAAAAACATAAATGCACAGATAAATATAAACCTAAAAGAGTTCAAATGGGACCAATATCAACCATTAACTGAATGTTCCCAAATGAAAAAAAACGGGGCATACAAATAGTAATATATAAAATAGAGCATACCATATTTTTCGGACTATAAAACGCACCGGACCATAAGACGCACCCCAAATTTTCAGGAGGAAAGAAGGGAAAAAAAATTGAATGCCTCAAATGGGAGTCCGTCTTACAGTCCGAATTCAGCTTACCGGCAAGGGGCGGCGGCAGTGGTGGGGCAGGGACACAGGAGGTGTTCGGAGGTGTGATGCTGTGGGGTGAGGCTGGAAGAAGGGGCTGCTCTGCAGTGCTCGACAGCAGGAGTCGGGCGATACTGCAGGTCCTGCGCATGGAGGAAGGGATGTCTGGAGGTGCGACACTGCATGTCCCAGGCTGGTAAGAGGGGGTGTTTGAAGGTCTTCTGTGGTGCAGGGGCCTTGCCGACATTTGGGGAAAGATTGGGGCCCCCGTACTTCTATGTTATCTATGCGGTGGACTCCGGGAAAATTTCCGTCGAAGTCGGGGCTTGTGCAGATTGAGATCTCGGCACTGAGATCTCGGGAGATGAGTCCAGTAAACAATGCTGCAATTTCTTTCACAGAACAATGTGCGTTACTTGCCATAACCAATCTTCAGGATGAAAGCAACAGTGATGGCAAAGTTGGGGGCAAGGACATACATATAATTCCATCCAATCCCATGTACTATACCCTTCAGAGTTCCTTTCTTAGATATTTTCCAGACTCTGGAAAAGCAAGATTTGAGAAAATTGCATGCTAAAACTCGATCTACCACTAGTGATGAGCGAACGTGTTCGCCACTGCTCGGTACTCACCAGAGCATCACGGTGCTCGACTAGCTCGGCGAGTATTTCTGGGTTGCTCGGGTCCCCGCCCTGCAAGTTTGGCGCTCTTTAAAGAGACAATGAACAAGCAAAGATTGCCTGCCACGCACTGTAATGCCGTAGCCATGTTGGTTGTAGCATTACAGTGATTGGCTGGCCGCACAGCATCATCAGGTCTACATAAGACCTGGTGCTGCTATGCTCGTCACAGTCTACCCCGGAAACAGGCAGGGTAGGGAGAGGTGCTGCTGAGTCAGGGAGAGATCTGCTTGTTTATAGTTAGCATAGGTATTCCACAACATATATATCCATCTGAACTAACAGTCCTTCTGAGGACTAGTCCAGCTGCATATATTCAGTGGTGATAGCAGGAGTTAGGCAGGCAGGCAGTGTATGTGGCACACTGCAGTGCATATAGAACAAGAGGGTCCATTGAACGTCCTGTGTGCTGCTGCTGCTGTTGCTGTAATAGTTACAAATATTTTTTTTTATCTTAATCCTGGTTATTTGCTTAAAAAGCAATCCAGGGTACACCATTTTTCTGCTCCATTTGCTTCTTAGCACTGTAGAATACAGCCAGATCTGCTCCATATTTCAGCGATAAAAATCTAGAAATTTGAACTGAATATGGAAAATATTGGCCTCCTTTTCCATTCTGTTGCAGTGTGTCAGTCAAGCTATTCACACTCGGTCTCTGTGAAGAATAGTATAAGTAAATTACAGGCCTGCTATTTAAAACCGTGGTTCTCAGTCAGACATATCACATACAGTGGGGAAATAAGTATCTGATCCCTTGATGTTTTTGTAAGTTTGCCCACTGACAAAGACATGAACTGTCTATAATTTTAAGGGTAGGTTAATTTTAACATTGAGAGATAGAATATCCCAAAAAAATCAAGAAAATAACATTGTATAAATTAGATAATTTTTTTTGCATTTTGCAGTGAGAAATAAGTATTTGATCCCTCTGGCAAACAACATTTAATACTTGGTGGCAAAACCTTTGTTGGCAAGCACAGCAGTCAGACGTTTTTTGTAGTTGATGATGAGTGGTGCACACATCTCAGGAGGAATTTTGGTCCACTCCTCTTTGCAGATCATCTCTAAATCATTAAGATTTTGAGGCTCTCACTTGGCAACTCGGAGCTTCAACTCCCTCTATAAGTTTTCTATGGGATTAAGATCTGGAGACTGGCTAGGCCACCCCATGATCTTACTGTGCTTCTTTTTGAGCCACTCCTTTGTTGCCATGGCTGTATGTTTTGGGTCATTGTCTTGCTGGAAGACCCAGCCACGACCCATCTTCAATGCTCTTACTGAGGGAAGAAGATTGTTGGCCAAAATCTCACGATACATGACCTCATCCATCTTCCCTTCAGTACGGTGCAGTCATCATGTCCCCTTTGCAGAAAAGCACCCCTAAAGTATAATGTTTGCCCCACCATGCTTCACGGTTGGGACGATGTTCTTAGGGTTGTACTCATCCTTCTTCCTATAAACACGGCGAGTTGAGTTAATGCAAAAGAGCTCAATTTTTTTCTCATCTGACCACAGCACCTTCTTCCAATAACTCCCAGAATCATCCAGGTGTTCATTGGTAAGCTTCAGATGGGCCTGCACATGTGCCTTCTTGAGCAGGGGGACCTTGCAGGCACTGCAGGATTTTAAACCTTTAAGGCGTAATGTGTTACCAATGGTTTTCTTGGTGACTGTGGTCCCAGCTGCCTGGAGATCATTAACAAGTTCCCCCTGTGTAATTTTAGGCTGATCTCTCACCTTCCTCACGATCAAGGATACCCCACGAGGTGAGATTTTGCATGGTGCCCCAGATCGATGTCGATTGACAGTCATTTTGTATTTCTTCCATTTTCTTACTATTGCACCAATAGTTGTCTCCTTCTCACCCATCATCTTATTTATGGTTTTGTAGCCCATTCCAGCTTTGTGCGGGTCTATGATCTTGTCCCTGACATCCTTAGAAAGCTCTTTGGTCTTGCCCATGTTGCAGAGGTTAGAGTCTGACTGATTGAGTCTGTGGACAGGAGTCTTTTATACAAGTGACTATGCAAGACAGCTGTCTTTAATGCAGGTAACGAGTTGATTAGGGGCGTCTAACTGGTCTGTAGGAGCCAGAACTCATAATGGTTTGTAGGGGATCAAATACTTATTACTCACTGCAAAATGCAAAAAATTTATCTAATTTATACAATGTGGTTTTCTTGATTTTTTTTTGGATATTCTATCTGTCAAAGTTAAAAGTAACCTACCCTTATAATTATAGACTGTTCATGTCTTTGTCAGTGGGCAAACTTACAAAAACAGCAAAGGATCAAATACTTATTTCCCCCACTGTATAACAGTGTTCCAAAATCAGCCATTTCTGCCTTCCATTTCGTTGCAGTGTGTCGGTCAAGTTATTCACACTAGGTCTCTGTGAAGAATAATATTAGTAAATTATAGGCCTGCTATTTAAAACCGTGGCTCTCTGTCAGACATATCACATATAACAGTGTTCCAAAATCAGCCATTTCTGCCTTCCATTTCGTTGCAGTGTATCGGTCAAGCTATTCACACTAGGTCTCTGTGAAGAATAGTATAAGTAAATTACAGGCCAGCTATTTAAAACCGTCAGACGTATCACATATAACAGTGTTCCAAAAATCAGCCATTTCTGCCTTCCATTTCGTTGCTGTGTGTCGGTCAAGCTATTCACACTAGGTCTCTGTGTAGAATAATATTAGTAAATTACAGGTCTGCTATTTAAAACCGTGATTCTCAGTCAGACATATCACATATAACAGTGTTCCAAAATCAGACATTTCTGCCTTCCATTTTGTTGCAGTGTGTCAGTCAAGCTATTCACACTAGGTCTCTGAAGAATAGTATTAGTAAACTACAGGCCTGCTATTTAAAACCATAGTTCTCTGTCAGACGTATCACATATAACTGCGGTTGAAATCCAGCCATTTGTAGTGAACGTGGAAAATATTGTCCTCCACTTATATATTGTAGCAGTGTGTCAGTGTACACCACTTTACAGCTCCATTTGCTTGTTCGCCGAATACAGCCAGATATTTTTAGTTTTATTCATATTACTGTATTGTGGAAGCAGAGGAACTTTTTTCAATGATCAGACGCATGTGATCTGTATGACTGCTGTAATAATACAGAAATTTTGTGGAGGGTGGCAAATATTCCACTCCTTTTAAAGTCAGCCACCTGTGTTTTGTTGAACCAATTGACACTTGGTCACTGACAAATACCATACTATTAGGCAACTGCCTGAAACCGTGGCCATCAGACATTATCCCATATGACTGCCTAATAATCCAGCAATTATTGTGAGCGTGTCAAATATTACATCACTTTTGCGGACTGACAAAAAAAAACATACAAAAAACAAGCTGAAATGGAAAAAATGTTAAGAAACATTCTTTCCAGGGTAATGACTTGTATATAAGGCCAAAGAAATAAAAAAAAATAAAGTTATGGACTTTGGAAGACATTTATGCGAACAGAATGAACACTCATCTGTAGCTGGTGATGATTCCACCTGGCAGCAGCACCTGTTTCCTATTGTAAATGTATCTAACAGCGTTATCGATAGGGAATAGCATAGATTTTAAATTTTTTTGGGCAGCACCAGCAGCACACAGTAAAAGGTAATGATACCTGGCTGGATCGGTGTAATACGCTATCCATACTGCGGTACCTCACCCATAAAAGAATTTCAGATAAGATAGTTAATATTCTAGAATATAGAATTTATTTGAATTGTCCTTCTCATTATTAAGGAGTGTGTCTCCTATATGCAACAATTTCAAGGGCTGATAAAAATGAGGACGCACACCAATACACATTTGAAGAGACGTAAAAAATGAAAAAAAATAAAAACACAGTAGGATCTTTCTTTAGTATAAAAACCAGACTCTCCGATGTAACCTCAATGTAATCGCATTGTTCAGCTCTTGCACCTCCTCCTCCAGTTCGGCCTCTATCTCCGAAATCACCACATCAGTCACAAGCTGAAAGCACTGCAGCACTGCCTTGGCCAAGCGGCAACAGGCTGTGCTGAAGATAATATGCTTAATGCTTAGGTGACAAACCGCCCACCGCTGGAGAGTTGTTGAAAGCTGTAACACAGCAGCCTGATTTGTGGCTCTCACCGCTGAACATACAGCCAGGCATGGTCGTGTGTGACAATGGGCGGAACCTGGTGGCGGAGAAATGACAGCCGCAGTAGATACGGTTTCCCTCTATGCCAATCCTTTCACCGAGCTAAAGAATATGACTGTAGTGAAGTACAACTCTCACCGAGAAGCAGTGTCAGACTGAAAAACATTGGGCCCACCAGAGGATTTGATTCTGAGGTCACACCTTTCTCCCCCGCTCAAGAGCCCCATAGCAGCTTCAAAGTTTGCGCTATCATGAACTCTCTTGATGGAGAAGCCAGGGCCTACCCGAGGATTTTCTGGTGGGCCAGTCCAACCCTTTTGAGAAGCAGCCATGGCTAAGAAAAGTCTGTGGGAAAGTTCCTTGACACTCTATGGCTGCTTTTTTACTGAGGGGTAAATCCACGCAAACACGAGGAGAACATACAAAATCCTTGCAGATGTTGTCCTTGGTGGGATTTGAACCCAGGACCCCAGCACTGCAAGGCTTTAGTGCTAACCACTGAGTCACTGTGCTGCCCTCTTTGTTCTCCCTCTGATATCTAACATGCTGGAGAAACTTGCACCTACTGTCACTCAGTATATTCAGGTCCTTTTTGAGAAACTAATGTATTTGGGCAGAAGAAAAGGAAATTGTGGATGGCTTCACTACTGGTACTGGGGGCACTGCTAATACCATGGCGTTGTGCCATAGTTCACTGGAAATATTCCAGGCTGGTTGGAGCTAATCTGATTCCCATAGAAAAGTACTAGCAGAAGGTAAGGAGATGGTGGCCTCAATTATCATCACAGCCTCACCTCGGCACTATGAACTCTCCTGAAGGAGAAGCCAGGGCCCACTGGAGGAGTCTCCAGGTCTCTGGTGGGACCATCAGACCCTGCTGAGAAGTAGCCCTAGCTAAGAAAAGTCTGTGGGAAGGTTCCTCGACACTCTGTGGCTGCTTTTTTACTGTGGACTGGCTCCTGCAATCTATAAGATTCCAATCTATCCCTTCACTGGCTCCCCATTGGCCAGAGACTTTAGCTCAAAACCATAACCATGACATGCAAAGCCATCCACAACCTGCCTGCTCCATATATCTGTGACCTAGTCTCCCGGTATATACCTGCATCCCTTCTACTCTTGAACTCTGTACCACAACATATCAGACTCTCGCCTACTGTTGAAACCTTTAAAATGAAGACTCACCTCTTCCAACAAGCCTACAACCTGCAGTAACCCTTGCTCCACCATACCGCTGCACGACCACCCTCACCTACTGTATCCTCACCCATCCCTTATAGACTGTTTGTGCGCCCTCACAGTCAGGGCCCTCTCTGCTCTTGTACCAGTCAGTGACCTATTTTCATATGTAAAGCGCAATGGAATAAGTGGTGCTATAACAATAAGTAATAACAATTATACTACTTATACTCTGGGTCAATTGATGGCACTTTCCTGGTGACTGCCCCTAAATTGATGTGTTTTGGCAGCTTTTGGTCCCATTTGAAGGTTTTGTGTATACGTTTGGTTTTGGCACCCATTGAATCCAATGGTGTTTGGCAATGTTCGGCGAATATTCGACAATTACATTGGCGAATATTGCAAAAAACGGCGATTGTAATCCGAAACGAATATTGAAATATTTGCTCGTCTCTAATCAGAAACACCCTTAAAAAAATAATGTGTATAAGTAAATTACAGGCCAGCTCCCTGGTGATGTGGTGGTGGTGGTGGAGGATGAGGAGAAGGAGGAGGGCGACATAAAATAGAACAATTCCTGAAGGGTATACCCATGTCTGGGTGTGAAGGGGTGCAAGGGAATAGACCCCCCAAAAATAACCATTGGATTTAAGTTTATGTTTGATGCTATCATCTGGTAGTGTTGAGAAGTCTGGTCCAATTCATCCCTTGTTCATTATTATAAGAGTCAGCCTGTCAGCATTTTCAGTTGACAGGCGGATGCGCCTCTAAGTTTTATCAGTTATAATGCCCCCGGAGGCACTAAAAACTATCTCTGACAAAATGCTAGCTGCCAAGACCTCCAAGGTGTAGAAAGACAGTTCATGCCACGTGTCCAGCTTGCATCTTCTAAAACTGTCAGAGTACCCCGTGTATCAGGGCCTGGGCGCTGGAAGGGTCTGAGAAAACTGTCCTTTGACAGCGTTCTCCTTCCTCTGCCGCTTCTGGTTTGAGTCTTCCTCGCTTGTACTCCTTGGTTGTCTAATGAACTGTCTGACTGTGACCTCTGTCGCCAGTGTTGCCAGATGGGAATTTTTTTATTTTGTTAATTCTTCAACAAGAGCCTGAACTTAATATCTCCAAAAATGAACTCCTTCGGTTTCCTCCTTCTACTAACCTACCTATACCTGTGTTTGCAATTTCCTTTAGGTGGTGCCACCATAACTCCCACTTGGCATGCCTGCTATCTTGGAGTCATATTTGACACACAACTTTCCTTTATTCAACGTGGAAAATCACTCACTCGCTCATGCCACCTGCACCTTAAAAACTTCTCCAGAAGTTGACCTTTTCTCACCTTTGATACTGCAAAAAACTCTTACTGTTTCTTTTATTCATTAGTGCAACTCTCTTCTAAATGGTCTCCCTCTCAACAAACTGTCACCTCTCCAATCCCCTCTGAATGTAGCAGCCAATGTCGTTTTTCTATCAAGCCGCTTCACCAACGCCAGTCATTGCATGGGTTAGGTTAAAGAATCACTACAGAATACAATACAAACTCATATCTCTCACCCACCAAGCTGTCCATAGTTCAGCACCAGCCAATATCTTTTCCCTCATTTCTGTGTATCATCCCTACTGTGCCCTCCATTCTGCAACTGATCTAAGAAAGACATCCTCCTTAATCAGAAACTCACACCTCCATCTCCAAGAATTCTCTCGTGCCGTGCCAGTTTTCTGTAATGCCCAAACTGCGTACAATGCGATGGTCACGCTAAAGGCAGGGGAACATAAAGTCAGCCTTGTGTGCCAGACTGCCAACAGCCAAGACTTCCCTGTTCTCACCAAGAGTACGACTGTGTACGTTCTCTTCCTCCTCTTCCTCATTATCCCCCAATCCGCGTTGGGATGAGATGAGGCTGGGCTGGGTAGCATCACCCTGTATAGTTCCTTGCTCCACCTGCAATGCCTCCTCTTTAATTGTGAGCAGTGAGCATTTCAGTAGACAGAGAAGAGGGATGGTGACGCTAATTATGGCGTCATCGCCGCTCACCATCTTGGTGGAGTCCTCAAAGTTTTGGAGGAGGGCACATATGTCAGACATCCATGGGCAGACATCCATGCTCACTCATCAGCTCTTATGTGCGAAGGCTGACCTGAATACGGACGTGTTGAAGCTGGTACTCAACAACTGCTCTTTGCAGCTCAAAATCATTCCAAACATCTGCAACATTGATTTTCAACGTGTAGGCACATCGCACACCAGTCGGTGAGCTGGAAGCCTAGCTTCAGAGCCACCACCAGGTTCTCTGATACAGCTTTCAACAACTCTGCAACGGTGTGCAGTTTGTCGTCTAAGAATACAGTCCTGCTTATTGTTATTGGCACACACGAAGTTTAAGTAAATAATCTGGAATATGTCCTGAAAAAATGAATAAAGTGATGGAGATGGTGGATGAAGAAGAGGAGGAGAAGGTGGTGCAGGAGCTGTAGAATGTAGGCGTAACACTGATTGACCCAGGGCCCGCAATCCTCTGCGTCGGGAGAACGTGTTCTGTCCCGGGGTCCCACTGGGTCCCGGCTTCCACAATATTAACCCAGTGGAATGTGTCAGTGAGATGAACCGTCCCTGGCCACATTCACTTGTCCATGTGTTTGTGGTTAGGTGGTCCTTACCACTTAAGTGCACTGGGGAGGGCACTGGTAATGTTCTGGCACTCGCGCTTGTAGAAGGCGGAGACAATACCGGGAGAAAGGGTGGCGGCTGGGGTCCGAGTATGGACACCCGGCCGCCGCTGGAAATGAGGTTGTGGAAACCTTCCGCCTCCACGAGCCTAAAAGGCAATATTTCAAGTGCAAGCAGTTCAGAAATGTTGCAGTTTAGTATTGCGGCATGTGGGTGGATGGGTGGCTGCATACCTGTGCTTGCACTCCAAGGACTGTGGTAGGGACAACTGAACGCTGCAAAGGGACACGGATGTGGATGGTGATGGTTGCAAGTCTGCAATAACAGGTGCAGGGTGGGAGGCATCTTCGCATGCGCCATGGACAGGGCATTGGCGTGCACGCACAACAGCGGAAGTGGCAGTGGTGTCACCCGCAGACACTATTTCTGGACCTTGGTGTTTGGCCCAGATAGTCAAGTGCTTTGCTGTCATGTGCCTGAACATGCTGGTGGTGGTCAGGCTGATAGTTTTGGTGCTCTTGCTGATGCTGGCCTGGTAGATTTTATGCGGGGGCATTTATGCATATAGCATTTATGCATACTTTATCGAAGTGCCATAATTTAGCAAAGTGCCCTGGCAGTTAGAAAATGGCATTGCTAATATTCATCTTTCTTCTCTTCTTACAGGTATATATTTTTCACTGCTTGTGTGATCTGTCCTGAAAACTGCATTATATCTCCATGCAATGCTCTGCAGCCTATCAATTTCTGGTATATATTTTTCACTGCTTGTGTGATCTGTCCTGAAAACTGCATTATATCTCCATGCAATGCTCTGCAGCCTATCAATTTCTGGTATATATTTTTCACTGCTTGTGTGATCTGTCCTGAAAACTGCATTATATCTCCATGCAATGCTCTGCAGCCTATCAAATTCTGGTATATATTTTTCACTGCTTGTGTGATCTGTCCTGAAAACTGCATTATATCTCCATGCAATGCTCTGCAGCCTATCAATTTCTGGTATATATTTTTCACTGCTTGTGTGATCTGTCCTGAAAACTGCATTATATCTCCATGCAATGCTCTGCAGCCTATCAATTTCTGATATATATTTTTCACTGCTTGTGTGATCTGTCCTGAAAACTGCATTATATCTCCATGCAATGCTCTGCAGCCTATCAATTTCTGGTATATATTTTTTCACTCCTCTAGCTTTTTTATTCCATGATACTTAAAGGTCATCACACTTACTTTAAGAGTTTATGATCCATGCCGAGTTTACTAGTCTGTTTTTTTTTTCCCTGCACTTTATGGTCTCCTGTTGTCTTTTAAGCTAGTGATTGATTGTTAATGAGTTAAATCTGTGCAGATCTAAGCAGATACGTCCCTATATATTGAGACTTAGTTAAGGGGCAGCATTTATGCGGGGGCATTTATGCATATAGCATTTATGCATACTTTATCGAAGTGCCATAATTTAGCAAAGTGCCCTGGCAGTTAGAAAATGGCAGTTGGACAGGGCAGGAGACAGGTAAGACATGCAAGACAAACCAACAAACTTGCTTACAGGTCATCTTTTTGGCAAACAGTATTCACCATTTGTATCTGTGCCATTTATTTTCTGGTTGCTACAATCATCCACATTCACCGTTCTCCCACAAATGCGGCACACTTCATCCATATTAATCCCTCACTCCTCTCTTCTCCTATGTACAGTTGTCATGCTCTCTTCACAATGTTATACCACGCAGATCCATTCATTCCCACCATACAACGCAGGAAACGCTCTCACAAATCACTCAATCATCTGCTCACTCTCTGTATCTTCCTTCTATTAGTCGCAGGTGATATTTCTCCCAACCCAGGACCCTCCAGTAATAATAACACTAACTCTTTCCCTGTTGCATTCAGAAACCCTGCTAATCTCATTAATATTCCCTGCATATCTTCTGTCTCATTCAACTGTGCCCTTTGGAATGCACGCTCAGCTTGTAATAAACTCTCTTACATCCATGACTTTTTCCTCTCTAATTCCCTCAACCTTCTGGCTCTCACTGAAACCTGGATCCAGCAGTCGGACACCACCGCCGCTGCAGCTCTCTCCTATGGTGGCCTACATTTCTCTCATACCCCGCGACCTGACAACAGATCAGGTGGAGGTGTTGGTCTGCTTCTTTCAACAAAATGTACTTTTCAGGTTATCCCCCCTGTACCCTCCCTTATCTTCCCATCCTTTGAGGCCCACACAGTCAGACTCTACCGGCCCTTCTCCCTGCGAGTGGCGGTTGTCTATCGCCCCCCAGGTCCCCCCGTCAATTCCTGGATCACTTTGCTGCCTGGCTTACAAATTTTCTATCCTGCGACATCCCCACGATAATCATGGGAGACTTTAACATCCCAATTGGCGATCCTCTTTCCCCATCTGCCACGCATCTTTTATCATTAACCTCCTCCTTCGGCCTTTCACAGCTTGCTAATTCTCCTACACATGAGGACGGGAACACATTGGACCTGATCTTCTCCCGGCTTTGCTCAGTACATGACTTTACTAACTCTCCCCTTCCACTCTCTGACCATAATCTTCTTTCATTCTCTGTCAAGAACTGTGACTCTACTCAAGACACTCCCACCGTCCACACTTATAGAAATTTACGCGCCATTAACACCCAGAAATTTATAAAAAGGTTGCAATCATCATTGGCCCCAATCTCCTCCCTCTCATGTCCCGACTCTGCATTGAAGCATTATAACAAAATAATGCTATGCGCCCTGGATGAAGCCGCACCTCCTACACAAAGAACAATTCGGCATAGACGGCGACAACCCTGGCACACGCCTCAAACACGTCTTCTCCAGAGGTACTCCAGGTGCGCTGAACGGCTGTGGAGAAAATCAAATCTGCCCGAAGATTTCCTCCACTATAAATTTATGTTGAAAACATATAACTCTGCCCTTCACCTCTCCAAACAAACCTACTTTATTAACCTCATCATCTCACTTTCCAATAATCCTAAACGACTCTTTGACACGTTTCATTCTCTCCTCAATCAAACAGCACAGGCCCCGACCACCGACCTCAGCGCTGACGATCTGGCTAACTATTTCAAAGAAAAAATTGACCATATCCGACAGGAAATTTTCTCCCAATCCCCAAATGTTATGCATGCTCCCCCCCGCCACATTGTATCTTGCTCATTTTCTGACTTCGAACCAGTCACGGAAGATGAAGTGATCAGGCTCCTTGCATCTTCTCGCCCTACCACCTGCACCAGCGACCCTATTCCCTCACATCTCCTTCAGTCCCTTGCTCCAGCTGTCACCTCTCACCTAACTAAAATTTTCAACCTTTCCCTCTCATCTGGTATCTTTCCCTCTTCTTTTAAACACGCCAGCATACAACCATTACTTAAAAAACCATCCCTCGACCAGAACTGCACGGCCAACTACAGACCTGTTTCCAATCTTCCCTTTATCTCTAAACTCCTGGAACGCCTGGTCCACTCCCGTCTAATCCGCTATCTCTCAGACAACTCTCTTCTTGACCCTTTACAATCTGGTTTCCGCTCTTTACATTCTACTGAAACTGCCCTCACTAAAGTCTCTAATGATCTACTAACAGCTAAATCTAATGGTCACTACTCCCTGCTGATTCTCCTGGATCTCTCTGCAGCATTCGACACTGTGGATCATCAGCTCCTTCTCACTATGCTCCGCACTATTGGCCTCAAGGACACGGTTCTCTCCTGGTTCTCCTCTTATCTCTCTGACCGCTCCTTCTCTGTGTCTTTTGCCGGCTCCTCCTCCTCCCTACTTCCTCTTACTGTCGGGGTTCCTCAAGGATCAGTCCTAGGCCCCCTTCTTTTCTCCTTATACACCGCTCCTATTGGACAAACAATCAGTAGATTCGGTTTTCAGTACCATCTCTATGCTGATGACACCCAATTATACACCTCTGCTCCGGACATCACCCCTGCATTACTACAAAAGACCAGTGATTGTCTTTCTGCTGTGTCTAACATTATGTCCTCCCTCTACCTAAAACTGAATCTGTCAAAAACTGAACTACTCGTCTTTCCTCCCTCCATTAATCTACCTGTGCCCGATATTGCCATCTCCGTTTGTGGCTCAACCATTACTCCCCAGCTACAAGCCCGCTGTCTTGGGGTCATTTTTGATTCAGATCTTTCTTTCACTCCTCACATCAAATCACTCGCTCGTTCATGTCATCTACACCTCAAAAACATCTCAAGAATCAGGACTTTTCTCACCTTTGACTCGGCAAAAACTCTCACTGTCGCTCTTATTCATTCTCGTCTTGACTATTGCAACGCTCTACTAATCGGTCTCCCTCTTACTAAACTCTCCCCTCTCCAATCCGTCCTGAACGCAGCAGCCAGGATCATATTCCTCGCCAACCGCTACTCAGATGCCGCTTCCCTGTGCCAGTCATTGCATTGGTTGCCCATCCAATATAGAGTTCGTTTTAAACTTATCACGCTTACCCACAAAGCGCTCCATGCTTCAGTACCCCCCTACATCTCCTCCCTTGTCTCAGTCTACCACCCTACACGTGCCCTCCGTTCTGCAAATGACTTGAAACTAAAATCCTCCATAATCCGAACTTCCCACTCCCGTCTCCAAGATTTCTCGCGTGCTGCGCCAATTCTCTGGAATGCACTACCCAGGACAGTTCGATTAATTCCCAATACCCACAGTTTCAAGCGAACCCTAAAAACACATTTCTTTAGACTGGCGTATCACCTAAACACACTCTGTCCATCCCAGCTTTCCCCCATATTAAAATCTTCTTCAACTTCGGGTTCAAACCAACCATGCACATAAAAGCCTCTGTCAGGACTGCACACATACTGGCTGGCGACCAGTCCATGTATTATTATTTATCCTATTCAGTATATCAAGGCTGCATTATACAATATATGTACTTTTTACCTTTTGTGTCTCCCCCACTTCCTCATAGACTGTAAGCTCGCGAGCAGGGCCCTCACTCCGTTCGATATGAGATATGCTTATTCTGTATTGTCTGTATAAGTCCCCCCTAAAATTTGTAAAGTGCTGCGGAATATGTTGGCGCTATAAAAATAAACTATTATTATTATTATATTATTATTATGTTGCAAATGGCCTTTTTGGGGTTATCCAAACAGTCTTTAAAAAAGAACCAGACTCGGTAAGACCTAACAGTTGTACTGGCAACTTCCGTCGTGTTGGTGTTCCGGGGAGCAGTGGCCCGCCTTGTGTCTGTGGCCACCACACTGCTTGTTCCTGCCTGTTGTGGTGCTATGCATCCCTCCCCCTGTGTCCTTGCTCTGCCTGTCTCCTTGCCAGATTGGGTCAGTGACTTCATCATCCATCGCTTCATCTTCCACTTCCGCACCCTGGTCCTCCTCCTGACTTTCTATCCATCGTGTCTCATCATTATCCACCTTTTGCAACAGTAATTGCAGATTCTCACTGTCACTTTCGGGTGACCATGGCTGCTCAAATCGCTTCATGCGATCTTCTGTTGTCCCGCTCGAAGCTGGCCGGTCGAGAGGCCTGAATCTATCGATGGAAAAGTGAACAGCTCTTGGGGTAACCCTGGACTCTAATATCTCCTTCAAACCACATATCCAAGCTCTTTCCACTTCCGAGTAGACCGAGCGAGATGCCAGAATCTATAAATGGAAAGAAGAACAAAACAGCTCTTCGGAGTGTCCAAGTGTGGGATCAGCTGTCTCAGGGCACTCGGAATGGTGGGAGGAAGGAGGATCAGGGTGAGGAAGATGTCAACTCCAAGTAAAAAAAACCTCCCGGATCCGCACTTTCCTCAACCGCGAATCTACAAAAACACTAGTGCATGCACTCATCATCTCCCTTCTCGACGACTGCAACCTCCTGCTCTGTGGCCTCCCTTCTAATGCTCTCGCATTCCTCCAATCTATCCTAAACTCTGTTGCCCAACTAATCCACCTGTCCCTGGCTAGTCCCTGGCCTCTCCTCTCTGTCAATTTCTTCACTGGCTCCGCATTGCCCAGAGACTCCAGTTCAAAACCCTACCCTTGGAATGCAATGCTATGCACAACCTGTTTCCTCCATAAATCTGTGACCTAATCTCATGGTACTTACTTGCACGCAACCTCCGATCCTCACAAGATCTCCTTCTCTACTCTCCTCTTATCTCCTCTTCCCACAATCGCATACAAGATTTTTCCCGTGCATCCCCCCTTTTCTGGAACTCTCTACCCCACCATTTCTGACTCTCGCCTACTGTTGAAACCTTCAAAAGCACCTGAAGACCCACATCTTGCAACATGCGTACAACCTGCAGTAACCCTCGCTCCACCATACCGCTGCAAGACCAGCTCTATCCTCACCTACTGTATCCTCACCCTTGCCTTGTAGACTGTGAGCCCTTGCGGACAGGGTTCTCTCCTCTCCCGTACCGGTCGCTGTCACATTTTTGTTCAAGATTATTGTAATTGTTTTTGCGTTGTATACCACTTTTTCACATGTAAAGTGCCATGGAATAAATGGTGATAATGTAATAATAATAATGTTACCCAGACTCACATCTACTGATACTGGAACAAGTGGAACACAGGGTGGTGGTGGTGGCAAACAGACCGGAAACTTTATCTGCTATCCAAACAACAACCTTTTCACACTGCTCTGGTTTCAAAAGTGGTGTTCCGTGGCCCCCCAAAAATTGGGACTGGAAGGTAGTTCGACATGACGTGGGTGTTTGTTGTGCTCCCTCAGCAGGTACAGTTTCATCTTGCCCATGGCCTCTGCATGCACTATCACCATAACGTCTACTATCCCATCCCTTGACACACACCTTGCCCATTTTAAATGGAGTTAAAGATTTGTCATGTTGCCAAAAATGTCTGTATTATTACCACAGTAATATAGGATCACATCTGATAAAATGATTATAGTTTTAGGCAGTGCCCTGGGAGTCAGAGATGCTTCCAGGGGTCTTCCCCATGCTGTTCCCTTGTCACACACCACATGGCCAGACAAGGTAGTAAAACGTTAAAATGACATTTCCTGGTGAATGCATTTTTCACGGTTGAAAGCAATGCAAAAGTGCAAAAACGCTTCAAAAACCCTACGTGTGAACATAGCCCAAGATGTGGAGGTGCATTTTTGTTTTTGTATATTTAGTTTGCCTTATATACAAGTCATTACCCTGGAAAGGATGTTGCTTAACATATTTCCCAGGAAAATCCATTTTGGTTTAGTTTTTGTAATTTTTATTGTGAGTCTGTAAAAGTGGCGTAGTACCTGTGACAACATTGTTGACAGCAGTGACCTGGGAGTCAGAAATGCTTCCAGGGGTCTTCCCCATGCTGTTCCCATGTCATTTGAGCACTGTTCCCATCGATTTGGGCAATTTTTAGGCCCTCTGCAGACCGCCGGGGGGGGAGCTGCCGGAAAAATGCTTGAGTTTCACATAGACTTACATTGGGCTTGTTAATTGGACCGAGCACTTGAGCATTGCAATTTACTCGACCCAGCAACAAGTACCCGGTGTTATGATCTGCAACAAGTAATAAGGAAAGATAGGGGAAAGCTGTCCCTACAGTTAGACTAAGCTGAATCCCTACGATGTAGCGGGCAGACCCGCCTTAGTCCTCAGCTAGTCTGAACAAAGTCCTATAGCATAAGGAACTAAGGACTGGGACAAAAATTGGGACACCTCCTAAACAGAGAAGTTGTTGCAGAACACAAAAAGACAAACTGATAAAAAGGTACTAGAGGTCCCAGAAGGACCAAGCGAACTGACAGAGAAAGGCACCGAAGCACCTGGCCAGAGAGACAGTCAAACACTGAAGTCCAGCACAGCCAAAACGGCGGAGCTGGAATATAAAGGCAGATGGTCACGTGACCGCAAAACACAAGATGGAAAAAAACAAACAGGAGGGTTCTAACACCCGGTATTTTAGTGCTCGCTCATTAATAGTTACCATTAGTGTTGAGCGAGCATGCTCGACACTGCTCGGTACTCGCCCGAGCATCTTGCTAATCCGGATGTTCGTCGAGCAACGAGCATTTACGGGTTACTCGGGTGGGAGCTCGGGTCTCCGCCCTGCACGTTTGGCGCTCTTTACAGAACCAATGAACATGCAGGGATTGCCAGGTAGTCATTGCAATGATGCAGCCATGTTGTTTGTGGGCATTACAGTGATTGCCTGCCCGCATAGCGTCATCACGAGTGTTTAAAACCGGGCGCCGCCATCTTGGACACAGTCGCTCCAGATCAGACAGTGTAGGGTCAGTGCTGCAGAGCTAGGAAGAGATTTATACTGCGAAATAGTTAGTGTAGGGTCTCTAAAGCCTGCCAAATCAAACAAACAGTCCTTCTCAGGACTGATATCCATCCCAGATATCAGGCAGGCAGGCTGTATAGGAGACGCAGTGGTTATACCAGCAAACACTGCATTACAGTCCTGTGTGCTCCTGCTGGTCAAATTGCTAGACTTATCCCCCGGTCTCAGGAGCCAGGAAAAATCCTTTTTTTTTTCATCTAAATCCTGTATTTTTTTCCCTCAGTCAGACTGTACAAATGCGCATCTTATTAACCTTTTGGTATTCCCCCCCCCCCCCCTGTTCAGACACCAATATATCTGTTTAAAATATCCTGGTGTAGGCCAGATATCTAGAAGTTTGGTTTTGCAGTTCCATGGTTCAAATCTCTGTATTATCCAGGTTTTGGCCTTTTTTCCGTAAAAAAATACAGTAATAGTGTCTCACTGACTGTTCAGACACAAATATATCTGTTTAAAATATTCTGGTGTAGGCCAGGTAACTAGAAGTTTGGTTTTGCAATTCAACGGTTCAAATCTCAGTATTATCCAGCTTTTGGCCTTTTTTCCATAAAAAAAACAGTAATATTGTCTCCCTGACTGTTCAGACACAAATATATCTGTTTAAAACATTCTGGTGTAGGCCAGGTAACTAGAAGTTTGGTTTTGCAGTTCCACGGTTCAAATCTCTGTATTATCCAGCTTTTGGCCTTTTTTCCGTAAAAAAAAACTGTAATAGTGTCTCCCTGACTGTTCAGACACAAATATATCTGTTTAAAATATTCTGGTGTAGGCCTGATAACTAGAAGTTTGGTTTTGCAGTTCCACGGTTCAAATCTCTGTATTATCCAGCTTTTGGCCTTTTTTACATAAAAAAACAGTAATAGTGTCCCCCTGACTGTTCAGACACAAATATATCTGTTTAAAATATTCTGGTGTCGGCCAGATAACTAGAAGTTTTGTTTTGCAGTTCCACGGTTCAAATCTCTGTATTATCCATCTTTTGGCCTTTTTTTCCGTAAAAAAAAACAGTAATAGTGTCTCCCTGACTGTTCAGACACAAATATATCTGTTTAAAAGATTCTGGTGTAGGCCAGAGAAATAGAACTGTGGTTTTCCTCTTCCACGGTTCTAATCTCCTTTTTATTACCCTTTTTCCATTGATAGTGTGAGTGTAAGCTATTTTACTTTATTTACAATGGGCAAGGCGCGTGGCAAGGGACGTGGAACTGGACGTTCTGGTGATGGTGAGTGTAGAGGATGGGGCCGTGACCAAGGTGAAAATGTGCCACAACCAACAGCCACATCTTCTCGCTCCCACTTCTTGACCAAATTACTAGGGAAGCACACTACAACACCAGTATTGCGAACTGATCAGTGTGAACAGGTTATTAATTGGATAGCAGATAATACTTCCAGTTACCTGGGCACCACCACCTCCGGTGTGTCTTCTACACGGTCAAGTTTTAGTAGCCGTGAGTCTCGACCGCATACTCCTCCTTACCCTGATGCTCCTTCGTCCCACTATGCCGAGTGTCGTCAGACAGCAACTGATCCCACACTTGGACACTCTGAAGAGCTGTTCACTGGTCCATTTCCATATTTGTGCCCCTTGCCTGCTCCGCTTGAAGTGGTGGAAGAGGAGATCCCATGTAGCGATGCCCAAATATTTGAACAGCCACGGCGAGAGGAAGTCGACGCTGGCAATTTGTCACAAGAGGTGGACGATGACGAGACACAATTGCCAGGAAGTGAGGAGGAGGATCGTGGTGCACAAGTGGAAGAGTAGAAGTTGGTGGATGATCTAGTAACTGACCCAACGTGCCAGGAGGACACGCAGAGCGTGGACAGCAGCACACAGGGGGAAGGAGGCAGAGTACCACAATAGGCAAGAAGAAGCAGTGTGGTGGCCGTTCACAGAAGGCGGGCAACAGTTCCCCGTAACACCAACATGAGGGACATTGCCAGTACAACCGGTAGGTCTTCCAGAGTCTGGAATTTTTTTAATGACTCTGCTGATAACCCCAAAAATGCCATTTGTACGACCTGCCATGCCAGCATAATCAGGCACATGTCAGCAAAGCACCCGACTTTGTGGGGCGAACCCCAGGGTCCACAACCAGTGTCAGCGGGTGTCACCACTGCTTCTTCCGCTGTTGTGCGTGTAAGAGTACCCCCTGTTGCGCGTGCAAAGCAATCCCCTGTCCATACTGCATGCAAAGATGCCCCCTCCTCTCAGTCTTCACTTGTTATGGCAGTTTCTCAAGAAACAGCATCAACGTCCACGTCAACGTCCCACTGCAGCATTCAATTGTCCATATCCCAGAGCTTTAAACGAAAGCGCAAATTCGCAGCCAACGCCCCACAGGCCACAGTCCTAAATTCGCACATTTCACGACTGCTTGCGTTGGAAATGCTGCCTTTTAGGCTGGTGGAGACGGAATCCTTCCGCAACCTTATGGCGGTGGCCGTCCCTCGGTACTCGGTCCCCAGCCGACACTATTTTGCCCGGTGTGCCATCCCCGCACTACATAAGCACGTGTCCCAAAACATCTGCCGTGCCCTCAACAATGCAGTTACCTGGAGAGTCCACCTGACAACGGACACGTGGACAAGTGCTTGTGGCCAGGGATTGTACATCTCCCTGACGACACACTGGGTAAACATAGTGGAAGCCGGGACCCAGTCGAACCTTGGGACGGAACACATCCACCCCACACAGAGGACTGCGGTCCCTATGTCAGTCAGAGTTGCCCCCACAGTGTAGAGCTCCTGCACATCATCCTCCTCCTCCTCCTCATGTTCAGCCTCCATCTCAGATATCACGACATCAGTTACAAGCTGGAAGCACTGCAGTACTGCCTCAGCCAAGCGGCAACAGGCTGTGCTGAAACTCATATGCTTAGGTGATAAACCTCACACTGCTTGTGAGTTGTGGACTGCTGTGAAAGAGCAGGCAGATCTGTGGCTGAGACTGCTGAACCTACATCCAGGCATGGTTGTGTGTGACAATGGCCGTAACCTAGTGGAGGCTCTGAGGCAAGGCGAGATCACACACGTACCATGCCTGGCTCATGTGCTTAACCTCATGGTTCAGCGGTTTCTTAAATCGTACCCCGAGTTGCCAGATCTGCTTGTCAAAGTACGCCGCCTGTCAGCTCATTTTCGGAAGTTGGCTACAGCTTCCGCCGCCCTTGCTGTGTTGCAGCAGCGTTTGCAGCTTCCGGCACACCGACTGGTGTGTGATGTCCCCACACATTGGAACTCTACCCTCCACATGTTGCAAAGGATTTGTGAGCAGAAGAGAGCAGTTGTGGAGTACCAGCTGCAACAATGCCGTCGATATTCAGGTCAGACTCCACACATGGACCTGGATGTCTGACATATGTACCATCCTGACAAACTTTGAGTAGTCCACCAACATGGTGAGTGGCGATGACGCCATCATTAGCGTCAGCATCCCACTTGTCTGTCTTTTGCAACGCTCTCTGCAGAGAATTAAAGAGGAGGCATTGCAGCCAGAGTATGATGAGATGGATCAAGAAGCTGTAACGGGCGATTACACACAGCCCAGCCTCATCTCATCCCAACGTGCATTGGGGGACAATGAGGGAGAGGAGGAGGAGGAGGAAGAACAGGAGCTGGTATCATGAACTGTAGACTGTAGTACCTGTACAACTGTCATACCGTTGGTTCAGCGTGGGTGGCCTGAGGACAGGGGGAGGAGGAGGAGGAGGAGAGCATGGTCAGTCGTCATCTTGGTGAGGACATGAAAGTCTTGCCTATTAGCAGTCTGGCACCCATGGCTGACTTTATGTCACGCTGCCTTAACCGTGACCCTCGCGTTGTCAAAATGTTGGGTGACAATCTTTACTGGTTGGTGACACTTTTAGACCCCGGCTACAAGGAGAACTTTCACTCTCTTATTCCTGAGGTGGAGAGGTCTACAAAAATGGGGCAGTACCAGAAGGCCCTTGCTGCAGAACTGTTAAAAATTTTTCCATCTGAACACTCTAGCAGCAGAGGTCATAGTTCGTTGCCCAAACAAGTTGTACACGCTAGAGAGACGCAACTTCAATCCAGCAGAGGCAGGGGAACACTGTCAACATTCTGGAACAGTTTTCTGAGACCCTCCCAGCTTACAGGCCCTGAGGCGTGGTGTACTCTCACAAGGAGAGGAAAGTTTCAAAAGATGGTGAGGGAGTACCTTGCCGACCGTACCAGCGTCCTCCATGATTCCTCTGTGCCTTTTAATTATTGGGTATCCAAGCTGGACACTTGGAATGTACTCACTCTGTACGCCTTGGAGGTCCTGGCCTGCCCTGCCTCTAGCGTGTTATCGGAGCGTGTTTTTAGTGCCGCTGGGGGAATTATAACTGATAAGCGAACTCGCCTGTCAACTGACAATGCTGACAAGCTGACCCTTATCAAAATGAACAAGGGCTGAATTGGGCCAGACTTCTCATCACCACAAAATGACAGCAGAGTAACATAAAGTCAAATCCACTGTGTTATTTCGGGAGGTGTATTCCCATGCACCGCTTCACACTCACACATGGGTATACGCTTCCTCATTTCGGCTGTATTTTGCTCTTCTCCTTATCCTCAGCCTCCACCACCACTATACCAACAGGGTGACCGTGGTCCGTGTTGCCAGCATTGCATGTTCCTCCATCCGATTTTTTGGCAGCTTTTGCTTGGAAGGCATAGGCAAAGACTATGGGAGACCCACTCCCCAATAATGGGAATAATGTTTTGAATATGCTGTACTGCATTGCTCTTGTTTGCCAGTATTGCAAGTTCCTCCGTCCTAATTTTTGGCAGCTTTTGCTTGGAAGGCATAGGCAAAGACTATGGGAGACCCACTACCCAATAATGGGAATAATGTTTTTAATATGCTGTACTGCATGGCTCTTGTAAGGGGCATAAAAAACATCTTGTTAAGCTACTCTGAACTCCACGTCTCTTCCAAGGGGTATTAAAACCGTCTTGTTAAGCTACTGCGACCTCCACCACTCTTCCAAGGGGCATTAAAACCATCTTGTTAAGCTACTGTGACCTCCATGTCTCTTCCAAGGGGCATTAAAACCGTCTTGTTAAGCTACTGTGACCTCCACGTCTCTTCCAAGGGGCATTAAAACTGCCTTGTTAAGCTACTGCAACCTCCACCACTCTTCCAAGAGGCATTAAAACTGTCTTGTTCAGCTACTGCGACCTCCACCACTCTTCCAAGGGGCATTGATATTGTCTTTTTATTCCACTGCGACCTCCACCACTCTTCCAAGGGGCATTAAAACCGTCTTGTTAAGCTACTGCGACCTCCGCCACTCTTCCAAGGGGCATTGATATTGTCTTTTTATTCCACTGTGACCTCCACGTCTCTTCCAAGGGGCATTAAAACCGCCTTGTTAAGCTACTGCGACCTCCACCACCCTTCCAAGGGGCATTAAAACCGTCTTATTAAGCTACTGCCACATCCACCACTCTTCCAAGGGGAATTGATATTGTCTTTTTATTCCACTGTGACCTTCATGTCTCTTCCAAGGGGCATTTAAACCATCTTGTTAAGCTACTGTGACCTCCAAGTCTCTTCCAAAGGGTATTAAAACCGTCTTGTTAAGCTACTGTGACCTCCACGTTTCTTCCAAGGGGCATTAAAACCGTCTTGTTAAGCTATTGCGACCTCCACCACTCTTCCAAGGGGCATTGATATTGTCTTTTTATTCCACTGCGACCTCCACCACTCTTCCAAGGGGCATTAATACCGTCTTGTTAAGCTACTGCGACCTCCACCACTCTTCCAAGGGGCATTATGACCATCTTTTTAAGCTACTGCGACCTCCACCACTCTTCCAAGTGGCATTGATACTGTCTTTTTATTCCACTGTGACCTCCACGTTTCTTCCAAGGGGCATTAAAACCGTCTTCTTATACTACTGCGACCTCCACCACTCTTCCAAGGGGCATTAAAACCATCTTGTTAAGCTACTACGACCTCCACCACTCTTCCAAGTGGCATTGATATTGTCTATTTATTCCACTGTGACCACCACGTCTCTTCCAAGGGGCATTAAAACCGTCTTGTTAAGCTACTGCAACCTCCACCACTCTTCCAAGGGGCATTAAAACCGTCTTTTTAAGCTACTGTGACCTCCACGTCTCTTCCAAGGGGCATTAAAACCGTCTTGTTAAACCACTCTGAACTCCACAGCTCTTCCAACGGGCATTGAAATGTTGTTTTTTAATTAAGTCTAACCTCCACGACTCTTCCAATGGGCATTGCATTTCCTCCTTATTTTAGTTAACTTTTGCTTTTAAATGCATAGGCGAACACTAAGGGAGACCCACTCCCCAATAATCGGTAGAAGGTTTTTAGTACGCTGTAATCCACGTCTGTTTCAAGGGGCGTTGCAGTTCCTCAAATTTTTTGGAAAGCCTTCCATTCACTGCTTAGGCCAACAGTGTACAGTAGACCCAGTTGCTATAAATGGAAAAAATGGTTTAGTTAAGGCCCTCTGACCTCCATGTCACTTCCAAGGGGCATTGGAGTGCCTCAGAATTTTTGGTAGGCATTGCACTCTCTGTATGCCCTATAACTGTGTAGCCAAACCGCTCTTTTTGGTACAGAAACATATCCTACAAGACATGTGTGGTTAACTGGCCTGATATTGATGTGAATGGTTCCTGTTCCTCCTGCTCTTTCTCCTTTGCCACCACCTCATCCACCATTCATCACCTGAAGCTTTGTTTTAACGGGAGTCATAGAACTGGGATAGTAGCAGGAAAACATCCAGCAATCCTTGCAGGAGGTAGGATATGCGCCAAAACGCTGACCACCTCAGGCCTAGCCGCTACTACTTTCATGCGCTTGCATTCCAAGGAACAGAAAGCTAAGGAGATGGATGGTCTCATGATCATGAATAATTTACTCATTGTGTAGGAGGCCGACCAGTGCTGCTGTCTACCTTCTGAACTTTGTGTTGATGCCTGATTGACCCAGGACCCGCAATCCTGTATGTCTGGAGGACGTGTTGCATCCCAGTGTCCAACTGTGTACCGGCTTCCACAATATTAAACCAGTGTGAAGGCGTCAGTGAGATTGACCATCCCTGGCCACATTCACTTGTCCACGTGTTTGTGGTTAGGCTGTCCTTCAAATAGGGGCGGCTGGGGACACCCCGTTTATGGACACCCGGCCACCCCCTGGCTGCTGGGGACCAAGCGTGGACAACCGGCCGCTGGGCGGCTGGGGACTGAGTATGGATACCAGGCCGCCGACGCAGCCATGACGTGGTGGCCAGATTCCGACTCCACATGCCTTAAAGGCCCAATTTCAAGTGCAAGAAAGCTAGCAGTATGGTATTGCAGCCTGGGGGTGGGTGGGTGTCAGGCTGCACACTTACGCTTGCATTCCAAGAAAACAAAGCAGATGTTAACTTCTATTATCATCATCATGCTCCTCACCTTGGCACTCTCAACTACCCTTATGGGGAAGCCAGGGCCCGCCGGAGGAGTCTGGTTGTCTGGTGGGCTCGGCCAATGCTGCCCTAAAGCAGGCCAGGCTAAGAAAAGTGTGGGGAAGGTTACCGGGACAAATAGGGGCAGCTGGGGACCGAGTATGAACACCCGGCTGCCCCCTGGCGGCTGGGGACCGAGTGTGGACACCCGGCCGCCGGACGGCTGGGGACAGAGTATGGACACCCGGCCGCCCCCTGGTGGCTGGGGACCAATTGTGGACACCCAGCTGCCGGGTGGATGTGTAATGAGTATGGATACCAGGCCGCCGACGCAGCAATGACATGGTGGCCGGCGTCTGCCTCCACAAGCCTAAAAGGCCTCATTTCAAGTGCAAGCAAGCTAGCAGTATGGTATTGCAGCCTGGGGGTAGGTGGGTGGCAGGCTGCATACTTACGCTTGCATTTCAAGAAAACAAAGCGGATGCTAACTTCTAGTTGCAAGTCTGCATCTTCTGATGCGGCAAGGATCACTTCTGATGGGCACACTTTTAGGCAGTAACCTGGGTGTCAGAGATGCTTCCAGGGGTCTTCCCCATGCTGTTCCCATGTCTTTTTCAGCACTGTATGCATGTGTCACACAGCACATGGCCAGATAAGGTTGTAAAATGTTAAAATGACATTTCCCGGTGAATGCATTTGTCACGGTTGAAAGCAATACAAAAGTGCAAAAACGCATTAAAAATGCTACTTGTGAACATAGCCCAAGATGTGGAGGAATATTTTTGTTTTTGGTTATTTATTTTACCTTATACACAAGTCTTTACCCTGGAAAGGATGTTCCTTAACATATTTCACAGGAAAGCAGTTTCAGTTTAGTTTTTGAACGTTTTATTGTGAGCCCGTAAAAGTGGCTTAATACCTCTGACCACGTTGTTGAAAGCAGTGACCCGGGGGTCAGAAATGCTTCCTGGGGCGATTTCCATGCTGTGCCCATGTAATTTGAGCACTGTCACTATCGTTTTGGGCACTTTTTAGGCTTTCTACAGACTGCCGGGGGTGCCACAGCAAAAATGCTCGGGGCTCCCATAGACTAACATTGGGCTCGTTGCTTGGGTCGAGCACCCGAGTTTCACGGTGAGCTCGGCCTGAGCTTCGAGCACCTGAGCATTTTACTGCTCGCTCAACACTAGTTACCATGCGTTTCTATGATGAGGTCACCAGTTTGAAAATAATAAGGCTGCATTTATGTTAAAGAGCTTGAAACAGATTATACAGCTCTTGGTGACCTAAAAGTATTAGACACATCTTTTATGGGCAATTGGAGGCTTTTCAATACTGGGAATCAAGACAAATGGATTTGTTGAGAATCAAAATTTTCAGAAAATGCTGCTGAACCTGGCATATTCGAATTTCAAAACCTTTGATCACTTGTACATGTACGTACTGTATGCATTATGTCATTACATACTGATCTGTGAGGTATTGAATGTTTGCACATTATGTATTTTAAATATTTGAAATATCAAGTTATGCATATTGATTGTTTAACTACTTAATTAGGATTGCATTGAAAACAACTAAAATAAATATTTGAACCACTGCACTCTGTTTTTTGACTAAAGAGATTCTGGCACCACATTTGAGTGATCTAAACTATTAATATGGGCATACAGGTTATAGAATACTGGAAAGAGTCATCCCTGCATGCCTCATATCACATACCTTGTTGCTAAGTAAACCTCTTTTTATCACTTTATGTAAATGATGTCTTCCAGGCTATGGCAAGGATGTTGCCTGGAAGATAAATCCGCCTCCAGAGCTTATTTTAAATAAAAGGGGGAGTTACCAGTGTGAGATAAGTAGCTGAAACAGAACAGGAGAAATGAAATTTGTCTTCTTGCAAACACATATTTTGCTTGTCTCTGAGCTCTGCTGTATTATAACAAAATTACAGCACCGTCTGCCTGTGATCTGGAAGTTAAAGATGAGAGGAACCTGCAGATGTGTCAGTTATAACCACACACAGCTCTGCAGTGAGATCAGGAGAGCAGCCATTACACACCACATTGATAACTCACCCTTCATGTAAAACAAACTAGGGAGGCAGAGTTATCTTCCAGGCAGCATCCTCTCTAGAACCTGGAAGAGGTCATTTACTGCATATAAAGTGCTAAAAGATGATTTAGGCATCTGGTATGAGGCATACAGGTAGGACTTTTCTCACCAGTCTATAACCTGTATGCCCATATTAATAGTTTAGATAAGTCAAATGTGAAGACAGATTCCCTTTAAAAAAAGCTCAGTGTTTCCTGAGCTGAAATTTTGCCGCATATATGGAATAATAAAGTCCTTTTATTTTCTTTTGGAAATTTTTCTTAGAGTGCTGTCTAATTCTGGGAGTGTCTATGTATCTAGCTATCTGTTAGTCTTTTGGACCTCCATGCATGCATACTAGAGATGAGAGGTGTTCGACTCGAACTGTTCGCCAATCTCAAATTCGAGCTGTTTTGGGCGGTGTTTGAGCCGTTCGACTAACACGAACGATTTGAAAAAAATCCGGCTGTTCGAGGTTATATTCAATATCTGTTCGTGACCCAAAATTGTAACTGGATTTTTTCACAGTAATGCTGTTAATCAATGTTAATACACAGTTTGAGTTTTCAGCGGGCGGGGGTAGGGGCAGGGGATGGATCTCTGCAGAAATAATGAAGATCTCCATTTTTTTTTTCTTTCCCGCATTTACAGTGGGGAGGTGCAGTCTGCCTGCCTATCAGCAGCGCACACACGCAGGAAGTGCTTTTTTTCACACAAGCAAGGGCATGTGTCATTGGCTGTGTATGTCACATGTCCCTGCCCTATAAGACCCAGCCATTTTCCACTTCGCCACTATTTTCTCACTGCTGCAGCTGAGTGTTAGACGGCACCGCTGCTGCTGTGGGCGCTATACTTTCTAACTGTGTGAATTGCAAGCGAATTTGCTCTTAAATAGACAGATAGGTTGGGAGTAGGGACTAGTTGTAATTGCAGCTTTTTGAGGGCTAGGTTACAGCATTTCCTAGGACTTTTTGCCAGGCAGGTCTGTTTTAGTGCTGTGCAAGAATTTTTCACAGCATTTGGCTAAATCTAGCTAAGCAAATCCTTTTGGGCCTCTTGCAGTGTGCGTTAGTCAGTGGAGTACCCTATCTGTGTTGTAAGCTACACCACCTGTGTATGTAATACAAATTTTTTACTGCACATAGCCAAGTAAAACCTTTTGGGCATAGTAGCAGTGTGTGTTACTCATTGTATTAGGCCATCTATACCAAGCTCCACCAGCTTTGAAATGAATCATAATTTTTAGCTGCATCTAGCCCGGAAAAAAATTTTGGGCCTGTAGCAGTGTGTGGTACTCATTCTATTAGGCCATCTATACTAAGCTCTACCAGCTTTGAAATTAATAATAATTTTCAGCTGCATCTAGCTCGGAAAATAATTTTGGACCTGTAGCAGTGTGTGGTACTCATTCTATTAGGCCATCTATACTAAACTCCACCAGCTTGGAAATTAATAATAATTTTTAGCTGCATCTAGCCCGGAAAATAATTTTGGGCATTGTAGCAGTGTGTGGTACTCATTGTATTAGGCCATCTATACTAAGCTCCACCATCTTTGAAATTAATAATAATTTTTAGCTGCATCTAGCAGGGAAAATAATTTTGGGCCTGTAGCAGTGTGTGGTACTCATTCTATTAGGCCATCTATACTAAGCTCTACCAGCTTTGAAATTAATAATAATTTTTAGCTGCATCTAGCCCGGAAAATAATTTTGGGCATAGTAGCAGTGTGTGGTACTCATTCTATTAGGCCATCTATACCAAGCTCCACCAGCTTTTAAATTAATAATAATTTTTAGCTGCATCTAGCCCGGAAAATAATTTTGGGCATAGTAGCAGTGTGTGGTACTCATTCTATTAGGCCATCTATACTAAGCTCCACCAGCTTTGAAATTAATAATAATTTTTATCTGCATCTAGCACGGAAAATAATATTACGCCTGTAGCAGTGTGTGGTACTCATTCTATTAGGCCATCTATACTAAGCTCCACCAGCTTTGAAATTAATAATAATTTTTAGCTGCATCTAGCCCGGAAAATAATTTTGGGCTTGTAGCAGTGTGTGGTACTCATTCTATTAGGCCATCTATACTAAGCTCCACCAGCTTTGAAATTAATAATAATTTTTAGCTGCATCTAGCCCGGAAAATAATTTTGGGCATAGTAGCAGTGTGTGGTACTCATTGTATTAGGCCATCTATACCAAACTCCAGCACCTGTGTATGTAATAAAATTGTTTTACTGCTTCTAACCGAGCCAATCATTTTGGGCTAGTACCACAGTTTGGCCACTCAGTTCTGCTCGGTTTCCATCCATAGTTTTTTTTGCAAACAACTACAGAGTTGTCAATTAGGTAACCACCAAAATGAGTGGCAAAAGGCCTGCTGCTGGTGGAAAGGGGAATAGGCGTGTTGGGAAGGGAAAAAAAGGTTGTGTCCGTGAGGTAGGTGTTAAAGCAAAAGTAACATCTGCAGAAGAAAAGACAATCTTCCAGCCAAACTAAGATGTCTACTTCTTTTCGTGGACAATGTGATCCGATCCCTTTCTTACGGCCACGCCCATCGCTACAAATTCCAGATGAGGCACAAAAACAGCAGGTGCTTCAACAGATTTCAAGTGCCCCTTTAAGTGGGCTCTCCTCTACCTCAACTTCAACATCACAAATACTCCAGTCCTCAGAGGTGTCACCCCAATCGCACTTGCTTCCTCACAGCTCCCAAGTCTCCAGCTGCCCGTCTGAGTATGGGGTAGCACAGATGGTTGAGTCTGCAGAGCTGTTTACTCATACTATAGCCTGGGAATCAGAGGTCTGCTCCAGAGCTTCTGTGAATCCAGACGAGGAAATGATCTGCAATGATGCCCAGAATCTTTATGAGTCGGATCCAGGACCAGATGAAGAAGGTTCTGAGCATAATGTAGACCTTCATTCCCAAACTGTAACTCCTGTTGGTGGAGACAATGATGAAGACGATGATGAGACTCAAATACCTGATTGGAGCGACAACTTGAGTTTTCAGTCAGGGCAGGAAGAGGTTGGCTCTGAGGACGACGGATGTGAGAACACACAGGGTGATGATGACGAGGTTGGAGATCCCACTTACTGTCAACCCACAGTCAGCCAGTCGATGAGGTCAGCAGAGGAGGTGGAGGAGGATGCTAGTGACGACAAGGTTAGGTTGCGCCTTCCTGGACAGAGACGTAGTACTGGAAGCACGTCAACAAATACATCCTCAAACACTCTGACCACAAATCGTGGTGGCTCTTCAGGTTGCATGGGCTCTAAGCCTTGCTTAGCCTGGGCATTTTTTCAGATCAAAAAGGATGACCCAACTCGTGTTATCTGTTGCATTTGTCACCAAAAGCTAAGCAGAGGCCAAAAAATCCATAGTTTGAGTACTTCATGCATGAACCGTCACATGGATATGAAGCATATGTTGCAGTGGGAAGCTCACTGTGCTACAATGCGGCCTAGCAGGAGGGCCAACCACCGTCTGAATCATCTTGTGCATCCGCGGCCTCTTAATCCTCTGTGACTGGGGAGACAGCAGTCACACATGTTTTGGGACGCTGACCTGCTACCTCTTTACCTGCAACAGCCAGCGTGATTGGCGGGTCATCATTCTATTTGGAAGTGGAAACACCAGCTGGTGTTGAGCGCTCTCCGACATCGATAGCACCATCTTTGGATCAAGGCAACCTAACATGTCCGCCTGCATCTTCCTCACAGATGTCAGTTTGCCGGGGACACCCTACTCAACCCTGTCTAAGCACAACAGCCAGCCCTCGGTCCCTCAAATGTGGACAAGTAAAAGACCATTTCCTCCTAGCCATGAGAAAGCTAAGAGGTTGAATTTCACCATCTGCAAGCTCTTGGCTACAGAAATGCTGCCTTTACACCTGGTGGACACAGAGGATTTTCGAGACCTTATGTCCGTCGCAGTGCCCCAGTTCCAGATGCCCAGTCGGCACTACTTTTCAAAGAAAGGTGTGCCTGCGCTCCACCAGCATGTCGCACACAACATCACCGCTTCTTTGAGAAACTCTGTGTGTGACAGGGTGCATTTCACCACAGACACTTGGACGAGTAGGCATGGACAGGGGCGTTACATGTCGCTGACTGGGCACTGGGTAACTATGGTGACAGCAGGACAAGGGGCTGCTGTCCAAGTCTTTCCGTCCTCACGAGTTGTGCGTCAATCCTCTTTATCTCGAAGTTCATCCACTGCTTTTGCCTCCTCAACCTCCTCTCGGTCCTCCACCTGCACCCAAAGCCAGTTTGGTAATGCCACCCACTTTCTAACTGCGCAGAAGGAATCCTGCACACCTCCTTACTATGCTGGCAGCAGGGCTCAACGTCATCAGGCGGTTTTTACTTTGAAATGTCTGGGAAATGGGAGTCACACAGCTGAGGAGTTGTGGTCAGCTCTGGAGAACCAGTTTCATGAATGGTTGTCTCCACTGGACCTGCAACCAGGGAAGGCCATGTGCGACAATGCTGCAAACCTGGGTGTGGCCCTTCGCCGGGGCAATGTCACACACGTGCCTTGTATGGCTCACGTGTTGAACCTGGTTGTCCAGCAATTTTTAGCCCACTATCCCGGACTAGATGGCCTTCTGCAGAGGGCACCATCGCTGTGTGCTCACTTCCGCCGTTCGCATCCCGCTGCTCAGCGCCTTACATCTCTACAGAAGTCGTTGGGCCTGAAACTTCACCGGCTGAAATGCGATGTGCCAACACGGTGGAATTCAACTCTGCACATGTTGCAGCGACTGTGGCAGCACCGACAAGCCCTGGTGCAATACGTTGTGACGTATAGCCTGGGCCAACGAGATCCAGAGGTGGGGCAAATCACTCTGGAGGAGTGGTCTCAGATCAGGGACCTATGCACCATTCTGCACAGTTTTGAAGATGTTTAGTGCTGACGATGCCATTATCAGCATGACTATTCCGGTGATTTACATGCTGGAGCACACGTTAAACAGAATTCGGAGTCAGGTGGTGGGACAAGAGGAGGCGGAGGAAGTAGAGGAGGAGGAGTTGTATGCGGAAGGGCTAACATCTGCAACGTCCAGACGGTCGGCAGCACAAAGGCGGCAGGCATGGGAGGGTGGGGGAGAGGGATTAACCAGGGCGCATGGTAGCAGTCAAACTGTTGAGGAAGGTGCAGGAGCCGAGGAAGAAGTGGAGGACGAACTGGCGATGGGCATGGAAGACTCATCAGATGAGGGAGACCTTGATCACATTTGTGTTGTGCGAGGTTGGGGGGCAGAGGGCAGAGGAAGGAAGCATGAATCTTACCTTGCCACCAACACAACAGGGACTTGGTGCTCCTGGATGCACAAGACACATGAGTGCCTTCTTGCTGCACTACCTGCAACATGACCCTCGGATTGTCAGAATTCGAAATAATCCTGACTACTGGGTAGCCACACTCTTAGATCCCTGGTACAAAAGTAAATTTGCAGAAATAATTCCTGCCATAGAAAGGGATTCACGCATGCAGGAGTATCAGCAGAGACTGTTGCAGAATCTTACATGTGCTTTTCCACAAAACACCAGTGGTGCACGTAGTGAATCTCACAGTTCTAACTGGCCAACCGTGGGACTGTCGAGTCTTCAGCACTCAAACCGTAACAGAAACACAGTATCTGCTGGTAACAGCAATTTTGTGCAATCATTTCACCACTTTTTTAGCCTATTCTTTGCAAGGCCACAGGAGACAAGAAGTCTGACACATAGTTAACGCCTAGAGACGATGGTACAGGAGTATCTCCAAGTGAACATCGAAGCCATGACTGTGTCACTGGACCCTTGCTCATTTTAGGCTTCCAATCTGGAAAAATGGCCTGAGCTCGCCACTCATGCCTTGGAGATCTTGTCGTGCCCCGCAGCCAGTGTTCTCTCTGAAGGTGTGTTCAGCGCTGCTGGTGGTGTGCTGACATATAAGCGCACTCGGCTGTCCACTGAGAATGTAGACAGACTCACATACATAAAGATGAACAAATCGTGGATCCGCAAGGACTTTTCTACCCCTGTGTCATCCTGGGGAGAGTAAAAGCTTGAGGATTTGGTAAAATCACCTCGCCAACCATTTTAAGCAACTCTGGGGCAATTGATGCCACTTAAGTGGTGTCTGTGCCACAAATTCTTGGAAACAATGGAGACTCTTTTTGGAGTCCCCTTGCTGTGTTTTACGTGACGTTGGCATCGTCAATTCCAGGTTGGTTGGGTCTCCCCCCCCTTTTAACCGTAAGAAACTACATACACTATGGCTTGGGGTATCACAGATGGTTGAGTCTGAAGAACTCTTTACTCAGAGGTCTGCTCCAATGCTTCAGTGTCTGCTAGTCAGAGTAGTAGCCCAGCTGTGAAGCAAGCTGCACCGCCGTTGTATCTAATAATAATTTTTAACTGTTTTTAGCCCAGGCAATACTTTGGGCGCAGTAGCCCAGCTGCGAAGCAAGCTGCACTGCCTGTGTATTTAATAAGAATTTTTTACTGCATCTAACCCAGCCAATCATTTGATAGTATTGCTAGTAGCAGAGTCGCATGGGCTCTAAACCTTGCATAGCCTGGGCATTTTTTGAGATGTCTAAGGATGACCCAACTCATGTTATCTGTAACATTTGTCACCAAAAGCTAAGTAGAGGCCAAAAAAACAATAGTTTGAGTACTTTATGCTTGAACCGTCACATGGATATGAAGCATAAGTTGCAGTGCAAAGCTCACTGTGCTACAATGTGGCCTAGCGGGCCGGTCCAACCACCATCTGCCCCACGTGAGTCATACTGGGGAGAATAAAAGCTTTAGGATTTTGGAAAATCACCTCACCAACCGTTTTAAGCAACTCTGGGACAATTGATGCCACTTAAGTGGTGTCTGTGCCACAATTTTTGGAAAAAATGGAGACTCTTTTTGGAGTCCCCTTGCTGTGTTTTACATGACATTGGGATCGTCAATTCCACGTGGGTCGGGTCTCTACCCCCCCTTTTAACCGTAAGAAAGTACATACACTATGGCTTTGGGTAACACAGATGGTTGAGTCTGAAGAGCTGTTTACTCATACTATAGCCTGGGAATCAGAGGTCTGCTGCAAAGCTTCAGTGTCTGCTAGTCAGCGGAGTAGCCACCGCCTGTAGATCTAATTACAAATTTTTAACTGCATCTAGCCCAGGCAATACTTTGGGCCTAGTAGCAGTGTCTGCTAGTCAGCGGATTATCCCAGCTGTTAAGCAAGCTACACCACCTGTAGTTTGGACACTTAATTTTTTCAAAGGAAATGCTTCGGGCCCCCGGGACACTCAGTGAAGAGCATCGGGGGAGGCACCCGAAGGCACAGGGGCTGGGACTGGCGGTAGGACGCCTTGTGGTTGACCGCCAAGCTCGATCCTTATAAAAGCTTTTTAACTGCAGCAGCTTTAGTGGACGCTACTGGAGCTGGAGCTCTTTTTTTATTATAAAAATACAAAACACATACAAAACGCAAATATAACCACAAATACAAACATACAAGAAACAAAAAACCCCAACAAGACATAGCCCAAATCCAAGATCACAGAGTCCAGTTAAAATAACATGTACGGTAAGAAAAAGTCTCTCCCCCGGCTAGGGAAGACCTCAACTCGCCCCTCATAGCCACAACCCCTTCCATTTACCACATTCATACCTGCACATTCACACCTAACCCCCTAAGAAAAAAAAAAAACACAAAAAAAAAACCCAACAAAAGACTGGCCCATCGCCCAAAGAAATAAGAGATAGGCCAACCTGGCCTAAAACTTAAACTTACTACCATGCACTCAGGAAAACCACTCCTTTTTTTTTTTTCTTTTTTCTTTCCCACCACCATTTTTTTTTTTTTTTCTTTATCACCCAAGGTCCCACGATAGTCTGTGGCCTTATCACAGCAAGGTCCCACGAAAGTTTGTGGCCTTCATTAAATTCTTCACACATAACGGGTCCTTTTTCCTGCATCCCGTAGGACGTCCATTTTCCCCAAACCCCTCCCCCCTCCCCCCCTGAAACTCCCCACCCAACCTACACTAAACCCCCCCACACGCAAATTACACATACATATACATACAATACACAACATAAATATACATGTACATACACTATACAACATAACTATAACAATAAACACAACATAACAATAGAACAATATACTTTAACAACTTTTAACTACTTACCATGACATAACAACTGACCAAAACCATGAACCAAAAGTCAGACCCAAGTTCAGTGCTTGCAAGCCCTATATTCGGGTCTCCAATACCGTAAAACAAAAAACTACAATGTGAGGGGAGCAGCCCACCACCAGGAAACTGGAGACTACCGAGGCTCTCACCCTAATCTAACACACAACACCCTGTCCCTCCCTATTAAAGAAAAAGAAAAACCTGTCCCTACCGCCCTACCAATCTTTACCTACCTGTCCTTACCTGTCCCTCTCTGACCCTCACTACCAACCTAATACTAACTACCTATCCCTGAAGACTGTCCCTGTCTTTCCCTCCCTGACCCTACACACCTATCTGACCCTACAAATAAATATAAAATATAGAAAGAGACTAAACTCACCCTATCACAGACACAAGTAACCTACCTCTCCCTAGGGCACAGTAAATGAGAGCCCCCTCCATAGAAGGGAAGCCCTCCCTGCACCCAGCCTCTCATACTCCAGCGAGCGCACTTTTGCCAGGTCACCCAGGATGTTCCTAATCACCTCTTCCCGGGGGAGGGCTTTCTGCTCAGTGGACACTAAACATCGTGCATTCCACGTGTAGAACCTAGTCACTAAGCTAGCTAAGAAAATAGTGCCCCGATCCCGGCCACCAAGGGACCTGAGTGTTCCATAGGCCCACTCCGCATAGGAAAGGCCTGCCAGCCTGGGCCAGCCAATGGAAGCACCCACCCTACTGTAGACCTCTGTATTAAAGGGACACCGAAGCAGGAAGTGCTCCATGCTTCCAAGCTTGCCGCCACACTCCTCACGGGGACAATCCCGGTCATCAGAGTTCATGTACTTCAGTTTGTCCCTCACATACAGTCTCCCATGGAAGCAGAGCCAAGCCAACTCCCAAAACTTCAAGGGGATCCGCTTAGAGTTCAATAACCCAAGCCCACCATCCAGATCCCGGCTTGGGCAATCCTTGAGCGCCAGGGGCTTCTGAAAGTGGGTCAACAGGACCCTATTGTCAAGTAACCTCCTTGACAAGGTCCTGATCTCCCACACTCCCAGACCCCACCGACGGATCACCTTCAGAACCGGGGTAGCATAAGCCGGAAGATGCCCATGAGGCGTTCGAAGGTCCTTCACCTGCCCTCCTGTCTCCCATTCCTGGAAGAAAGGCCGAAACCACCCCCTTCAAGAGAATACCCAAGGAGGAGCCCTCTCTAACCAGGGGTTGGCGATGTTTGCCTTAATAAAGGTGTTTACTAGGAACACCACTGGGTTGACCATACCCAACCCTCCTAGTCTACTCATGCGGTACGTGACCTCCCTCTTGATTAGGTTCAGCCTATTCCCCCATAATAGTTGGTAGAACAGGCTGTAGACCCGTGTCCAAAGAGGCTCTGGCAAGATGCAGACGCTGCCCAGGTATATTAATAAAAGGAGCAAATAACCTTTGGCCAGGCAAACCCTTTCCCTCAGGGTCAAGGACCAACCCTTCCACTGATCCACCTTCTGGGCGGAGATCTTAAGTCTGCCCTCCCAATTTTGCTGGGGATAGTCCCCCGGGCTGAAACTGATGCCTAAAATTTGTGCTGTGGCCAGAGGCCCTGGAAGGGTGTCCGGGAGATCAAAACTAGGATCTCCCCCTCCCAGCCAGAGACTCTCACACTTATCCCGGTTGATCATGGACCCGGATGCCACCGAGTAGTGCTCAACCTCAGACATGACCCAATCTGACTCCCCTCTCGAGGATACAAAAAGGGAAACATCATCGGCGTATGCCACTACCCTCAAGGTGGTCTCTGGCTCCGCCTGGTCCATCCTGACTCCCACCAATGGTCCACGCTCCACCCTCCTTAGAAGGGGGTCGATCGCGAACACGTATAACAGTGGGCTCAGAGGACAGCCCTGGCGGACACCAGAATTCACCTCAAAAGGGTGTCCGACCTAACCGTTCATGAGCGGAAAAGTCTCTGCCCCATTGTATAACACTCTCAACCAATCAACAAACCTCCCGGGCAGACCGTACCTCAGAAGGATGGACCAGAGGGACTCATGGTTAACCCGGTCAAAGGCTTTCGCCAGGTCTAAGGACAGCAAGTAACCCTTCCAGTGACTTGCCCTGCTCTGCTCCACTGCCTCTCAGACTCCGAGCACAGCTCTAAATGTACTGTGGCCTGGAACAGAGCAGTGCTGGGCCCCCGAAAGGAGCCGGGGTGCAAATTTCACCAACCGATTAAAAAGCACCTTTGCCAGAACCTTTCGGTCCGTATTGAGAAGCGCTATGGGACGCCAATTCTCAATACGGGACGAGTCTTTACCCTTTGACAGAATAATCAAGGCTTACTTCCTCACTGAACTGGGTAGAGTGTCCGAGGAGAGACACTCATTAAACACCTCAGTCAAGAGGGGGACCAAAGAGTCCCTAAAGGTCTTGTAAAACTCAGATGTTAAGCCAACCGGACCAGGCGACTTTTTGGGCCGAAGCCCATCAATCGCTCGTCTAACTTCCTCTTCCCTGATTGCTTCTGCCAAAACATGAAGAGAGGGGTCATCCCCTGGCTCAGGGATGGTTTCAGCCAGGAAAGCCGACATCTCATCCCGATCAGGTTCCCTCCTCCACCCAGAGGTGCGAGTAGAAGGATCTGACCACCTCCAGGATCCCTGATTTGGATCTGTTCAGGGACCCCGTACTGTCAATCAGTTCTGTCACCACCTTACAACTCACTGACATCCTGCAGTTCTTGTAAGGGTCGGGCGAGCGGTACCTCCCGAAATCCCTCTCAAAAACTAAGGATGTGTGCCTATCATACTGGCACCCCTTGAGCAAGGTCTTCACCCTGGAGATTTCCTCGCTTTCCCCTCCAGTCGAGACGAGCTGCTCGAGTTTCCTCCCCAGATCCCGATACAGGCGGTACCTGTTCAGGCCCCTGAGGCTCGAGAGCTGACGGAAGAACCTTGCAACCCTTCTTTTGAAGATCTCCCACCACTCAGACTTAGTACTACAGAGACCCAAGAGAGGTACCTGTCTCTGTAGAAATTCCTCAAGGGATTGTCTTACATCCGCTTCTAGCAACAGGGACGAATTCAGCTTCCATAGGCCTCTCCCCATCCGGGGAGTCTCTGTAACATTCAAGGAAAAGAAAATGAAACAGTGGTCGGAGAATTCCACCTCAACAGCGGACACTGCAGAAGAGACGGCCTCCTCCTTTAAAAAAAACCTATCTATCCTAGACCTACTGCTACCCCTATGAAAGGTGAAACCCCCGTGACCTGGTGTGTGCCGGATGTGGACATCCACCAGTTGAGCTTCACTTGCTATGCTATTCAGAGCTATGCTATCATAAGACAGCCGGTCTCCGGGGCCTCCCCTATCACGGGATCTAGTTATAGTGTTAAAATCCCCACCGAAGACCTCTTGCCGGCTCGTAAAAAGATAGGGCTTGACCTTCAGGAAGAGACATTTACGGTCCCACTTAGACTGCGGGCCATAGATATTAATGAGCCGGAGCTCCTGTCCCCTCATGAAGATGTCAAGAACCAAGCACCTCCCCATTTCTACCTCAATCACCCGTCTGAATTCCACTGAAGCGGCCTTAAAAAGGACCGCTACCCCACTATATGGCTCGGTCACAAGAGACCAGTATGAGGGCCCACACCTCCACTCCCTCTTTGCTTTATAAATGGCCCCCATGTCCGTTAGTCTGGTCTCCTGCAAAAATAAAATGTCAGCCTCAACTCGGGTGAAAAAACAAAGGCCGTAAATCTGGCCGCATCTGACTTTATACTGGCGACATTAATCGACGCCAGAGTCAACAGGGTAGGTTCCGCCATCATGGGTGATTGAGTTAGATGGCCTTCTTTTTCACCGTACCCCCCTTCTTCCTCTCGCTGTCAGAGGAGGAGCCCGAGTCACCCCTACTCTTTAGGGATACCGAGGTGTCCATGCCCCCCCCTCCAGCATCGGACACCTCATTCCCAGCACAGGTTTCCTCGCCTCTGGACCCCGGTGCAGTCCCCCCCAGGGGCAACTGAGTCCCCTGGGGGATGGACCCCGCCGCCCTCTGAAGGCACCTCAGATGTTGTCTCCGGCTCCTTACCCCCGACCTCCGACACAGCAGAGTCATCGAGGGCTCGGAACCGATTGGAGAGGGGGATCAGAGGGGAGCCGGTAAGCCCTTCCGTAGGCACCTTAGCGGTCGGGGGGGGGGCTTTAGATTTTTTTCCCTTTTCCTGTTCTTTTTCCTCCGACTACTGGTACTTTTGTCACACAATTTTTTTGGCTGCTCCACCACCTCCTCATCCAGACTTTCATACTGGGAGGAGTTATCGGAAGCAGCCGCCTCCTCCCTCTCCATCCTCCTGATCTCCTCGCTCACCGCCTTCTCCCCCTTGGCCTCAGAGGCACTGGCTGCAGCCTCCGGGGAGGGGACAGTCATCACCCCAGTCGCCTGAGGCTTATCCTGCCCCCTGTCCCTTTGGCGCCCCACCTGTTGCCACTGGCGGGGAGATGTATTCGCCTCACCTTTCCTCACTGACCCCTCAGCTCCCCTCCCTCCCCCACCTCCAGTTCCAGCAGAGGATGAACCACTGGGGACCCCCCCACGTCTCTCCCCCGCCTGACCAGAGATGGTGTTGGAAAAAGAACGGGGGCAGCGGCTATACGGGTGACCTAGATCACCACACAGGTGACATCTAATGTCACCACAGGCCGCGGCCAGATTACCTACCTCGCCACACAAGGCACATTTCTGCACCTTGCAGCCCGCGCTGAAGTGGCGGGGGTCACCGCACCTGTTGCAGGCCTTCGGTTGCCCCTGGTAGAAGATCAGAATCCTGTCCCTCCCCAGAAAAGCTGAGGAAGGGATGTGGGTTGACAGTACCACCTGAAACCTTCAACTTCATCATGAAGGTCCAGCCTCCAGACCAAATGCCAAACTCGTCCCGGTTATTTTTTGGGACCTCCGTGACTTCCCCATAGCGAGAAAGCCACGACATAATATCAATTCCAGAGAGTGACTCGTTATTTGTTAGAACGGTCACCCTCTTTACGCCATTTTGGCGAGACACCGCCTGTACGGCAAAGTCTCGCCAGCCGGGCTCCCCCTTTACCAGTTCAAAATTCGACCAGAAAAGCTCTAAGCCCTCTGGCCGAACAAAACTGATGTCGAAGATGGAGGTACCAAAAGGATGGATCAGGGCAAAGATGTCAATCGCCCTGAAGTCCATCTTCAGGAGGAGCTCCACGACCTTCGCTCTAGGCGTGCACGCTTCACTGCCCCTCCACCGAAGATGGACCACATTCCTCCTGGCCACCCCCTGCCCAGCTGTCGGGAGGGACCACACTGTTTCCCCCTCCCTTTTATCTTGGAAGGCGGCCTGGCCGTGACTGTCCAGCCAAAAAGCCAGGTCCACCTCTCTTCCCTCTACTGTGATCGTCCATTCTCCCTTCTTGAGGGCCTCCAGAAAACGGCATCGCAAGTCACTGTCCCTGAGGTCCAGAGGCGAGGAATCCCCCCTAGAGGACCCCGAGGCCCCGGCCACTACCCCCGCAAAACTCCGGGGGCCCGCGGCCGGGGTGGCAGATGGTCCAGCCCCCACCCCGTGCTCCCCGCTACCAACAGACACATCATTCACACACCCTACCGCAGACACACCCCCATTTGCATCCTCAGCCACCAGCACGTCCATACCCACACCATCCCCATTTGCATCCACAATCACCCCACTCACCCCGCTCCCACTCCCATGCGCACTGGGGTCGATGTGTTTTGCTTTTTGGGCACACTTACTATGCACTGCTTTATTTCCACCTTCCACGTTACCAGTGCTGTTGGTATTGCCACCTGCAGGTGGCGTCTTCCCTGCCAAGGGGTTCTGTACACAGTGTGCTGCCGGCCCTTTAAGGACCACACTGCATGCCATAAGCAGTGCAGCACCACTACTCCCAGTATTCCTAGAGCTTCCTGCTTTACTGGCAGGAAGAGAGCCAGGCGTAGCTCCTCGCCCTGAACCTTCCAGCCCTGCTGCAGCTTTCCTGGACACCTGCTCTGCGTGAGCCCCTGCCCCAAGTAAGCTCTCAGACACAGGGGACCCCGACACGCAGGCACCTTCAGCAGCCCCGACATTGGTGCTGACCGAAGCTGCGGTCCGTACAGCTCCAGGGAAGCTGGAAAGCCCCGCCTGGGAAGCCACACCCCCAGTGCCCGGCAGCACAGCACAGCTCTCTGGAGCTACGCCTACATGGGCGGACGCCGCCTGCAAAGTCACACCCCCTGCACCTGGCAGCACAGTGCGGCCCTCTGAGGCCACTCCAACATGGGCGGGGGATGTCAGGGAGGCCAAGCCCCCCAAAACGGCCACGACGGGACCCCCAAAGCTACTCTCAGGGGTCTACTCTCAGGGGTCCCCGGTCCAGCGGCTCCAATTCCCCCCACCATCACTCCCTTGGCCACAAAGAGCTTGGCCACAGCAACTCCAGCGGTCCCAGGCTAGGCCACTCCCCCTCGGCGTCCACCGGCGGCGGAGCCCCCGGCGCCAACCCACTACTGGGCCCCTGCGCCAGGGGCCCCGACTTCGCCGCGGACCCCGCCAGGGGAGCAGGCCCCACCACCTCCTTTTTATGAGCCTGCTCTGCCAGAGTCGCTGGCCACGCACCTTTTGCCATGTCAGATGCCTTACCGGGTGCCTGGGTTCCCAAAGGTGATACAGTTTTTTTAACGGATCTGTGAGTGGGGGGCCCAGTCACCTTCCCAGCACACGCCGCCGGAGATGCGGCCCCGGCTGCCAGTGTGCTGCCAGCAGTGCGGGTGGCAGCGGCAGTTACGCTCGCTGCCCCCCACACGCCAGCAGGCACACCAGGTGCCAGGCCAGTCCCTTCCCTCACAGGGGACACAGACTGAGCACCACCACAGGTTTTGCCCGCCGCCGGGCCGCCCTCCTTGCCATGCTCCATGTCAGTCACATCCGACACACCACCTTCGTTACTACAAACAGAGGCGGTGCTCCGCATGCCATGGCCTACATTCTCCCCGCTCCCTCGCTGCGGACCCACAACAGAGCCCGAGCCGGGGTGGGTAGCGGGTGCCGCACAATGGGACCAGGGGGCCCCAGAGAGGGGGACATACACAAACTTATGTGCCACAGATGTTTTTGCTTTTTCTTTACTTTCTTCCTCTTCGTCCCCCTCCCGGTTGACTCGTCCTCGAAGATCTCATCCCCGAACATAAGCTGGTTAAAAGGTGCCGTGGACTCGATCTGCCTGATCTGCTTCATGACGAGGCAACCCCCCTCACTGCTGCTACTACCGCCCTCCTCATCCTCTGCTTCACTCCCGCTGCCCTCTGAAGGGCTAGAATCAGATGGGAGAGCCATCTGCTCAGGGGCTATCCCGCTATGCGATGCCTGGAGATCACTTACCAGGCCACTAGATGGCGGGTAGGGCGCGACCTCCTCCTCACAGTCCTCTTCCTCCTCCTCCACCACCGCCACCTGGCTGGAGCTCCGTGACCCCTCCAGAGATCCACCGGCCATGGCTCTGAACCGGTCATCATTCTCGAGTTTCTCCCGGAATGGCCCGCTGCCGGCCAGGATGGTACACCGCCGGCTCTCCACCTCCTGAATGATTTCCTTGATCTTCCTGACCGCGGCAGATAGCTCAGGCTTTTTGCTGCTAGAGGCCCTTTCGGACCTCTCCTGAGCTACCCTCAACTCCCCAGAGGGATTTTAGCTTCCTAGAGGCGTCCTAATACTCGCTGAGGTGAGCATGGATGCGGGAGCCATAGCTGACCGTGGACTCCTTCGCCACCTTGGTGCCCCAATCAAGGGGCACTGCTGCAGCACCCCTGCTCCTACTCGGCCTACCTCCGGGGGGAGAAGCCGCCACGGCTGTGGCCTCAGGGTCCCTCTGGTCTTCATGCCGGACCCCTTGCCTTTTCCGGACCTGGCCCTGGTCATCCCGGCCGGGATGGTATTCCTCCCGCCCCCCGCCGGCTTGGACCGGGGGGCAGGAGCCGGGGGCCCAGCCCCGGAGGCCAATCCAAGAACAAGCCTGCTTTCCTGGGAAGGGGGCAGACAAAAAGTCCCAGATGGAAAAACAAAACCTCCCTTCCCAGGAGCTCTCTCCACACCCTAAACAAAGCAGCAAACGGGAGGCTCCGCCTCTTCCTGCTACTGGCTGCTGGCATGAGACTTGCCCTCCAATAGATCCTTGTAAAAGGATTTGAAGTGTACTCATTCAAATTACAGAGACAATTTAAATTACAGAGCTAAGACCTGCCTCCACAGCGGGGGGGGGCTCGACCCACCAGCGGACAGGCACCAGTATTGGGAGAGGGGGGCTGGCCGTCAGGGTCCACCGCAGCTCTGGCACAAACCCGGCGACACGGAGGTGGCACGGGCAGGAACGGACTGGCCGTGTCGGCTTCGCACTTTTTTGGTTTTAGAAGGGCATGACATGCCTATATCTGTGTCACCCCCTCCTTTTACTCCTCCACCTCTTTCTTTTCGCATGACTATATTTACTTGTCACTTTTCCATGTGTTAGTTGTGTCTTCTGAGCAGTTTGTCAGGTTTTGGACTCCTTTGAAGGTGTTTTCTATGTGTTTCTATGTGTTTTTGTTTGTCTGCCATTGGTTTTAACGGTGTTCGACGGTGTTCGTCGAACAGTTCGACGAACAGTTCGGCGAACATACCGGTGTTCGACGAACCGAACTCGAACACTACGGGGGTGGCTCAACACTAATGCATACATGCATCCATATTATGGTTCTCTGCAACTTCCTCTTTTACACTGTCCATAACAGCCTATGAGGCTCTACTGTACATCAGTATTGCTTCTGAACTCATACAAAGGCATTAAAAGTTTACTTCTAACAGATATTAATCAATTAGAAAACATGTAGCCTGTTGCATTAGAGGCCATATCCTGGAATAATATCTGTGTAATATAGTAATATAACTGCATACAGAGAGGCACACATTATCTATCATTTCATGAATCCCCCACTTACTTTTGTATGCGTTTTGTCTCAGTGATGTTATTATAATTCACAAAAAAAACATACTGCACACTGTAAAACAAGCTATTTAAAGAACATATAGTTCTTTATTAACAATCCAGAAAGTTGAAGATTTAAGTGGACCACTTATATCAGCTACAATTGTTGTTGACATTTAGTACAGAAAAATATATATTCACAAAGTGAACAATTTTCAAACAATAAAATTGCCAAATCCCTAGTGATAGGACAAATGTATGTTTTTCTGAAACCATGTGGGGCAAGTACTGTATATTAACATTGCAATTACCCAAAGCTATGCAGTTGTTTCAATGATATAAGAGGTGTGAAAAAGTTCATGTTGTGGGAAGCACAGCAGGACTGCACTTGTTGCATCTGGTTTTATCTCACACCAATTTGCTTCCCAGCTTTTATTCCTAATATGTGTGATCCCTCAGTGCATTGAAGCGTAAGTTTAAATGGACGCAAGATAGATCTTTGACATTTTAATACTTTTTTCCTGCAAAAATGAATAAATATTTTATATCTCATTTTTTCCATCTATTTGCCATAAATCTATGTCGAGAATTCTAGAGTCTGTCTATTCTAGCATATGTGAAAATGTATTGTACATACCAAAATAAAAAAATAACATCTGTTTTGGATACATTATTTTTACTTTCTAGATTCTATAATTATTTCATCAATCAATATTATACATGAAAATAAGCAACTTTATAATATATCTTATCAGAAAAATGGGCTTCTTTCTCTGCCAAAATTGATCATTCATTATCAAAATTCTCAATCCTGAGGTAAAATCTGTATTCAGTGAAGTTAGACTTTCCCGATACTGAGATAGGAGAAGGCAGTTACTACAGAAAAGATTCTATCTAGATAGAAAGAGGAGGGACGAGTTAGAGGAGGAGGGAGAAGCTCTCCCTCTAGCTCCTCCCTCCTTCCGTCCACATAGAACTTTATCAGTCAAAATTGCCATCTGTTATCTCAGTAATGGGAAAGTCTGTCTTCACTGAATACAGATTTTACCACAGAGTTGGGATTTTTGATAAAAATTAGTGAGGAGCGAGCATGCTCGGTACTGCTCGGTACTCGCCTGAGCATCTCACTGCTTGAGATGCTCGGCGCTCGCCGAGTATTTCCGGGGTTGTTCGGCAGGAGCTCGGGTCCCCTCCCTGCATGTTTGGTGCTCTTTAGAGTGCAAATCAACATGCAGGGATTGTCTGCCACACACTGTAATGTCGCAGCCATATTGGTTGTGGCATTACAGTGATTGGCTGGCCGCAAAGCGTCATCAGGTCTATATCAGACCTGGCGCCGCCATGCTCGTCACAGTCACTCCGGAATCAGACAGTGTAGGGAGAGTTGCTGCTGAGCTAGGGAGAGATTTGCTTGTTTCTAGTTAATATAGGTATACAGATATATTAGAGACACATATCCATCTCAACTAACAGTCCTTCTGGGGACTAATCCAGCTGCAGAGCTATCAGTGCTATGCAGGCAGGCAGAGTATATAGCAGACTGCAGTGCACATAGCAAGAGGGCACATTCCAGTTCTGTCTTCTGCAGCTCCCTACAGGAAGAGGTGGAGGCGGAGCCTGCAGTGTGCTGCCTGGACTGTGTGAGCTGTGTGTGGAGAGAGCTCCTGGGAAGGGAGGTAATTTTTTCCATCTGGGACTTTTTGTCTTCCCCCTTCCCAGGAAACAAGGCTCGTGGTGGGACTGGCCTCTGGGGCTGGGCCCCTGGCTCCCACCTCCCGGTCTAAGCTGGCAGGGGGTGGGAGGGTGCTAAGGCTGCAAAATCAGGCCAAGCAAGCAAGGGTTTCGGCATGAGGACCCGGAGGACCCCCGAGGCTACGACCGCGGCGGCTCCTCCCTCCGGAGGTAGGTCGAGTACCAGCAGAGGTGCTGCAGCGGTGCCCCTTGATTGGGGCACCAAGGTGGCGAAGGAATCAACCGTCAGCTATGGCTCCCGCATCCATGCGCACCTCTGCGAGTATGAGGACGCCTCAAGGAAGTTAAAAACCCTCTGGGGGGAGTTGAGGGTAGCTCAGGAGAGGTCTGACAGGGCCATTAGCAATAAAAAGGCTGAGATATCCGCCGCGGACAGGAGGATGAAGCGGGCAATACAGGAGGTGGAGAGCCAGCGGTGTGTCATCTTGGCCGGCAGCGGGCCCTTCTGGGAGAAGCTGGAGAATGATGACCGGTTCAGAGCCATGGCCAGTGGATCTCTGGAGGGGTCATGGAGCTCCGGCCAGATGGTGGAGGAGGAGGAAGAAGAGGAATGCGAGGAGGAAGTCGCTTCCTACCCACCGCCTGGTGGCCTGGTGAGTGATCTCCAGGCGTCGCACAGTGGGATAGCCCCTGAGCAGATGGCTCTCCCGTCTGATTCTGGCCCTTCAGAGGGCAGCGGGAGTGAGGAGGAGGATGAGGAAGGTGGTAGCAGTAGCAGTGAGAAGGGCTGCCTCGTCATGCAGCAGATCCGGCAGATCGAGTCCCCGGTACGCTTTAACCAGCTGACGTTCGGGGACCAGATCTGCGAGGACGAGGCAATCGGGGGGGGGGGTTGAAGAGGAAGAAGGTGAAGAAGGCAAAGAGAAAAATATCAGTAGCACATAAATTTGTGTTTGTCCCCCTCTCTGGGGCCCCCCGGTCCCATTGTGCGGCACCCGCTACCCACCCCGGCTTCGGGCTCTGTTGTGGGTCCGCAGCGCGGGAGCGGAGAGACTATAGGCCATGGCACGCAGAGCGCCGCCTCTGTTTGTGGTAATGAAGGTGGTGTGTCAGATGTGTCTGATATGGAGCATGGCACGGAGGGCGGGCCTGTGGCGGGCAAAAACTGTGGTGGTGCTCAGGCTGGGTCCCCTGTGAGAGAGGGGGCTGGCCTGTCACCTGGTGTGCCTGTTGGGGGGCGGCGAGCGTAACTGCTGCTGCCTGCTGCACTGCTGGCGGCACACTGACAGCCGGGCCGCATCTTTGGCGGCGTGTGCTGGGGTATCTGGGTCCCCCACTCCTGGTAAGGCACCTGGTAAGGCAAAAAGTGCGGGGCCTGCGACTCTGGCAGAGTTGGCTCTTAAAAAGAAAATGGTGGGGCCTGCTCCCCTGGTGGGGTCCGCTGCAAAGTCGAGGCCCCCTGCACAGGGACCCAGTAATGGGTCGGCGCCGGGGGCTCCACCGCTGGTGGACGCCGAGGGGGAGTGGCCTAGCCTGGGGCCGGCCGCTGGAGTTGCTGTGGCCAGACTCTTTGTGGCCAAGGGTGTGACGTTAGGGGGTGCTGTGCCCTTGGGAGCTGGTGCCGCTGGACCGGGGGCCCCTGAGAGTAGACCCGGCTCTGGGTCGGCTTTGGGGGTCCCGGCATGGCCGGTTTAAGGGGGCGTGGCCTTCCTGGCATCCCCAGCCCCTGCGGGAGTGGCCTCAGAGGGCCGTACTGTGCTGCCAGGTGCAGGGGGTGTGGCTTCTGGGGCAGGGCCCGCCCATATGGGAGTGACCTCAGAGGGCCGTGCTGTGCTGCCTGGTGCTGGGGGCTTAGCGCCAGGGGTGATGAAGTGGAGACCGCAGCTGCAGCTGCAGTCAGTACAGGTGTGGGGGCTGCGGCTGTGGCTGATGGGGGTGCCTGCCTGTCGGGGTCTCCTGTGTCTGGGGGCTTATCTTTGAAAGGGGCTCCGGCAGTGCGGGCATCCAAAGGTGCTGCAGCAGGGCTGGTTGGTGCTGGAGGTGGAGCTACTCCTGGCTCTCTTCCTGACAGGCAGGAGGCTCCAAGAATGATGGGAACACTGATGCTGCGCTACTTAAACCTTGCAGCATGGTCCTTAAAGGGCCAGCAGCGCTCGGCGCACAGAACCCCCCGGCAGGGAACGCGCCACCAGTAGGTGGCACAAAAGGTGCCAGTAACACAGGTAATGTGGACGGTGGGAGTAAAGTGGAGCACAGAAAGTGTACCCAGAAGAAAAAAAGCATTGACCCCAGTGCGCATGGGAGTGGGAGTAGGGCGAGTGGGGTGATTGTTGACATAAATGGGGATGGTGTGGGTATGGATGTGTCTGTGGTTGAGGATGCAAATGGCGGTGTATCTGCGGTGGGGAGAGTGAATGGGAGTGTCTTATGGTAGCGGGGGGCATGGGGTGGGGGCTGGTCCTTCTGCCCCCCCCCCCGGCTGCGAGTCCCCGGAGTTTTGCGGGGGTAGTGGCAGGGGCCCATGGTTCTTCTTGGGGGGTTACCTCGCCTCTGGACCTCAGGGATGGTGACTTGCGGTGCCGTTTCCTGGAGGCCCTCAAGAAGGGAGAATGGACGTTCATGGTAGAGGGACGAGAGGTGGACCTGGCCTTTTGGCTGGACACACACGGCCAGGCTGCCTTCCAAGATAAAAGGGAGGATGAAACAGTATGGTCCCTTCCGACAGCCGGGCAGGGGGTGGCCAGGAGGAATGTGGTCCGTCTTCGGTGGAGGGGCAGTGAAGCGTGCCCGCCAACAGTGAGGGTCGTGGAGCTCCTCCTGAAGATGGACTTCGGGGGCGACAGACATCTTTTCCCTGATCCATCCTTTTGGTACCTCCTTCTTCGACATCAGTTTTGTTCAGCCGGAGGGCTTAGAGCTCTTCTGGTCGAATTTTGAACTGGTGAAGGGGGAGCCTGGCTGGCGAGACTTTGCCGTGCAGGCGGTGTCTCGCCAAATGGCGTTAAGAGGGTGCCCGTTCTGACAAATAACGAGTCACTCTCTGGGATTGATATAATGATGTGGCTTTCTCGCTATGGGGAAGTCATGGAGGTCCCAAAAAAGAACAGGGACGAGTTTGGCATTTGGTCAGGGGGCTGGACCTTCATGATGAAGTTGAAGGTTTCAGGTGGTACTGTCACCCACATCCCTTCCTCAGCTTTTCTGGGGAGGGACAGGATCCTGATCTTCTACCATGGGCAACCGAAGGCCTGCCACAGGTGCGGTGACCCCCGCCACTTCAGCGCGGGCTGCAAGGTACAGAAATGTGCCTTGTGAGATGAGGTAGGTCATCTGGCAGCGGCCTGTGGTGACATTAGGTGTCACCAGTGTGGTGATCTAGGTCACCCGTATAGCCGCTGTCCCCGCTCCTTTTCAACACCATCTCTGGCCAGGCGGGGGAGAGCCGTGGGGTGGTCCCCAGCGGTGCATCCTCTGCTAGAACTGGAGATGGGGGAGGGAGGGGAGCTGAGGGGTCAGTGAGGAAAGGCGAGTACACCTGCCCACCAGTGGCAACAGGTGAGGCGCCGAGGGGACAGGGGGCAGGATGAACCTAAGGCGACTGGGGAGATTACTGTCCGCTCCCCGGAGGCTGCAGCCGGAGCCTCTGAGGCCCTGGGGGAGAAAGTGGTGAGCGAGGAGATCAGGAGGATGGAGAGGGAGGAGGCGGCTGCTTCCGATAACTCCTCCCAGTATGAAAGTCTGGATGAGGAGGTGGTGGAGCAGCCAAAAAAATTGTGTGACAAAAGTACCGGTAAGAATCAGAAAAAGAACAGGAAAAGGGCAAAAAAATCTAAAGCCCCCGCCCCCGGCCGCTGAGGTGCCTAAGGAAGGGCTTACCAGCTCCCCTCTGATCCCCCTCTCCAACCGGTTCCAAGCCCATGATGACTCTGCTGTGTCGGAGGTCGGGGGTGAGGAGCCGGTGGTAACATCTGGGGTGCCTTCAGGGAGTGACGGGGTCGGTCCTCCGGGGGACTCACATTCCCCTGAGGGTGAGACTGTCCCAGGGACCAGAGTTGAGGAATCTTGTCCTGGGAAGGAGGTGTCCAATGCTGGAGGGTTGGGCATGGACACCTCAGTGTCGCTAAAGAGGAGGGGTGAGTTGGGCTCCTCCTCAGAGGGCGAGACGGGCTCCTCCTCAGAGGGCGAGAGGAAATTTGGGGGTACAGTGAAAAAGAAGGCCATCTAACTCATTCACCCATGATGGCGGAACCTACCCCGTTGACTCTGGAGTCGATTAATGTCGACAGCATAAAGTCAGATGCAGCCAGATTTACAGCCTTTGATTTTTTCACCCGAGTTGAGGCTGACATTTTATTTTTGCAGGAGACCAGACTAACGGACATGGGGGCCATTTACAAAGCAAAGAGGGAGTGGAGGTATGGGCCCTCATACAGGTCTCTTGCGGCCGAGGAGTATAGCGGGGTAGCGGTCCATTTTAAGGCCGCTTCTGTGGAATGCAGACGGGTGATTGAGGTAGTAATGGGGAGATGCTTGGTTCTTGACGTCTTCATGAGGGGACAAGATCTCCGGCTCATTAATATCTATGACCCGCAGTCTAAGTTGGACCGTAAATGTCTCTTCCTGAAGGTCAAGCCCTTTCTTTTTACAAGCCAGCAGGTGGTCTTCGGTGGGGATTTTAACACTATAACTAGATCCCGTGATAGGGGAGGCCCTGGAGACCGGCTGACTTATGATAGTAATTCTCTTAATAGCATAGCGAGTGAGGCTCGCCTGGTGGATGTTCACATCCAGCACACCCCAGGTCACGGGGGTTTCACCTTTCATAGGGGTAGCAGTAGGTCTAGGATAGATAGTCTTTTTTTTAAAGGAGGAAGCCTTCTCTTCTGCAGTGTCCGCTGTTGCGGTGGAATTCTCCGACCACTGTTTCATTTTCATTTCCATGAATGTTACAGAGACCCCTCGGATGGGGAGAGGCCTATGGAAGCTGATTTCGTCCCTGTTAGAAGAAGCGAATGTAAGACAATCCCTTGAGGAATTTCTTCAGAGCCAGGTACCTCTCTTGGGTCTCTGTAGCAATAAGTCTGAGTGGTGGGAGATCTTCAAAAGAAGGGTCGCCAGGTTCTTCCGTCAGCTCTCGAGCCTCAGGGGCCTGAACAGGTACCGCCTGTATCGGGATCTGGGGAGGAAACTCGAGCAGCTGGTCTCGACTGGAGGGAACCGTGAGGAAATCTCCAGGGTGAAGACCTTGCTCAAGGGGTGCCAGTATGATAGGCACACATCCTTGGTTTTTGAGAGGGATTTCAGGAGGTACCGCTCGCCCGACCCTTACAGGAACTGCAGGATATCAGTGAATTGTAAGGAGGTGACAGGACTGATTGACAGTACGGGGTCCCTGAACAGAAATCAGGGATCCTGGAGGTGGTCAGATCCTTCTACTCGCACCTCTTGGGGAGGAGGGAACCTGATCGGGATGAGATGTCGGCTTTCCTGGCTGAGACCATCCCTGAGCCAGGGGATGACCCCTCTCTTCATGTTTTGACAGAAGCAATCAGGGAAGAAGATTGCCCAAAAAATCACCAGGTCCGGATGGCTTAACATCCGAATTTTACAAGACTTTTAGGGACTCTTTGGTCCCCCTCTTGACTGAGGTGTTTAATGAGTGTCTCTCCTCGGACACTCTGCCCAGTTCAATGAGGAAGTCAGCCTTGAATATTCTGTCAAAGGGTAAAGACTCGTCCCGTATTGAGAATTGACGTCCCATAGCGCTTCTCAATATGGACCGAAAGGTTCTGGCAAAGGTGCTTTTTAATCGGTTGGTGAAATTTGCACCCCGGCTCCTTTCGGGGGCCCAGCACTGATCTGTTCCAAGCCACAGTACATTTAATGCTGTGCTTTGTGTCCGAGAGGCAGTGGAGCAGAGCAGGGTAGGTCACTGGAAGGGGTACCTGCTGTCATTAGACCAGGTGAAAGCCTTTGACTGGGTTAACCATGAGTATCTCTTGTCCATCCTTCTGAGGTACAGTCTGCCCGGGAGGTTTGTTGATTGGTTGAGAGTTTTATACAATGGGGCAGAGACTTTTCCGCTCGTGAACGGTTGGGTCGGACACCCTTTTGAGGTGGAGTCTGGTGTCCGCAAGGGCTGTCCTCTGAGCCCACTGTTATACGTGTTCACGATTGACCCCCTTCTAACGAGGTTGGAGCGTGGACCGTTGGTGGGAGTCGGGATGGACCGGACGGAGCCAGAGGCCACCTTGAGGGTAGTGGCGTCCGCCGATGACATCTCCCTTTTTGTATCCTCGAGAGGGGAAGCAGATTAGGTCATGTCTGAGGTTGAGCGCTACTCGGTGGCATCCGGGTCCATGATCAACCGGGATAAGTGTGAGAGTCTCTGGCTGGGAGGGGGAGATCCAAGTTTTGATCTCCCGGACACCCTTCCAGGGCCTCAGGCCACAGCACAAATATTAGGCATCAGTTTCGGCCCGGGGGACTATCCCCAGCTAAACTGGGAGGGCAGACTTAAGATCGCCGCCCAGAAAGTGGATCAGTGGAAGGGTTGGTCCTTGACCCTGAGGGAAAGGGTTAGCCTAGCTAAAGGGTATTTGCTCCCTTTATTAATATACTGTGGCAGCGTCTGCATCTTGCCAGAGCCTCTTTGTACACGGTTCTACAGTCTGTTCTTCCAAATATTGTGGGGGAATAGGCTGAACCTAATCAAGAGGGAGGTCACATACCGAAAGAGGAGACTAGGAGGGTTGGGTATGGTCATCCCAGTGGTGTTTCTAGTAAATGCCTCTCTTAAGGCAAACATCACCAACCTCTGGTTAGAGAGGGCTCCTTCGTGGGTTTTCTCCTGTAGGGGATAGTTTCGGCGTTTCTTTCAGGAATGGGAGACAGGAGGGCAGGTGAAGGACCTTCGAACGCCTCATGGGCATCTTCCAGCTTATGCTTCCCCGGTTCTGAAGGTGATCTGCCGGTGGGGTCTGGGAGTGTGGGAGATGAGGACCATGTCAAGGAGGTTACTTGACAATAGGGTCCTGTTGACCCACTTTCAGGAGCCCCTGGCGCTCAATGATTGCCCAAGCCGGGATCTGCAGGTGGGGCTTGGGTTATTAAATTCTAAGCGGATCCCCTTGAAGTTTTGGGACTTGTCTTGGCGGTGCTTCCATGGGAGACTGTATGTGAGGGACAACCTGAAGTACAGGAACTCTGATGACCGGGATTGTCCACGCAAGGAGCTTGTCGGCATGCTTTAAAGCATGGAGCACTTCCTGCTTCGGTGTCCTTTCAATACAGAGGTCTACAGTAGGGTGGGTGCTTCCATTGGATGGCCTAGGCTGGCAGGCCTTTCCTATGCGGAGTGGGCCTATGGAGCATTCAGGACCCTTGGTGGTCGAGATCGGGGCATGGTTTTCTTAGTTAGCTTAGTGACTAGGTTCTACACATGGAACGCACGATGTTTAGTGTCCACTGAGCAGAAAGCCCTCCCCCGGGAAGAGGTGATTAGGAACATCCTTGGTGACCTGGCAAAAGTGCGCTCGCTGGAGTATGAGAGGCTGGGTGCAGGGAGGGCTTCCCTTCTATAGAGGGGGTTCTCATTTAATGTGCCCTATGGAGAGTTAGGTTCTGTGTGTGATAGGGTGAGCTTAGTCTTTTATATTTATTTGTAGGGTCAGATAGTTGTGTAGGGTCAGGGAGGGACAGATAGGGACAGTCTTTAGGGATAGGTAGTTAGTATTAGGTTGGTAGTGAGGGTCAGTGAGGGACAGGCAGGGACAGATGGGGAAAGATTGCTAGGGCAGTAGGGACAGGTTTTTCTTGTTCTTTATTAGGGAGGGACTTGGAGTTGTGTGATAGTTTAAGGTGAGAGCCTCTGTAGTCTCCAGTCTCCTGGTGGTGGGCTGCTCCCCTCACTTGTAAGTTTTTGTTTTTTAGTATCGGAAACCGGAATATAGGGCTTGCAAGTGTTTCACCCCAGGGGTCTGGTTGCCACAGTGGTAGAAATACCATGTCTGAGAGCGAGCATGGGTTTTCCTGGTCAGGAGCATTATTACATGCCACACCTCCTGCCCCAGTCCAGGGAGGGGAGGAACCTGCCCTTTATAAACTGGATCTGGGGCGGGGTTAGGGAGTCGAGTCTAGTTCCAGAGGAAGGGACAGAGCAGCAGCAAGGAGCTCTGTAGGAGCCAGGAGCTGAAGGCCAGGGACTGGAGCAGATAGCTCGTCCTGGACGAAGATGCAGAGAACCGGACACCGGAGTCCAAGGCTGTGGGGATATTCACATCCAGCAGCAGAAACCACCTGGCAGGGGATTTCAGGTCCTCTGGCCATAGAAAGGCTCAGTCACACGCAAGGGACCAGCACCGCCATCGAGGAGTGGAAGGTACCAAAGGCCCGATGTCACCAGCCATACGGCTGAGCACCACACATTACACTCAGGGACGTGGGCTAATACACGACTACAGCAAGGTAGCCAGGAAGAGTGCAGTCAGACGGGAAGGCCTACGCATCCACCTGGCCAGGGGGATGCTTGTTCGCTCACAGACTGACCAGGCTTCTAATGTGAGCCAGTACTCCCGGCAGTGCCTTCTTCATTACCAACAGTAAAGACCCTGAACTGCACTGCACGGACTCTGTGTCATTTCTGCTGCACCCATGCACCACAACCCTCACCATCTACACACGCTGCCCTGAAGCTATACTCCTACCGTGGGGAGTTATACTACCCTCTGATGCGCACACAACATCAGCCTCAGCGGTCTGCCCCGCAGCGGCGGTTCTCAGTGACCGCAATCCACGGGTGGCGTAGTCGGACATTTCATCATTACAAACCAAGTAAACTGATCCGCCACTGGTTTGACCACCCTGAGCCACGGGACCGGGTCGCCACCACGGAGGCTACAAACCCCCAGCATTACACAGAGACCCAGCTCCGGGTATTCCCCTTACACACGGGCCAGGGGGGCGTGTCACAAGCACTGAACTTGGGTCTGATTTTTGGTTCATGGTTGTTTTTTTATGGTTAGTTGTTATGTTGTCATGTTTAAGGTTAGTTATGTCGTCAGGTTATATTGTTATGCTGTGTTATTGTTTACTGTATGTATATGTATGTGTATTGTGCGTGGGGGGGTTTAGTTTAGGTTGGGTGGGAGGTTTCAGGTGGGGAGGGGGTAGGGGTTTTGATAGAATGGACGTCCTGCGGGATGCGGGAAAAAAGGTGAAAAAGGACCTTTTGTGAGTGATAAATGGCCACAAACTTTCTTGGGACCTTGTTTTGTTAAAGGCCACAGACTTTTGTGGGACCTTGGGCGTTGGTTGTGTGTGGGGGGGAAAGAGTTTTGGCCAGGTGGCCTATCTCTTATTTTGGGCGATGGGCCAGTTTTTAGTTTTCTTTTTTTTTTTAGGGGGTTAGGTGGGAAAGTGCGAGTATGAATGTGGGCGGATGTTGGGGGCTTAGTGCGCCTTCGGGCGAGGTATCGTAAAGAGGTACGTTAAGGTCTTCCCTTGCTGGGGGGTCTCCTGCAGAGCGAGGACATTTGTGTCATGTATTATTTTGTTGGACTCTGGAAATTTCGGACTTGGGCTATGTCTTGCTGTTTTTTTTTCTTGCATAATGTTTGTATTTGTGTTTTGTATCTGTGTTTTGCACTTTTTATAATAAAAAAGAGTTCCAGTTCGGTCTGCTGGTGCTTTTACAGATATTTGTAGAAATAGGCCCAGGTATCAGGGGCCATGAATAATTTTTCTTTTATCTTAATCCTGATTATTTGCTTAAAAAGCAATCCAGAATTACACCGTTTATCTGCGCCATTTGCTTATTGGCATTGCAGAATACAGCCAGGTCCTTTCCATATTACAGCGCTAAAAATCTAGCTATTTAAAACTGTGCTTTGTCTGTCACATGGATAACATATAATTGCACTGAAAATATTGCCATTTCTGGCCTCCATTTAAATTTTGTTAGAGTGTGTCAGTGAAGCTATTGACACCAGTTTGCTGTTAAAATAGTTACCTACAGGCCAACTATTTAAAACTGTGGTTTGTCCGTCACATCACATATAAGTTCGCTCCAAATTCAGCCACTTGTAGTGAGCGTGGAAGATATTATCCTCTATTTATAATAGGCAAGGCACGTGGCAAGGGATGGGAAACTGGACGTGATGGTGCATGCAGAGGCCAAGGCCGTGGGCAAGCTGAAATTGAGCCACTACAAACCCCCACATCTTCTTGCTCGACCTTCCTGTCCCAATTAATAGGGGACCGCAGAACACCACTATTGAACACAGAGCAGTGTGAAAAGGTTATTGGTTGGATAGCAGATAATGCTTCTGACTCGCCCAGGGTGATGGGGATGACTCGGTACCCGGGCCTTTTGCTTGACCTTGGGGATGTCGCGGTGGTCGGCTCCCGGGCCCGAACTCTGGTCAGCTTTTAAAAAGGGATTGGTTTGTTTATTAGTTTTATTAAAGTTCGTGACGCCACCTGTGGTTTCTGGTGAGGTTCACCAGCGCTGCGGCAGTCCACTGAGGCCGGTGATGAGGCAGCTTAGATGGTACCGCTCCCCACAGGTGGAGCTAGGCCTCAGGGCAGTGTACAGACAGGGGAATGCAGAACAGAGGGGACCCAGCCGGGTCAGAGCAAGAACAGGGACAGACACGATAGTCACTTCAGTACCTTTTGCTAATGGAAATTCAGGCACGTCCTGGAGCACTGTAGGGTGAAGGGTGCATATCAGGATTCTCCCCAATGAGCGGGTGTAGGGCCTCCTGTTTCTTGCCTCTGCATAGTAAGTTTCTGACCTGCCTGGAGCTAGGCCTGACTTTGTCTCTGTCCTTCGCTGTCTGACCTTGTGGTAGGGCCTTTTCTTGGAATACACGCTCCTCAGCTTGCGGGGCCTATGTGTTTCCCAGCTCTGTTACGTATCAGCACTTTAGCGATCCTGGGACCTGTAGTTCTCCAGGGATTCCGGTTATGCCTTACTGGGTCATAGAGATCCCGGTAAGCTCGGACCCAGTGTCCGGTAACTGCTTCGGGAAGAGCCAGTTAAGCTCCTCTGTCCCCTATGTACTAACTTCTCCACTCGCCTTAGGCCTACTCGGGCCCTCACTAGGCTATACACACTAACGGCAGCTTGCCACGCTTCACCGATCTTATGGCGCCGGCACACCTAAAGCTCACTATTCTGAGCTACAACTCAACAGAGCTCAACTCTGCATTCAGACCTGTACTTGCTGAACTCTTCAGAGGAACTGCTGAATCACTGAGCTCCACTGCAGACTGACCTCTCTCAGGCTTCTCTACTGCAGGAACTGAACTGCCTGGCTCCACCCACCCTATTTATCTCCCTAACGGGCTCCCTCTGCTGGTCTGAGGTGGAAGGTGGAGATGTGTGAATGTTTATGGGGGCCTCTTGTGGAGGAATCCATCAATGCACTCTTCTAGGATCTGTGATACCAAGTGCAGCTGGGCGTCACACTTCCAGTCACTTAACCACCACCACCACCCTGTCTTCCACACGGTCAAGTCTAAGTAGCCGTGAGTCTGGACTGCATATTCCTCACCCTGATCCTCCTACCTCCCATCACGAAGAGTGCCCAGAGACAACTGATCATAAACTTGGACACTCCGAAGAGCTGTTCACTTTTTCATTTATAGATTCGGGCCTCTCGCCCGGTCCACTTGAAGCAGGGCAAGAGGAGATCGCATGTAGCGATGCCCAAATATTTGAGCAGCCACGGTCATATGAAGGCGACGGTGGGAAAGTGTCACAAGAGGTGGATGATGATGAGACACAATTGATAGAAAGTCAGGAGGAGGACCAGGGTGCGGAAGTGGAAGACGAGGTGGTGGATGATATGGTAACTGTTAGAACCCTCCTGTTAGTGTTTTTTCTATTTTGCTAGTCACATGACTTTTTGCCTATTTAAACCAGCTCCGCCCTCCTAGCCTTGCTGGACTTAAGTGTTACTTTTACTCTTAAGCTAGCCAGGTGCTTTGTACCTTACTCTGTAGTTTGCTTGGTCTTTTGACCACTAGTACTTCTGTTTGTTTGTTTGTCTTTGCTCTGCTGCAATTTCTGCTAGGAGGTGTCCAACTATATCCCAGTCCTTAGTTCTTGCAGGGGCCACTCCCTTATATCTATAGGTCTGCGTTCTGACTAGCCGAGGACTTAGGTGGGTCTGTTCACAAGGAACAGGTCCCCCATTGCATCGTAGGGAATCAGCTTAGCCCTATTGTAGGGACAGTTTTCCTATCTTTCCTTAGTGTTTGTAGCAGTTCATGACAGTAAGTCCAGCCCAAAAATAAAACACTCTAAGGAAAGAAATCCTGATTTCAGCATGGTGTCGGTTCAGGAGTTGGCTCAACGCCTGCAGGGACTGTCTTTGGAGGTGGCTGAGCTCCAGCAACACTTGAGTAGCTGTCCTGGAGCGCATTTTGTCGAACCGAAGGTAGGACTTCCAGATTTTTTTTATGGTAAACTGCAAGATTTTTTTTCCTTTAAAAACGCTTGTTTATTATATTTTCATTTAAGACCAAGATCCTCGGGGAATGAATCACAGCGCATTGGGTTTATAATGTCACTTTTGCGCAAAGAACCACAGGGATGGGCCTTTTCTCTACAACCTAATGATCCATGTTTTAGATCTGTGGAAGATTTTTTTTCTGCTATGGGGTTGTTGTAAGGTGATCCTGATCGAGTCTCATCTGCTGAAACTGAATTAAGACGTTTGAAGCAGGGATCAGGTGATGTGGAAAATTATTGTACATACTTCAGAAGATGGTCGGCTGAAGTGGAATGGAATGACTCAGCATTGTAATGTTTGTTTCTTGATGGTCTAGGTGAAAGGGTTAAGGATCTGCTGATTGCCTTCCCAAAACCTGGAACCTTGCAGGAGGCAATGCAATTAGCCACACGTGTGGACAGGAGACTGCGTGCTAGGAGTAATGAAGAGAAATTGACTGCTATGGCAGCTCCTAGTTTTCAGAGGGTCTGTTCAGAGGGTGGAGAACCGATGGAGATTGGGGCGATGTCACCCCACTCTCAGGAAAAGGACCGCAGGTTTGCTAAAGGATTGTGTTTTTATTGCGGTAAATCTGACCACTTTATTAAGAATTTTGTGCTTCGTTTGAACAAAGAAAAAAAAAAAGAGGTCAGTTACGCCCGCATAGCGTGTTTAAACTCAAAAGGAGTATTTCTTTCTGGAAGCACCTCATTCCAAGAGGAGTTGATAGAATTTCGGGTATTTGTGGATTGTGGTTCTACACTCAATGTGATTGATGAGGGTTTTTTGGAAAAATTTAAATTAGAATCCAAACTTTTGTCATCTCCTATTTCTGTGGTTGCTGTTGATGGCTCTCCCTTGAAAGGTATTAGTCACAAGGTTTTTGAATTTCCCCTCACCATTAATGGTATTCACCAAGAGAATTTGGATTTGGCGGTATTAAATAATTTGCCTGCTCCAGTGGTTTTGGGGTTACCTTGGTTAAAATTGCACAATCCTGTACTGGACTGGTCTACCAATGAAATTAAGTCTTGGAGTCCTAAGTGTTATGATAGATGTTGTAACGGTCGCATTGCTGCTGTGGAAAGAGGGGAATTACCTGTACCTATTCAGGATTTTTGGAAGTTTTTTCTGAGGAGGAGTCGCAAGTTTTGCCTCCTCATAGGGACTATGATTGTACTATTGAGTTTGTCCCTGGAGCAACTCTTCCCACGAGTCGCTTATTTAATCTTACTATCCCTGAGAGAAAGGCCTTGGAGGAATACATACAGACAAGCTTGGCCGCCGGTCACATTAGACCTTCTAAGTCACCTGTAAAAAAAAAGGACGGCGGTTTACGTCCATGTCTGGACTTTCGCAAAATTAATAAAATTACAGTACGCAATTCCTAACCACTGCCATTAATTCCTGACTTGTTCAACCAGTTAGTGGGGGCCAAGTGGTTCTCTAAGATTGATCTCCGGGGGGCATACAATTTGTTACGTATGAAGGAAGGTGATGAGTGGAAAACTGCTTTTAACACTCCAGTGGGTCATTTTGAGAATCTGGTTATGCCCTTTGGTCTTACCAACGCACCAGCGTTATTTCAGAACCTTATTAATGACATCCTAAGGCCGTTGATAGGTAAGAATGTGGAGGTGTATTTGGATGACATTTTGATTTTTGCGCCGGATCTGGAGTCTCATTGGCAGAGTGTACGTGAGGTATAGCAGTTGTTAAGCGACAATTCACTTTTTGCTAAGATGGAGAAATGTGAGTTCGCTGTGCAGAGAATTAGTTTTTTGGGCTACATTATCTCCAGCGAGGGCATTGAGATGGACCCGGTGAAGGTTCAGGCGGTGCAGGAATGGCCTAGGCCTATTGGTTTGAAACCAATACAGAGATTTTTGGGTTTTGCCAATTATTACAGAAAATTCATTAAGAATTTTTCTATAATTGTTAAGCCGCTGACTGATCTTACCAGGAAAGGTGCGAATACGGTTCAGTGGACTACTGAGGCCATTGAAGCTTTTGTGTATCTCAAGGAGAGGTTCAGTTCTGCCCCCATCCTTATGCAGCCTGATGAGACCAAGCCTTTTTTGGTCGAGGTTGATGCTTCTTCGGTGGGGGTCGTGCTGTTTTGTTCAGGAAAACAAGGATGGAGTACATCCCTGTGCTTTTTTTTCAAAAAAATTTTCTGAGACCGAACTTAATTACGATGTCGGTAATCGGGAATTGCTGGCGATTAAACTCGCATTTGAACATTGGCGTCATCTCTTGGAAGGTGCTAAATTTCCCATTCAGGTTTTTACTGATCATAAGAATCTGATCTATCTTGATGCTGCCAAGCGCTTGAATGCCCGTCAAGCTAGGTGGGCACTTTTTTTTTTGCGGTTTAATTTTTCTGTTACTTACATCTCGGGTACCAAGAATGTAAAAGCTGATGCTTTATCTCGCAGTTTTTCTCCCATGGTTGGTACCGAGGAGGAGGAGAGCATTTTACAGGAAGGTGTTGTGATAGCAGCATTGGACTCCGTTTTGGAAGATGGGATTCTGAAAGCCCAGGAGGATGCCCCATCTAACACTCCCCATGGGAGGTTGTTTGTGCCTAGGAACTTTAGGAGAGACTTGTTTGTGGAGTGTCATGAGTCTCAGTTGGCAGGTCATCCAGGAATTTCGGAGACTAAGAGACTTGTAGGTCGCAGTTTTTGGTGGCCTGGGTGGCAGAAGGAAGTCATTTAGTGGGTGCGTCAATGTACTGTGTGTGTTAGATCTAAGTCTTCACATGCTCCTGCTGCGGGGTTGCTTTGCCCTCTGGAGGTTCCTAGTGCTCCTTGGACGCATCTTGCTATGGATTTTATTACTGACCTTCCTGCCTCTGAGAGTTTCACTGTTATCTGGGTGGTCGTGGACCGTTTTAGCAAGATGTGTCATTTGGTTCCCTTAATCAAACAGCCCTGCGCCAAGACGCTCGCTAAGGCTTTTGTTAAAGAAATTGTCAGGCTCCATGGCGTTCCTACCGACATTGTTTCCGATAGGGGACCTCAGTTTGTGGCTTGTTTTTGGCGTGCCTTTTGTGACAGGTTTGGAGTCCATTTGTCATTTTCGTCTGGTTATCATCCTGAGTCTAATGGACAGACAGAAAGAAAGAACCAGGATGTTGAACAGTTTTTGCGTTGTTTTGTGGCTGACAATCAAGAGGGGTGGTCTGAGTTTCTGCCACTGGCTGAATTTGCTCTTAACAACCATACATCCTCTTCTGCTGGGTGTTCTCCTTTTTTTTGTTGTACTGGGAGACGTTCGTCGTTTGGGTCATTCTTCAAATTGGTATCGGCTGTGCCGGAGGAGAATTTTTCCGGTGATTTAGAGAGCGTTTGGACTGATGTACGTCGTAACCTTCAAGAGGCTAACAAAAAATCCAAGAGGTACTTTGACAGGAAACGTCAAGAGGTTTTGTTTACTGTTGGTGACATGGTTTGGTTGTCCTCTAGGAATCTGCGGTTGAGGATTCCTTCTAAGAAATTGGGCCCGAAGTTTGTGGGTCCATTTAAGGTGCTTCAGGTAGTTAACCAATCTGCTGTTAGGTTGGAGGTTCCTACCTCCTGGAAGATTAATCCGGTGTTTCTTGTTTCCTTATTGAAAAAAGCTGATGTTTCTGATAGGGACGCCACTGTCTCTGTTCCTCCGGTGGAGGAAGTCGGTGAATATGAAATTTCTCAAATTCTTAATTCTAGATGGCATAGAAGGAGATTGCAGTATCTCGTCGCTTGGAAAGGTTTCGGTCCCGAGGATAACTCCTGGGTAAGGGCGGATGATTTCTCTGCTCCTAGACTTGTCGGAGCGTTTCACAGGAGGTTTCCTGATAAACCTGGGCCTGGAGGATCCGGAGGATCCTCATAGAAGAGGGGGTACTGTTAGAACCCTCCTGTTAGTGTTTTTTCTATTTTGCTGGTCACATGAATTTTTGCCTATTTAATCCAGCTCCGCCCTCCTGGCCTTGCTGGACTTCAGTGTTACTTTTACTCTTAAGCTAGCCAGGTGCTTTGTACCTTCTCTGTAGTTTGCTTAGTCTTTTGACCACTAGTACTTCTGTTTGTTTGTTTGTCTTTGCTCTGCTACAATTTCTGCTAGGAGGTGTCCAACTATATCCCAGTCCTTAGTTCTTGTAGGGACCCCTCCCTTATATCTATAGGTCTGCGTTCAGACTAGCCGAGGACTTAGGCGGGTCTGTTCACAAGGAACAGGTCCCCCGCTGCATCGTAGGGAATCAGCTTAGTCCTATTGTAGGGACAGATTTCCTCTCTTTCCTTAGTGTTTGTAGCAGTTCATAACAGTAACTGACCAAACCTGGCAGAAAGGACATGCAGAGCGAGGACAGCAGCACACAGGGGGAGAGAGCCAAAGCACCCCAACAGGCAGGAAGAAGCAGTGTGGTGGCCGCAGACAGAAGGCGGGCAACCATTCCCCGTAACACCAACACGACGGAAGTTGCCACTACAATTGTTAGGTCTTCCCGAGTCTGGTTGTTTTTGAAAGACTCTGCCGATAACCCCATAGAGGCCATTTGCACCACCTGCCAGGACAGCATCAACAGGGGTAGCAAAAGTAGCAGCCTGACCACCCCCAGCATGATCAGGCACATGGCAGCAAAGCACCTGACTTTGTGGGCCGAATCTCAGGGTCCAGGAACAGTTTCTGCGGGTGACACCACTGCTTCTTCCACTGTTGTGCGTGCAAGCCAATCCCCTGTCCGTAGTGCATGCAAAGGTGCCTACTGCCCTGCACCTGTCATTGCACACTCTCAACTAGCACCATCAGCAAGCACGTCCTTGTCCCAGTGCAGCGTTCAGTTGTCCATACCCCAGTCCTTGGAACGCAAGAGCAAATGCGCAGCCAATGCCCCACAGGCCACACTACTAAATTCCCACATTTCGCGACTTCTTGCTCTTGAAATGTTGCCTTTTAGGCTCGTGGAGACGGAAGCTTTCCGCAACCTGATGGTGGAGGCCGTCCCTCGGTACTCGGCCCCCAGTCACCACTATTTCTCCCGGTGTGCCTTCCCCGCATTACACAAGTATGTGTCTCACAACATTAGCCGTGCCCTCAACAATGAACTTAACAGGGAAAGTCCACCTAACCACGGGCACGTGGACAAGTGCTTGAGGGCAGGGACGGTACATCTCGCTGACAGCACACTGGGGTAACATAGTGGAAGCCGGGACTAGAGATGAGCGTTGTTCTACTCGAACTGTTCGCCAATCTCAAATTCGAGCTGTTTTGGGCGGTGTTCGAGCCGTTCGGCGAACACGAACAATTTGAGAAAAATTCGGCTGTTCGAGGTTATGTTCGATAACTGTTCGTGCACCAAAATCATAACTGGATTTTTTATCAGTAATGATGAAAATTAATGTTAATACGCAGTTTGAGTGTACAGCGGGGTGGGGGGAGGGGCAGGGGATGGATCTCTGCAGGAACAATGAAGATCTCCATTTTTTTTTCTCTTTCCCGCATTTACAGTGGGGAGGTGCAATCTGTCAGCCTATCAGCAGCGCACACACGGAGCGAAGTGCTTTTTTTCACACAAGCAAGGGCATGTGTCATTGGCAGTGTATGTCACATGTCCTTGCCCTATAAGACCAAGCCATTTTCCCCGTCGCCACTATTTTCTCACTGCTGCAGCTGCGTGTTAGACGGCACCGCTGTTGCTGTGTGTGCTATACCTTGTTAATTTCAAGCCAATTTTCGCACAAATATACAGATAGCTTGGGAGTAGGGAATAGTTGTGATTGCAGTCCTTTTAAGGACTAGGTTACAGCATTTCCTACGACTTTTATCAGGGAGGTCTGTGCTATTGAATAGATAGGTTGTGGGAGTAAAGACTAATTGTAATTGGAGTCCTTTTCAGGACTAGGTTACATGAGTTCCTATCAGTTTTTGCCAGGCAGGTCTGTGCCAGTGCTGTGCAAGTTTTTTTCACAGCATTTGGCTGAATCTAGCAAAGCTAATCCTTTTTGGCCTATTGCAGAGTGTGTTAGTCAGTGGAGTAGCCTATCTGTGTTGCAAGATATACCACCTGTGTATAGAATACCAATTTTTTTACTGCACCTAGTGAAGTAAAATCTTTTGGGCATAGCATCATTCTATTAGTCCATCTATACTGACCTCCATCAGGTTGCAAATTAAAACTAATTTTTATCTGCATCTACAGTACCTCTGAAAAAATATTTGGGCTTCTAGCAGTGTGTGGGACTTGTTCTATTAGTCCATCTATACTGACCTCCATCAGGTTGCAAACTGAATATATTTTTTTCTGCATCTACCTCTGAAAAAATATTTGGCCTTCTAGTAGTGTGTCGGACTTTCTCTATTAGTCCATCTATACTGACCTCCATCAGGTTGCAAACTGAATATAATTTTTTTCTGCATCTAGCTCTGAAAAAATATTTGGCCTTCTAGTAGTGTGTCGGACTTTCTCTATTAGTCCATCTATACTGACCTCCATCAGGTTGCAAATTAAAACTAATTTTTATCTGCATCTACAGTACCTCTGAAAAAATATTTGGGCTTCTAGCAGTGTGTGGGACTTGTTCTATTAGTCCATCTATACTGACCTCCATCAGGTTGCAAACTGAATATAGTTTTTTCTGCATCTACCTCTGAAAAAATATTGGGCTTCTAGCTGTGTGTGGGTCTTGTTCTATTAATCCATCTATACTGACCTCCATCAGGTTGCAAACTGAATATATTTTTTTCTGCATCTACCTCTGAAAAAATATTTGGCCTTCTAGTAGTGTGTCGGACTTTCTCTATTAGTCCATCTATACTGACCTCCATCAGGTTGCAAACTGAATATAATTTTTTTCTGCATCTAGCTCTGAAAAAATATTTGGCCTTCTAGTAGTGTGTCGGACTTTCTCTATTAGTCCATCTATACTGACCTCCATCAGGTTGCAAATTAAAACTAATTTTTATCTGCATCTACAGTACCTCTGAAAAAATATTTGGGCTTCTAGCAGTGTGTGGGACTTGTTCTATTAGTCCATCTATACTGACCTCCATCAGGTTGCAAACTGAATATAGTTTTTTCTGCATCTACCTCTGAAAAAATATTGGGCTTCTAGCTGTGTGTGGGTCTTGTTCTATTAATCCATCTATACTGACCTCCATCAGGTTGCAAACTGAATATATTTTTTTCTGCATCTACCTCTGAAAAAATATTTGGCCTTCTAGTAGTGTGTCGGACTTTCTCTATTAGTCCATCTATACTGACCTCCATCAGGTTGCAAACTGAATATAATTTTTTTCTGCATCTAGCTCTGAAAAAATATTTGGCCTTCTAATAGTGTGTCGGACTTTCTCTATTAGTCCATCTATACTGACCTCCATCAGGTTGCAAATTAAAAATAATTTTTATCTGCATCTACAGTACCTCTGAAAAAATATTTGGGCTTCTAGCAGTGTGTGGGACTTGTTCTTTTAGTCCATCTATACTGACCTCCATCAGGTTGCAAACTGAATATAGTTTTTTCTGCATCTACCTCTGAAAAAATATTGGGCTTCTAGCTGTGTGTGGGTCTTGTTCTATTAATCCATCTATACTGACCTCCATCAGGTTGCAAACTGAATATATTTTTTTCTGCATCTACCTCTGAAAAAATATTTGGCCTTCTCGTAGTGTGTCGGACTTTCTCTATTAGTCCATCTATACTGACCTCCATCAGGTTGCAAACTGAATATAATTTTTTTCTGCATCTAGCTCTGAAAAAATATTTGGCCTTCTAGTAGTGTGTCGGACTTTCTCTATTAGTCCATCTATACTGACCTCCATCAGGTTGCAAGTTAAAACTAATTTTTATCTGCATCTACAGTACCTCTGAAAAAATATTTGGGCTTCTAGCTGTGTGTGGGACTTTCTCTATTAGTCCATCTATACTGACCTCCATCAGGTTGCAAATTCAAAATAATTTTTTTCTGCATCTAACCCAGCCAATAGTTTTGGCCTAATACCACAGTTTGGCCACTCAGCTCTGCTCGGTTACCATCCATTGTTTTTTTGTGCAAACAACTCCAGAGTTGTGAATTAGTTAACCACCAAAATGAGTGGAAAAAGGCCTGCTGCTGGTGGAAAGGGGAATAGGCGTGTTGGGAAGGGGAAAAAAGGTTGTGTCCGTGGGGTAGGTGTTAAAGCAACAGTAACATCTGCAGAAGAAAGACCATCTTCCAGCCAAACTAAAATGTCTACTTCTTTTAGCGGACAATGTGATAAGATCCCTTTCTTACGGCCACGCCAATCGCTACAAATTCCAGATGAGGCACAAAAACAGCAGGTGCTTCAACGGATATCAAGTGCTCCTTTAAGTGGGCTCTCCTCCACATCAACTTCAACATCACAAATACTCCAGTCCTCAAAGGTGTCACCCAAATCGCACTTGCTTCCTCACAGCTCCCAAATCTCCAGCTGCCCGTCTGAGTATGAGGTAGAACAGATGGTTGAGTCTGCAGAGCTGTTTACTCATACTATAGCCTGGGAATCAGAGGTCGACTCCAGCGCTTCTGTGAATCCAGACGAGGAAATGATCTGCACTGATGCCCAGAATCTTTATGAGTCGGATCCAGGACCAGACGCAGAAGGTTCTGACCATAATGTAGACCCTCATTCCCAAACTGTAACTCCTGTTGGTGGAGACAATGAGGAAGACGATGATAAGACTCAAATACCTGATTGGAGCGACAACTTTAGTTTTTTGTCAGGGCAGGAACAGGTTGGCTCTGAGGACGACGGGTGTGATAACGCACAGGGTGATGATGATGAGGTCGGAGATCCCACTTACTGTCAACCCACAGTCAGCCAAGAGATGAGGTCAGCAGAGGAGGTGGAGGAAGATGCTAGTGACGACGAGGTCAGGTTGCGCCTTCCTGGACAGAGACGTAGTACTGGAAGCACGTCAACAACTGCATCCTCAAACACAACTCTGCCTCTCACCACAAGTCGTGGTGGCTCTTCAGGTCGCATGGGTGCTAAGCCTTGCATAGCCTGGGCATTTTTTCAGATCGATAAAGATGACCCAACTCGTGTTATCTGTAACATTTGTCAGCAAAAGCTAAGTAGAGGCCAAAAAATACATAGTTTGAGTACTTCATGCATGAACCGGCACATGGACATGAAGCATAAGTTGCAGTGGGAAGCTCAGTGTGCTACAATGCGGCCTAGCCGGCCGGGCCAACCACCGTCTGCCATATCTTGTGCATCCGCGGCCTCTTCATCCTCTGTGACTGGGGGGACAGCAGTCAAACCTGTTTTGGGGCGCAGACCTGCCACCTCTTTACCCGCAACAGCCAGCGTGATTGGCAGGTCATCATTTTCTTTGGAGGTGGGAACACCAGCTGGTGTTGAGCGCTGTCCGACATCGATAGCACCACCTTTGGATGAAGGCAACCTAACATGTCCGCCTGCATCTTCCTCACAGACCGGCAGTTTGCCGGGGACACCCTTATCAACCCCGTCTAAGCACAATAGCCAGCCCTCGGTCCCTCAGATGTGGACAAGTAAAAGACCATTTCCTCCTAGACATGAGAAAGCTAAGAGGTTGAATTTCACCATCTGCAAGCTCTTGGCTACAGAAATGCTGCCTTTCCGCCTGGTGGACACAGAGGATTTTCGAGACCTTATGTCCGTCGCAGTGCCCCAGTACCAGATGCCCAGTCGGCACTACTTCTCAAAGAAAGGTGTGCCTGCGCTCCACCAGCATGTCGCACACAACATCACCGCTTCTTTGAGAAACTCTGTGTGTGACAGGGTGCATTTCACCACAGACACTTGGATGAGTAGGCATGGACAGGGGCGTTACATGTCGCTGACTGGGCACTGGGTAACTATGGTGACAGCAGGACAAGGGGCTGCTGTCCAAGTCTTGCCGTCCCCACGAGTTGTGCGTCAATCCTCTTTATGTCAAAGTTCCTCCACTGCTTCTGCCTCCTCAACCTCCTCTCGGTCTTCCACCTGCACCCAAAGCCTGTCTGGTCATGCCACAAGCTTTCTAACTGCGCAGAAGGTATCCTGCACACCTCCTTACTATGCTGGCAGTAGGGCTCAACGTCATCAGGCGGTTTTTACATTGAAATGTCTGGGAAATGTGAGTCACACAGCTGAGGAGTTGTGGTCAGCTCTGGAGAACCAATTTCATGAATGGTTGTCTTCACTGGACCTGAAACCAGGGAAGGCCGTGTGCGACAATGCTGCAAACCTGGGTGCGGCCCTTCGCCGGGGCAATGTCACACACGTGCCTTGTATGGCTCACGTGTTGAACCTGGTTGTCCAGCAATTTTTAGCCCACTATCCCAGACTAGATGGCCTTCTGCAGAGGGCACGGTCGCTGTGTGCTCACTTCCGCCGTTCGCATCCCGCAGCTCAGCGACTTACATCTCTACAGAAGTCGTTGGGCCTGCCACTTCACCGGCTAAAATGCGATGTGCCTACCTGGTGGAATTCAACTCTGCACATGTTGCAGCGACTGTGGCAGCACCGACAAGCCCTGGTGCAATACGTTCTGACGTATAGCCTGGGCCAACGAGATTCAGAGGTGGGGCAAATCACGCTGGAGGAGTGGTCTCAGATCAGGGACCTATGCACCCTTCTGCACAGTTTTGAAATGGCGACGAAGATGTTTAGTGCTGACGATGCCATTATCAGCATGACTATTCCGGTGATTTACATGCTGGAGCACATGTTAAACAGAATTCGGAGTCAGGTGGTGGCACAAGAGGAGGTGGAGGAAGTAGAGGAGGAGGAGTTGTATGCGGAAGGGCTAACATCTGCAAGGTCCAGAAGGTCGGCAGCACCAAGGCGGCAGGCATGTGAGGGTGGGGGAGATGGTTTTACCAGGGCGCATGGTAGCAGCCAAACTAGTGAGGAAGGTGCAGGAGCCCAGGAAGAAGTGGAGGACGAACTGATGGAAGACTCATCAGATGAGGGAGACCTTGATCACATTTCTGTTGTGCGAGGTTGGGGGGAGAGGACAGAGGAAGGAAGCATGATTGTTACCTCGCCACCAACACAACAGGGACTTGGTGCTCCTGGATGCGCAACACACATGAGTGCCTTCTTGCTGCACTACCTGCAACATGACCCTCGAATTGTGAGAATTAGAAATAATCCTGACTACTGGGTTGCCACACTGTTAGATCCCCGGTACAAAAGTAAATTTGCAGAAATTATTCCTGCCATAGAAAGGGATGCACGCATGCAGGAGTATCAGCAGAGACTGTTGCAGAATCTTACATGTGCTTTTCCACAAAATACCAGTGGTGCACGTAGTGAATCTCACAGTTCCAACTTGCCAACCATGGGACCGTCAAGTGTTCAGCACTCAAACCGTAACAGAACCACAGTATCTGCTGGTAACATCAATTTTGCGGAATCATTTCACCACTTTTTTAGCCCATCCTTTGCAAGGCCACAGGAGACAAGAAGTCTGACACATAGTCAACGCCTAGAGACGATGGTACAGGAGTATCTCCAAGTAAACATTAAAGCCACGACTGTGTCACTGGACCCTTGCTCTTTTTGGGCTTCCAATCTGGATAAATGGCCGGAGCTAGCCACTTACGCCTTGGAGATCTTGTCATGCCCCGCAGCCAGCGTTCTGTCTGAACGTGTGTTCAGCGCTGCTGGTGGTGTGCTGACAGATAAGCGCACGCGGCTCTCCCCTGATAATGTAGACAGACTCACGTTCATAAAGATGAACAAATCATGGATCCGAATCGACTTTTCTACCCCTGTGTCATCCTGGGGAGAGTAAAAGCTTGATGATTGGTTAAAATCACCCTACCAAACGTTTTAAGCTTTCAAATTACTAATCATGTTTATCTGTATCTTGACTGGAAAATAATTTGGGCTTTGTAGCAGTGTGCAGCACTGATCCTATTAGGCCATCTATAATAAGCTCCACCAGATTTAAAATTAAAAATAATTTTTAGCTGCATCTAGCCCGGAAAATAATTTTGGGGCTCCGAGATGCGCAAGACACATAAGTGCCTTCTTGCTGCACTACCTGCAGCATGACCCTCATATTGTCAGAATTCGAAGTAATCATGACTACTGGGTTGCCACACTCTTAGATCCCCCAAACTTTTCGATCAACCTTTTCATTTTAATAAAGACCAAAAAAATGGTCATTTTTGAAATTATAAGCATTAGCGGGTTGTTAGAAACTGAAATCAAACAGTTTTCAACTCAAAACTTTATTCTAGGTGATGTTACATTTTCACATAGGACCCCTTGTTCGAAAGGAGCTTCTGAACTCTCTCGTCCATTGAATTTGTCAGGTTTTGGATGGTTTCTGCTTCAATTGTTTTGCATGAGGACAGAATACCCTCCCAGAGCTGTTGCTTAGATGTGAACTGCCTCCCGCCATCATAGACACTCCTTTTAATGATGCTCCAAAGGTTCTGAATGGGGTAGAGGTCAGGGGAGCATGGGGGTCACACCATAAGTTTGTCCCCTTTTATGCCCATATCAGCCAGAGATGCAGATGTTTTATGTGCAGCATGAGATGGTGCATTATCATGCAGAAAAATGATCTTGCTGTGAAATACACGGTTCTTCTTCTTGAACCATGGCAGGAAGTGCTGTTTGAGAAAATCCACATACATTATGGAGTTCATCTTTAGCGCCTTCAGGGATCCTAAAGGGGCCGACAATCTCTCTCCCCATGATTCCAGCCCAAAACATTACTCCACCTCCTCCTTGTTGGCGCTGTAGCCGTGTTTGCGTGGGGTGTCCATCAACCAGCCATCCTCCACTCCATCCATCTGGACCATCGAGCGCTGCACGGCACTCATCCGTGAACAAAACAGTTTTGAAATCAGTCTTCATGTAATGTTTGGCCCACTGGAGCCGTTTCTGCTTGTGTGAAGTGGATAGAGGAGGTCGACAGGATGGCGTATGCACAGCTGCAAACCTCTGAAGGACCCTGCATCTTGTTGTTCGGGGGACGTTGGAGGCACAAGCAGCTTCAAAAACTTGTCTGCTGCTATGACAAGGCTTTTTTGCCGCTGCTCTTTCAACCTGACGTAATTGCCTGTAGGAAAGAGTCCTCAATTTGCCCTTATCAGCACGCACACGTGTGTACTGTGAATCAGCTACATACTTCTTGATTGCCAAGACACTTCATCCTGATCATCGCACAATGTTGATTGTAGTCATGCCTTGACCTAAACACTCCACAATTTGTTGCTTCTCAGCAGCCGACACATCCTTTTTCTTTCCCATTTTGGCAGAAAATGTAGGCTGCTTAATAATGTGAGAGAGCCTTCTTAAGTAGTCTTGCCTTTCATTGGACACACCTGCCAAACTAATTAGCACAGGTGTCTGCAATTGCTTACAGTGATATAAAGAGCCCTGACACACATCACCATCAATGAGTTTAACTGACAAACAAACAAATTCTTCCCTTATCACTCCTAAACACTTTTTGCATAATAATTTGGAACGCGGTGTACATGTGCTTTTCCACAAAACACCAGCGGTTCACGTAGTGAATCTTACAGTTCTAACTTGCCAACCGTGGTCTGTATGGAATTGTTCAATAAAGGGCCCAAAATTAAGATAACATAGATGGGAGAGGTCTCTATGAATAGGTATTCCTAAGTATTTGATACCCTGTGAGGGCCAGGCAAAGGGAAAGTTGGACTGGATGGAATCCTATATGGATTTGGGGAGGGAGACATCGAGGGCCTCAGACTTCGCTGCATTGATTTTAAAATTTTACCATGTAACAAAGTGATCTATTTCAGCCATAACAGCATGGATGGATATATGTGATTGAGTGATATATACTAGGACATCATCAGCAAATAGAGAGCACTTGTACTCGGTGCCTCCCACCTCAATCCACCTAATATTGGGGTTATGGCGAATTGATGAGAGCAGGTGCTCCGTCACTAGGATGTATAAGAGAGGGGACAGAGGACATCCCTGCCTTGTCCCATTGGTGATTGTGAAAGGTGATGAAAATGTTCTGACGCACCCCCTGGGCCTTGGGACACCCGGAGCCGGACCCTTTTTGGTGGATGCTGGTGGTTGTAGTCTTCGTGGCGGCGACCCGGTTCCGTGGCTCAGGGCGGTCAAACCAGTGGCGGAACTATTTATGTGGTTTTGATGTTTAAATGTCCGACTACGCCACCCGTGGATTGCGGTCAGAGTGAACCGCCGCTACAGGGCAGACCGCTGAGGCTGGTGTTGTGGGTGCAGCAGAGCGTAGCATAACTCCCCACGGGAGGAGTATAGCCTCAGGGCAGTGTATGCGGAGGATGGGGGTGATGGTGCAGGGCAGCAGCAGTAACGACACGGAGTCAGTGATGCAGTCCAGGGCCTTTACTCACAGTTCTTATTATCCAGACCACGTCTGCAGGTAACGGCTGCCCACGTTGTACTGTGCTCACCAGGTGAGGGGCTCAGACAACTCCCAGATAACTTTGGAGCACTTCACAGGACCCCCTTTGTGTGTCCTTTGTCTGGCCTTTCTTACCAACACTTCTGTCCGGCTGCCTCGGGCCTCCTCTTGGTAAACTTGGCGCCAGTTTCCCTGACCCTATGTGGTGCCTTCCTAGCGGGTGTAGCGAGGGGCTGCGCCACATAAAATGTCAGAGCCTCCGGTTTCTAGCTGAGGGTCGTTTCCTGCCTCCACTAGTTCGGGGACCGGTCTCCCCCTTTGGCCTGACCCCTCCACGCAGGTGGATTCGGGCGTGCGGTGGCGACTCGCCCGTCCGCACCCCTGGGATCCCTTCATTCCTCGTTCCTGGAGCCTTCTCCGCTCCTCTTCCTTCCTTCTCCCTCTTCCAGGCCTGGGCCTCTGTTACTAGGCCCGCCTCCGGAGCAGAGCTCATGCAGAGCCCCTGCTCCCTGCCACTTCTGCTCAGACTTCTCTGCACTGAACTAAGATGGTGCCCACCTTTTATACTCCCTTCTCAATGCACCCAGGAACTGCTTCCTCCCTGCTCCTGCACTACAGGGTTCCCCTTCCTCAGTGTTCCCTCCCCCCACTCCAGCCAGGGACAGGGACTGTCGTGCCCATCTCAGGGGCATATTGGTCGCCCTGCCCCACGGCAATGTGGTGTAATGCATGCAGGTGTCGGGTCCTGATCCACACTCCATCCTTACCTGAGAGTGAGATATCACACCTCTGGGTGAGGTGCAATACGTCTGTAGCAACCGAGCCCTCAGGGTGCTACAGTTCCATTTATCTTCAGCCTAGGTGACGTATTGCGATACAGGGCCATGATTTTGGCTATAAAAGGGTCCCCTAGACCCCTACCCCAAGCTTTTTAAGAGAATCATATATGGCGTGCCAGGAGACTCTATGGAATGCTTTCTCAGCATCCAACGAGAGTATCTAATTACAAATTTTTAACTGCATCTAGCCCAGGAAATACTTTGTGCCTAGTAGCAGTGTCTGCTAGTCAGCGGATTATCCCGGCTGTTAAGCAAGCTACACCACCTGTAGTTTAGACACTTAATTTTTTCAAAGGAAATGCTTCGGGACCATGGGATACTCAGTGAAGAGCATCAGGAGGCACCCCAAGGCATAGGGGCTGGGACTGGCAGTAGGATGCCTTGCGGTGGACAGCCGAGCTCGATCCTTATAAAAGCTTTTTAACTGCAGCAGCTTTAGTGGACGCTACTGGAGCTGGAATTACGCGGCTGCTGGCATGAGACTTGCCCTCCAATAGATCCTTGTAAATGGATTTAAAGTGTATTCATTCAAATTAGAGAGACAATTTAAATTAAAAAGCTTAGAGCTGCCTCCACCACAGGGGGGCTCGCTCGACCCACCAGCGGACAGGCACCAGTATTGGGAGAGGGGGGCTGGCCATCAGGGTTCACCGCGGCTCTGGCACAAACCCGGCGACACGGAGGTGGCACGGGCAGGAGCGGACTCGCCGTGTCGGCTTTTCACTTTTTGGATTTTAGAAGGGCATGACATGCCTATATCTGTGTCTCCCCCTCCCTTTACTCCTCCACCTCTTTTATTTTCGCATGACTATATGTACTTGTCACTTTTCCATGTGTTAGTTGTGTCTTCTGAGCAGTTTGTCAGCTTTTGGACACCTTTGAAGGTGTTTTCTATGTGTTTCTATGTGTTTTTGTTTGCCTGCCATTGGTTTTAACGGTGTTCGAAGGTGTTCGACGAACAGTTCGACGAACAGTTCGGCGAACACACGGGTGTTCGACGAACCGAACCGAACTCGAACACTACGGGGGTGGCTCAACACTAGTTGAGAGGAGTTAAGTTTATAGTGAAAGGGAGTGGTTTTTGTGAATGGCCATTCACCATATCTCTGCGCCTCAGGGTGTGGTCTGGGGGAGTTTAAATACTCAGCCAGCTGAGGCATTCAGTGTTCAGTAGGTTTGGAGTGAGGAACTCCAGATCTGTTTGTGTGGTGTTAGTCTGAACCACATGGAGTGTCTGAACTCGGAGTACGCGGATTCCTGCTACCACAAAGACAATGCTTTTGTGCCGCCATTTTGCTTTGCTTTTCCTCTGTGCCCAGCGGTCTGGTTTTCCTTTATAGACTCAGTGTTGGTTTGTGCTGCATTTTTTAATAAACCAACCAGAAGTTTTAAAGAGACAGTATACCTGTGTCTATCTTCGTTTGCAGCTGAGTGAGCGATCTATCACATGTGGTGGAGAATGTGGGCTAGCTTGGATCCCCAGGAAATGACGACAGACAACATGGAGGACATGATCAAGCACCTAATGAAAGCTCAGCAGGAGACAAGCAAACTGTTAGTGCAACAGATTCACCAAGAGCAGCAAAACCAACAAGACCAGCTCTGACAACAGCAGCAGCAGATAGAATTGATCGCAGAGGCAGTTCGTGCGAGGCCAGCAGCCCCTCCCCCAACTCCAGGTGATGACTCGTACATCCGGAAAGCGGTAAGATGAGCCATGCAAAAAATGACCCCTAGGGATGATGTGGAAGCATTTTTGAGCGGGTGGCAGAGCGGGAGAAGCTACTGCTAGAGCAGTGATAGGAGGGGCTGGCCCCCTATCTAACTGGGGAGCCCCAGAAGGATTCTTACAACCTGGCATTGCAAGATGCCCAGGAGTATAATAAACTTAAAACTGAAATACTGGCTCGTGCTGGAGTGACTATGTCAGTCAAAGCCCAAAGGGTCCACCACTAAGAATATTGCGGTGATAAACCCCCTCGCTCCCAAATATTCGATTTCCTCCATCTTGTGCAGAAATGGTTGCAGCCGGAGTCCTTCACTTGAGCCCAGATGATTGAGCGGGTTGTCATGGACAGATTTGTGCACTCCCTAGCTAGGCCCGTGCAGACCTGTGTTGCCCAGGGAGACTCCCGGAATGTGGATGACCTGGTGAGCCTTGTAGAAAGATACAAGGTGGTCAAAAGGTCCCTAAGGAAGCAGGGTGGTGCTGCATCCCCATACTGGGGTATTCAGGGGGAGCCAGAGTTCCAAAAGAGGGGGAGTAGAGCCATGACTGGGGGGAGCCCAAGGTCCCAAGGGACTGCTGAGGGGCTGCCAAAGGCCACTGGGAAAGACATGATCTGCTGGAGGTGTCACGGTCCTGGACACACAGCTGCCTGTTGTTCTATGTCCTATGAGCAGATGGACAGCACCGTAGGAAGACGCTGCTCATACTATGCCTACCCCGCCTGCCATGTGGACTGTCAGCTTGGTGAGGGGCCACAGTCATGTCCCATGACCATATATGGGATACTGGTGACAGAACTCTTGGACTCAGGGAGTTTGGTGACCTTGGTAAAGGCTACACTTCCCCATCAGGTGATCGCAGGGAAGTACGTGGGCATCCGCTGTATCCAGGGGGATGCCAAGGACTACCCCATCGCCTGAGTGACAATAAAATCTAACTGTGGGACTGAGTCCCATGAGGTCGGGGTGGTTGAGGGCATGTTACACCCGGTTATAATCGGGCGGGACTTCCGGCTGTTCTGGGACTTGTGGGGAAAGGCAGGGGTGCCCACTAGCTCAGACCGGAGCCGGTTCATCCATAAAGAATCCTCATTACAGCCAGAGGCAGATGAGTTCCCCCTGTGTATCCTTGCAGGCGACGAGGACGAGACCGGGACCCATGAGGATGAGATTCCTAAACTGGGGGTTTCTGGGGGGGAATTTTGGTATAGAACAAATGCAGGATCTTACATTAAAAGGTGCTTTTGACAATGTGACTGTAATAAATGGGGTTGCCCAAGAGCTGGGGGCTGACACCAGGTTCCCGTATTTCACCTTAAATGAGGTGCTACTTTATCGGGTCACTAAACCAAGAGGGAAGGTGATAGAGCAGTTGTTGGTGCGGGGTCCCTATAGACATAGGGTATTAGATTTAGCCCATTCGCATGTCTTAGTGGAGCATCTGGGAGTAGACCAAACCTGAGAGCGGGTCCTGCAGAGGTTCTACTGGCCTGGGCATCAAAGAGACATAGTGAATTTCTGCCGATCTTGCCCTACTTGTCAACTAACTGCTCCCGTGTCCCACTTCCAGAGTTCCCTGGTTGCCTTACCCATTATAGAGGTCCCGTTTGACCAAATTGCCATGGACCTTGTAGGGCCCTTAGTTAAGTCAGCCAGGGGTCACCCATACATACTGGTTGTGCTGGACTATGCAACATGGTACCCAGAGGTAGTACCATTGAGAAACTCCATAGCGCAAACGCATAGCCCGAGAGCTGGTACACATCTTCTCCCGGACGGGCCTGCCAAAGGAGATCCTGACAGACCAGTGAACTCCTTTCATGTCGAAGGTGATGAGGGAGTAGTGAAAGGCTGTCCAGATTACACAACTCAGGACATCAGTGTACCATCCGTAGACGGACGGCCTGGTGGAGAGGTTCAACAAGAACCTAAAGTCCATGCTTAAAAAGTTTGTGGAGAAATATTGACTGGGATTGCTTACTCCCCTACCTGCTATTCTCCATTAGGGAAGTTCCCCAGGCCTCTAAGGGGTTCTCACCCTTCAAGTTGCTTTATGGACGGCATCCTCGGGGACTATTGGACATTGCGAAAGAGACCTGGGAAACCGAGGTAACACTCTACCGGAGCATCATCGAGCATGTGGCCCAGATGCAAGACCGGATCGCGAAGGTAATGCCGATTGTAAGAGAGCGCCTCCTTCAACCTCAAGGGGCGCAGGCCAGGGTCTACAATCGGTCAGTGAGACAGAGGCTGTTTAGCCCTGGAGAACCGTTGTTCGTGTTGATCCCCAGAGTGGAAAGTAAATTCATGGCTAAGTGGCAAGGGCCATATGAGGTGGTTGAAAAGTTGAGTGACGTCAACAACAATGTTCACCAACCAGGAAGAAGGAAGCCGTATCAGGTGTACCACGTTAACCTGCTCAAACCTTGGTGAGACAGGGAGCCAGTGGTACTGTAGCTATGTGCCTGGGGGCCCATCCTAAAGCCTGTATTGAGGATGTCACAGTGGCAGAGACACTGTCACCGGCCCAGAAGAAACAGTGACAAGAGCTGCTTCAGCGGAACTGGGACCTGTTTTCAGATCTGCCAGGATGTACGCAGGTGGTCAAACATTTCTGAAGCCCGCCGCAAGGTGATCTCCAAACAGGTGAGGAGAATGTTGGGCCTGGGTGTCATCGAGGAGTCAAAAAGTGGTTGGTCCAGCCCCATTGTCCTCGTGCTGAAGCCGGATGGAGAGTGGAGGTTCTGTAATGACTACCGGAAACTGAATGAGGTGTCAAAATTTGACATGTATCCGATGCCCCGCGTCGATGAGCTTATTGAGAGGCTAGGGTCAGCCAGATATATCACCACCCTGGACCTAATGAAAGGGTACTGGCAGATTCTCTTGTTCCCAAGTACTAAGGAGAAGACGGCCTTCTCTACTCCTGACGGGTGCTTCCAGTACACCAGGATGCCGTCCGGTCTGCAGGGAGCCCAAGCTACCTTACAGAGGGCCATGGACCTTATACTAGTCTCTCACAAGAAGTATGCCACAGTTTACCTGGATGACATCGTAATGTTCAGTCTGGAATCAGGAAGTCATTTACAGAAGGTCCAGGAGGTACTGGATGCGCTAAGGAATGCAAGGTTTACGATAAACCCAAAGAAGTGCACAATCGGGAAGGAAGAAGCAAAATACATGGGCTACGTTGTCGGAAGGAGCGAAATAAAGCCACAAGTAAAGAAGGTGGAGGCTATCCAAAACTGCCTGCAACCGAACTCCAAGAAGCAAGTTCGTGCGTTCCTGGGAATTATGGGGTATTATTAGCAATTTATCACAAATTTTTCCCATGATAGCCGCCCCCCTGACTGATCTTCTTAAGGGAATGAAGACATTGATGGCAAAGTGGTTCCCTTAAGCAGAGATGGCATTCCAGGAGTTGAAGCTCGCCCTATGTTAGCAGCCAGTCTTAGTAGCACCTGACTTCACTAAGGAGTTCGCTGTTCAGACTGACTCCTCCGAGGTCGGTTTGGGAGCTGTGTTGTCCCAGGAAATAGATGGAGATCAACATCCAGTTCTATTCCTGAGTAGGAATCTCTCCTTCTGTGAAAAGAACTATGGCATCGTAGGGAAGGAGTGCCTGGCCATCAAATGGACCATTGAAACCCTAAGATACTACCTGTTAGGCCGAAAGTTCAGGCTAGTGTCAGACCATGCACCCCTGAACTGGATGAGGGAAATAAAGGGGAACAATGACGGGTAACTATGTGGTTCCTAGGACTCCAAGATATTAATTTTCATGTAGAGCACAGGCCCGGGGAACTACATTCAAATGCAGATGCCAAGTCCAGACTTCCCTGTTTAGCGAGTGAAGGTGCTAAAACCCCCAACTTTGGGCAGTGGAGGGGGATATGTGACAAAGTCACTGGTAAAGTGCAGGAGGGGATATATGTTTCCCTAAGGCTGTTGGCGTCAGTGAACTAATACCATTAAAATTTCCTCCAGCATGTTATTTGTTGGGAGGGGTTAAGTTTATAATAAAAGGGAGTGTTTTTTGTGAATGGCCATTGCGAAGGATGGGAGGCCATTCACCATATCTCTCCGCCTCAGGGTGTGGTCTGGGGGAGTTTAAATACTCGGTCAGCTGAGGCATTCAGTGTTCAGTAGGTCTGAAGTGAGGAACTTCAGATCTGTTTGTGTGGTGCTAGTCTGAACCACATGGAGTGTCTGAACTCTGAGCAGGCGGATTCCTGCTACCACAAAGACAGTGCTTTTGTGTTGCTATTTTGCTTTTTTTCTCCTGTTTGCCCAGCGGGCTGTGTTTTCTTTTATAGACTCAGTGTTGGTTTATGCTGTATTTTTTAATAAACCAACCAGAAGTTTTAAAAAGACAGCATACCTGTGTCTACCTCCATGTGCAGCTGAATGAGCGATCTGTCACACCACCTACAAAGAATGGAGAGGTCTGTAATTTTTGTTTTAAGTGCACTTCAACTGTGAGTGACAGAACCTTTAAAAAATCCAGAAAATCACATTGAATGATTTTCACATAATTAATTTGCTTTTTATTACATGAAATAAGTATTTGATACAATAGAAAAACAGAACTCTTAGTTTGCAATTACAGCGGTCAGACATTTCAAGGTCCTGTGACTGGCTAGGCCATTCCAGGACCTTGAAATGCTCCATATGGAGCCACTCGTTAGTCGCCCTGGCTGTGTGCCTCAGGTTATTGTTATGCTGGAAGCACCCAGCCATGACCCATCTTCAATGCTCTTACTGAGAGAAGGAGGTTGCTGCCTATGCAGAAAAGCATCCCCAAAGAATATTTCCCCCCACCATGCTTCACAGTTGGGATGATGTTCTTGGCGTTGTACTCATCCTTCTACTTCCTCCAAGCATGGCTAGTGGAGTTGATAGAAAAAAGTTCTATTTTGGTCTTATCTGAGCACATGACCTTCTCCCTTGCCTCCTCTGGATCATCCAGATAGTCATTAGTAAACTTCAAATGGGCCTGGACATGTGATGGCGTTAGCAGGGGGACCTTGTGTGCCCTGCAGGATTTTAATCCTTAACGACGTAGTGTGTTTCTAACGGTAATTTTTGAGAGTGTGGTACCAGCTCTCTTCAGGTCATTGACCAGGCCCCCAAGTACTTCTGGGCTGTTTCCTGTCCTTTCTCTGAATCATCCTTAATTTGAAACTATGAAACACTGGGGTGGCAGCATCATGCTGTGGGGTTGTTTTGCTGCAGGAGGGACTGGTGCACTTTACAAAATAGATGGCATTATGAGAAAAGAAGATATGTGGCAATACTGAAGCAACATCTCAAGACATCAGCCAGTAAGTTAAAACTTGGGCGGAAATGGGTCTTCCAAATGGACAAGGACACGAAGTATACTGGCAAAATAGTAACAAAGTGGCTTAAGGATGACAAAGTCAATATTTTGGAGTGGCCATCACAAAGCCCTGATCTCAATCCTATTGAAAATTTATGGGCAAAGCTGAAAAGGCGGTGAGAGCAAGGCAACTTCCAAACCTGAATCAGTTACACCAGTTTTGTCAGGAGGAATGGGCCCAAATTCCAACCAACTGTTGTGAGAAGCTTGTGGAAGGGTATCCCAAATGTTTGACCCAAGTCATTCAGTGTAAAGGCAATGGTACCAAGTACTAATGAAATGCATGTAAACTTTTGACTTTGCAGTAAGTAATAAAAATGCCTTAAAACATTCTCTCTCTCTCATTATTCTGGCATTTGGCAAACATTAAAAATTATGGTAATCCTAATTAACCTAAAATGGGAAAGGTTTATTCTGATTTCATGTCAGATATTGAGAAAAACATGCATATGTGTCTTTTTATATAGTGTATGTAATCTTCTAGTTTCAACTGTATATATTGTACCCATAAATAAAAGTTTTTATGAAAAAAAAATATACTAACAATGAAAGTACACATATTAGGTATTGCCACGTCCAGAGCGACCCGACCTATAAAACTGTCACACTAGTTAACCCCTTTAGTAAATACTGTAAAAAAATAAATAAAAACGAGGCAAAAAACGATGCTTTATCATCATACTGCCAAACAAAAAGTGGAATAAAATGCAGTAAAAAAGACTAATGTAAATAAAATTGGTACCGCTGAAATCGACATCTTGTCCCACAAAAAACAAGCTGACACAGCTCCATTTGTGGAAAAATCAAAGTTATAGCTCTCAGAATAAAGTGATGCAAAAATAATTATTTTTTCTATAAATTTGTTTTTATTGTGTAAAAGCGCCAAAACATAAAAAAATGTGGTATTGCTGAAATTATACTGACCCCAAGAATAAAGCTACCTTATCAACTTTACCACACGCGGAACAACAAAAAAAATAAATAAAAAAAACAATTCTTGAATTGCTGGTTATAGTTCATTCTGCCTCCCAAAAATCGTAATAGAATGCGATCAAAAAATGTCATGTGCACGAAAATGGTACCAATAAAAATGTCAACACGTCCTGAAAAAAAACAAGCCCTCACAAATTGGCTGAAATCTTGAAAAATTATAGCTCTCAAAATATGGCGATGCAAAAACTAGTTTTTGAAAACAAAGTATCTTTTAATGTGTGACAGCAGCCAAACAAAAAAAACCCAATATAAATCTGGTATCGCTGCAATCGCACTGACCCACAAAATAAAGTCATCCAATTACTTATCCAGCACATGGAACGATGTAAACAATAAATAAAGCCAACTTTTCACTTGCTGTTGATTTGTTCATTCTGCCTCCCAAAGATCGCAGAATGGCTCAGCACACATTTATCCTGCACTCTACACTGAGCACTTACACCGGGGTTTCCGTGTACATCTCTGAAATACGTGATTCAGATGGCACCCTCGGTGAAAGATTTCCTAAAATGAGGCAGATGGAGACACTGTGGACGTCGTCTGACCTATGATCTGGTGGTGTCCATCTTTTTAGGCGTTGTGACAGTGTCACTGGTTTTATACGTGAGGGGAGGTATGAGTCACTCAGGATGTTCTCCTGTGTGAACTAAGACCTACTTTATTTTTCTGCCAGCTTGTTATATGCTGGTAGGCTTACTCTGTTAAAGGGTGTGCGGTTTTATGGGAATGGCAAAGAAGGCAGGACGCCATTCCCCCTACCTCCCATCAGGGTGAGGCTGAGCAATGTGTAAAATCTCAGTCCTTTTTTTTTTCTCTGGAGTGTGGTCTGGAGAGGGAAGTCTCCAGACAGTATTGTGGAAGCTGCAGAGCTTGTTACCTGTGCAGTTTATGCTATCGAGAGCGGGCGGAACCCGCTCACCTATGGACTGAGCTATACTTTGTTTTGTTTTCCCGTTTAACCCAGAGGGGTCTTGTTTATTTTTCCTGCGGAACACTGCATGAGTTTATGCCAGATAATAAACCAGCAGAAAGGTAACCTGAGAACGTGTGTCCTGAGTCTGCCTCCAGGAGAGCCGAGTGAGTCGTCTTGCCACAGTTGGTGTGAAAGTGTGTGCAGAATTCCAGGAACACGTGTACCTGCCACAAAGACAGGTGGATGTCCTGGGTGAAGGCTGCCAGCCAGCCAGAGAAGTCCAGCAGCATGGAGGAGCTCATTAAGCACCTGGTCCAGAGCCAACAGAGCATGCAGCAGAAACACCTACAGAGCCAGCAGAGTATGCAGAAGGCCCAGCAGAGCATGCAGCAGCAGCACCAGGAGACGACCAAACTGTTGCTTCAGCAAATCCAGTTGCAGCAAAAGTCGCAGCAGCAGCACCAGCAGGAGGCGCAACAGCAGATACAGCTTTTGGTGGATGCCATCCAGAACAGGGCGGCCGCCCCACCCCCAGGGCCGACTGATAATTCTCACGTCAGGAAGGCGGTAAGGCGGGCCATGCAGAAGATGACCCCTGGGGATGATGTAGAAGCATTTCTGACTGTTTTTGAGAGGGTGGCTGATCGGGAGAGACTTCCACCAGCACAGTGGGCAGAGGTTCTGGCGCCATATTTATCGGGTGAACCCCAGAAGGCGTATTTTGACTTGGCGCGCAAGATGCTAAGGAGTATCCCAAACTAAAGACAGAGATCTTAGCACTAGAGATGAGCAGTGTTCGACTTGAACTGTTCGCCAATCTCAAATTCAAGCTGTTTTGGGCGGTGTTCGAGACGTTCGGCGAACACGAACGATTTGAAAAAAATTCGGCTGTTCGAGGTTATGTTCGATAACTGTTCGTGCACCAAAATCATAACTGGATTTTTTATCAGTAATGATGAAAATTAATGTTAATACACAGTTTGAGTGTACAGCGGGGCGGGGGGAGGGGCAGGGGATGGATCTCTGCAGGAATAATGAAGATCTCCATTTTTTTTTCTCTTTCCCGCATTTACAGTGGGGAGGTGCAATCTGTCAGCCTATCAGCAGCGCACACATGGAGCGAAGTGCTTTTTTTCACACAAACAAGGGCATGTGTCATTGGCAGTGTATGTCACATGTCCTTGCCCTATAAGACCCAGCCATTTTCCCCGTCGCCACCATTTTCTCACTGCTGCAGCTGTGTGTTAGACGGCACCGCTGTTGCTGTGTGCGCTATACCTTGTTAATTTCAAGCCAATTTTCACACAAATCTACAGATAGCTTGGGAGTAGGGAATAGTTGTGATTGCAGTCCTTTTAAGGACTAGGTTACAGCATTTCCTACGACTTTTATCAGGCAGGTCTGTGCTCTTAAATAGATAGGTTGGGAGTAAAGACTAATTGTAATTGCAGTCCTTTTCAGGACTAAGTTAGATCAGTTCCTATCAGTTTTTGCCAGGCAGGTCTGTGCCAGTGCTGTGCAAGTTTTTTTCACAGCATTTGGCTAAATCTAGCAAAGCTAATCCTTTTTGGCCTATTGCAGAGTGTGTTAGTCAGTGGAGTAGCCTATCTGTGTTGCAAGCTACACCACCTATGTATAGAATACCTATTTTTTTACAGCACCTAGTGAAGTAAAACCTTTTGGGCATAGCATCATTCTATTAGTCCATCTATACTGACCTCCATAAGGTTGCAAATTGAATATAATTTTTTTCTGCATCAACCTCCGAAAAAATATTTGGGCTTCTAGCTGTGTGTGGGACTTGTTCTATTAGTCCATCTATACTGACCTCCATCAGGTTTCAAATTGAATATAATTTTTTTCTGCATCTAGCTCTGAAAAAATATTTGGCCTTCTAGCAGTGTGTGGGACTTGTTCTATTAGTCCATCTATACTGAACTCCATCAGGTTGCAAATTGAATACAATATTTTTCTGCATCTAGCTCTGAAAAAATATTTGGCCTTCTAGCTGTGTGTGGGACTTGTTCTATTAGTCCATCTATACTGACCTCCATCAGGTTGCAAATTGAATATAATATTTTTCTGCATCTAGCTCTGAAAAAATATTTGGCCTTCTAGCTGTGTGTGGGACTTGTTCTATTAGTCCATCTATACTGACCTCCATCAGGTTGCAAATTGAATATAATATTTTTCTGCATCTAGCTCTGAAAAAATATTTGGGCTTCTAGCAGTGTGTGGGACTTGTTCTATTAGTCCATCTATACTGACCTCCATCAGGTTGCAAATTGAATATAATTTTTTTCTGCATCTAGCTCTGAAAAAATATTTGGCCTTCTAGCAGTGTGTGGGACTTGTTCTATTAGTCCATCTATACTGACCTCCATCAGGTTGCAAATTGAAAAGAATTTTTTTCTGCATCTACCTCTGAAAAAATATTTGGGCTTCTAGCTGTGTGTGGGACTTGTTCTATTAGTCCATCTATACTGACCTCCATCAGGTTGCAAATTGAATATAATATTTTTCTGCATCTAGCTCTGAAAAAATATTTGGCCTTCTAGCACTGTGTGGGACTTGTTCTATTAGTCCATCTATACTGACCTCCATCAGGTTGCAAATTGAATATAATATTTTTCTGCATCTAGCTCTGAAAAAATATTTGGCCTTCTAGCAGTGTGTGGGACTTGTTCTATTAGTCCATCTATACTGACCTCCATCACGTTGCAAATTGAATATAATTTTTTTCTGCATCTAGCTCTGAAAAAATATTTGGGCTTCTAGCTGTGTGTGGGACTTGTTCTATTGTCCATCTATACTGACCTCCATCAGGTTGCAAATTGAATATAATATTTTTCTGCATCTAGCTCTGAAAAAATATTTGGCCTTCTAGCAGTGTGTGGGACTTGTTCTATTAGTCCATCTATACTGACCTCCATCAGGTTGCAAATTGAATATAATATTTTTCTGCATCTAGCTCTGAAAAAATATTTGGCCTTCTAGCAGTGTGTGGGACTTGTTCTATTAGTCCATCTATACTGACCTCCATCAGGTTGCAAATTGAATATAATTTTTTTCTGCATCTACCTCTGAAAAAATATTTGGGCTTCTAGCTGTGTGTGGGACTTGTTCTATTAGTCCATCTATACTGACCTCCATCAGGTTGCAAATTGAATATAATTTTTTTCTGCATCTAGCTCTGAAAAAATATTTGGGCTTCTAGCTGTGTGTAGGACTTGTTCTATTAGTCCATCTATACTGACCTCCATCAGGTTGCAAATTAAAAATAATTTTTATCTGCATCTAGCTCTGAAAAAATTGTTGGCCTTCTAGCAGTGTGTGGGACTTGTTCTATTAGTCCATCTATACTGACCTCCATCAGGTTGCAAATTGAATATAATTTTTTTCTGCATCTACCTCTGAAAAAATATTTGGGATTCTAGCTGTGTGTAGGAATTGTTCTATTAGTCCATCTATACTGACCTCCATCAGGCTGCAAATTGAATATAATATTTTTCTGCATCTAGCTCTGAAAAAATATTTGGCCTTCTAGCAGTGTGTGGGACTTGTTCTATTAGTCCATCTAGGCTGACCTCCATCAGGTTGCAAATTCAAAATAATTTTTATCTGCATCTAGCTCTGAAAAAATATTTGGCCTTCTAGCAGTGTGTGGGACCAATTGTATTAGGCCATCTATAGCAATCTCCACCAGCTTTTAAATTAATAATAATTTTTAGATGCATCTTGCCCTGAAAATAATTTTTCTTCCCAATAGTGGTAGCAATATAAATATGGGGCGCGCTCGTGGCTTACAAAAATGTACGCTTCATAACAAAAAACACCAGCCTAGCGCACTGCATTAATAAGATGGCATCATCGTCTCTCCCAGTGCTAGGCCTACTACCCAGGCTAGCATTCCTGTGCCTAAAACAAAATGTATGGGTCCGCGCTAGCCACTATGCTGAGGGGTCTAAAGCTGCTGCTAACGCTTTATAACAATTCAATTGGCAGATTTTCACAGAGCTCTTCCACAACGCCCACCCATCGGGCAACAGTTGCCCACCTTCCCTATGGGATCTAGTGGCGAATAGTTGATGCCATTAATCAGAGCGTCAGTTGCCCCGTTGACGTGGCAAGCATACGGTAAGGCATGGGAAGAGTGGACACGACTAGTAGCAGGCAGACAGGTTGACCAATGTGAACAAGCCAGATCACAAGTCACCATAGAATTTCTCCACCAGCTAATGATGAGGGGCATATCAGGGGCGTCAGCGCAGCGGTGTCTGACCAGAGTAGCATTTCACTTCCAACTACTGAATTGGGGAGATGTGACAAAGATTCATCATCAGACAATCCATAAAAGGGTGGAAAAGTGGTCAGCCAAGTCAGGAGTGTAGACGTCCCGTCCCGTGTCACTAAAACTGATTTCTCACATCATATCCCTAACACCATTAACATGACACTCAAAATTTGAAGCAACACTACTGTCTACTGCATTTGTGATCTCCTTCTTCGGGGCGCTATGCATAAGCGAATTAGTCCCTCAATCCAAAATTACCACCAGTGGAGGCTTATTACACCAGGACGTAGTCATAGCCAATAATGCAATACGTCTACGCATATACAAATCGAAAACGGTTCCAGCGGGCAGGGGAACTTGGGTACTTCTACAACCCACAAACGGTACACTGAGTCGGGTAACAATAGTAAAAACATATCTAACCATCAGATCACAAAGTAATTTCTTCCTATCACACATTGATGGAACGCCATTATCAAGATACCAGTTCCAAGCTATATTTAATAAATGCATAACATCGGCAGGGAACCACCCCAAAGATTACGGGACACATTCATTCCGCATAGGCGCGGCCACGGAAGCAGCAAGAGCAAGACTGTCAGAAACGGAAGTTCAGAGGATAGGGAGATGGCGATCCACGTGTTTGGAAAGATACATAAGACCGGACTTGTTATCCTAACGTTGTTTGTTTCTTTTACAGGTGACGCTAAGCCAACAGTGTGGGTGATAGGCCACTCGTATATATATTGGGCAGAAAAAAGGACGAAAGTCCACCCAGGCGGAAGGAAATTAGAGATTCATAAGACATATTTCAACTGGAGAGGTATTAGAGGCCTGCTATGGCCACAGGTACTAATGGAGGTAATCAAGGTAGGGAGAGAGGCAAGATGTCCGGTCATCTTAGTTATACAGGCTGGGGGAAACAACCTAGGTCATCACAAGAGCGCATAACTAATGGCAATAATGCAACTAGACACTGAGCGCTTCAGAGAATTTTTCACAAAACTAGCTATAGTATGGTCAGAGATTGTGCCGATAGCGGTATGGCAAGGTGCGTGAGACTTCACGGCCATCGAGCGGACAAGGCGGGTAATAAATATTCGAATGGCAAAATTTAGAAGAGACAGAGGCGGTGTAGTGGTACGACACCGACAACTGGAAGGAGATAAAGCAGGCCTCATACGGCCCGATGGTGTTCACTTAATGGATATTGGACTGGACATATTCCTGTCAGGACTCCAGGACGGAGTGGAACAAGCGTTAAGAGTGATGGGTGGGGGTCAGAGTCCTGCATACGAGTACGCAGGATCCTCCGTGGCCTGGAAATAGAAAGGACATGTTGGAGAGTTACACTTGTTGGCCAAGTTGCCGGAGTGGAGACTCAGGGCATGCTGCAACAAGCTGAATTATTTTAGAAATAAAATGCCTTTCTAATGGAATGAGTATAAAGAGTTAATAAAGGTGTGACAGATCCTCTCCCATCCAGTTGTAAGAGTTATATTATTGTATTGTCAAGGAAAGGGGGGCGGTAGGGGGGCTGAGCGTCTGGGTTTGGTTGGGGGTCCCCACAGTCTGCCTAGGCTAGATGCATTTAAAAATTCTTATTAGATACACAGGCGGTGCAGCTTGCTTCGCAGCTGGGCTACTACGTCCAAAGTATTGCCTAGGCTAGATGCAGTTAAAAATTCTACGCTGACTAGCAGACACTGAAGATTTGGAGCAGACCTCTGAGTAAACAGCTCTTCAGACTCAACCATCTGTGTTACCCCAAGCCATAGTGTATGTAGTTTCTTACAGTTAAAAAGGGGGGGGAGCGACCCAACCCACCTGGAATTGACGATGCCAACGTCACGTAAGACACAGCAAGGGGACTCCAAAAAGAGTCTCCATTTTTTCCCAAAATTGTGGCACAGACCCCACTTAACCCTAGAACGCATACCTGGGGCCTCGCAGTCCCGTCCTGTTAATTGTTTTCTATTTTCTGCAAGATTACTTTAGTTAGAATTTTGAAACTCTAGGTATTCTTCATGTATATAGTTGTTTGTCATTTCAGTTTGAGTTATTCCATGTTATTTGAACACGGGCCTAAAAGGCCCCAGGTATATGAAAGTGTAGATTTTTATGGTCATGCGTTCTAGGGTTAAGTGGCATCAATTGTCCCACAGTTGCTTAAAACGGTTGGTGAGGTGATATTACCAAATCCTCAAGCTTTTAGTCTCCCAAGGATAACACAGGGGTAGAAAAGTCCTTGCGAATCCATGATTTGTTCATCTTTATGAACGTGAGTCTGTCTACATTCTCAGTGGACAGCCGCGTGCGCTTATCTGTCAGCACACCATCAGCAGCGCTGAACACACGTTCAGAGAGAACACTGGCTGCAGGGCATGACAAGATCTCAAGGCGTGAGTGGCGAGCTACGGACATTTTTCCAGATTGGAATACCAAAATGAGCAAGGGTCCAGTGACACAGTCATGGCTTCGATGTTCACTTGGAGATACTCCTGCACCATCTTCTCTAGGCATTGACTATGTGTCAGACTTCTTGTCTTCTGTGGCCTTGCAAAGGATGGTCTAAAAAAGTGGTGAAACGATTCCACAAAATTGCTGTTACCAGCAGATACTGTGTTACTGTTACGGTTTGAGTGATGAAGACTCGACAGTCCCACGGTTGGCAAGTTATAACTGTGAGATTCACTTCGTGCACCACTGGTGTTTTGTGGAAAAGCACATGTAAGATTCTGCAACAGCGTCTGCAGATACTCCTGCATGCGTCAATCCCTTTTTATGGCAGGAATTATTTCGGCAAATTTACTTTTGTACCGGGCATCTAAGAGTGTGGCAACCCAGTAGTCGGGATTACTTCGAATTCTGCAATCTGAGGGTCATGTTGCAGGTAGTGCAGCAAGAAGGCACTCATGTGTCTTGCGCATCCAAGAGGACCAAGTCCTTGTTGTGTTGGTGGCGAGGTAAGAATCATGCTTCCTTCCTCTGCCCTCTCCCCCCAACCTCGCACAACAGAAATGTGATCAAGGTCTCCCTCATCTGATGAGTCTTCCATGCCCATCGCCAGTTCATCCTCCACTTCTTCCTCAGCTCCTGCACCTTCCTCAACAGTTTGGCTGCTACCATGCGCCCTGGTTAATCCCTCTCCCCCACCCTCCCATGCCTGCCGCCTTGGTGCTGCCAACCGTCTGGACCTTGGCGATGTTATCCCTTCCGCATACGGCTCCTCCTCTACTTCCTCCACCTCCTCTTGTCCCACCACCTGACTCTGAATTCTGTTTAATGTGTGCTCCAGCATGTAAATCACCGGAATAGTCATGCTGATAATGGCATCGTCGTCAGCACTAAACATCTTCGTCGCCATTTCAAAACTGTGCAGAAGGGAGTGTGGCGCCCCTGAGGGTTCAGTCGCCACAGAGTTACTGCATCTCACCCAGAGGTGTGGTATCTTACCCTCAGGTAAGGAAGGCGTATGGCTCGGGACCCTAACACCTGCATCCAACACATACCCGCAATGGGGGTAGGGCGAGATTGCTCCTAAGGGAGAGCACAGTCCCAGGTCCCTAGCTGGTGGGAGGGTCCTATGTAGTGGGTGCTTAGGGGAGCAGCTTAGGGGAGCACATGACAGGGAGAGTATAAATAGGAAGCCATCTTAGAAAGAGCAAGCCAGTCAGAGGAGGAAAAGTGACAGGAGCAGAGGCTCGGCATGAGCTCTGCTCCGGAGGCGGGCCTAGCCTGGGAGGCCCAGGACTGAAGGAGAGAAGAGAGGAGTGGGAGCAGGAAGGCTCCAGGAACCGAAGGGACCCTAGGGCTACGGGCCGTGCAGAAGGCCACCCGTACTCCCGCTGCTACCAGGAGGTAGAGGGGCCAGGCCAGATAAGGGGAACCGGTCCCTGAACTAGAGGAGAATTAGCAAGGCTCAACTAGAAACCGGAGGCTGCAGCATTTCATGTACTGCAGGCCAAAGTCCACACCAGTCTCACTAAGAAGGTAGCCACATAGGACCCAGGGGACGGAACACAAGTCGCCCGCCAAGGCCCGAGTATACCGGATAGAAGTGTCACTGGGTGTGAGGTGCAGGGAGAAGGCCAGAGAAAGGACACACAGAAGGGGGTCCTGCTAAATACTCCAGAGCTATCTGGGGGTGGACTGAGCCCCTCACTGAGTATGCACAGCACGACGGGTGAGATTGCTCTGGTACCTGTAATCTGGACTGCAACAACTGTGAGTAAAGATCTTGGGACTGCATCACACGGACTCTGTGTTCATTACTGACTCCTTGCACTACAACCACCATCATCCACCCACACTGCCCTGAAGCTACACTCTTCCTGTGGTGAGTAATAATACCATTGCTGCAAAACCACCAGCTTCAGAGGACTGTTCCGCAGCGGCGGCCCCTTTGGCCGCACTCCACAGGTGGCGTAGTCGGACATTATAAAATCCATATTTACAAATTACCGTTGGATTGACCGCCCTGGGTCGCGGACCGGGTCCCCGCCACAGTGACTACTACCCCAAGCGTCTACCGGCCCGGCTCACGGTACCCCATGGCCCAAGGGGCGCGTCAGCTTCATAGGTCCCTGATCTGAGACCACTCCTGCAGCGTGATTTGCCCCACCTCTGGACTCGTTGGCCCAGGCTATACGTCAGAACGTAATGCACCAGGGCTTGTCGGTGCTGCCACAGTCGCTGCAACATGTGCAGAGTTGAATTCCACCGTGTCGGCACATCGCATTTCAGCCGGTGAACTGGCAGGCCCAACGACTTCTGTAGAGATGTAAGTCGTTGAGATGCGGGATGCGAACGGCGGAAGTGAGCACACAGCGACCGTGCCCTCTGCAGAAGGCCATCTAGTCCGGGATAGTGGGCTAAAAATTTATGGACAACCAGGTTCAACACATGAGCCATACAAGGCACGTGTGTGACATTGCCCCGGCGAAGGGCCGTACCCAGGTTTGCAGCATTGTCGCACACGGCCTTCCCGGTCCAGTGGAGACAACCATTCATGAAACTGGGTCTCCAGAGCTGACCACAACACCTCAGCTGTGTGACTCACATTTCCCATACATTTCAAAGTAAACACTGATGCCGTTGAGCCCTGCTGCCAGCATAGTAAGGTGTGCAGGATTCCTTCTGCGCAGTTAGAAAGCAGGTGGCGTTACCAGACTGGCTTTGGGTGCAGGTGGAGGACCGAGAGGAGGTTGAGGAGGCAGAAGCAGTGGAGGAACTTCGAGATAAAGAGGATTGACGCAAAACTCGTGGGGACGGTAAGACTTGGAGAGCAGCCCCTTGTCCTGCTGTCACCATAGTTACCCAGTGCCCAGTCAGCGACATGTAACGCCCCTGTCCATGCCTACTCGTCCAAGTGTCTGTGGTGAAATGCACCCTGTCACACACAGAGTTTCTCAAAGAAGCGGTGATGTTGTGTGCGACATGCTGGTGGAGTGCAGGCACACCTTTCTTTGAGAAGTAGTGCCGACAGGGCATCTGGTACTGGGGCACTGCGACGGACATAAGGTCTCGAAAATCCACTGTGTCCTCCAGGCGGAAAGGCAGCATTTCTGTAGCCAACAGCTTGCAGATGGTGAAATTCAACCTCTTAGCTTTCTCATGGCTAGGAGGAAATGGTCTTTTACTTTTCTACATCTGAGGGACCGAGGGCTGGCTGTTGTGCTTTGATGGGGTTGAGTAGGGTGTCCCCGGCAAACTGCCGGTCTGTGAGGAAGATGCAGGCGGACATGTTAGGTTGCCTTGATCCAAAGGTGGTGCTCTCGATGTCAGAGAGCGCTCAACACCAGCAGGTGTTTCCACTTCCCAATGAACTGATGACCTGCCAATCACACTGGCTGTTGCAGGTAAAGAGGTGGCAGGTCTGCATCCAAAAACAGGTGTGACTGCTGTCCCCCCAGTCACAGAGGATGAAGAGGCCGTGGATGCACAAGATGGGGCAGACGGTGGTGGGCCCAGCCTGCTAGGCCGCATTGTAGCACAGTGAGCTTCCCACTGCAACTTATGCTTCATATCCATGAGACGATACATGCATGAAGTACTCAAACTATGGATTTTTTGGCCTCTACTTAGCGTTTGGAGACAAATATTACAGATAACTAGTGTTGAGCCACCCCTGTAGTGTTCGGGTTCGGTTCGGTTCGTCGAGCACCGGGATGTTCGAGGAACTGTTCGTCGAACTGTTCGTCGAACACCTTAGAACACCGTCGAACACCGTTAAAACCAATGGCAGGCAAACAAAAACACATAGAAACACATAGAAAACACCTTCAAAGGTGTCCAAAAGCTGACAAACTGCTCAGAAGACGCTCTCTTTAAAAAAGCCGGCCGGCAATTCAGCAGCGGCATACACCGGTACCCGACAATTTAGACAAGAAGGAATAGAGCCTCACGCATAGATTAGATAGATAGAAACATGTCAGTCACACATATAAGAAGCACAGTGACAGTGTTGCTTACTGTACTTGTCATTTAGTGTAAAGGATTTATCAAAAAAAATAATAGTGTTTTCATGCACCGTCTCTTTAAAAAAGCCGGCCGGCAATTCAGCATCTGTACCCGACAATTTAGAATAGAAGGAATAGAGAATCACACATAGATTAGATAGATAGAAACATGTCAGTCACATATATATGAAGTACAGTAACAGTGTTGATTACTGTACTTGTCATTTAATGTTAAAATAAAGGATTTATTAAAAAAAAAATGGGCGTGGGGTTCCCCGTAATTTTAGTCTCTAGCGGAGGTTAAGCAGACGGCTGGGGCAGATGTTTGAAGCCTGGGAAGGGAGTAATACCCACGGAGCTCCCCAGGCTAATAATATGAGCCCCCAGCTGAATACCTAGCCTTTACTAGCTATTAAAATGGGGGACCCCCCCAAAAAATGACGTGGGGTCCCCCCTATTTTAATAGCTAGCAAAGGCTAGGCAGACAGCTGAGGGCTGATATTAATAGCCCAGGAAGGGTACCATGAATATTGGCCCCCTCCCAGGCTAGAAACACCAGCCGTCAGCCGCCCCAGAAATGGCGCATTCATAGGATGCGCCAATTCTGGCACTTAGCCTCGCTCTTCCACGCTGCCCTGGTGCGGTGGCAGTGGGGTAATATGGCTGGGGTTGATGTCAGCTTATAATGCCAGCTGACATCAAGCCCAGGTTAGTAATGGAGAGGCGTCTATAAGACACCCCCATTACTAACCCCATAGTCAAAGTTAAAAAAAAAAACACAAACACCGAGAATAAAGTCCTTTAATTGAAATAAACACACAATTCTTTATTGTTCTAAATTAAACCATACTTACCATCACGCCCATTCCAGCTGAAGCCAACGATCTCCTCACGCTGTCAGTGACGTGCATGAGGTGAGCTGAGTTCATTGGACATGAGCTCACCTCATGCACGTCACTGACAGCGTGGGAAAATTCTCACGCTGAAGCGCTGAGTGCAGGAATATTTTCCCACGCTGTCAGTGACGTGCATGAGGCTGATATTTAAATTTGGCGCACAAATCGGTGATTTGGGCGCCACATTTAAATATTGGCCGCGACCAATCAGCACAGCGTTGTTTAAATGTGGATCCAAGATTGGTGATTGGTCGCGGCCGATATTTAAATGTGGCGCCCAAATCGGTGATTGGTCGCGGTCTTGGCGCGCGACCAATCACTGATCTTGCCGCCAAAGTTAAACATTACCGTGCTGATTGGTCGCGGACACTGCCCGCGACCAATCACCGATTTGTGCGCCAAATTTAAATATCCGACCAATCAGCACATTAGTGTTTAACTTTGGCGGCAAGATCAGTGATTGTTCGCGGTCAAGACGGCGACCAATCACCGATTTGTGCCGCACATTTAAATAGCGGCCGCGACCAATTGGATGTCAGCGCCGCTCCCGGTTCCTCCCTTCACACCCTAGCCGCATGGATGTCAGCGCCGCTGCCTGTGCGGATACTTCCGCTGCGAGAACCCGGGACATGAGCGGGCGCTCGCAGCAGAAATATCCGGACCCGCAGCGCCGCTCCCCGGTCCTCCCTTCACACGCTAGCCGCTGATGTCCCCACAGTATCCGCATGGTGTTACAAAGGTCCGGACATTTGTGTTAAAAATCGCTGATTGGTCGCAGGCGCTGCCCGCGACCAATCACCGATTTGGGCGCCAAATTTAAATATCAGCCGCGACCAATCACCGATTTGGGCGCCAAATTTAAATTTCCTCCGCGACCAATCACCCATCTTGGCTCCACATTTAAACACCGCTGTACTGATTGGTCGCGGACGCTATTTAAATGTGGCGCCAAAATCGGTGATTGGTCGCGCCCAGCGTCGGCGACCAATCAGCACAGCGGTGTTTAAATGTGGAGCCAAGATTGGTGATTGGTTGCGGCCGATATTTAAATTTTGCGCCCAAATCGGTGATTGGTCGCGGGCAGCGCCCGCGACCAATCAGCGATTTTTAACACAAATGTCCGGATCTTTGTAACACCATGCGGATACTGTGGGGACATCAGCGGCTAGGGTGTCAAGGGAGGACCGGGGAGCGGCGCTGCGGGTCGGGATACTTCTGCTGCGAGCAGTCGCTCATCTCCCGTCTTCTCGCAACGGAAGTATCCGACCAGGCAGCGGCGCTCCCCTGTCCTCACCAATACGATTAGCTGATTGGTCGCGCTCTCCACACGCGACCAATCAGTGATCTTGGCGCTAAAGTTAAACACCGCTCTGCTGATTGGTCGCGGACGCTGCCCGCGACCAATCACCGATTTGGGCGCCACATTTAAATAGCGGCCGCGACCAATCAGCGAGCTTGGCGCCAAATTTAAACAACGCTCTGCTGATTGGTCGCGGACTCCAGCCGCGACCAATCAGCGAGATTGGCGCCAAATTTAAACCCCGCTCTGCTAATTGGTCGCGGATGCCGGCCGCGACTAATCAGCATTATTGGCGCCAAATTTAAACACCGCTCTGCTGATTGATTGCGGTCGCCGTCCGCGACCAATCAGTAGTATTGGCGCCAAATTTAAACCCTGCTCGGCTGATTGGTCACGGTTGCCGGCCGCGACCAATCAGCAGTATTGGCGCCAAATTTAAACCCCGCTCTGCTGATTGGTCACAGTTGCCTTCCGCGACCAATCAGCGATTTTGACGCCAAATTTAAACACCGCTCTGCTGATTGGTCGCGGCCGGCGATTGCGACCAATCAGCATTATTGGCGCCAAATTTAAACCCCGCTCTGCTGATTGGTCGTGACCGCCGGCCGCGACTAATCAACATTGTTGCCGCCAAATTTAAACACCGCTCTGCTGAATGGTCGAGGTCGTGACCAATCACCATTATTGGCGCCAAATTTAAACACCGCTTTGCTGATTGGTCGCAACCACAACCTATCAGCATTATTGGTGCAAAATTTAAACCCCGCTCTGCTGATTAGTCGCGACCGCCGGCCGTGACCAATCAGTGATATAGTCGCCAAATTTCAACACCGCTTTGCTGATTGGTCGCGGTTGCTGGCCGCGACCAGTCAGCGATTTTGGCGCCAAATTTAAACCCCGCTCTGCTGATTGGTCACAGTTGCCTTCCGCGACCAATCAGCGATTTTGACGCCAAATTTAAACACCGCTCTGCTGATTGGTCGCGGCCGGCGATTGCGACCAATCAGCATTATTGGCGCCAAATTTAAACCCCGCTCTGCTGATTGGTCGTGACCGCCGGCCGCGACTAATCAACATTGTTGCCGCCAAATTTAAACACCGCTCTGCTGAATGGTCGAGGTCGTGACCAATCACCATTATTGGCGCCAAATTTAAACACCGCTTTGCTGATTGGTCGCAACCACAACCTATCAGCATTATTGGCGCAAAATTTAAACCCCGCTCTGCTGATTAGTCGCGACCGCCGGCCGTGACCAATCAGTGATATAGTCGCCAAATTTCAACACCGCTTTGCTGATTGGTCGCGGTTGCTGGCCGCGACCAGTCAGCGATTTTGGCGCCAAATTTAAACACCGCTCTGCTGATTGCGCCGGGTCTGCCGCATACATATTCTAGAATACCCGATGCGTTAGAATCGGGCCACCATCTAGTTTCATGAAATAATTTTAAAAAAAATTGACGTGGGGCTTCGCACTATATTTGTGTCCAGCCAGGTACAGCAGGCAGGAACGGGCTGCCCCCAACCACCAGCTGCCTATTTGTACCTGGCCGGACACAACAATATAGGGAAGACCTTTTTTTCTTAATTATTTCATGAATTTCATGAAATAATTAAAAAAAAAATACGTGGGGCTTCGCCCTATTTTTGTGTCCAGCCAGGTACAACTAGGCAGCTGGGGGCTGGAATCTGCAGCGCAGGGAGGCCCAAGCTTTCTGGGTCCCCCCAGCTGCAAATTGCAGTCCGCAGCCACCCCGGAAAATGGTGCGTTCATAGAAGCGCCATCTTCTGGCGCTGTACCCAACTCATCCAGGGCCCTGGTGCGGTGGCTCACTGGGTAATAAAGGGGTTAGGGCCAGCTTGGCATTATCATTTTAATAGCTAGTAAAGGCTAGGTATTCAGCTGGGGGCTGATATTAGTAGCCTGGGAAGCTTCGTGGGTATTACCCCCTTCCCAGGCTTCAAACATCTGCCCCAGCCGTCTGCTTAACCTCCACTAGAGCCTAAAATTACGGGGAACCCCACGCCAATTTTTTTTTAAATAAATCCTTTATTTTAACACTAAATGACAAGTATAGTAATCAACACTGTCACTGTACTTCATATATATGTGACTGACATGTTTCTATCTATCTAATCTATGTGTGATTCTCTATTCTTTCTATTCCAAATTGTCGGGTACCGCTGCTGAATTGCCGGCCGGCTTTTTTAAAGAGACGGTGCATGAAAACACTATTATTTTTTTTGATAAATCCTTTACACTAAATGACAAGTACAGTAATCAACACTGTCACTGTGCTTCATATATATGTGGCTGACATGTTTCTATCTATCTAATCTATGTGTGAAGCTCTATTCTTTCGGTTCTAAATTGTCGGGTACCGGTGTATGCCGCTGCTGAATTGCCGGCTTTTCATGTTTCACTGTTGGCACTGTTCCCATCGATTTGGGCAATCACTGTAATGCCACAACCACCATGGCTGTGGCATTACAGTGAGTGGCAGACAATCCCTGCATGATTGGTGCTCTAAATAGCGCCAGCATGCAGGACACGCTTTTGGTGTACGAACATTTATCGAACATAACCTCGAACAGCCGAATTTTTTGCAAATCGTTCGGGTTCGTCGAACAACTCGAACACCGCCCAAAACAGCTCGAATTTGAGATTGGCGAACAGTTCTAGTCGAACACCGCTCATCTCTACAGATAACATGAGTTGGTCATCCTTATCGATCTGAATAAATGCCCAGGCTATGCAAGGCTTAGAGCCCATGCCACCTGAAAAGCCACTACGACTTGTGGTCAGAGGCAGAGTTGTGGCTGAGGATGCAGTTGTTGACGTGCTTCCAGTACTCCGTCTCTGTCCAGGAAGGCGCAACCTAACCTCGTTGTCAATAGCATCTGTGACGCCCCGCTGCGCTTGGTATCACAGATCCTAGAAGAGTGTATTGATGGAATCCTCCACAAGAGGCCCCCATAAACATTCACACATCTCCACCTTCCACCTCAGACCAGCAGAGGGAGCCCGTTAGGGATATAAATAGGGAAGGTGGAGCTAGGCAGTTCAGTTCCTCTGAAGAGTTCCTGCAGTAGAGAAGCCTAAGAGAGGTCAGTCTGCAGTGGAGCTCAGTCTAGTCTAGAGAACTCAGTTAATAGTTCAGCAGTGGAGCACGAGGCTCCTGCTAGCTAGATTCAGGGAGCCCAGATAGAGCTTAAGGTGTGCCGGCGCCATAAAATCGGTGAAGCGCGGCAAGCTGCCGTTAGTGTGCATAGCCTAGTGAGGGCCCGAGTAGGCCGAAGGCGAGTGGCGAGTTAGTACATAAGGGGCAGAGGAGCTTAACCAGCTCACCCCGAAGCAATTACCGGACACCGGATCCGAGCTTACCGGGATCTCTAGGACCCAGTAAGGCATAACCGGAATCCCTGGAGAATTACAAGTCCCAGGATCGCTAAGGTGCTGATACACAACAGAGCCAGGAGACGCTTAGGCCCCGCATACTGGGAGTGTGAACTCCAAGAGAAGGCCCTACCACAAGGTCAGCCAGCGCAGGACAGAGACAAAGTTAGGCCTAGCTCCAGGCAGGTCAGGAACTTACTACGCAGAGGCAAGAAACAGGAGGCCCTACACCCGCTCATTGGGGAGGATCCTGATATGCACCCTTCACCCTACAGTGCTCCGGGATGTGCCTGAATTTCCTCCAGTAAAAGGTACTGAAGTGACTACCGTGTCCGTTCCCGTTCTTGCTCTGACCCAGCTGGGTCTCGCCTGTCCCGTATTCCCCCTGCATACGCTGCCCTGAGACCTAGCTCCACCTGTGGGGAGCTATACCATCGAGCTGCCTTATCACGGGCCTCAGTGGACTGCTGCAGCGCTGGTGCTTCTCACCAGATACCACAGGTGGCGTCATGAACTCTTATAAAATTAACAATTATCCACCGTTTTGAAGAGTGACCCCAGGGTACGGGCCAGGGAGCCGACCACCGCGACATCCCCAAGGCCAGACAAAGGCCCGGGTGACCTCATCGACTGGCTGACTGTGGGTTGACAGTAAGTGGGATCTCCAATCTTGTCATCATCACCCTGTGTGTTATCACACCCGTTGTCCTCAAAGCCAACCTCTTCCTGCCCTGACCGAAAAGTCAAGTTGTCGCTCCAATCAGGTATTTGAGTCTCATCATCGTCTTCATCATAGTCTCCACCAACAGGAGTTACAGTTTGGGAACGAGGGTCTACATTATGCTCAGAACCTTCTTCATCTGGTCCTGGATCCGACTTATAAAGATTCTGGGCATCAGTGCAGATCATTTCCTCATCTGGATTAACAGAAGCTCTGGAGCAGACCTCCGTTTCCCAGGCTATAGTATGAGTAAACAGCTCTGCAGACTCAACCACCTGTGTTACCCCATACTCAGAAGGTTTGCTGGAGACTTGGGAGCTGTGAGGAAGCAAGTGCGATTGGGGTGACACCTCTGAGGACTGGAGTATTTGTGATGTTGAAGTTGAGGTGCAGGAGAGCCCACTTGAAGGAGCACTTGATATCCGCTGAAGCACCTGCTGTTTTTGTGCCTCATCTGGAATTTGTAGTGATGGGCGTGTCCGTAACAAAGGGATCGTATCACATTGTCCACGAAAAGAAGTCTACATGTTAGTTTGGCTGGAAGATGGTCTTTCTTCTGCAGATGTTACTCCCCCCCCACCGCGGGGGGCTCGACCCACCAGCGGACAGGCACCAGCATTGAGAGAGGGGGGCTGGCCGTCAGGGTCCACCGCGGCTCTGGCACAAACCCGGCGACACGGAGGTGGCACGGGCAGGAACGGACTGGCCGTGTCAGCTTCTCACTTTTTGGATTTTAGAAGGGCATGACATGCCTATATCTGTGTCTCCCCCTTCTTTTACTCCTCCACCTCTTTTCTTTTCGCATGACTGTATGTACTTGTCACTTTTCCATGTGTTAGTTATGTCTTCTGAGCAGTTTGTCAGCTTTTGGACACCTTTGAAGGTGTTTTCTATGTGTTTCTATGTGTTTTTGTTTGCCTGCCATTGGTTTTAACGGTGTTCGAAGGTGTTCGACGAACAGTTCGACAAACAGTTCGGCGAACACAAGGGTGATCGACGAACTGAACCGAACTTGAACACTACGGGGGTGGCTCAACACTACTTAGCACGTCTGTGAGTAAATATGGCGGTGAGAGCCCAACGAGTTCATCACTGGGCGTATGCTAGTGACGCGTCCCCTGGGCCGTATGTGTTGGGGAATACCCGGAGCCGGGTCTCTGTGTAACGCTGGGGGTTGTAATCTCCGTGGTGGCGACCCGGTCCCGTGGCTCAGGGTGGTCAAACCAGTGGCGGATCTGTTTATTTGGGTTTAGTAATGCTTAAATGTCCGACTACGCCACCCGTGGATTGGGGTCACTGAGAACCGCCGCTGCAGGGGAGACCGCTGAGGCTGATGTTGTGTGCGCAGCAGAGGGTAGTATAACTCCCCACGGGAGGAGTATAGCCTCAGGGCAGTGAGTGTAGATGGTGGGGGTGATGGTGCGCGGGAGCAGCAGTAATGACTCAGAGTCCAGTGATGCAGTCCAGGGTCTTTACTCACAGTTTTACACTCCAAGCCACTTCTGCAGATGATGGCTGCCCACATCGTGCTGTGCTTACTAGGTGAGGCGCTCGGCCAACTCCCAGGTAGCTTTGGAGTGCTTTTCAGGACCCCCTTCGTGTGTCCTTTCTCTGGCCTGTCGTACCCCACAATTGACCATGTTTCTGTCCAGCTGCCTCGGGCCTTGGCGGGCAAACGTATGTTCCGTTTCCCTGGGTCCTATGTGGTGCCTTCCTAACGGGTGTAGTGAGGGGCCGTGCATGTACAATGCCATGGCCTCCGGTTACTAGCTGAGGGTAGTTGCTCTCCTCCACTAGATGAGGGATCCGGTTCCCTTTTCTTGGCCTGACCCCCCTACTCTGGTAGCGGCAGGCGTGCGGTGGAGGCTGGCCGGTCCGCACCCCTGGGGTCCCATTGGTCTTCTCTTAGAGCTTCCTCCATTCTTCTCCCTTCCTTCATTCTCCTCCAGCCCCAGGCCTTAAGACTCGGCCTGCCTGCGGAGCAGAGCCCATGCTGAGCCTCTGCTCCCAGCCTCCTTCTCTCTTCTCTCTGACTGAACTGAACACTGATCTAAGATGGTGCCCACCTTATATATCTTCTACCCAGTGCACCCAGGATCTACTCTCCCCACCCAGACACTACCGGGTTCCCCCTTTCTAGGTGTTCCCTCCCCCACTCCAGCCAGGGACAGGTACAGTTGTGCTCACTCTTGGGAGCATTGTCGCCCTGTCCCCCAGAAATGTGGCGTAGTGCATGTGGGTGTTAGGGTCCTGAGCCATACTCCATCCTTACCTGGAAGTGAGATATCACACCTCTGGGTGAGATGCAATGTCTCTGTAGCGACCGAACCCTCGGGGCGCTACACTAGCGACAAACCCCCTCGCTCGCAGATGTTTGACCTCCTGCATCTTGTTCAGAAGTGGCTACAACCGGAGTCCTCTACTCCGGCCCAGATGGTTGAGCGGGTGGTGATTGACAGATTCATGCATTCCCTTCCCAAGCCAGTACAGACCTGGGTTTCCCAAGGTGATCCCCAGAACGCAGATGACTTTATCGGCCTAGTAGAGAGGTACCAGGTAGTTGAGAGATCTCTTGGGAAACCGGATGCAGTCACTTCTCCCTACTGGGATACCCAAAAGGGGGTGGGTTCAGCACGGAAGGGGTCTAGAGCCACCACTGGGGGACGTCCCACTCCCACTGAAGGTGCCATTAGAATGGTTGGTAAAGATATAGTTTGTTGGCGGTGTCACCACCCTGGACATGTAGCCGCCAGGTGTCAAATATCCCCTGAGCCCATGGACTGCAGCCTAGGCAGACGGGTCTCCTATTATTCCTATCCAGCCTGTAGCGTGGACTGTCGACCCTGCGAGGGGCCACAAGCGTGTGCAGTGTCCATTAATTGAGTAAAAGTGCTTGGGCTGTTGGACTCCGGGAGTCTGGTGACCTTGATCAGAGCAACCCTTCCCCACCAGTTGATCCCTTCCAAAACCCTGGGCTTTCGGTGCATCCATGGTGCCGCCCGTGGCCACAGTGACAGTGGGGACAGACTGTGGTGCCCACTCCCATGAAGTCGGGGTAGTGAAGGACCTGATACACCCCGTCATATTGGGCCATGATTTTTCCTTATTCTGGGACTTGTGGGGGAAGGGTACTGGACTAAGTAGCATGGGGAAAAGCCAGGTCCTTGAAGAAAAACCCCCGACGAAGTCTCAGATGGAGGAGTTCCCACTGTGCTTCCTTGTCGGTGATGAGGGTGAGACGGTGACCGAGGAGGCCGACCTCCCTGCGTTAGATATGTCCAGAGAGAACTTTGGGACTGCTCAAGTTCGAGACCTGACCTTAAAAGGGGCGTTCGACCAGGTTACTGTATGTAATGGGGTTGCCCAAGAGCCGGGGGCCAACACTAGATTCCCCCACTTTGCAGTGCAGGGGGAGTTGCTATATCGGGTGGCCAAACTGAGGGGCGGTGAGATAGTGGAACAGCTGTTAGTGCCGGGGCCATACAGACGGCGGGTGCTAGATATGGCCCATTCACATGTTCTGAGCGGACACCTAGGGGTCTAAAAAACTCAGGAGAGGATACTGAGAAGGTTTTATTGGCCAGGGTGTTATCGAGAAGTTCAAAATTATTGTAGGTCCTGCCCCACCTGCCAAATAACCCCTCCCTCCTCCCACTTCCGTAGCCCCTTAGTCCCACTACCTGTGATAGAGGTTCCCTTTGAGAGGATTGCCATGGACCTCATGGGCCCCTTAGTTAAATCAGCTCGGGGCCACCAATATATCCTGGTCGTCATGGACTATGTGACCCGATACCCTGAAGCGGTTCCCCTAAGGAACTCGTCCAGAAAAAGTATAGCCCGAGAGCTGGTCCATATTTTTGCTCGGACAGGTCTGCCAAAAGAGATTCTGACAGACTAAGGAACCCCCTTCATGAGCAAGGTGATGAAGGAGCTTTGCAGAGTCCTTCAGATAACTTAGCTTCGGACCTCGGTTTATCATCCACAGACGGATGGCCTAGTGGAACGCTTCAACAAGACCTTAAAGGCGATGCTCAAGAAGGTCGTGGAAAAGGATGGGTGAGACTGGGACTACCTGCTCCCATTTCTGCTTTTCTCGGTCAGAGAAATTCCTCAAGCCTCCACTGGCTTCTCTCCATTTGAGCTCCTATATGGGCGGCATCCAAGAGGTCTCCTAGACATCGCCAAGGAAACTTGGGAGGCTGAAGTCACGCCACACCGGAGTATCATCGAACATGTCGCCCAGTTACAGGAGAGAATGTCAAAGGTGATGCCCTTCGTGAAGGAACATCTCCTCCAGGCGCAAGAAGCCCAGGCGAGGGTCTATAACCGGTCGGCGAGAATAAGACAATTCCAACCCGGGGACCGTCTTTTGGTGCTGATCCCTACCGTTGAGAGCAAGTTCCTCACCAAATGGCAAGGTCCATACGGTGTGGTGGAGAAAGTCAGCGAGGTTAATTATAAAGTCCACCAGCCTGGCCGAAGAAAGCCGCATCAAATATATCGTATAAATTTGCTCAAGCCTTGGCGGGACCGTGAACCTGTGGAAACTCCTTGCCTGGGAGCCGCACCAGAAGGCAAGGTGGAGGAGGTCACTATTGCAGAGACTCTATAACTGGCCCAGAAGCAACAGTGTCGAGAATTACTACAGTGGAATCGGGAGCTGTTCTCAGAGTTGCCGGGGCATACTCAAGTGGTAGAGCATGACGTGCTGACAGAACCGCACGTACGAGTGAATTTGAAGCCGTATCGGATTCCGGAAGCACGCCGGGAGGTGATCTCGGCTGAGGTGAAGAGGATGTTACACCTCGGGGTAATATATAGGAGACAAAGAATGGGTGGTCGAGCCCAATCGTCCTCGTGCCGAAACCCAATGGAGAGTGGAGGTTTTGTAATGACTACCGCCGGCTGAATGAGGTATCCAAGTGTGACGCGTACCCGATGCCCCGCGTCGACGAACTCATCGAGAGGCTTGGACCGGCGAGGTACATCACCACTCTTGACCTGATGAAGGGCTACTGGCAGATCCCCATGTCCCAGATGGCTAAGGAGAAGACGGCTTTCTCAACACCTGATGGGTGTTTTCAATACACGCGGATGTCGTTCGGACTACAGGGGGCCCCAGCCAGGTTCCAGAGGGCTATGGATCGGATCCTAGCCCCACATAAGAAGTATGCCGCAGCCTACCTTGACGACATTGTGGTCTTAACCCAGACAGGGCAAGTCACCTACCTAAACTACAGGCCGTTCTGGAGGCGCTAAGGAAGGCAGGATTTACCATAAATCCGAAAAAGTGTGCCATCGGAAAAGAGGAGGCCAAGTACCTGGGCTATGTTGTTGGGAGAGGCGAAATAAAGCCGCAAATCAAGAAAGTGGAGGCAATTCAAACCTGGCCGCAACCGCTCTCGAAGAAGCAGGTGAGAGCATTCCTGGGAATGGTGGGATACTACCGGCGGTTTATCCCAAATTTCGCCATGATTGCCGCGTCATTACCGGATCTTCTAAAAGGCACCAAATCAACCATGGTGAAGTGGACGGAAGAAACGGAGACCGCGTTTCAACAGTTGAAGCTAACACTGTGCAAGCAGCCGGTCCTGGTCGCGCCAGACTTCAAGAAAGAATTTGTGGTCCAGACAGACGCTTCAGAGGTTGGTCTAGGAGTCGTACTCTCACAAGAGATAAATGGGGAAGAACATCCCATTCTCTATCTAAGCCGAATGCTGCCCTCCTGCGAGAAGAACTACGCCATACTAGAGAAAGAGTGTTTAGCCATAAAATGGGCCGTGGATACACTGAAATATTACCTACTAGGCCGGAAGTTTAAATTAGTATCAGACCATGCCCCGTTGAGATGGTTGAGGGAGAAGAGGGGTAAAAATGCCAGGGTAACTAGATGGTTCCTAGAGCTTCAAGATTTTAACTTTCACGTGGAGCATAGGCCCGGGAGGTTACATTGGAATGCAGATGCCCTCTCTAGGATTCCCTGCCTGGTGTCAGAAGGTGCCCAAACCCCCGGCTTTGGGCAGAGGGGGGGAATATGTGACAGTGTCACTGGTTTTATATGTGAGGGGAGGTATGTGTCACTCAGGATGCTCTCCTGTGTGAACTAAGACCTACTTTATTTTTCTGCCAGCGTGTTATATGCTGGTTGACTTACTCTGTTAAAGGGTGTGCGGTTTTATGGGAATGGCGAAGAGGGCGGGACGCCATTCCCCCTACCTCCCCTCACGGTGTGGCTGAGCAATGTGTAAAAGCTCAGTCCTTTTTTTTTTCTCTGGAGTGTGGTCTAGAGAGGGAAGTCTCCAGACAGTATTGTGGAACCTGCAGAGCTTGTTACCTGTGCAGTTTATGCTATCGAGAGCGGGCGGAACCCGCTCACCTATGGACTGAGCTATACTTTGTTTTGTTTTCCCGTTTAACCCAGAGGGGTCTTGTTTATTTTTCCTACGGAACCCTGCATGAGTTTATGCCAGATAATAAACCAGCAGAAAGGTAACCTGAGAACGTGTGTCCTGAGTCTGCCTCCGGGAGAGCCGAGAGAGTCGTCTTGCCACAGCGTACATAAAAGTGCTGGCGGCCACAGTTTTGTGCACCTCTAAAAAAAAAAGGACACAGGTGAACAGAGGCAAAATGGAGTCCAGAGCTTTGCTGACTCATTATAGTGAATGAATCCCTCAGGGGTATCATCTGAATCACGTCACTTAGAGATTTCAACAGAAGCCCCGATGTAAGTGCTCAGCGTAGGGCACCGCATAAATGTGATTGCAAATGTTATGTAAAATGTTCTTAACAAAAGCTTCTAATCAATCCACAAAAAAAGCCCCCACACAGTTCTGTCAGCCGTCAATTAAAATATAGGGGGCTTCCACGTTACTGGTAGTACAAAGGCTCTGGAAAACTGAAATGGCTCCTCGCCCCTGAAAGAAATCAAGCTAATTCTGTGCTACCAAATCCAAATGCCGCCCCTCCTTTCTGAGCCCCAATGTGCCTAAACCGCAGTTAGTGTCCAAATGTTTGGCATTTCTGTAGCGATGAGAGCCCATCTAATTTACTGGTGCATGTCTCCAGAAGCATGAGCTGGGCATAACGTACTGGTCACTACAACATTCTGCGCTTCTAGCACTTAGGGGCTCTGTATATGGAGTCTGCAAACTATTCTTGAAAAATCTGTGCTCCAGGAGGCATATAGCGCTGCGTCCCTCCCGAGTCTCGCCGTGTGGCTAGGCAGTACAGTACAGTCACATATGGGGTATTTCTAGATTCAGCAGAAATTGAGGGACACATTTTAGTGCCATTTTTACCTATCTACCAGTGTAAAAATTAAAAATCTGGGGCTAAAACTAAATTTTGGTGGTAAAAATGTTATTATTTTTTTCTTCTCTGCCCAATGGTATAAAACTATGTGACCCCCCTGTAGTGTCAATATGATCACTGCACCCCTAGATGAATTCCTTGAGAGGCGTAGTTTGTAAAATTTGGTCTCTTATGAGGGATTCACGTGTTCTGGCACCTCAGGGTCTCTGCCAATGTGACATGGCAACCTCACACCAATCCAGCAAAATTTGAATTCCAAAATGGCGCCTCTTCTCTTCGATCACATATGGGGTATCGGCGAACTCAGGAGAAATTTCACAACAAATTTTGGGGTGCATTTTCTCCTACTATCCTCATGAAAATTAAAAAAAACTGGGGCTAAAACAACATTTTTGTGGGAAAAATATATTTTTTGTATTTTCACAGATCAACAATGTAAAATTCTGTGAAGCACCTATGGGTTCAAGGTGCTCACCACACATCTAGATAAATTCCTTGAGGGATCTAGTTTCCAAAATGGGGTCAATTGTGAGGGTTTTCCACTGTTTAGGCACAACAGAGGCTTTCCAAACACAACATGGCGTCTGCTAATTATTCTAGAAAATTTTGCATTGAAAAAGTCAAATGACACTCCTTCCTTTCTGAGCCCTGCCATGCGACCAATCAGTAGTTTTCCCCCCACATATGGGGTATCTGCGTACTCAGGAAAAATTGCACAATGGATTTTGGGGCCCGTTTTCTCCTGTTACCCTTGGGTAAAATGAGAAAATTTGGGGCTAAAAACATTTTTGTGGGAAATATGTGATTTTTACATTTTCACGGCTCAATATTATAAAATTCTGTGAAGAAGAGGGGTCTAGTTTTCAAAATGGTGTCACTTATGGGGGGTTTTCACTGGTTAGGGACATGGCATCCACTGATTATTCCAGGAAGTTTTTCATTCAAAAAGTCAAATGGCACTCCTTCTCTTTCAATCCCTGCTGTGTGCCCAAATAGTAGTTTTCCTTCACATATTGGGTATCAATGTACTCAGGAGAAATTTCTCAACTACTTGCATAGTGAAATTTTTGCTGTTACTCTTATGAAAATGCAAAATTTGGGGCTAAAAACATTTTCGTGGTAAAAATTAGTTTTTTTATTTTCACGGCTCAACGTTATAAACGTTTGTTAATCACCTGAGGGTTCAAGGTGCTCAACACACATCTAGATAAGTTTCTTGTGGGGTCTAGTTTCCAAAATGGTGTCACTTATAAGGAGTTTACACTGTTTAGGCAGATCAAGGGCTCTGCAAACGCGACATGCCATCCGCTAATTATTCCAGCAAATTTTACATTTCAAAAGTCAAATGGCTCTCCTTCTCTTCCGAGCCCTGCCATGCGCCAAAACAATAGTTTTCCCTAGCATATGGGGTGTCTGCATACTCAAGAGAAATTGCACAACACATTGTATGGTGCAATTTCTCGTTACCCTTGTGAAAGTAAAAAAAAAAATGGGTCTAAAGTAACATTTTTGTGAGAAAAAAGTAAAATGTTTATTTTTTCCTTCTACATACCATTAATTCCTGTGAAGCACCTGAAGGGTTAATAAACTTCTTGAATGTGGCTTTGAGCACCATGAGGGTTGCAGTTTTTAGAATGGTGTAACTTTTGCTTATTTTCTGTCATATAAACCCCTCAAAGTCTCTTCAAATGTAATGTGGTCCCTAAAAAAATCTTTTTGTTAATTTTGTTGATAAAATGAGAAATCGTTGGTAATTTTTTAACCCTTCTAACGTCCTAACGAAAAAAATTATGTTTTGAAAATTGTGTTTATGGAAAGTAGACATGTGGGAAATGTTATTTATGAACTATTTTGTGTGACATAACTCTCTGATTTAAGGGCATAAAAATAAAATTTTGAAAATTGCTAAATTTTTGCCAAATTTCAATTTTTTTTCACAAATAAACCCAAGTATTATTGAAGAAATTTTACTGCTTTCATGAAGTACAATATGTCACAAAAGAAAGTCGTTTGTGTCACGAATGTGTCAGGGTTGACAGACAGTCATTCGGTTTGGCCTTACAAACATTTCCCTGATCTTTTCTTTATTCCTCTCTCACCTTGCTTGGGGATTATACCTTTCTCTTTAGGACCATGAGTTACCCTCATCTTTCTGATATGAATAAGCACTTCCTTCCTGTGTCCTTAAATACACTCAGACCCTCAGATAGTTGCTGGTGATAGCATGTTATTCCTATTCAGGCCTGGGATTCTAGTAGTCGACTAGAATTACCTTGGAGTTCCTTCATGGATTGTTGCCGTGCTTTCTCCAATGTTATCTTGGAGCTAAGTGTATTCCCCTGTTTGTTTCCCCTGTGTGTACTTTAGTTGTAGTAGGGCTGACTTAGCACTCACCCCTCCCGCTCCCTACCTAGGGCCTGGCCCTAGGGTCAGCTAGGGCCAGGTTTCCTGCCTGGCGATAGGTGCAGAGCCTATTTAGGGTCTATAGGGGAGTCAGGGTTTGTCGTCAGAACTTTTTAGGGGACTACAATCACCCTTTCCCTAGTTGTAGGGCTCCCTCCCTTTTTACCATCATAAACCCTGGGTTCTCCCCATACCTAGTGGGACATTATCACCAGCCAGTTAAAAAAAAAAAAAAAAAGAAACTGTCTTTCTGTTCATTTTGTGCTGTTGTTTTTTTTTGTATTGCTATGGATCCCGTTTTGGTGTTGGCAGAGTGGTTTCATAATTTATAACTAGAGGTAGCTGACCTGCGATCAGCTGATCAGCAGCAACAGCAGTGGCCACAGACTTCTAATGTTGGGGACTCTGCGGGTAGGCCAGTCCAGCTTGAGCCCAAAATTGCCCTCCCAGACAGATTTTCAAGAGGTAGAGACAAATTTTCTGTGTTTAATGAATGTTGTAAGTTATACTTTAAGCTTTGACCCTACTGTCCTGGGATTTCCCTTTGCCACAGGGCTCTGCTTGCCTCCAATAGATTGAAGGATTTTTCAGGGTTCTGGCCCTCATCTAAGATGATCCTGACTACATCTCCTTGGCTTAATTCAGTCTGCGTCGCCTTCAGCAGAGGGATCAGTCAGTGGAGTCTTATTGTGCTGAATTTCGTAGATGGGCAACCGATACCAAGTGGAATGACCCGGTCTTAGAAGTCAATTTTGTCAGGGTCTTTCAGAAAGGTTGAAGGATGCCTTGGCGGTTTACAAAATTCCTAGGTCCTTGGAGGCTGCCATGTCGTTGGCTATATGCGAAGGTAGATGCCTTCGGGATAGGAGGGTGAGACCACCTTCTCCAAAGCCCCTTTTTCTGGGGGGGGTGGGGTCTGGGGGTGAACCTGTACTCATGGATTTGGAGGAGCCCATGCAGCTAAGGGGAGCTATTTCCCCTGAAATCCGCAAAAGAAAGGGGATGTACTTTTTTGGGGTAAACAGGGACATTTCATTGGGGTCTGTCCCTTGGTTCCTAAGCTAAAATTAAAATCTAGAACCCTATCCTTGGTAATGTGGAGTTGGATAATCAGGGGGGTGTTTGTCTTCTACATGCAGTTCTCAGTTTGTCCTGATGGCTGAGGTGGTGCTAGAGAGCAAGACTGAGAAAATTTCTGTGTTTTTGGACAGTAGAGCTGAAGTCAGCATGATTAATGCTGGGTTTGTGAGAACTCATGAGCTTACTTGCAGCACGTTAACTAAGCCCATCCCCATTTATGCCATCGACTCAGCGCCACTTGCTCAGAGATGTCTTACACAGATTGTACATGATATGAGACTGAGGGTGGGGTACCTTCATTATGAAATAATTCCTTGTTATGTCCTGGAGGGCCTTCCCACTCCTTTTGTACTGGGTCTACCCTGGTTGGTGAAACATAATCCGATAGTCAATTGGCAATCCAATGAAATTGTAGAATGGGGAGATTACTGTCATGAAAACTGCTTAAGCACTTCTCTTTCTGAGGTCTCTATGGAGACCTTACCTGCATTTCTGTCTGGTTTTGAAGATGTATTTTCTGAGAGAGGGTGTCAGGATGTGCCTCCTCATCGTGTGTATGACTGTCCCATTAGCCTGATTCCCAGAGTTAAATTACCCAAGTCCAGACTGTACAATATTTCTGGTCCTGAGAGACAAGGCATGAAGTATTTTATTGCTGAGAGTCTGGATAAAGAACATATCAGACTCTACTCTTTGACCATGACGGCAGAGTTCTTCTTCGTTAAGAAGAAAGATGAGGGATCTCCGTCCCTGTTTAGATTTCTGGAAATTAAATCAAATTGCCGTCTCAGATCCCTATCCTCTTCCTCTGATTCCGGATTTATTCAATCAGATTGTGGGAGCTAAAGTGTTCTTCAAGTTGGATTCAGGGGAGCCTACAATCTGGTTAGAGGGTTATTTCGAAAGTCTGGTTATGCCTTTTGGTCTCACCAATGCACCTGCCGTTTTCCAGCATTTCATAAATTATATTTTCCCCCATTTAGTGGGCAGCTTTGAGGTGGTCTATTTGGATGATATTTTGATTTACTCTCCTGATTTAGAGCCACATCAAGGTCATGTTAAACAGATATTATAGATTTTAAGCGATAATAAACTTCATGCCAAACTGGAAAAATGTGTTTTCGCTGTCCATGAGGTACAATTTTTGAGGTACTTGTTGTCACCGTCGGGTTTTCGGATGGATCCGGAAAATATTTGCGCCATACTTGATTGGGATCATCCTGAGAACCTGAAGGCATTGCAGCGCTTTCTGGGGTTTACAAATTTTTACCCGAAATTTATACAAAATTATTCGATAATAGTAAAATCCCTCACTGACATGACTAAAAAGGGGTCGGATTTCTCTAAATGGTCGAATACCGCCCCGCAGGCTTTTATCTCTTTAAAGAGATGTTTCGCCACAGCACCTATAATCAGTCAACCAGATGTTTCTCAACCTTTCATTGTTGAAGTTGATGCATCTGAGGTGGGGGTTGGGGTTGTGTTGTCTCGGGATCAGTCCCCTGGTAATTGGCATCCATGCACTTTCTTTTCCAAAAAGCTGCCTTTGGCCGAGAGAAATTATGACGTGGGTATAGGGAGCTTTTGGAGATTAAATTGGCTTTCGAGAAATGGCAACATTGGTTGGAGGGGGCAGCCCATCCTGTTACTGTTATCATCGACAATAAGAACCTGTCATATCTCCAGTCTGCTAAGCATCTCAACCCTAGGCAGGCTAGATGGTCTTTGTTTTTTACTAGGTTCAATTTTGTTGTCACTTTCCATCCAGGGGTTAAAAACATCAAGGCTGATGCATTGTCCCGGAGCTTCCCTGGTGGTAGTGACCATGAAAACCCTGTCCCTATTTTGCAGGAGGGGTGGTCATTTTGGCCTTGTGCCCTTACCTGGAAGGGGAGGTGTTGGAGGCTCAGGGGGACACCGCTATCTCTTATACTACAGGGAGGTTGTTTGTGCCATCTAATCTGTGCCGTAAAGTAATTAAGGAACATCACAACTCAGTGCTTGCTGGTTATCCAGGTAGAAAGGCAATTGTGGACCTCCTTTCCCATCATTTTTTGGTGGCCGAGGTTGCGTCAGGATGTCGTTGAACATGTATTTGCTTGTAGTATTTGCACGCGTTCTAAAGTATCGCATACCCGTTCGTCTGGTACTCTTCTTCCGTACCTACCTATTCCTAGCAGTCCATGGACACACTTGTCCATGGATTTTATTACTGACCTTACGGTTTCTGCAGGCAGAACTGTGGTTTTGGTGGTTGTAAATAGGTTCAGTAAAATGGTTCACTTCTTCGCATTACCGGCACTTAGTAATGCCAAGACTCTAGCTCAGGCGTTTATAAATGAGATCGTGAAGCTTCACAGGGTTCCCTCCTATGTGGTGTCAGATCGGGGGACCCAGTTCATTTCTAAATTCTGAAAAGATTTTTGTACTTGACTGGGGGTGCAGTTGTCTTTTTCTTCTGCCTTCCATCCTCAGTCAAATGGACAGACTTAGCGCATAAATCAAAGTTTGGAAACTTACCTCAGGTGTTTTGTCTCCAAAAACCAGGAGGATTGGGCATCTTACTTACCGTTGGCCGAGTTCGCTATAAACAATCATCATCAAGAGTCTACTGGCAGGTCACCTTTCTTTAGTGCATACAGTTTTCATCCGCAGTTTGGTACCTTTAGTGTTGGAGGGGCTTCAGGAGTTCCTGAAGAGCATCATTTTGCTTCGTCGCTCGCTTCTGTGTGGCGGGGAGTTCAGTATAATTTGAAACTCATGAGAGACTGATACAAATCTATGGCTGACAGGAGATGTTCACCAAGCCCGGTCCTAAGTGTGAATTAATTTGTGTGGTTGTCTACCAGAACTATCAAGTTAAAGGTTCCTTCCTGGAAGCTGGGACCTAGGTTAATTAGTCCCTATAAATTAACTGCCGTCATTGACCCAGAAGCGTTTTGTCTGGAATTACCTCAGGCTCTTAAGATCCACAATGTGTTTCACAGGTCTCTGCTTAAGAAGTATGTGGCACATCTTGAGTCCTCCCCCTTGCCGCCGCCCCCAATCATGGTTGATGGCAATTTAAAGTTCCAAATGTCAAAGATTGTGGATTCTTGTCTTCATCGTCATTAGTGTTGAGCCACCCCCGTAGTGTTCGAGTTCGGTTCGGTTCGTCGAACACCCGTGTGTTCGCCGAACTGTTCGTCGAACTGTTCGTCGAACACCTTCGAACACCGTTAAAACCAATGGCAGGCAAAAAAAAACACATAGAAACACTTAGAAAACACCTTCAAAGGTGTCCAAAAGCTGACAAACTGCTCAGAAGACACAACTAACACATGGAAAAGTGACAAGTACATATAGTCATGCGAAAAGAAAAGAGGTGGAGGAGTAAAAGGAGGGGGAGACACAGATATAGGCATGTCATGCCCTTCTAAAATCCAAAAAGTGAGAAGCCGACACGGCCAGTCCGTTCCTGCCCGTGCCACCTCTGTGTCGCCGGGTTTGTGCCAGAGCCGCGGTGGACCCTGACGGCCAGCCCCCCTATCCCAATACTGGTGCCTGTCCGCCGGTGGGTCGAGGCCCCCCACAGTGGGGGGGGAGTAACATCTGCAGAAGAAAGACCATCTTCCAGCCAAACTAAGATGTCGACTTCTTTTCGTGGACAATGTGATACGATCCCATTCTTACGGACACGCCCATCGCTACAAATTCTAAATGAGGCACAAAAACAGCAGGTGCTTCAACGGATATCAAGTGCTCCTTCAAGTGGGCTCTCCATCACCTCAATTTCAACATCACAAATACTCCAGTCCTCAGAGGTGTCACCCCAATCGCACTTGCTTCCTCACAGCTCCCAAGTCTCCAGCTGCCCGTCTGAGTATGGGGTAGCACAGATGGTTGAGTCTGCACAGCTGTTTACTCATACTATAGCCTGGGAAACGGAGGTCTGCTCCAGAGCTTCTGTTAATCCAGATGAGGAAATGATCTGATCTGATGCCCAGAATCTTTATAAGTCGGATCCAGGACCAGATGAAGAAGGTTCTGAGCATAATGTAGACCCTTGTTCCCAAACTGTAACTCCTGTTGGTGGAGACAATGATGAAGACGATGATGAGACTCAAATACCTGATTGGAGCGACAACTTGACTTTTTGGTCAGGGCAGGAAGAGGTTGGCTCTGAGGACGACGGGTGTGATAACACACAGGGTGATGATGACGAGGTTGGAGATCCCACTTACTGTCAACCCACAGTCAGCCAGTCGATGAGGTCAGCAGAGGAGGTGGAGGAGGATGTGACTAGCCCTGGGGATTGGGATGACTCGGTAGCCGGGCATTTGCCTGGCCTTGGGGATGTCACGGTGGTCGGCTCCCTGGCCCGTACCCTGGGGTCTCTCTTTAAAAGAGTGGATAATTGTTAATTTTATAAGAGTTCATGACGCCACCTGTGGTATCTGGTGACAAGCACCAGCGCTGCAGCAGTCCACTGAGGCCGGTGATAAGGCAGCTCGATGGTATAGCTCCCCACAGGTGGACCTAGGTCTCAGGGCAGCGTATGCAGGGGGAATGCAGGACAGGCGAGACCCAGCTGGGTCAGAGCAAGAACGGGAACGGACACGGTAGTCACTTCAGTACCTTTTACTGGTGGAAATTCAGGCACATCCCGGAGCACTGTAGGGTGAAGGGTGCATATCAGGATCCTCCCCAATGAGCAGGTGTAGGGCCTCCTGTTTCTTGCCTCTGCGTAGTAAGTTTCTGACCTGCCTGGAGCTAGGCCTAACTTTGTCTCTGTCCTGCGCTGGCTGACCTTGTGGTAGGGCCTTCTCTTGGAGTTCACGCTCCCAGTATGCGGGGCCTAAGCGTCTCCTGGCTCTGTTACATATCAGCACCTTAGCGATCCTGGGACTTGTAGTTCTCCAGGGATTCCGGTTATGCCTTACTGGGTCATAGAGATACCGGTAAGCTCGGATCCTGTGTCCGGTAAATGCTTCGGGGTGAGCTGGTTAAGCTCCTCTGCCCCTTATGTACTAACTCGCCACTCGCCTTCGGCCTACTCGGGCCCTCACTAGGCTATACACACTAACGGCAGCTTGCCGCGCTTCACTGATCTTACGGCACCGGCACACCTTAAGCTCTATCTGGGCTCCCTGAATCTAGCAAGCAGGAGCCTCGTGCTCCACTGCTGATCTATTAACTGCGTTCTCTAGACTAGACTGAGCTCAACTGCAGACTGACCTCTCTTAGGCTTCTCTACTGCAGGAACTCTTCAGAGGAACTGAACTGCCTAGCTCCACCTTCCCTATTTATATCCCTAACGGGCTCCCTCTGCTGGTCTGAGGTGGAAGGTGGAGATGTGTGAATGTTTATGGGGGCCTCTTGTGGAGGATTCCATCAATGCACTCTTCTAGGATCTGTGATACCAAGCGCAGCGGGGCATCACAGATGCTATTGACGACGAGGTTAGGTTGCGCCTTCCTGAACAGAGACGGAGTACTGGAAGCACGTCAACAACTGCATCCTCAACCACAACTCTGACTCTGACCACAAGTCGTAGTGGCTCTTCAGGTCACATGGGCTCTAAGCCTTGCATAGCCTGGGCATTTATTCAGATCGATAAGGATGACCCAACTCGTGTTATCTGTAATATTTGTCAGCAAAAGCTAAGTAGAGGCCAAAAAATCCATAGTTTGAGTACTTCATGCATGTACCGTCACATGGATATGAAGCATAAGTTGCAGTGGGAAGCTCACTGTGCTACAATGCGGCCTAGCCGGCTGGGCCAACCACCGTCTGCCCCATCTTGTGCATCCGCAGCCTCTTCATCCTCTGTGACTGGGGGGACAGCAGTCACACATGTTTTTGGACGCAGACCTGCCACCTCTTTACCCGCAACAGCCAGTGTGATTGGCAGGTCGTCAGTTCATTGGGAAGTGGAAACACCTGCTAGTGTTGAGCGCTCTCCGACATCGAGAGCACCACCTTTGGATCAAGGCAACCTAACATGTCCGCCTGCATCTTCCTCACAGACCGGCAGTTTGCCGGGGACACCCTACTCAACACCGTCTAAGCACAACAGCCAGCCCTCGGTCCCTCAGATGTGGAAAAGTAAAAGACCATTTCCTCCTAGCCATGAGAAAGCTAAGAGGTTGAATTTCACCATCTGCAAGCTGTTGGCTACAGAAATGCTGCCTTTCCACCTGGAGGACACAGAGGATTTTCAAGACCTTATGTCCGTCACAGTGCCCCAGTACCAGATGCCCAGTCGGCACTACTTCTCAAAGAAAGGTGTGCCTGCGCTCCACTAGCATGTCGCACACAACATCACCGCTTCTTTGAGAAACTCTGTGTGTGACAGGGTGCACTTCACCACAGACACTTGGACGAGAAGGCATGGACAGGGGCGTTACATGTCGCTGACTGGGCACTGGGTAACTATGGTGACAGCAGGACAAGGGGCTGCTGTCCAAGTCTTACCATCCCCATGAGTTGTGCGTCAATCCTCTTTATCTTGAAGTTCCTCCACTGCTTCTGCCTCCTCAACCTCCTCTCGGTCCTCCACCTGCACCCAAAGCCTGTCTGGTAATGCCACCTGCTTTCTAACTGCGCAGAAGGAATCCTGCACACCTCCTTACTATGCTGGCAGCAGGGCTCAACGGCATCAGTGTTTACTTTGAAATGTCTGGGAAATGTGAGTCACACAGCTGAGGTGTTGTGGTCAGCTCTGGAGACCCAGTTTCATGAAAGGTTGTCTCCACTGGACCTGCAACCAGGGAAGGCCATGTGCGACAATGCTGCAAACCTGGGTGCGGCACTTCGCCGGGGCAATGTCACACACGTGCCTTGTATGGCTCAGGTGTTGAACCTGGTTGTCCAGCAATTTTTAGCCCACTATCCCGGACTAGATGGCCTTCTGCAGAGGGCACGGTCGCTGTGTGCTCACTTCCGCCGTTCGCATCCCGCAGTTCAACGACTTACATCTCTACAGAAGTCGTTGGGCCTGCCAGTTCACCGGCTGAAATGCGATGTGCCGACATGGTGGAATTCAACTCTGCACATGTTGCAGCGACTGTGGCAGCACCGACAAGCCCTGGTGCAATACGTTCTGACGTATAGCCTGGGCCAACGAGATCCAGAGGTGGGGCAAATCACGCTGCAGGAGTGGTCTCAGATCAGGGACCTATGAAGTTGACGCGCCCCCTGGGCCATGGGGTACCCTGAGCCGGGCCGGTAGACGCTGGGGGTTGTAGTCACTGTGGCGGTGACCCAGTCCGTGACCCAGGGTGGTCAATCCAAGGGTAATTTGTATATATGGATTTTATAATGTCTGACTACTCCACCTGTGGAGTGCGGCCAAAGGGGCCGTCGCTGCGGAACAGTCCTCTGAAGCTGGTGGTTTTGCAGCAATGGTATTATTACTCACCACAGGAAGAGTGTAGCTTCAGGGCAGTGCCGTCTCAAGATATTACTCACAGTTGTTGTAGTCCAGATTACAGGTACCAGAGCAATCTCCCCCGTCGTGCTGTGCATACTCAGTGAGGGGCTCAGTCCACCCCCAGATAGCTCCGGAGTACTTAGCAGGACCCCCTTCTGTGTGTCCTTTCTCTGGCCTTCTCCCTGCACCTCACACCCAGTGACACTTCTATCCGGTATCCTCGGGCCTTGGCGGGTGACGTGTGTTCCGTCCCCTGGGTCCTATGTGGCTACCTTCTTAGTGAGACTGGTGTGGACTTTGGCCTGCAGTACATGAAATGCAGCAGCCACCGGTTTCTAGTTGAGCCTTGCTGTTTCTCCGCTAGTTGATGGACCGGTTCCCCTTATCTGGCCTGACCCCTCTACCTCCTGGTAGCAGTGGGAGTACGGGTGGCCTTCTGCACGGCCCATAGCCGTAGGGTCCCTTTGGTTCCTGGAGCCCTCCAGCTCCCACTCCTCTCTTCTCTCCTTCAGTCCTGGGCCTCCCAGGCTAGGCCCGCCTCCGGAGCAGAGCTCATGCCTAGTCTCTGCTCCTGTCACTTTTCCTCCTCTGTCTTGCTTGCTCTTTCTAAGATGGCTTCCTATTTATACTCTCCTTGTCATGTGCTCCCCTAAGCTGCTCCCCTAAGCACCCACTACATAGGACCCTCAAACCAGCTAGGGACCTGGGACTGTGCTCTCCCTTAGGAGCAATCTCGCCCTACCCCCACTGCGGGTATGTGTTGGATGCAGGAGGCAGGGTCCCGAGCCATACGCCTTCCTTACCTGAGGGTGAGATACCACACCTCTGGGTGAGATGCAGTAACTCTGTGGCGACTGAACCCTCAGGGGCGCCACACACCCTTCTGCACAGTTTTGAAATGGCGACGAAGATGTTTAGTGCTGACGACGATGCCATTATCAGCATGACTATTCCGGTGATTTACATGCTGGAGCACACATTAAACAGAATTCAGAGTCAGGTGGTGGGACAAGAGGAGGTGGAGGAAGTAGAGGAGGAGTCGTATGCGGAAGGGATAACATCTCCAAGGTCCAGACGGTTGGCAGCACCAAGGCGGCAGGCATGGGAGGGTGGGGGAGAGAGATTAACCAGGGCGCATGGTAGCAGCCAAACTGTTGAGGAAGGTGCAGGAGCCGAGGAAGAAGTGGAGGATGAACTGGCGATGGGCATGGAAGACTCATCAGATGAGGGAGACCTTGATCACATTTCTGTTGTGCGAGGTTGGAGGGAGAGGGCAGAGGAAGGAAGCATGATTCTTACCTCGCTACCAACACAACAAGGACTTGGTACTTCTGGATGCGCAAGACACATGAGTGCCTTCTTGCTGCACTACCTGCAACATGACCCCCGGATTGTCAGAATTCGAAGTAATCCCGACTACTGGGTTGCCACACTCTTAGATCCCCGGTACAAAAGTATATTTGCCGAAATAATTCCTGCCATAAAAAGGTATTGACGAATGCAGGAGTATCTGCAGACGCTGTTGCAGAATCTTACATGTGCTTTTCCACAAAACACCAGTGGTGCACGTAGTGAATCTCACAGTTCTAACTTGCCAACGGTGGGACTATCGAGTCTTCATCACTCAAACAGTAACAGTAACACAGTATCTGCTGGTAACAGCAATTTTGTGGAATCGTTTCACCACTTTTTTAGACCATCCTTTGCAAGGCCACAGGAGACAAGAAGTCTGACACATAGTCAACGCCTAGAGAGGATGGTACAGGAGAATCTCCAAGTGAACATCGAAGCCATGACTGTGTCACTGGACCCTTGCTCATTTTGGTATTCCAATCTGGAATAATCGCCGGAGCTCGCCACTCACGCCTTGGAGATCTTGTCATGCCCCGCAGCCAGCGTTCTGTCTGAACGTGTGTTCAGCGCTGCTGGTGGTGTGCTGACAGATAAGCCCACGCGGCTGTCCACTGAGAATGTAGACAGACTCACGCTCATAAAGATGAACAAATCATGGATTCGCAAGGACATTTCTACCCCTGTGTCATCCTTGGGAGACTAAAAGCTTGGGGATTTGGTAAAATCACCTCACCGTTTAAAGCAACAGTGGGGCAATTGATGCCACTTAACCCTAGAACGCATGACCATAAAAATCTACACTTTCACATACCTGGGGCCCTTTAGGCCCGTGTGCAAATAACATGGAATAACTCACACTCAAATGACAAACAACTATATACATGAAGAATACCTAGAGTTTCAAAATTCTAACTAAAGTAATCTTGCAGAAAATAGAAAACAATTAACTGGGCGGGCCTGCAAGGCCACAGGTATGCGTTCTAGGGTTAAGTGGTGTCTGTGCCACAATTTTGGGAGTCCCCTTGCTGTGTCTTACGTGACGTTGGCATCGTCAATTCCAGGTGGGTTGGGTCGCACCCCCCCCCCTTTTAACTGTAAGAAACTACATACACTATGGCTTGGGGTAACACAGATGGTTGAGTCTGAAGAGTTGTTTACTCAGAGGTCTGCTCCAAATCTTCAGTGTCTGCTAGTCAGCGTAGAATTTTTAACTGCATCTAGCCTAGCAATACTTTGGGCGTAGTAGCCCAGCTGCGAAGCAAGCTGCACCGCCTGTGTATCTAATAAGAATTTTTAAATGAATCTAGCCTAGGCAGACTGTGGGGACCCCCAACCAAACCCAGACGCTCAGCCCCCCTACCGCCCCCCTTTCATGGACAATACAATAATGTAACTCTTACAACTGGATGGGTGAGGATCGGTCACAGCTTTATTAACTCTTTATACTCATTCCATTAGAAAGGCATTTTATTTCTAAAATAATTCAGCTTGTTGCAGCATGCCCTGGGTCCCCACTCCGGCAAGTTGGCCAACAAGTGTAACTCTCCAACATGTCCTTTCTATTTCCAGGCCACGGAGGATCCAGCGTACTCGTATGCAGGACTCTGACCCCCACCCATCACTCTTAACGCATGTTCCACTCCGTCCTGGAGTCCTGACAGGAATATGTCCAGTCCAATATCTATTAAGTGAACACCGTCGGGCCGTATGAGGCCTGCTTTATCTCCTTCCAGTTGTCGGTGTCGTATCACTACACCGCCTCTGTCTCTTCTAAATTTTGCCATCCGAATATTTATTACCCGCCTTGTCCATTCGACGGCCGTGATGTCTCGCGCACCTTGCCATACCGCTATCGGCACAATCTCTGACCATACTATAGCTAATTTTGTGAAAAATTCTCTGAAGCGCTCAGTGTCTAGTTTCATTATTGCCATTAGTTATGCGCTCTTGTGATGACCTAGGTTGTTTCCCCCAGCCTGTATAACTAAGATGACCGGACCTCTTGCCTCTCTCCCTACCTTGATTACCTCCATTAGTACCTGTGGCCATAGCAGGCCTCTAATACCTCTCCAGTTGAAATATGTGTTATGAAACTCTAATTTCCTCCCGCCTGGGCGGACTTTCGCCCTTTTTTGTGCCCAATATATATACGAGTGGCCTATCACTCACACTGTTGGCTTAGCGTCACCTGTAAAAGAAACAAACCACGTTAGGATTAGTGTTGAGCCACCCCGTAGTGTTCGAGTTCGGTTCGTCGAACACCCGTGTGTTCGCCGAACTGTTCGTCGAACTGTTCGTCGAACACCTTCGAACACCGTTAAAACCAATGGCAGGCAAACAAATACCATAGAAACACATAGAAAACACCTTCAAAGGTGTCCAAAAGCTGACAAACTGCTCTGAAGACACAACTAACACATAGAAAAGTGACAAGTACATATAGTCATGCGAAAAGAAAAGAGGTGGAGGAGTAAAAGGAGGGGGAGACAAAGATATAGGCATGTCATGCCCTTCTAAAATCCAAAAAGTGAGAAGCCGACACGTTCAGTCCGCTCCTGCCTGTGCCACCTCCGTGTCGCCGGGTTTGTGCCAGAGCCGCGGTGAACCCTGACGGCCAGCCCCCCTCTCCCAATACTGGTGCCTGTCCGCTGGTGGGTCGAGCGAGCCCCCCTGTGGTAGAGGCAGCTCTAAGCTTTTTAATTTAAATTGTCTCTCTAATTTGAATGAATACACTTTAAAACCATTTACAAGGATCTATTGGAGGGCAAGTCTCATGCCAGCAGCCGCGTAATTCCAGCTCCAGTAGCGTCCACTAAAGCTGCTGCAGTTAAAAAGCTTTTATAAGGATCGAGCTCGGCTGTCCACCGCAAGGCATCCTACTGCCAGTCCCAGCCCCTATGCCTTGGGGTGCCTCCTGATGCTCTTCACTTAGTATCCCGTGGTCCCGAAGCATTTCCTTTGAAAAAATTAAGTGTCCAAACTACAGGTGGTGTAGCTTGCTTAACAGCCGGGATAATCCGCTGACTAGCAGACACTGCTACTAGGCACAAAGTATTTCCTGGGCTAGATGCAGTTAAAAATTTGTAATTAGATACTCTCGTTGGATGCTGAGAAAGCATTCCATAGAGTCTCCTGTCACGCCATATATGATTCTCTTAAAAAGCTTGGGGTAGGGGTCTAGGGGACCCTTTTATAGCCCAAATCACGGCCCTGTATCGCAATACGTCACCTAGGCTGAAGATAGATGGAACTGTATTACCCTGAGGGCTCGGTTGCTACAGAGGTATTGCACCTCACCCAGAGGTGTGATATCTCACTCTCAGGTAAGGATGGAGTGTGGATCAGGACCCGACACCTGCATGCATTACACCACATTGCCGTGGGGCAGGGCGACCAATATGCCCCTGAGATGGGCACGACAGTCCCTGTCCCTGGCTGGAGTGGGGGGAGGGAACACTGAGGAAGGGGAACCCTGTAGTGCAGGAGCAGGGAGGAAGCAGTTCCTGGGTGCATTGAGAAGGGAGTATAAAAGGTGGGCACCATCTTAGTTCAGTGCAGAGAAGTCTGAGCAGAAGTGGCAGGGAGCAGGGGCTCTGCATGAGCTCTGCTCCGGAGGCGGGCCTAGTAACAGAGGCCCAGGCCTGGAAGAGGGAGAAGGAAGGAAGAGGAGCGGAGAAGGCTCCAGGAACGAGGAATGAAGGGATCCCAGGGGTGCGGACGGGCAAGTCGCCACCGCACGCCCGAATCCACCTGCGTGGAGGGGTCAGGCCAAAGGGGGAGACCGGTCCCTGAAACTAGTGGAGGCAGGAAACGACCCTCAGCTAGAAACCGGAGGCTGTGACATTTTATGTGGCGCAGCCCCTCGCTACACCCGCTAGGAAGGCACCACATAGGGTCAGGGAAACTGGTGCCAAGTTTACCAAGAGGAGGCCCGAGGCAGCCGGACAGAAGGGTTGGTAAGAAAGGCCAGACAAAGGACACACAAAGGGGGTCCTGTGAAGCGCTCCAAAGTTATCTGGGAGTTGTCTGAGCCCCTCACCTGGTGAGCACAGTACGACGTGGGCAGCCGTTACCTGCAGACGTGGTCTGGATAATAAGAACTGTGAGTAAAGACCCTGGACTGCATCACTGACTCCGTGTCGTTACTGCTGCTGACCTGCACCATCACCCCCATCCTCCGCATACACTGCCCTGAGGCTATACTCCTCCCGTGGGGAGTTATGCTACGCTCTGCTGCACCCACAACACCAGCCTCAGCGGTCTGCCCTGGAGCAGCGGTTCACTCTGACCGCAATCCACGGGTGGCGTAGTCGGACATTTAAACATCAAAACCACATAAATAGTTCCGCCACTGGTTTGACCGCCCTGAGCCACGGAACCGGGTCGCCGCCACGGAGACTACAACCACCAGCATCCACCAAAAAGGGTCCGGCTCCGGGTGTCCCAAGGCCCAGGGGGCGCGTCAGAACATTTTCATCACCTTTCACAATCACCAATGGGACAAGGCATGGATGTTCTCTGTCCCCTCTCTTATACATCCTAGTGACGGAGCACCTGCTCTCATCAATTCGCCATAACCCCAATATTAGGTGGATTGAGGTGGGAGGCACCGAGTACAAGTGCTCTCTATTTGCTGATGATGTCCTAGTATATATCACTCAATCACATATATCCATCCATGCTGTTATGGCTGAAATAGATCACTTTGTTACATGGTCAAATTTTAAAATCAATGCAGCGAAGTCTGAGGCCCTCGATGTCTCCCTCCCCAAATCCATATAGGATTCCATCCAGTCCAACTTTCCCTTTGCCTGGCCCTCACAGGGTATCAAATACTTAGGAATTCCTATTCATAGAGACCTCTCCCATCTATGTTATCTTAATTTTGGGCCCTTTATTGAACAACTCCATACAGACCACGGTTGGCAAGTTAGAACTGTAAAATTCACTAAGTGAACCACTGGTGTTTTGTGGAAAAGCACATGTAAGATTCTGCAACAGTCTCTGCTGATACTCCTGCATGCGTGCATCCCTTTCTATGGCAGGAATAATTTCTGCAAATTTACTTTTGTACCGGGGATCTAACAGTGTGGCAACCTAGTAGTCAGGATTATTTCTAATTCTCACAATTCGAGGGTCATGTTGCAGGTAGTGCAGCAAGAAGGCACTCATGTGTGTTGCGCATCCAGGAGCACCAAATCCCTGTTGTGTTGGTAGCGAGGTAACAATCATTATTCCTTCCTCTGTCCTCTCCCCCCAACCTCGTACAACAGAAATGTGATCAAGGTCTCCCTCATCTGATGAGTCTTCCATCAGTTCGTCCTCCACTTCTTCCTGGGCTCCTGCACCTTCCTCACTAGTTTGGCTGCTACCATGCGCCATGGCAGGCCCAACGACTTCTGTAGAGATGTAAGTCGCTGAGCTGCGGGATGCGAACGGCGGAAGTGAGCACACAGCGACCGTGCCCTCTGCAGAAGGCCATCTAGTCTGGGATAGTGGGCTAAAAATTGCTGGACAACCAGGTTCAACACGTGAGCCATACAAGGCACGTGTGTGACATTGCCCCGGCGAAGGGCCGCACCCAGGTTTGCAGCATTGTCGCACACGGCCTTCCCTGGTTTCAGGTCCAGTGGAGACAACCATTCATAAAATTGGTTCTCCAGAGCTGACCACAACTCCTCAGCTGTGTGACTCACATTTCCCAGACATTTCAATGTAAAAACCGCCTGATGACGTTGAGCCCTACTGCCAGCATAGTAAGGAGGTGTGCAGGATCCCTTCTGCGCAGTTAGAAAGCTTGTGGCATGACCAGACAGGCTTTGGGTGCAGGTGGAAGACCGAGAGGAGGTTGAGGAGGCAGAAGCAGTGGAGGAACTTTGACATAAAGAGGATTGACGCACAACTCGTGGGGACGGCAAGACTTGGACAGCAGCCCCTTATCCTGCTGTCACCATAGTTACCCAGTGCCCAGTCAGCGACATGTAACGCCCCTGTCCATGCCTACTCGTCCAAGTGTCTGTGGTGAAATGCACCCTGTCACACACAGAGTTTCTCAAAGAAGCGGTGATGTTGTGTGCGACATGCTGGTGGAGCGCAGGCACACCTTTCTTTGAGAAGTAGTGCCGACTGGGCATCTGGTACTGGGGCACTGCGACGGACATAAGGTCTCGAAAATCCTCTGTGTCCACCAGGCGGAAAGGCAGCATTTCTGAAGCCAAGAGCTTGCAGATGGTGAAATTCAACCTCTTAGCTTTCTCATGGCTAGGAGGAAATGGTCTTTTACTTGTCCACATCTGAGGGACCGAGGGCTGGCTATTGTGCTTAGACGGGGTTGATAAGGGTGTCCCCGGCAAACTGCTGGTCTGTGAGGAAGATGCAGGCGGACATGTTAGGTTGCCTTGATCCAAAGGTGGTGCTATCGATGTCGGACAGCGCTCAACACCAGCTGGTGTTACCACCTCCAAAGAAAATGATGACCTGCCAATCACGCTGGCTGTTGCGGGTAAAGAGGTGGCAGGTCTGCTCCCCAAAACAGGTGTGACTGCTGTCCCCCCAGTCACAGAGGATGAAGAGGCCGCGGATGCACAAGATATGGCAGACGGTGGTTGGCCCGGCCGGCTAGGCCGCATTGTAGCACACTGAGCTTCCCACTGCAACTTATGCTTCATGTCCATGTGCCGGTTCATGCATGAAGTACTCAAACTATGTATTTTTTGGCCTCTACTTAGCTTTTGCTGACAAATGTTACAGATAACACGAGTTGGGTCATCTTTATCGATCTGAAAAAATGCCCAGGCTATGCAAGGCTTAGCACCCATGCGACCTGAAGAGCCACCACGACTTGTGGTGAGAGGCAGAGTTGTGTTTGAGGATGCAGTTGTTGACGTGCTTCCAGTACTACGTCTATGTCCAGGAAGGCGCAACCTGACCTCGTCTTCACTAGCATCTTCCTCCACCTCCTCTGCTGACCTCATCTCTTGGCTGACTGTGGTTTGACAGTAAGTGGGATCTCCAACCTCATCATCATCACCCTGTGCGTTATCACACCCGTCGTCCTCAGAGCCAACCTGTTCCTGCCCTGACAAAAAACTAAAGTTGTCGCTCCAATCAGGTATTTGAGTCTCATCATCGTCTTCCTCATTGTCTCCACCAACAGGAGTTACAGTTTGGGAATCAGGATCTACATTATGGTCAGAACCTTCTGCGTCTGGTCCTGGATCCGACTCATAAAGATTCTGGGCATCAGTGCAGATCATTTCCTCATCTGGATTCACAGAAGCGCTGGAGTCGACCTCTGATTCCCAGGCTATAGTATGAGTAAACAGCTCTGCAGACTCAACCATCTGTTCTACCTCATACTCAGATGGGCAGCTGGAGATTTGGGAGCTGTGAGGAAGCAAGTGCGATTGGGGTGACACCTTTGAGGACTGGAGTATTTGTGATGTTGAAGTTGATGTGGAGGACAGCCCACTTAAAGGAGCACTTGATATCCGTTGAAGCACCTGCTGTTTTTGTGCCTCATCTGGAATTTGTAGCGATTGGTGTGGCCGTAAGAAAGGGATCTTATCACATTGTCTGCTAAAAGAAGTAGACATTTTAGTTTGGCTGGAAGATGGTCTTTCTTCTGCAGATGTTACTGTTGCTTTAACACCTACCCCACGGACACAACCATTTTTCCCCTTCCCAACACGCCTATTCCCCTTTCCACCAGCAGCAGGCCTTTTTCCGCTCATTTTGGTGGTTAGCTAATTCACAACTCTGGAGTTGTTTGCACAAAAAAACAATGGATGGGAACCGAGCAGAGCTGAGTGTCCAAACTGTGGTATTAGGCCAAAACTATTGGCTGGGTTAGATGCAGAAAAAATTATATTCAATTTGTAACCTGATGGAGGTCAGTATAGATGGACTAATAGAACAAGTCCCACACACAGCTAGAAGCCCAAATATTTTTTCAGAGGTAGATGCAGAAAAAAATATATTCAGTTTGCAACCTGATGGTGGTCAGTATAGATGGACTAATAGAGAAAGTCCCACACACTGCTAGAAGGCCAAATATTTCTTCAGAGCTAGATGCAGACAAAAAATTATTTTGAATTTGCAGCTTGATGGAGGTCAGTATAGATGGACTAATAGAACAAGTCCCACACACAGCTAGAAGCCCAAATATTTTTTCAGAGGTAGATGCAGATAAAAATTATTTTTAATTTGCAACCTGATGGAGGTCAGTATAGATGGACTAATAGAGAAAGTCCCACACACTGCTAGAAGGCCAAATATTTTTTCAGAGCTAGATGCAGAAAAAAATTATATTCAGTTTGCAACCTGATGGAGGTCTGTATAGATGGATTAATAGAACAAGTCCCACACACAGCTAGAAGCCCAATATTTTTTCAGAGCTAGATGCAGAAAAAAATTATATTCAGTTTGCAACCTGATGGAGGTCTGTATAGATGGATTAATAGATCAAGTCCCACACACAGCTAGAAGCCCAATATTTTATCAGAGGTAGATGCAGAAAAAAATATATTCAGTTTGCAACCTGATGGAGGTCAGTATAGATGGACTAATACAACAAGTCCCACACACAGCTAGAAGCCCAATATTTTTTCAGAGCTAGATGCAGAAAAAAATTATATTCAATTTGCAACCTGATGGAGGTCAGTATAGATGGAGTAATAGAACAAGTCCCACACACTGCTAGAAGCCCAAATATTTTTTCAGAGCTAGATGTAGATTAAAATTATTTTTAATTTGCAACCTGATGGAGGTCAGTATAGATGAACTAATAGAGAAAGTCCCACACACTGCTAGAAGGCCAAATATTTTTTCAGAGCTAGATGCAGAAAAAAATTATATTCAGTTTGCAACCTGATGGAGGTCTGTATAGATGGATTAATATAACAAGTCCCACACACAGCTACAAGCCCAATATTTTTTCAGAGGTAGATGCAGAAAAAATTATATTCAGTTTGCAACCTGATGGAGGTCAGTATAAATGGACTAATACAACAAGTCCCACACACAGCTAGAAGCCCAATATTTTTTCAGAGCTAGATGCAGAAAAATATTATATTCAATTTGCAACCTGATGGAGGTCAGTATAGATGGAGTAATAGAACAAGTCCCACACACAGCTAGAAGCCCAAATATTTTTTCAGAGCTAGATGCAGATAAAAATTATTTTTAATTTGCAACCTGATGGAGGTCAGTATAGATGGACTAATAGAGAAAGTCCCACACACTGCTAGAAGGCCAAATATTTTTTCAGAGCTAGATGCAGACAAAAAATTATTTTGAATTTGCAGCGTCATGGAGGTCAGTATAGATGGACTAATAGAACAAGTCCCACACACAGCTAGAAGCCCAAATATTTTTTCAGAGGTAGATGCAGATAAAAATAATTTTTAATTTGCAACCTGATGGAGGTCAGTATAGATGGACTAATAGAGAAAGTCCCACACACTGCAAGAAGGCCAAATATTTTTTCAGAGCTAGATGCAGAAAAAAATTATATTCAGTTTGCAACCTGATGGAGGTCTGTATAGATGGATTAATAGAACAAGTCCCACACACTGCTAGAAGCCAAATATTTTTTCAGAGGTAGATGCAGAAAAAAATATATTCAGTTTGCAACCTGATAGAGGTCAGTATAGATGGACTAATACAACAAGTCCCACACACAGCTAGAAGCCCAATATTTTTTCAGAGCTAGATGCAGAAAAAAATTATATTCAATTTGCAACCTGATGGAGGTCAGTATAGATGGAGTAATAGAACAAGTCCCACACACAGCTAGAAGCCCAAATATTTTTTCAGAGCTAGATGCAGATTAAAATTATTTTTAATTTGCAACCTGATGGAGGTCAGTATAGATGGACTAATAGAGAAAGTCCCACATACTGCTAGAAGGCCAAATATTTTTTCAGAGCTAGATGCAGACAAAAAATTATATTGAATTTGCAACCTGATGGAGGTCAGTATAGATGGACTAATAGAACAAGTCCCACACACAGCTAGAAGCCCAAATATTTTTTCAGTGCTAGATGCAGATAAAAATTATTTTTAATTTGCAACCTGATGGAGGTCAGTTTAGATGGACTAATAGAGAAAGTCCCACACACTGCTAGAAGGCCAAATATTTTTTCAGAGCTAGATGCAGAAAAAAATTATATTCAGTTTGCAACCTGATGGAGGTCTGTATAGATGGATTAATAGAACCAGTCCCACACACAGCTAGAAGCCCAATATTTTTTCAGAGATAGATGCAGAAAAAAATATATTCAGTTTGCAACCTGATGGAGGTCAGTATAGATGGACTAATACAACAAGTCCCACACACAGCTAGAAGCCCAATATTTTTTCAGAGCTAGATGCAGAAAAAAATTATATTCAATTTGCAACCTGATGGAGGTCAGTATAGATGGAGTAATAGAACAAGTCCCACACACAGCTAGAAGCCCAAATATTTTTTCAGAGCTAGATGCAGATAAAAATTATTTTTAATTTGCAACCTGATGGAGGTCAGTATAGATGGACTAATAGAGAAAGTCCCACACACTGCTAGAAGGCCAAATATTTTTTCAGAGCTAGATGCAGAAAAAAATTATATTCAGTTTGCAACCTGATGGAGGTCTGTATAGATGGATTAATAGAACAAGTCCCACACACAGCTAGAAGCCCAATATTTTTTCAGAGGTAGATGCAGAAAAAAATATATTCAGTTTGCAACCTGATGGAGGTCAGTATACATGGACTAATACAACAAGTCCCACACACAGCTAGAAGCCCAATATTTTTTCAGAGCTAGATGCAGAAAAAAATTATATTCAATTTGCAACCTGATGGAGGTCAGTATAGATGGAGTAATAGAACAAGTCCCACACACAGCTAGAAGCCCAAATATTTTTTCAGAGGTAGATGCAGAAAAAAATTATATTCAGTTTGCAACCTGATGGAGGTCTGTATAGATGGATTAATAGAACAAGTCCCACACACAGCTACAAGCATTATATTTTTTCACAGGTAGATGCAGAAAAAAATATATTCAGTTTGCAACCTGATGGAGGTCAGTATAGATGGACTAATAGAGAAAGTCCCACACACTGCTAGAAGGCCAAATATTTTTTCAGAGCTAGATGCAGACAAAAAATTATTTTGAATTTGCAACCTGATGGAGGTCAGTATAGATGGACTAATAGAGAAAGTCCCACACACTGCTAGAAGGCCAAATATTTTTTCAGAGCTAGATGCAGAAAAAAATTATATTCAGTTTGCAACCTGATGGAGGTCTGTATAGATGGATTAATAGAACAAGTCCCACACACAGCTACAAGCCCAATATTTTTTCAGAGGTAGATGCAGAAAAAAATATATTCAGTTTGCAGCCTGATGGAGGTCAGTATAGATGGACTAATACAACAAGTCCCACACACAGCTAGAAGCCCAATATTTTTTCAGAGCTAGATGCAGAAAAAAATTATATTCAATTTGCAACCTGATGGAGGTCAGTATAGATGGAGTAATAGAACAAGTCCCACACACAGCTAGAAGCACAAATATTTTTCAGAGGTAGATGCAGAAAAAAATATATTCAGTTTGCAACCTGATGTAGATCTGTATAGATGGATTAATAGAACAAGTCCCACACACAGCTACAAGCCCAATATTTTTTCACAGGTAGATGCAGAAAAAAATATATTCAGTTTGCAACCTGATGGAGGTCAGTATAGATGGACTAATACAACAAGTCCCACACACAGCTAGAAGCCCAATATTTTTTCAGAGCTAGATGCAGAAAAAAATTATATTCAATTTGCAACCTGATGGAGGTCAGTATAGATGGAGTAATAGAACAAGTCCCACACACAGCTAGAAGCCCAAATATATTTTCAGAGCTAGGTGCAGATAAAAATTATTTTTAATTTGCAACCTGATGGAGGTCAGTATAGATGGACTAATAGAGAAAGTCCCACACACTGCTAGAAGGCCAAATATTTTTTCAGAGCTAGATGCAGACAAAAAATTATTTTGAATTTGCAACCTGATGGAGGTCAGTATAGATGGACTAATAGAGAAAGTCCCACACACTGCTAGAAGGCCAAATATTTTTTCAGAGCTAGATGCAGAAAAAAATTATATTCAGTTTGCAACCTGATGGAGGTCTGTATAGATGGATTCATAGAACAAGTCCCACACACAGCTAGAAGCCCAATATTTTTTCAGTGGTAGATGCAGAAAAAAATATATTCAGTTTGCAACCTGATGGAGGTCAGTATAGATGGACTAATACAACAAGTCCCACACACAGCTAGAAGCCCAATATTTTTTCAGAGCTAGATGCAGAAAAAAATTATATTCAATTTGGAACCTGATGAAGGTCAGTATAGATGGAGTAATAGAACAAGTCCCACACACAGCTAGAAGCCCAAATATTTTTTCAGAGGTAGATGCAGAAAAAAATTATATTCAGTTTGCAACCTGATGGAGGTCTGTATAGATGGATTAATAGAACAAGTCCCACACACAGCTACAAGCCCAATATTTTTTCACAGGTAGATGCAGAAAAAAATATATTCAGTTTGCAACCTGATGGAGGTCAGTATAGATGGACTAATACAACAAGTCCCACACACAGCTAGAAGACCAATATTTTTTCAGAGCTAGATGCAGAAAAAAATTATATTCAATTTGCAACCTGATGGAGGTCAGTATAGATGGAGTAATAGAACAAGTTCCACACACAGCTAGAAGCCCAAATATTTTTTCAGAGCTAGATGCAGATAAAAATTATTTTTAATTTGCAACCTGATGGAGGTCAGTATAGATGGACTAATAGAGAAAGTCCCACACACTGCTAGAAGGCCAAATATTATTTCAGAGCTAGATGCAGACAAAAAATTATTTTGTATTTGCAGCGTGATGGAGGTCAGTATAGATGGACTAATAGAACAAGTCCCACACACAGCTAGAAGCCCAAATATTTTTTCAGAGGTAGATGCAGATAAAAATTATTTTTAATTTGCAACCTGATGGAGGTCAGTATAGATGGACTAATAGAGAAAGTTCCACACACTGCTAGAAGGCCAAATATTTTTTCAGAGCTAGATGCAGAAAAAAATTATATTGAATTTGCAACCTGATGGAGGTCAGTATAGATGGACTAATAGAACAAGTCCCACACACAGCTAGAAGCCCAAATATTTTTTCAGAGCTAGATGCAGATAAAAATTATTTTTAATTTGCAACCTGATGGAGGTCAGTTTAGATGGACTAATAGAGAAAGTCCCACACACTGCTAGAAGGCCAAATATTTTTTCAGAGCTAGATGCAGAAAAAAATTATATTCAGTTTGCAACCTGATGGAGGTCTGTATAGATGGATTAATAGAACCAGTCCCACACACAGCTAGAAGCCCAATATTTTTTCAGAGATAGATGCAGAAAAAAATATATTCAGTTTGCAACCTGATGGAGGTCAGTATAGATGGACTAATACAACAAGTCCCACACACAGCTAGAAGCCCAATATTTTTTCAGAGCTAGATGCAGAAAAAAATTATATTCAATTTGCAACCTGATGGAGGTCAGTATAGATGGAGTAATAGAACAAGTCCCACACACAGCTAGAAGCCCAAATATTTTTTCAGAGCTAGATGCAGATAAAAATTATTTTTAATTTGCAACCTGATGGAGGTCAGTATAGATGGACTAATAGAGAAAGTCCCACACACTGCTAGAAGGCCAAATATTTTTTCAGAGCTAGATGCAGAAAAAAATTATATTCAGTTTGCAACCTGATGGAGGTCTGTATAGATGGATTAATAGAACAAGTCCCACACACAGCTAGAAGCCCAATATTTTTTCAGAGGTAGATGCAGAAAAAAATATATTCAGTTTGCAACCTGATGGAGGTCAGTATACATGGACTAATACAACAAGTCCCACACACAGCTAGAAGCCCAATATTTTTTCAGAGCTAGATGCAGAAAAAAATTATATTCAATTTGCAACCTGATGGAGGTCAGTATAGATGGAGTAATAGAACAAGTCCCACACACAGCTAGAAGCCCAAATATTTTTTCAGAGGTAGATGCAGAAAAAAATTATATTCAGTTTGCAACCTGATGGAGGTCTGTATAGATGGATTAATAGAACAAGTCCCACACACAGCTACAAGCATTATATTTTTTCACAGGTAGATGCAGAAAAAAATATATTCAGTTTGCAACCTGATGGAGGTCAGTATAGATGGACTAATAGAGAAAGTCCCACACACTGCTAGAAGGCCAAATATTTTTTCAGAGCTAGATGCAGAAATAAATTATATTCAGTTTGCAACCTGATGGAGGTCTGTATAGATGGATTAATAGAACAAGTCCCACACACAGCTAGAAGCCCAATATTTTTTCAGAGGTAGATGCAGAAAAAAATATATTCAGTTTGCAACCTGATGGAGGTCAGTATAGATGGACTAATACAACAAGTCCCACACACAGCTAGAAGCCCAATATTTTTTCAGAGCTAAATGCAGAAAAAAATTATATTCAATTTGCAACCTGATGGAGGTCAGTATAGATGGAGTAATAGAACAAGTCCCACACACAGCTAGAAGCCCAAATATTTTTCAGAGGTAGATGCAGAAAAAATTATATTCAGTTTGCAACCTGATGGAGGTCTGTATAGATGGATTAATAGAACAAGTCCCACACACAGCTACAAGCCCAATATTTTTTCACAGGTAGATGCAGAAAAAAATATATTCAGTTTGCAACCTGATGGAGGTCAGTATAGATGGACTAATACAACAAGTCCCACACACAGCTAGAAGCCCAATATTTTTTCAGAGCTAGATGCAGAAAAAAATTATATTCAATTTGCAACCTGATGGAGGTCAGTATAGATGGAGTAATAGAACAAGTCCCACACACAGCTAGAAGCCCAAATATATTTTCAGAGCTAGATGCAGATAAAAATTATTTTTAATTTGCAACCTGATGGAGGTCAGTATAGATGGACTAATAGAGAAAGTCCCACACACTGCTAGAAGGCCAAATATTTTTTCAGAGCTAGATGCAGACAAAAAATTATTTTGAATTTGCAACCTGATGGAGATCAGTATAGATGGACTAATAGAGAAAGTCCCACACACTGCTAGAAGGCCAAATATTTTTTCAGAGCTAGATGCAGAAAAAAATTATATTCAGTTTGCAACCTGATGGAGGTCTGTATAGATGGATTAATAGAACAAGTCCCACACACAGCTAGAAGCCCAATATTTTTTCAGAGGTAGATGCAGAAAAAAATATATTCAGTTTGCAACCTGATGGAGGTCAGTATAGATGGACTAATACAACAAGTCCCACACACAGCTAGAAGCCCAATATTTTTTCAGAGCTAGATGAAGAAAAAAATTATATTCAATTTGTAACCTGATGAAGGTCAGTATAGATGGAGTAATAGAACAAGTCCCACACACAGCTAGAAGCCCAAATATTTTTTCAGAGGTAGATGCAGAAAAAAATTATATTCAGTTTGCAACCTGATGGAGGTCTGTATAGATGGATTAATAGAACAAGTCCCACACACAGCTACAAGCCCAATATTTTTTCACAGGTAGATGCAGAAAAAAATATATTCAGTTTGCAACCTGATGGAGGTCAGTATAGATGGACTAATACAACAAGTCCCACACACAGCTAGAAGACCAATATTTTTTCAGAGCTAGATGCAGAAAAAAATTATATTCAATTTGCAACCTGATGGAGGTCAGTATAGATGGAGTAATAGAACAAGTTCCACACACAGCTAGAAGCCCAAATATTTTTTCAGAGCTAGATGCAGATAAAAATTATTTTTAATTTGCAACCTGATGGAGGTCAGTATAGATGGACTAATAGAGAAAGTCCCACACACTGCTAGAAGGCCAAATATTATTTCAGAGCTAGATGCAGACAAAAAATTATTTTGTATTTGCAGCGTGATGGAGGTCAGTATAGATGGACTAATAGAACAAGTCCCACACACAGCTAGAAGCCCAAATATTTTTTCAGAGGTAGATGCAGATAAAAATTATTTTTAATTTGCAACCTGATGGAGGTCAGTATAGATGGACTAATAGAGAAAGTCCCACACACTGCTAGAAGGCCAAATATTTTTTCAGAGCTAGATGCAGAAAAAAATTATATTCAGTTTGCAACCTGATGGAGGTCTGTATAGATGGATTAATAGAACAAGTCCAACACACAGCTAGAAGCCCAATATTTTTTCAGAGGTAGATGCAGAAAAAAATATATTCAGTTTGCAACCTGATGGAGGTCAGTATAGATGGACTAATACAACAAGTCCCACACACAGCTAGAAGCCCAATATTTTTTCAGAGATAGATGCAGAAAAAAATTATATTCAATTTGCATCCTGATGGAGGTCAGGAAAGATGGAGTTATAGAACAAGTCCCACACACAGCTAGAAGCCCAAATATTTTTTCAGAGCTAGATGCAGATAAAAATTATTTTTAATTTGCAACCTGATGGAGGTCAGTATAGATGGACTAATAGAGAAAGTACCACACACTGCTAGAAGGTCAAATATTTTTTCAGAGCTAGATGCAGAAAAAAATTATATTCAGTTTGCAACCTGATGGAGGTCAGTATAGATGGATTAATAGAACAAGTCCCACACACAGCTAGAAGCCCAATATTTTTTCAGAGGTAGATGCAGAAAAAAATATATTCAGTTTGCAACCTGATGGAGGTCAGTATAGATGGACTAATACAACAAGTCCCACACACAGCTAGAAGCCCAATATTTTTTCAGAGCTAGATGCAGAAAAAAATTAAATTCAATTTGCAACCTGATGGAGGTCAGTATAGATGGAGTACATAGAACAAGTCCCACACACAGCTAGAAGCCCAAATATTTTTTCAGAGCTAGATGCAGATAAAAATTATTTTTAATTTGCAACCTGATGGAGGTCAGTATAGATGGACTAATAGAGAAAGTCCCACACACTGTTAGAAGGCCAAATATTTTTTCAGAGCTAGATGCAGAAAAAAATTATATTCAGTTTGCAACCTGATGGAGGTCTGTATAGATGGATTCATAGAACAAGTCCCACACACAGCTAGAAGCCCAATATTTTTTCAGAGGTAGATGCAGAAAAAAATATATTCAGTTTGCAACCTGATGGAGGTCAGTATAGATGGACTAATACAACAAGTCCCACACACAGCTAGAAGCCCAATATTTTTTCAGAGCTAGATGCAGAAAAAAATTATATTCAATTTGCAACCTAATGGAGGTCAGTATAGATGGAGTAATAGAACAAGTCCCACACACAGCTAGAAGCCCAAATATTTTTTCAGAGGTAGATGCAGAAAAAAATTATATTCAGTTTGCAACCTGATGGAGGTCTGTATAGATGGATTAATAGAACAAGTCCCACATACAGCTACAAGCCCAATATTTTTTCAGAAGTAGATGCAGAAAAAAATATATTCAGTTTGCAACCTGATGGAGGTCAGTATAGATGGACTAATAGAGAAAGTCCCACACACTGCTAGAAGGCCAAAAATTTTTTCAGAGCTAGATGCAGAAAAAAATTATATTCAATTTGCAACCTGATGGAGGTCAGTATAGATGGACTAATAGAATGATGCTATGCCCAAAAGATTTTACTTCACTAGGTGCAGTAAAAAAATTGGTATTCTATACACAGGTGGTATATCTTGCAACACAGATAGGCTACTCCACTGACTAACACACTCTGCAATAGGCCAAAAAGGATTAGCTTTGCTAGATTCAGCCAAATGCTGTGAAAAAAACTTGCACAGCACTGGCACAGACCTGCCTGGCAAAAACTGATAGGAACTGATGTAACCTAGTCCTGAAAAGGACTCCAATTACAATTAGTCTTTACTCCCACAACCTATCTATTTAAGAGCACAGACCTGCCTGATAAAAGTCGTAGAAAATGCTGTAACCTAGTCCTTAAAAAGACTGCAATCACAACTATTCCCTACTCCCAAGCTATCTGTAGATTTGTGCGACAATTGGCTTGAAATTAACAAGGTATAGCGCACACAGCAACAGCAGTGCCGTCTAACACGCAGCTGCAGCAGTGAGAAAATGGTGGCGACGGGGAAAATGGCTTGGTCTTATAGGGCAAGGACATGTGACATACACTGCCAATGACACATGCCCTTGCTTGTGTGAAAAAAAGCACTTCGCTCCGTGTGTGCGCTGCTGATAGGCTGACAGATTGCACCTCCCCACTGTAAATGCGGGAAAAAGAAAAAAAAATGGAGATCTTCATTATTCCTACAGAGATCCATCCCCTGCCCCTCCCCCCAACCCGCTGTACACTCAAACTGCGTAATAACATTAATTTTCATCATTACTGAGAAAAAATCCAGTTATGATTTTGGTGCACGAACAGTTATCGAACATAACCTCGAACAGCCGAATTTTTCTCAAATCGTTCGTGTTCGCCGAACGGCTCGAACACCGCCCAAAACAGCTCGAATTTGAGATTGGCGAACAGTTCGAGTAGAACAATGCTCATCTCTAGTTAGGATAACAAGTCCAGTCTTATGTATCTCGCCAAACACGTGGATCGCCATCTCCCTATCCTCTGAACTTCCGTTTCTGACAGTCCTGCTCTTGCTGCTTCCGTGGCCGCACCTATGCGGAATGAGTGTGTCCCGTAATCTTTGGGGTGGTTCCCTGCCGATGTTATGCATTTATTAAATATAGCTTGGAACAGGTATCTTGATAACGGCGTTCCATCAATGTGTGATAGGAAGAAATTACTTTGTGATCTGATGGTTAGATATATTTTTACTATTGTTACCCGACTCAGTGTACCGTTTGTGGGTTGTAGAAGTACCCAAGTACCCCTGCCCGCTGGAACCGTTTTCGATTGGTGTATGCGTAGACGTATTGCATTATTGGCTATGACTACGTCCTGGTGTAATAAGCCTCCACTGGTGGTAATTTTGGATTGAGGGACTAATTCGCTTATACATAGCGCCCCGAAGAAGGCGATCACAAATGCAGTAGACATTAGTGTTGCTTCAAATTGTGAGTGTCATGTTAATGGTGTTAGGGATATGATGTGAGAAATCAGTTTTAGTGACACGGGACGGGACGTCTACATTCCTGACTTGGCTGACCCCTTTTCCACCCTTTTATGGATTGTCTGATGATGAATCTTTGTCACATCTCCCCAATTCAGTAGTTGGAAGTGAAATGCTACTCCGGTCAGACACCGCTGCGCTGACGCTCCTGATATGCCCCTCATCATTAGCTGGTGGAGAAATTCTATGGTGACTTGTGATCTGGCTTGTTCACATTGGTCAACCCGTCTGCCTGCTACTAGTCGTGTCCACTCTTCCCATGCCTTACCATATGCTTGCCACATTGACGGGGCAACTGACGCTCTGATTAATGGCATCAACTATTCGCCACTAGATCCCATAGGGAGGGTGGGCAACTGTTGCCCGATGGGTGGGCGTTGTGGAAGAGCTCTGTGAAAATCTGCCAATTGAATTGTTATAAAGCGTTAGCAGTAGCTTTATACCCCTCAGCATAGTGGCTAGCGCGGACCCATACATTGTGTTTTAGGCACAGGAATGCTAGCCTGCGTAGTAGGCCTAGCACTGGGAGAGACGATGATGCCATCTTATTAATGCAGTGCGCTAGGCTGGTGTTTTGTGTTATGAAGCGTATATTTTTGTTAGCCAGGCGCGCGCCCCATATTTCTATTGCTACCACTATTGGGAAAAATTATTTTCAGGGCTAGATGCAGCTAAAAATTATTATTAATTTCAAAGCTGGTGGAGCTTGGTATAGATGGCCTAATACAATGAGTCCCACACACTGCTAGAAGCCCAAATATTTTTTCAGAGCTAGATGCAGATAAAAATTATTTTTAATTTGCAACCTGAAGGAGGTCAGTATAGATGAGCTAATAGACCCAGTCCCACACACTGCTAGAAGCCCAAATATTTTTTCAGAGCTAGATGCAGAAAAAAATTATATTCAATTTGCAGCCTGATGGAGGTCAGTATAGATGGACTAATAGAACAAGTCCCACTCACTGCTAGAAGCCCAAATATTTTTTCAGAGCTAGATGCAGAAAAAAATGATATTCAATTTGCAACCTGATGGAGGTCAGTATAGATGGACTAATAGACCAAGTCCCACACACTGCTAGAAGCCCTAATACTTTTTCAGAGCTAGATGCAGATAAAAATTATTTTTAATTTGCAACCTGATGGAGATCAGTATAGATGGACTAATAGACCAAGTCCCACACACTGCTAGAAGCCCAAATATTTTTTCAGAGCTAGATGCAGATAAAAATTATTTTTAATTTGCAACCTGATGGAGGTCAGTGTAGATGGACTAATAGACCAAGTCCCACACACTGCTAGAAGCCCAAATATTTTTTCAGAAGTAGATGCAGAAAAAAATTATATTCAATTTGCAACCTGATGGAGGTCAGTATAGATGGACTAATAGAACAAGTCCCACACACTGCTAGAAGCCCAAATTTTTTTTCTGAGGTAGATGCAGAAAAAAATGATATTCAGTTTGCAACCTGATGGAGGTCAGTATAGATGGACTAATAGAACAAGTCCCACACACAGCTAGGAGTCCAAATATTTTTTCAGAGCTAGATGCAGATAAAAATTATTTTTAATTTGCAACCTGATGGAGATCAGTATAGATGGACTAATAGACCAAGTCCCACAAACTGCTAGAAGCCCAAACATTTTTTCAGAAGTAGATGCAGAAAAAAATGATATTCAATTTGCAACCTGATGGAGGTCAGTATAGATGGACTAATAGAACAAGTCCCACACACTGCTAGAAGCCCAAATATTTTTTCAGGGCTAGATGCAGAATAAAATTATATTGAATTTGCAACATGGTGTAGGTTAGTATAGATGGACTAATAGAACAAGTCCCACACACTGCTAGAAGCCCAAATATTTTTTCAGAGCTAGATGCAGAAAAAAATGATATTCAATTTTCAACCTGATGGAGGTCAGTATAGATGGACTAATAGACCAAGTCCCACACACTGCTAGAAGCCCAAATACTTTTTCAGAGCTAGATGCAGATAAAAAATATTTTTAATTTGCAACCTGATGGAGATCAGTATAGATGGACTAATAGACCAAGTCCAACACACTGCTAGAAGCCCAAATATTTTTTCAGAGCTACATGCAGATAAAAATTATTTTTAATTTGCAACCTGATGGAGATCAGTATAGATGGACTAATAGACCAAGTCCCACACCCTGCTAGAAGCCCAAACATTTTTTCAGAAGTAGATGCAGAAAAAAATGATATTCAATTTGCAACCTGATGGAGGTCAGTATAGATGGACTAATAGAACAAGTCCCACACACTGCTAGAAGGCCAAATATTTTTTCAGAGGTAGATGCAGATAAAAATTATTTTTAATTTGCAGCCTGATGGAAGTCAGTATAGATGGACTAATAGAGAAAGTCCCACACACTGCTAGAAGGCCAAATATTTTTTCAGAGCTAGATGCAGACAAAAAATTATTTTTAATTTGCAACCTGATGGAGGTCAGTATAGATGGACTAATAGAGAAAGTCCCACACACTGCTAGAAGGCCAAATATTTTTTCAGAGCTAGATGCAGATATAAATTATTTTTAATTTGCAACCTGATGGAGGTCAGTATAGATGGACTAATAGAGAAAGTCCCACACACTGCTAGAAGGCCAAATATTTTTTCAGAGCTAGATGCAGACAAAAAATTATTTTTAATTTGCAACCTGATGGAGGTCAGTATAGATGGACTAATAGAGAAAGTCCCACACACTGCTAGAAGGCCAAATATTTTTTCAGAGCTAGATGCAGATATAAATTATTTTTAATTTGCAACCTGATGGAGGTCAGTATAGATGGACTAATAGAGAAAGTCCCACACACTGCTAGAAGGCCAAATATTTTTTCAGAGCTAGATGCAGAAAAAAATTATATTCAGTTTGCAACCTGATGGAGGTCAGTATAGATGGACTAATAGAACAAGTCCCACACACAGCTAGAAGCCCAAATATTTTTTCAGGGCTAGATGCAGATAAAAATTATTTTTAATTTGCAGCCTGATGGAGGTCAGTATAGATGGACTAATAGAGAAAGTCCCACACACTGCTAGAAGGCCAAATATTTTTTCAGAGCTAGATGCAGACAAAAAATTATTTTGAATTTGCAACGTGATGGAGGTCAGTATATATGGACTAATAGAACAAGTCCCACACACTGCTAGAAGGCCAAATATTTTTTCAGAGCTAGATGCAGAAAAAAATTATATTCAGTTTGCAACCTGATGGAGGTCAGTATAGATGGACTAATAGAACAAGTCCCACACACTGCTAGAAGCCCAAATATTTTTTCAGAGCTAGATGCAGAAAAAAATTATATTCAATTTGCAACCTGATGGAGGTCAGTATAGATGGACTAATAGAATGATGCTATGCCCAAAAGATTTTACTTCACTATGTGAAGTAAAAAAATTGTTATTCTATACACAGGTGGTATGTCTTGCAACACAGATAGGCTACTCCACTGACTAACACACTCTGCAATAGGCCAAAAAGGATTAGCTTTGCTAGATTCAGCCAAATGCTGTGAAAAAAACTTGCACAGCACTGGCACAGACCTGCCTGGCAAGAACTGATAGGAACTGATGTAGCCTAGTCCTGAAAAGGACTGCAATTACAATTAGTCTTTTCTCCCACAATCTATCTATTTAAGAGCACAGACCTGCCTGATAAAAGTCGTAGGAAATGCTGTAACCTAGTCCTTAAAAGGACTGCAATCACAACTATTCCCTACTCCCAAGCTATCTGTAGATTTGTGCGAAAATTGGCTTGAAATTAACAAGGTATAGCGCACACAGCAACAGCAGTGCCGTCTAACACGCAGCTGCAGCAGTGAGAAAATGGTGGCGACGGGGAAAATGGCTGGGTCTTATATGGCAAGGACATGTGACATACACTGCCAATGACACATGCCCTTGCTTGTGTGAAAAAAAGCACTTCGCTCCGTGTGTGCGCTGCTGATAGGCTGACAGATTGCACCTCCCCACTGTAAATGCGGGAAAGAGAAAAAAAAATGGAGTTCTTCATTATTCCTGCAGAGATCCACCCCCTGCCCATCCCCCCACCCCGCTGTACACTCAAACTGCGTATTAACATTAATTTTCATCATTACTGAGAAAAAATCCAGTTATGATTTTGGTGCACGAACAGTTATCGAACATAACCTCGAACAGCCGAATTTTTCTCAAATCGTTCGTGTTCGCCGAACGGCTCGAACACCGCCCAAAACAGCTCGAATTTGAGATTGGCGAACAGTTCGAGTAGAACAACGCTCATCTCTAATCGTCATTCCCTTCAGTACTTGGTGCACTGGAGCGGTTATTGTCCAGAGGAGAGGATTTGTGCTTCAGCATCGGAGGTGAATGCCCCTAGGTTGATTTGTTCATTCCATGTGTCTCTTCCAGATAAACCTGGTCTTGAGTGTATGGAGACCACTCGTAAAAGGGGGGGGTATTGTCACAGCTGTGTCAGGGTTGACAGACAGTCATACGGCGTCCGGCTATAGAAGGTCGCTGCGTTTGGCCATACAAACATCTCCCTGAACTTTTCTTTATTCCTCCCTCTTTAGGACCCAGCCGTGATCCTCACCTTGCTTGGGTATTATACCTTTCTCTTTAGGACCCTGAGTTACCCTCACCTTTCTGCTGTTTATCAGCACTTCCTTCCTGTGTCCTTAAATGCTTTCAGATAATCAGAAAGTTGCTGGTGATAGCTTGTTATTCCTATTCAGGCCTGGATTTCTAGTAGTCGACAAGAATAACCTTGGAGTTACTTCATGGATTGTTGCCGTGCTTTCTCCGGTGTCATCTTGGAGCTGTAACGGGTCTGGGAAGTGGAACCTCTGTGCAACTATACAAGGGGGCAGTCCTTGTAAGGAAGCGGGTGGCTCCCAGGGAAGACGGGCAGGTAGTCACGGCAAGTGACAGGGACAGTCTCTGGGTAGAGGGGCAGGTAGTCATGGCAAGTGACAGGGACAGTCTCTGGGTAGAGGGGCAGGTAGACACGGCAAGTGACAGGGACAGTCTCTGGGTAAAAGGATGGGTACTCACGGCAAGTGACAGGGACAGTCTCTGGGTAGAAGGACAGCAGGCAGGTGGCTGGTGAGCGCTCCCAGGTGAGCGGGCGAGAGTCTCTGGATGGGCAGGTGGTCACGGCAAGTGACGGCAGAGCCTCAAGGTAGGCTAGCAGGCAGGTAGCAGGTGAGCGCTCCCAGGTGAGCAGGCAAGAGTCTCTGGACAGGCAGGTGGTCACGGCAAGTGACGGCGGAGCCTCCAGGTAGGCTAGCAGGCAGGTAGCAGGTGGGCGCTCCCAGGTGAGCGGGCAGGCTGGTCCATACACAGACTGACAGGTGTCGGAAAGCAGACCGTCGGACCGCAGGCTTGCAAGCAGGTAAACGGATATCAGGCAGGTATCAACCAGGAATCTGGCAGGTAACTGGCAGGTAACAGGCAGGAATCCGGCAGGTGACTGGCAGGTAACAAGCAGGAATCTGGCAGGTGACTGGCTGGTAACTGGTAATGGGACCTGAGGGCTGAAGCAGAGTGAAGGCTTTGCAACAACATTGCTCGGGCACCTCCATTTTGGAGGAGGTGCCTTAAATATGGGAGGTCCTCCGGCAATTGGCTGGGGACTCCTTAGAACAGCGCGCGCGGTCTCTTTAAGAGAGGGGTAGCGCGCGCGCGCCCTAAGCACAATGCCGGGGAAGGAGCGCGTGCCGGAAGCAGCGGGGAGAGAAGCGCAGGAGGACGCCGCGCCAGGAGCGGGGAGGTGAGAGGGACGGCGTCTCTGCCTAGTACGGGGCAGAGACGCCGATGCTACAGGAGCTAAGTGTATGCCCCTGTTTGTTTCCCCTGTGTGTACTTTAGTTGTAGTGGGGCTGACTTAGAGCTCACCCCTCCCGCTCCCTACCTAGTGCCTATCATTAGGGTCTAGTGTTGAGCGAGTATGTTCTATTAACCCTTTCGCCGAGTATGTTCGGGGCCGAGCTCCGAGTATTTATAGCTGCTCGGTGATATGGTTGATCGCTCCCGTGTGCATGATTTGCGATTGTTTGACAGTTTTATTACATGTGAGGAATGTTTATTTCTTACACATTACCACACCTCAAATCAACTCCAGGCCTTTTATCTGCTTAATTGAGAATGACATAACGAAGGGATTGCCCACACCTGTCCATGAAATAGCCTTGGAGTCAATTGTTCAATTACTTTTGGTCCCTTTAAAAACAGGGTGGCACATGTTAAGGAGCTGAAACTCCTAAACCCTTCATCCAATTTTAATGTGGATACCCTCAAATGAAAGCTGAAAGTCTGAACTTCAACTGCATCTGAATTGTTTTGTTTAAAATTCATTGTGGTAATGTCAAGAACCAAAATTAGAAATATGTTGTCTCTGTCCAAATATATATGGACCTAACTGTATATATATATATATATATATATATATATATATGTGTATATATATATATATATATATGTATATATATATATATATATATATATATATATATATGTATAATATTGTGGTAGAGTCGCTCGCTCTGCTGCACTCAGAGGTCTCTTTAAATGACTTAGTGGTTTGTTGTAGGAAGCATCATAAACCACGGTCAAGTGAATAACATAACATAAACATAGCCTTTCTGGCATAACAGGAACAAAAAGGAAAAAGGTACAGAACAGTCCTTACTTCTGCCAGGGTCCAGCCACTCAGAGTTAGCAAGAGCACATGGTCCAGTTTTAGCACAAACACAAGCTCCTCTCTCTCAGGAGCTAGTTTCCACAAATTGAACACCAGCTGAGTGAAAAGGCTGGCTATTTAAAGCCCAGACCCCACCCTGGGGTGGAGATATGGTGGATGGCCTCCCGCCCACACTACAACCATCCACCTATAAAACGTGCCCTTTCTAAATGGCTGTATAACTCTCTCTGCACCTACTATGCAGGAGAAACCTCCATGTTTCACATCACTGAAGCTAACTGCCTCAGTGAAACATATCTCCCCTCCAGTATTCTGCTAGTGACTTTGTCACCCTGTATTTGAGAATATTTTTATATTACTGGGGTTCCTACAGTTACTCATCCACCAATTTTGTCCATGTGTCTGTAATTTATGATTTTATTATATATTTTTATCTATTTTTATTTAATGAAGTTCATTAAAATACAATATATTTTTACTGTGGATTACACATTCCATAATCTAGCTCTATCAACTAATCTAAACTATTATTTGATTTTATTTGTAAACTTTACTTTCTTTTTGACACTGATTATGATTATATTTTTGCAAAAAATACTGTAGTAGAAGCTAACACAGTATATTTTTACTGTCCCTAATCTAGCCCTATCAATTATTCTAAATTATTATTTTTATTCAATTCTATTTTTACACTTTTTGAAAAAAAAAAGGATGCTGATCAGTGATGTACATCACTATCAGTGCTCAGTGACTGCAAGATGCATGCACAGAGCTTATTCAAAGAGAGGGGGAGAAAAAATGGACAAAGAAAAAAAAGTCCTAGACAAAAGCGAGCATGATATGCGTCACTGATCAGGGCTCAGGGGTTGTAGGACATGTAACATGGCGTGAGGCAGTAGCCATGGGTGTGCTACTCGTATTTCATGCCCCAGCATGCTGCATGAAAATTAGGGTCCTGACTGGGTGTGTGGACTTTATCTGTGATGACAATATGCCCTTCCAGACAGCATGGTGCCATTGTTTTTCGGCTGGCCAGGACCAGGTGTTGCAGAGTTCAATGAGAGAGGCCATACTTCTTAAATAAACTTATTTTTACTGAACAATAACTTTTGAGGAACTATGTACAGCAGATCGTAGGCATTCATCTTCAAGGACGTTTCTGTTATTAAATGGAACATTATCTCACACTTCTTCCTTCCTTTCCTGGAATCACTCTAGCTTTCCACTTCACTTAGCTCTTCTGCCTCAACACAGCCCAGCACACTATCCCACTAATTAGTGATTGTGTCCCTTCCCTTGATGACGCCGTGTAAATGGTGAAACAAGTAGTGAGGACTTGCTATTTTAATAATCATGCCCTCCTTTGCTAATAAGTTATGGCACCCTGAAATGCTATCGACTGTCAATTTGTAGCAACAATAGCTCTATATACAAGCAATTTACTAGCAAACTAGAGGCATATCCTTTGAACCATTTGATTTCTATACCCTCATTTATGTATATACACATTAAAAGTTAAGTTTTGATTGCGGCATTACTGTGATTGGCTGGCCGCCCAGCATCATAGGGTCTATTTAACCCCTTAATAACATCTGACGTACTAATACGCGTCTGTGCCCTGGGACTTAAGAGCCAGACCCGTATTAGTACGTCATCGCGATCGCGCGCGCACACAGGCTGTGCGGGCGCGATCGCCGCCGGGTGTCAGCTGATTGTCACAGCTGACACCCGGTACTATGTGCAGGGAGCGGTCCTGCACCGCTCCCAGCACATTAACCCCCGCGATGCTGCGATCGAAGTCGATCGCGGCATTGTGGGGGCAAGGGGAGGTGATCGGCGATACTCACCTCCTCTTCCGTCTTCCAGCGCAGTCTGCAAAGGCTTCCCGGGTGTTGCCATGACGACCCGATGTCGTCATGACAACATCCGGGTCACCAGAGAGCAGGAAGATTGCTTGGACATGCGCAGTGCATCTCCAAGCAATCTTCACACTGTGCACTTCTGACAGCCTTCATGGCATAGGGATGGTGCTCCATTCCTGTGCCATGCAGGCGATCAGAAAAAAAAAAGTGAAAGTCCCAGAGTGGGACAAAGTAATAAAGTGTATAAACTGTGTGAAAGTGGAAAAAAAAAAAAATGTGCAAAAATATTATAAAAAAATAAAAAAAATAATACACCAAAAATAAAAATATAATGTACCCATCAATAAATATTATTATAAAAAAACTAAAAAAAAAACAATAAAAGTACACATATTTGGTATCGCCGCGTCTGGAACAACCTGACCTATAAAACTGTCCCACTAGTTAACCCCTTCAGTGAACACGGTAAAAAAAAAAAAAAAAAAACGAAGCAAAAAACAATGCTTTATCACCATACCGCCAAACAAAAAGTGGAATAACACGCGATCAAAAAGACGCATATAAATAAAAATGATACCGCTGAAAACATCATCTCGTCCCGCAAAAAACAAGCTGCCATACAGCTCCATCAGCCGAAAAATAAAAAAGTTATAGCTCTCAGAATAAAGCGATACTAAAAAATATTTTTTTCTATAAAATAGCTTTTATTGTGTATAAGCGCCAAAACATAGAAAAATGATACAAATGTGGTACCGCTGTAAACGTACTGACCCGAAAAATAAAGCTACCTCATCAATTTTACCACACGCGGAACAGAATAAAAAAAAAAAAAAAAACAATTCCTGAATTGTTGGTTTTTGTTTATTCTGCCTCCCAAAAATCGGAATAGAAAGCGATCAAAAAATGTCACGTGCCTGAAAATGGCACCAATAACAACGTTAAGTCATCCCGCAAAAAACGAGCCGTCACATGACTGTCTGCCAAAATCTGGAAAAATTATAGCTCTCAAAATATGGCGATGCAAAAACTAGATTTTACAAAAAATGCGTCTTTTAGTGTGTGACAGCTGTCAGTCATAAAAACCCCATATGATTCTGGCATTGCTGTAATGACACCGACCCGAAGAATAAAGTCGTCTAATCACTTATACCGCACAAGGAACGGCATCAAAAATAAACTCTTGGGTTAGGATTGGGCTAGGGTTAGGGCTGGGTTTGGGGCTAGGGTTGTGCTGGGGCTAGGGTTGTGCTGGGGCTAGGGTTGTGCTGGGGCTAGGGTTGTGCTAGGGCTAGGGTTGTGCTATGGTTAGAGTTGTGCTAGGGTTAGGGCTGGGGTTGGGATTTTTTTCAAAAGTAAGAAAAAAAGATGACGATATGGCGACTATTGTTGAGAGCAAGTGCTCGCTACTTGAGTTTGCATCGGGTGCTCTGGTATGCATTGAGTATCGTGGGTATTTGAGTGACATGCTCGAGTCTCTGCCCCATATGTTTCGCGGCCAAAAAACTTTACGGGGATTGCCTGCCATGCACGAGCGATCCCCGCATGTTTTTTTTTGGGTGTCTAATAACCGTGAAACATGCGGAGCAGGGACTCGAGCATGTCACTCGAGCACACGCTGTACATGGTGCATACCTGAGTACCCGATGCAAACTCAAGTAGCGAGCACTTGCGCTCAAGAATAATGACAACTTATTCAATATGATGACCTAATGTAAACAAATTCTGTGCCGTACCTCTGGGTTCAAAATGTTCACTATATACCTTAATAAAATCCTTGAGGGGTATAGTTTCCAAAATGGGGACACTTGTGGGGGAGCTCCACTGTTTAGGCACATCACGGGCTCTCCAAACGCGACATGGTGTCCGCTAACAAATTGAATGGAAAATCGGCTCAAATTGTTAGCGGACGCCATGTTGCGTTTGGAGAGCCCCTGTGTGCCCAAACATTGGAGCTCCCCCACAAGTGACCCCATTTTGGAAACTAGACCCCCCAAGGCACCTATCTAGATGCATATTGAGCACTTGGAATCCCCAGGTGCTTCACAAATTGATTCGTAAAAATGAAAAAGTGAAAAAAAAAACACTTTTTCATTTTTATGAATCAATTTGTGAAGCACCTGGGGTTCCAAGTGCTCACTATGAATCTAGATAGGTGCCTTTGGGGGTCTAGTTTCCAAAATGGGGTCACTTGTGGGGTAGCTCCAATGTTTGGGCACACAGGGACTCTCTAAATGCAACATGGTGTCCGCTAACAAATTGAATGGAAAATCGGCTCAAATTGTTAGCGGACGCCATGTTGCGTTTGGAGAGCCCCTCTGTGCCCAAACTTTGGAGCTCCCCCACAAGTGACCCCATTTTGGAAACTAGACCCCCCAAGGCACCTTTCTAGATGCATAGTGAGCACTTGGAACCCCCAGGTGCTTCACAAATTGATTCGTAATAATGAAAAAGTGAAAAAAAAAACACTTTTTCATTTTTATGAATCAATTTGTGAAGCACCTGGGGTTCCAAGTGCTCACTATGAATCTAGATAGGTGCCTTGGGGGGTCTAGTTTCCAAAATGGGGTCACTTGTGTGGGAGCTCCAATGTTTGGGCACACAGGGACTCTCCAAATGCAACATTGCATCTGGAGCCTGACCTCTATAAGCATAGGGAGTGATCACTGAGCTGCTAGGGAGTGTTTAGGCCTCTTGACAAAACAAAAGCCCTTTTCAGGGCTGCCTGCAGTGTATACTAGTTCAGTGTAGAGAAGGGAGGAAGAGATACTCGAGCAGGGACAGTCTAAAGGAGCCGCTCACTAACTATAATACCACCAAAAAATAGCTCATTTCAGAGCTGAAGACTCACAACAAAGTCAGAGTACTGGGAGGGAAAGATTGTGTATTAGGTAGGGAGAGGTTAAAGTATTCTTCCTGTGTCCATCTTAAAACAGCTCTTGTCAGAGGCAAAGCAATATTTTTCCAGCACACAGAGTAGTAGCATTTTGTGCTTTTTTTTTTATTTTAAAAGCACTGATCTATTTTCCCCACTGTTTTAGGGGTCAGAGCTTGGCTTCTGCTGTCCACATTAGTCCACTTAAAAAGGCGTTTAGTGCTCAACGCAAAGCAGTAGTCCAAACACTTCCTACTGCCTGCTACAAAGCACGCACCAGGCCATTTTCCCCGCTGTTTTTGGGGTGACAGCCTGCCTTCTGTAAACATTAGTCCACTTAAAAAGGCTTTTAGTGCCCTACGCAAAGCAGTAGTCCAAACATTTCCTACTGCCTGCTACAAAGCACGCGTCAGCCCATTTTCCCAGCTGTTTTTGTGGCCAGAGCCTGCCTTCTGCTGTCCTCATTATTCCACTTAAAAATGCGGTTGGTGCCCAACGCAAAGCAGTAGTCCAAACATTTCCTACTGCCTGCTACCAAGCACGCACCAGGCCATTTAACCCACTATTTTGGCTGTGACAGCTAGCTTGGCTTGTGCCATCAACATCTTAAAATCTGTCAACAAAACCCAAAATGTCAAAAAAGCCTGTTGTTAAGGGACAGGGACGTGGATGTGGACATGGTGTTGTCAGTGGTGCGCAAGGAAGCACTCAGTCTGTGTCAGGTCAGAAGAAGCTTGATGCATCCACTATGTTCCTGGAAAAATTTCCCGGTCTGGAATGTAAACGTGTGTGGAAGCCAGAAGAGCGATTCTGTCTTGGATAGCAGACAAGGCCTCTACGCATTTGCCAAGCAGCAACAAATCTTTCAAGACCACACAGTCTACTGTCGATACAAAGAAGGCTGGCCCATCCAATCCTGAAGCTGATTCTCCTTCCTCCCTCCATTATCAGTCACAGGAGACATATGACCCCAAGCTTGGCCACTCCGAAGATCTGTTTGGTACGTATCTTTTGGTTGGCTCTGGCCTATCACTGTGCAGCATTGAAGAGGGACAAGAGGAGGTGCCGTGCGTTGATGCTCAAGTATTTGAGGACCTATGGCCAGAAGAAAGCCACTTGGAGGAACATCATTTACTGTCTCCAGAGGTGGAGGCTGAGGATGATGAGACACAATTGCCATCAGGTCAGCCTACAATGTCAACTGGGAATGAGGATGAGATGAAAGATGAGGTGGTCGATGATGAGTCCACTGATCCGACCAGGACGGTTGGCACCCATGCCATGACAGCAACACAGAGGAAGATGGATATGTAGCACCAACACAGGCACCAAGGGGTTGTGGTTTGCCCAGAGTGAGAATTGGATCAACTGTTCGCAAGAGCACCCCTGCTGTTCTCCAAGTCACAAAGTCCCGCTCTGCGCCAAGTAAGGGCAAGGGAGCGTTCAGCTACTGTGTGGAATTTTTTTTCTGAAAGTCCTTCAAAGAAAAACATTGTAGTCTGCAGCATCTGCCATACCAAGTTGAGCAGAGGCCAGGGCAAAGGCAACCTGTGCACCACCAGTATGCGAAACCACATGGCAGTCAAGCACCACAGGTGAGTGGAACACCAGGGTACCTTGGATATGTTCTTCAGAATCTGCTGTTCAGGAAGCAGGAGCTCATACCTCCTGCCCACAAGCTGCGGTTGCTCACACACATCAAACATCAACCACATCCACGTCCTTGTCCCAGCGAAGCGTCCAATTGTCCGTGCCTGAGAGTTTGGAAAGAAAGCGTAAATACCCAGCCACGCACCCACAGTCACAAATACTAAACTCGTACATTGCCAAATTGCTAGCTGTGGAGATGTTTCCGTTTAGGCTTGTGGGAACACAGTCTTTCCATGATCTCTTGGCTGTGGCGGCCCCACGATAGTGTTCCCAGCTGCCACTATTTTGCCCGGTGTGCCATTCCTGCGTTACACAAGCACATGTTAAACAATCTGAACCATGCGCTCACCAATGCCATAACCGGGAAGGTCCACCTTACAGACACCTGGACAAGTTGTTGTGGACAGGAACGATACATTTCTGTCATGGCAAACTGGGTGAACCTGGTGGAGGGTGGGACAAAGGCGCAAACTGGAACATCACACATCCTACCCACGCCAAGAATAGCGGGTTCATCTTCTGTCAGGGTTTCCGCCTCTTTATATTCCACTTCCTCTCTCCCCTCCTCCTGCTCCTCATCCTCTGCTGAATTACCCTCCCCATCACTGCCAAGCTGGAACCTGTGCAGCTGCGCATCGGCAAAGCGCAGCTGATCAGTTTAGGTCAGAAAGCACACACTGCAGCAGAGCTGTGGCAAGCTTTAAAACAACAGACCGATCAGTGGCTCTCCCCGCTGCACCTCCAACCCAGTCTGATCGTCTGCGATAATGGGCGTAACCTGGTGTCGGCTTTAAAGCAAGCTGCTACAGATGCCATGCTTGGCTCCCGTGCTTAACCTAGTTTTTCAGAAATTTCTGAAAACTTTCCCTGACTTGCTGTACCTATTTGAGAAGGTGCGCCGTATTAGCGCCCATTTCCGCCATTCCTCTACCGCTTTTGCTGCTCTTACAGTGCTGCAAAAGTGCTTGAATTTGCCAAGTCACCAACTCATTTGTGATCTGCCCACGCGGTGGAACTCAACCTATCATATGTTGGCGAGGATTAGTGAACAGCAGAGGACAGTAGCTGAGTACCAGCTACAACATGCCCGTCAGACTGAGAGTCAGCCACCACACATATCAACTGTCGAGTGGGTGTGGATCACTGACATTTGTGAGGTTCTTGAGAACTTTGAGTACTGTGCCAACCTTGTGAGCGGTGATCAGGCTATTATCAGCGTAACCATCCCGCTGCTGTGTCTCTTGAAACAATCACTGCATAATATCAAAGAGGAAGCTTTGAGTGCCAATAATGTTGGTATGGAGCCAGATTTCCCAATGGGTGAAACTACCCAGCCCAGCCAATATTCTGAGGCAACATTGGGTGATGAGGAGAAGGATGAGGAGGGAGAGGAGATGTTTTTCTCTGCTACCGAGGGGACTCGTAATGCTACAGAGGGGACGCCCAACCTAAGCTTCATGTCTGTCCAGCCTGGATGGGCTGGAGAGGAGGTGGTGGAGGAGGAGGCGAGTCAGCGTGAGGACTGGATGGGTACTGTTTCTACTATTGGGGACACAGAACATTTGCCTTTTTGCAGCTTGGCCCACATGGCACAGTTCATGTGTAAGTATATGTGGCAAGACCCTCGCGTGATGCACATTTTATCCAACAACCTATACTGGTTGGCCACCTTTCTCGATCCAAGGTACAAGGAGAAATTTTCTTCTCTCCTTTTGGAGTCACCAAAGAATTTTACAATGGAATCATTCAAGAGGGTCGTTATAGATCAGTTGCTGAAAACATCACTCTACAATGCTGGTGGCAGAGGTACCAGCTCTTTTCAACACCAAGGGATAATGGGGAAAGACACGAACACCAGCTCCAACAGAGGTGGGGGTGAAAATGTGCACAAATTGGACAATTTTCAATAAACCAGCACAACAGCAAGGGCTATCTGTGCCTGTAACAATGCCAAGGAGGGATAAGTTGCAGAACATGGTCAAGGGGTACTTAAGTGACCATATGTGCATCCTTTCTGACGCTTCAGTTCCCTTTAATTATTGAGTGTCTAAGCTGAATACTTGGCCCAACCTCTCCTTATATTCCTTGGAGGTGCTGGCCTGCCCGGCTGCTAGTGTGGTGTCAGAGCGTGTTTTCAGTTCCGCTGGGGCAATTGTGGCGCCCTGCTGCGTATTGGTGCCACAGAACCCAGAAGGGTGCATGGATGGACTTCTCCACAAGAGGCCCTCACACATTCACACAGCTCCACTCTACCACCTCAGACCAGCAGAGGGAGCCCTGATAGGGATATAAATATGGAGGGTGGAGCCAGGTGACTCAGTTGTTGTTCAGACAGATTCAGAATGCAGCGTTTAGTCTGAGAGAGAGCGTGCTGATGCTCAGAGAGCACCGAAGAGGCAGCACGCTTGGTGCTGTGCTTAGGCGAGCCAAGGCCTACAGCACGAGTGAGGGCCCTGAGTGTGGCCGAAGGCGAAAGGAGAAGGAAGAAGTAACGAGGGGGCATATTCTCACCCCGAGAAATATACCAGACACCGGGTCCGCGCCTACGGGGTCCCTTTATACCCAGTAGGGACCACCGAACCCTGGAGGACTACAGGTCCCAGGTTTACCAAACGCTGACTACAGTACCAGGGCTAGGAGTCACGGAGGCCCCAGCGTCCAGGGAGACTGATCTCCAAGAGGAGGCCCTAACACCAGGTCAGCAGGTGCAAGGGAGAGAGAGAGACAGTAACCAAGCTAGGCCTTGCTCCAGGCAGGTCAGAAGCTTAGCGAGTAAAGCCACAGATCAGTAGGCCCTATACCCTCTCACTGGGGAGAGTCCAAAAGTGCGCCCTTCGTCCGGGGTACCCTGGACCGTGCCTGCATCATCACCAGTAAAGGTACTGAAGCTTACCCCCATGTGAGTGTCCGTCTTTCCTCCGGGACCGTCCTGCTGTCTCTCACCCGCATCCACCATTCACCCCTACACTGCCCTGGAGCTAGCTCTACCTGTGGAGAGCCACACCATCCCTGCTGCCGTAACACCAGCTCCAGAGGACTGCTCCGCAGCGGCGGCACCCTTTAGCCGCAATCCACAGGTGCCGTCACGAACACTTCCCAAATCCCCTATAACTAAATATCCCCCTTTTGATTGACTGCCCTGAGTCACGGACCGGGCCAGCCACCATGATATCCCCCACCGGCATCCATAAGAGGCCCGGCTGCCGAGTACCCCACGGCCCTGGGGGCGCGTCACAATCATCACTGATAGGCGCACACGCCTCTCCACAGAAAATGCAGACAGACTTACTCTGATTAAATTCAACAAGGACTGGACATCTTACATAGTTTGTAATCCCTCCAGATTACAGCAATCCAACCTAAATTCACCAAAAATGCAGATTCATGCAACTGCTGTTAATGTCACCCCCTTCCCATAAAAACCCGTTCTCTTCCTGAGTCAACCATGACTCAGCCCATAGGGAAAATTTTTACAAACCCTATGCACATTGTGCAGTGGACAAACCAAGACAGTATTCCTACTCCAGCCTAACTACTATTTGTGATTGGAGGCCCTTGAGATGGTGGCTTCCTGCGTCAACCATGACTCAGCCCATAGGGCTAATGTTTACAAACCCTATGCACATTGTGCAGTGGACAAATTTGGAATGTACAGTGGTTCTACCAAACTAATATTTGTTATTGGATGCCCTTGTCACAGGTTGTTCCACATTGTGACTGAGATAGGGGATACATATTCAATAGAAATGTGCTGTCAGTCACCCTATTAGGCAAAAAAACATGGCAGACTTGTGCCACATTCTGACATATTCAATAGAAATTTACACTGACTGTTGATGAACTACTGATGGTCCTCTGAAAACTTGAATAGAGGGCCACAACTACTACAGTACTCCATCGTAGATAATGTTTGTCAAGGGAGGCTCTTGTCATGGAATCTTCCTGCACCTATGACACAGCCCCCAGGAGTAATTTTTGGAAATACGATGCACATTCTGCACTGGACCAAGGAGTACAGTATCAAGACGTCTTCTCTTCCTATATAATCTGGGGAATATTGACAAACAAAATCTCTGAGCTATTTGGAGAAGCTTCATGTGGGCGGGGTTTGAGGCTATCACATGTTTTTGGCAGATTCATCAATTGTGACAACATTTTTGTGCATGTACAATTCAGTCCTTCCCTGGATGGATTTTATACAGAATATGCCTGAAATTGTTGTCCAAATTTTGCAATGCTTCAGTAGAACGTGCGACTTTTTGTGCTAAGAAGTTGCAAAAAAAGGTAAAAAACAAAAATATAGAACATTTTTTGATTTTGTGCAAAATTCATGAACCACATATTCCATTTTGAAGAAGTTGACACAAAAATCATTAACGAATACCCAAATACAAAGAAAGTGACTGAAAAAAAGCAGCAAATGATGTATCGCATTCTATGTCTGTATGTAGAGACTTAAATGACCACTACTTTGAGAGGACTGGCTCAGCATCCAAACCAGATTTACTGTCATGTACAGTACAGTATGTTCAGCTTCTCTATATATTATTTACTGCGTTACGGCTAGTGTTGAGCCACCCCCGTAGTGTTCGAGTTCGGTTCGGTTCGTCGAACACCCGTGTGTTCACCGAACTGTTCGTCGAACTGTTCGTCGAACACCTTCGAACACCGTTAAAACCAATGGCAGGCAAACAAAAACGCATAGAAACACATAAAAAAACACCTTCAAAGGTGTCCAAAAGCTGACAAACTGCTCAGAAGACATAATTAACACATGGAAAAGTGAAAAGTACATATAGTCATGCGAAAAGAAAAGAGGTGGAGGAGTAAAAGGAGGGGGAGACACAGATATAGGCATGTCATGCCCTTCTAAAATCCAAAAAGTGAGAAGCCGACACGGCCTGTCCATTCCTGCCCGTGCCACCTCCGTGTCGCCGGGTTTGTGCCAGAGCCGCGGTGGACGCTGACGGCCAGCCCCCCTCTACCAATACTGGTGCCTGTCCGCTGGTGGGTCGAGCGAGCCCCCCTGTGGTGGAGGCAGCTCTATGCTTTTTAATTTAAATTGTCTCTCTAATTTGAATGAATACACTTTAAATCATTTTACAAGGATCTAATGGAGGGCAAGTCTCTTGCCAGCAGCCGCGTAATTCCAGCTCCAGTAGCGTCCACTAAAGCTGCTGCAGTTAAAAAGCTTTTATAAGGATCGAGTTCGGCTGTCCACCGCAAGGCATCCTACCGCCAGTCCCAGCCCCTATGCCTTGGGGTGCCTCCTGATGCTCTTCACTGAGTATCCCGTGGTCCCGAAGCATTTCCTTTGAAAAAATTAAGTGTCCAAACTACAGGTGGTTTAGCTTGCTTAACAGCCGGGATAATCCGCTGACTAGCAGACACTGCTACTAGGCACAAAGTATTTCCTGGGCTAGAGGCAGTTAAAAATTTGTAATTAGATACTCTCGTTGGATGCTGAGAAAGCATTCCATAGAGTCTCCTGGCACGCCATATATTATTCTCTTAAAAAGCTTGGGGTAGGGGTCTAGGGAACCAATTTATAGCCAAAATCACGGCCCTGTATCGCAATACGTCACCTAGGCTGAAGATAAATGGAACTGTAGCACCCTGAGGGCTCGGTTGCTACAGAGGTATTGCACCTCACCCAGAGTTGTGATATCTCACTCTCAGGTAAGGATGGAGTGTGGATCAGGACCCGGCACCTGCATGCATTACACCACATTGCTGTGGGGCAGGGCGACCAATATGCCCCTGAGATCGGCACGACAGTCCCTGTCCCTGGCTGGAGTGGGGGGAGGGAACACTGAGGAAGGGGAACCCTGTAGTGCAGGAGCAGGGAGGAAGCAGTTCCTGGGTGCATTGAGAAGGGAGTATAAAAGGTGGGCACCATCTTAGTTCAGTGCAGGGAAGTCTGAGCAGAAGTGACAGGGAGCAGGGGCTCTGCATGAGCTCTGCTCCGAAGGCGGGCCTAGTAACAGAGGCCCAGGCCTGGAAGAGGGAGAAGGAAGGAAGAGGAGCGGAGAAGGCTCCAGGAACGAGGAACGAAGGGATCCCAGGGGTGCGGACGGGTGAGTCGCAACTGCACGCCCGAATCCACCTGCGTGGAGGGGTCAGGCCAAAGGGGGAGACCGGTCCCCGAAACTAGTGGAGGCGGGAAACGACCCTCGGCTAGAAACCGGAGGCTGTGACATTTTATGTGGCGCAGCCCCTCGCTACACCCGCTAGGAAGGCACCACATAGGGTCAGGGAAACTGGCGCCAAGTTTACCAAGAGGAGGCCCGAGGCAGCCGGACAGAAGGGTTGGTAAGAAAGGCCAGACAAAGGACACACAAAGGGGGTCCTGTGAAGCGCTCCAAAGTTATCTGGGAGTTGTCTGAGCCCCTCACCTGGTGAGCACAGTACGACGTGGGCAGCCGTTACCTGCAGAAGTGGTCTGGATAATAAGAACTGTGAGTAAAGGCCCTGGACTGCATCACTGACTCCGTGTCGTTACTGCTGCTGCCCTGCACCATCACCCCCATCCTCCACATACACTGCCCTGAGGCTATACTCCTCCCGTGGGGAGTTATGCTACGCTCTGCTGCATCCACAACACTAGCCTCAGCGGTCTGCCCTGCAGCGGCGGTTCACTCTGACCGCAATCCAGGGGTGGCTTAGTCAGACGTTTAAACATCAAAACCACATAAATAGTTCCGCCACAGGTTTGACCGCCCTGAGCCACGGAACCGGGTCGCCGCCACGGAGACTACAACCACCAGCATCCACCAAAAAGGGTCCGGCTCCGGGAGTCCCAAGGCCCAGGGGGCGCATCAGAACATTTTCATCACCTTTCATAATCACCAATGGGACAAGGCAGGGATGTCCTCTGTCACCCCTCTTATACATCCTAGTGATGGAGCACCTGCTCTCATCAATTTGCCATAACCCCAATATTAGGTGGATTGAGGTGGGAGGCACCGAGTACAAGTGCTTTCTATTTGCTGATGATGTCCTAGTATATATCACTCAATCACATATATCCATCCCTGCTGTTATGGCTGAAATAGATCACTTTGTTACATGGTCAAATTTTAAAATCAATGCAGCGAAGTCTGAGGCCCTCGATGTCTCCCTCCCCAAATCCATGCAGGATTCCATCCAGTCCAACTTTCCCTTTGCCTGGCCCTCACAGGGTATCAAAAACTTAGGAATTCCTATTCATAGAGACCTCTCCCGTCTATGTTATCTTAATTTTGGGCCCTTTATTGAACAACTCCATACAGACCACGGTTGGCAAGTTAGAACTGTAAGATTCACTACGTGAACCACTGGTGTTTTGTGGAAAAGCACATGTACACTGTGTTCCAAATTATTATGCAAAAAGTGTTTAGGAGTAATAAGGGAAGAATTTGTTTGTTTGTCAGTTAAACTCATTGATGGTGATGTGTATCAGGGCTCTTTATATCACTGTAAGCAATTGCAGACACCTGTGCTAATTAGTTTGGCAGGTGTGTACAATGAACGGCAAGACTACTTAAGAAGGCTGTCCCACATTATTAAGCAGCCTACATTTTCGGCCAAAATGGGAAAGAAAAAGGATGTGTCGGCTGCTGAGAAGCAACAAATTGTGGAGTGTGCTGGTTGATGGACACCCCACACAAACACGGCTACAGCGCCAACAAGGAGGAGGTGGAGTAATGTTTTGGGCTGGAATCATGGGGAGAGAGATTGTCAGCCCCTTTTAGGATCCCTGAAGGGGTAAAGATGAACTCCATAATGTATGTGGAGTTTCTCAAACAGCACTTCCTGCCATGGTTCAAGAAGAAGAACCGTGTATTCCACAGCAAGATCATTTTCATGCATGATAATGCACCGTCTCATGCTGCACATAACACATCTGCATCTCTGGCTGATATGGGCATAAAAGGGGACTAACTTATGGTGTGACCCCCATGCTCCCCTGACCTCTATCCCATTCAGAACCTCTGGAGCATCATCAAAAGGAGTGTCTATGATGGCGGGAGGCAGATCACATCTAAGCAACAGCTCTGGGAGGGTATTCTGTCCTCATGCAAAACAATTGAAGCAGAAACCATCCAAAACCTGACAAATTCAATGGACGAGAGAGTTCAGAAGCTCCTTTCGAACAAGGGGTCCTATGTGCAAATGTAACATCACCTAGAATAAAGTTTTGAGTTGAAAACTGTTTGATTTCAGTTTGTAATAACCTGCTAATGCTTATAATTTCAAAAATGACCATTTTTTTGGTCTTTATTAAAATGAAAAGGTTGATCGAAGAGTGTGGGGGATCTAAGAGTGTGGCAACCCAGTAGTCAGGATTACTTCGAATTCTGACAATCTGAGGGTCATGTTGCAGGTAGTGCAGCAAGAAGGCACTTATGTGTCTTGCACATCTCGGAGCCCCAAAATTATTTTCCGGGCTAGATGCAGCTAAAAATTATTATTAATTTTAAATCTGGTGGAGCTTAGTATAGATGGCCTAACAGAATCAATTCTGCACACTGCTACAAAGCCCAAATTATTTTCCAGCCAAGATACAGATAAACATGATTAGTAATTTTAAATATGGTGGAGCTTAGCATAGATGGCCTAATAGAATCAGTGCTGCACACTGCTACAAAGCCCAAATTATTTTCCAGCCAAGATACAGATAAACATGATTAGTAATTTTAAATCTGGTGGGGCTTAGTATAGATGGCCTAATAGAATCAGTACTGCACACTGCTACAAAGCCCAAATTATTTTCCAGCCAAGATACAGATAAATATGATTAGTAATTTGAAAGCTTAAAACGGTTGGTGAGGTGATTTTAACCAATCATCAAGCTTTTACTCTCCCCAGGATGACACAGGGGTAGAAAAGTCGTTTCAGATCCATGATTTGTTCATCTTTATGAACGTGAGTCTGTCTACATTATCAGTGGAGAGCCGCGTGCGCTTATCTGTCAGCACACCACCAACAGCGCTGAACACACGTTCAGACAGAACTCTGGCTGCGGGGCATGACAAGATCTCCAAGGCGTAAGTGGCTAGCTCCGGCCATTTATCCAGATTGGAAGCCCAAAAAGAGCAAGGGTCCAGTGACACATTCGTGGCTTCAATGTTTACTTGGAGATACTCCTGTACCATCGTCTCTATGCTTTGACTATGTGTCAGACTTCTTGTCTCCTGTGGCCTTGCAAAGGATGGGCTAAAAAAGTGGTGAAATGATTCCGCAAAATTGATGTTACCAGCAGATACTGTGTTTCTGTTACGGTTTTAGTGCTGAACACTCGACGGTCCCACGGTTGGCAAGTTGGAACAGTGAGATTCACTACGTGCACCACTGGTGTTTTGTGGAAAAGCACATCTAAGATTCTGCAACAGTCCCTGCTGATACCCCTGCATGCGTGCATCCCTTTCTATGGCAGGAATAATTTCTGAAAACTTACTTTTGTACCGGGGATCTAACAGTGTGGCAACCCAGTAGTCAGGATTATTTCTAATTCTCACAATTTGAGGGTCATGTTGCAGGTAGTGCAGGTAGTGCAGCAAGAAGGCATTCATGTGTCTTGCACATCCAGGAGCACCAAGTCCCTGTTGTGTTGGTGGCGAGGTAACAATCATGCTTCCTTCCTCTGTCCTCTCCCCCCAACCTCGCACAACAGAAATGTGATCAAGGTCTCCCTCATCTGATGAGTCTTCCATCAATTCGTCCTCCACTTCTTCCTGGGCTCCTGCACCTTCCTCACTAGTTTGGCTGCTACCATGCGCCCTGGTAAAACCATCTCCCCCACCCTCACATGCCTGCCGCCTTGGTGTTGCCGACCGTCTGGACCTTGCAGATGTTAGCCCTTCCTCATGCAACTGCTCCTCCTCTACTTCCTCCACCTCCTTTGGTGCCACCACCTGACTCCGAATTCTGTTTAACAAGCGCTCCAGCATGTTAATCACCGGAATAGTCATGCTGATAATGACATCGTCAGCACTAAACATCTTCGTCGCCATTTCAAAACTGTGCAGAAGGGTGCATAGGTCCCTGATCTGAGACCACTCCTCCAGCGTGATTTGCCCCATCTCTGGATCTCGTTGGCCCAGGCTATACGTCAGAACGTATTGCACCAGGGCTTGTCGGTGCTGCCACAGTCGCTGCAACATGTGCAGAGTTGAATTCCACCGGGTAGGCACATCGCATTTTAGCCGGTGAAGTGGCAGGCCCAACGACTTCTGTAGAGATGTAAGTCGCTGAGCTGCGGGATGCGAACGGCGGAAGTGAGCACACAGCGACCGTGCCCTCTGCAGAAGGCCATCTAGTCTGGGATAGTGGGCTAAAAATTGCTGGACAACTAGGTTCAACACGTGAGCCATACAAGGCACGTGTGTGACATTGCCCCGACGAAGGGCCGCACCCAGGTTTGCAGCATTGTCGCACACGGCCTTCCCTGGTTGCAGGTCCAGTGGAGACAACCATTCATGAAATTGGTTCTCCAGAGCTGACCACAACTCCTCAGCTGTGTGACTCACATTTCCCAGACATTTCAAAGTAAAAACCGCCTGATGACGTTGAGCCCTACTGCCAGCATAGTAAGGAGGTGTGCAGGATCCCTTCTGCGCAGTTAGAAAGCTTGTGGCATGACCAGACAGGCTTTGGGTGCAGGTGGAGGACCGAGAGGAGGTTGAGGAGGCAGAAGCAGTGGAGGAACTTTGAGATAAAGAGGATTGACGCACAACTCGTGGGGACGGCAAGACTTGGACAGCAGCCCCTTGTCCTGCTGTCACCATAGTTACCCAGTGCCCAGTCAGAGACATGTAACGCCCCTGTCCATGCCTACTCGTCCAAGTGTCTGTAGTGAAAAGCACCCTGTCACACACAGAGTTTCTCAAAGAAGCGGTGATGTTGTGTGTGACATGCTGGTGGAGAGCAGGCACACCTATCTTTGAGAAGTAGTGCCGACTGGGCATCTGGTACTACGGCACTGCGACAGACATAAGGTCTCGAAAATCCTCTGTGTCCACCAGGTGGAAAGGCAGAATTTCTGTAGCCAAGAGCTTGCAGATGGTGAAATTCAACCTCTTAGCTTTCTCATGGCTAGGAGGAAATGGTCTTTTACTTGTCCACATCTGAGGGACCGAGGGCTGGCTGTTGTGCTTAGACGGGGTTGATAAGGGTGTCCCCGGCAAACTGCAGGTCTGTGAGGAAGATGCAGGCGGACATGTTAGGTTGCCTTGATCCAAAGGTGGTGCTATCGATGTCGGACAGTGCTCAACACCAGCTGGTGTTACCACCTCCAAAGAAAATGATGACCTGCCAATCACGCTGGCTGTTGCGGGTAAAGAGGTGGCAGGTCTGCGTCCCAAAACAGGTGTGACTGCTGTCCCCCCAGTCACAGAGGATGAAGAGGTCGCGGATGCACAAGATGTGGCAGACGGTGGTTGGCCCGGCCGGCTAGGCCGCATTGTAGCACAGTGAGCTTCCCACTGCAACTTATGCTTCATGTCCATGTGCCGGTTCATGCATGAAGTACTCAAACTATGTATTTTTTGGCCTCTACTTAGCTTTTGCTGACAAATGTTACAGATAACACGAGTTGGGTCATCTTTATCGATCTGAAAAAATGCCCAGGCTATGCAAGGCTTAGCACCCATGCGACCTGAAGAGCCACCACGACTTGTGGTGAGAGGCAGAGTTGTGTTTGAGGATGCAGTTGTTGACGTGCTTCCAGTACTACGTCTCTGTCCAGGAAGGCGCAACCTGACCTCGTCGTCACTAGCATTCTCCTCCACCTCCTCTGCTGATCTCATCTCTTGGCTGACTGTGGGTTGACAGTAAGTGGGATCTCCAACCTCATCATCATCACCCTGTGTGTTATCACACCTGTCGTCCCAGAGCCAACCTGTTCCTGCCCTGACAAAAAACTAAAGTTGTCGCTCCTATCAGGTATTTGAGTCTCATCATCATCTTCCTGATTGTCTCCACCAACAGGAGTTACAGTTTGGGATTGAGGGTCTACATTATGTTCAGAACCTTTTGCGTCTGGTCCTGGATCCGACACATAAAGATTCTGGGCATCAGTGCAGATCATTTCCTCGTCTGAATTCACAGAAGCGCTGGAGCCGACTTCTGATTCCCAGGCTATAGTATGAGTAAACAGCTCTGCAGACTCAACATCTGTTCTACCTCATACTCAGACGGGCAGCTGGAGATTTGGGAGCTGTGAGGAAGCAAGTGCGATTGGGGTGACACCTCTGAGGACTGGAGTATTTGTGATGTTGAAGTTGATGTGGAGGAGAGCCCACTTAAAGGAGCACTTGATATCCGTTGAAGCACCTGCTGTTTTTGTGCCTCATCTGGAATTTGTAGTGATTGGCGTGGCCGTAAGAAAGGGATCTTATCACATTGTCCGCTAAAAGAAGTAGACATTTTAGTTTGGCTGGAAGATGGTCTTTCTTCTGCAGATGTTACTGTTGCTTTAACACCTACCCCACGGACACAACCTTTTTTCCCCTTCCCAACACGCCTATTCCCCTTTCCACCAGCAGCAGGCCTTTTTCCACTCATTTTGGTGTTTAACTAATTCACAACTCTGGAGTTGTTGCACAAAAAAACAATGGATGGGAACCGAGCAGAGCTGAGTGGCCAAACTGTGGTATTAGGCCAAAACTATTGGCTGGGTTAGATGCAGAAAAAAATTATATTCAATTTGCAACCTGATGGAGGTCAGTATAGATGGACTAATAGACCAAGTCCCACACACTGCTAGAAGCCCAAATATTTTTTCAGAGCAAGATGCAGTAAAAATTATATTGAATTTGCAACCTGAAGAAGGTCAGTATAGATGGACTAATAGACCAAGTCCCACACACTGCTAGAAGCCCAAATATTTTTTCAGAGCTAGATGCAGAAAAAAATTATATTCAATTTGCAACCTGATGGAGGTCAGTATAGATGGACTAATAGACCAAGTCCCACACACTGCTAGAAGCCCAAATATTTTTTCAGAGCTAGATGCAGATAAAAATTATTTTTAATTTGCAACCTGATGGAGGTCAGTATAGATGGACTAATAGACCAAGTCCCACACACTGCTAGAAGCCCAAATATTTTTTCAGAGCTAGATGCAGATAAAAATTATTTTTAATTTGCAACCTGATGGAGGTCAGTATAGATGGACTAATAGACCAAGTCCCACACATTGCTAGAAGCCCAAATATTTTTTCAGAGCTAGATGCAGAAAAAAATTATATTCAATTTGCAACCTGATGGAGGTCAGTATAGATGGACTAATAGACCAAGTCCCACACACTGCTAGAAGCCCAAATATTTTTTCAGAGCTAGATGCAGATAAAAATTATTTTTAATTTGCAACCTGATGGAGGTCAGTATAGATGGACTAATAGACCAAGTCCCACACACTGCTTGAAGCCCAAATATTTTTTCAGAGCTAGATGCAGATAAAAATTATTTTTAATTTGCAACCTGATAGAGGTCAGTATAGATGGACTAATAGACCAAGTCCCACACACTGCTAGAAGCCCAAATATTTTTTCAGAGCTAGATGCAGATAAAAATTATTTTTAATTTGCAAACTGATGGAGGTCAGTATAGATGGACTAATAGACCAAGTCCCACACACTGCTAGAAGCCCAAATATTTTTTCAGAGCTAGATGCAGAAAAAAATTATATTCAATTTGCAACCTGATGGAGGTCAGTATAGATGGACTAATAGACAAAGTCCCACACACTGCTAGAAGGCCAAATATTTTTATAGAGCTAGATGCAGAAAAAAATTATATTCAATTTGCAACCTTGTGGAGGTCAGTATAGATGGACTAATAGAACAAGTCCCACACACTGTTAGAAGCCCAAATATTTTTTCAGAGCTAGATGCAGAAAAAAATAATATTCAAATTGCAACCTGATGGAGGTCAGTATAGATGGACTAATAGAATGATGCTATGCCCAAAAGGTTTTTCTTCACTAGGTACAGTAAAAAAATTGGTATTCTATACACAGGTGGTGTAGTTTGCAACACAGATAGGCTACTCCACTGACTAACACACTCTGCAATAGGCCAAAAAGGATTAGCTCTGCTAGATTTAGCCAAATGCTGTGAAAAAAACTTGCACAGCACTGGCACAGACCTGCCTGGCAAAAACTGATAGGAATTGATGTAACTTAGTCCTGAAAAGGACTGCAATTACAATTAGTCTTTACTCCCAACCTATCTATTTAAGAGCACAGACCTGCCTGCTAAAAGTCGTATGAAATGATGTAACCTAGTCCTTAAAAGGACTGCAATCACAACTATTCCCTACTCCCAAGCTATCTGTAGATTTGTGTGAAAATTGGCTTGAAATTAACAAGGTATAGCACACACAGCAACAGCGGTGCCGTCTAACACGCAGCTGCAGCAGTGAGAAAATGGTGGCGACGGGGAAAATGGCTGGGTCTTATAGGGCAAGGACATGTGACATACACTGCCAATGACACATGCCCTTGCTTGTGTGAAAAAAAGCACTTCGCTCCGTGTGTGTGCTGCTGATAGGCTGATAGATTGCACCTCCCCACTGTAAATGCGGGAAAGAGAAAAAAAAATGGAGATCTTCATTATTTATGCAGAGATCCATCCCCTGCCCCTCCCCCCACCCCGCTGTACACTCAAACTGCGTATTAACATTAATTTTCATCATTACTGAGAAAAAATCCATTTATGATTTTGGTGCACGAACAGTTATCGAACATAACCTCGAACAGCCGAATTTTTTCAAATTGTTCGTGTTCGCCGAACGGCTCGAACACCGCCCAAAACAGCTCGAATTTGAGATTGGCGAACAGTTCGAGTCGAACAACGCTCATCTCTAGTTACAGCCATCTTATTTTCATGATCATTCTCCTTTTCAATGCAATTTTGGTAGGTTGCCCTAAAGAGGTTTTGCTGTACATAAAGTAGAAAAATGTTGAAAAATATCAACCTTAAGTTTCTTCTGCTGTTAAACTGTAAAGATTGAATACAGCACCATCAGGTTACATCATGCAGGACAGATTGTGGACTACGAGGAATTCTGTGCAGACTAATTTTGTAGATGGAAAGTTACTGCACATTCAGTATTGTTTTATTTTCCACTTTAGATTGGTTTATATTTATGATTTAGTTGCACAATTTCTAATTTGATATCCTGCTGGGAGTTGTTATGACAAGATAATAATAAGTATTGAAAATTTTTTCAATTGATATTTATTTAGATATGTAACACACAGATGCTCATTCAGATGTTTGCTGACATACACAATCATTATTAGGTGTAGAAATTTAACTGAGCTAAGCTCTTACTAGTAGAGATGAGCGTTGTTCTACTCGAACTGTTCGCCAATCTCAAATTCGAGCTGTTTTGGGCGGTGTTCGAGCCGGTCGGCGAACACGAACAATTTGAGAAAAATTCGGCTGTTCGAGGTTATGTTCGATAACTGTTCGTGCACCAAAATCATAACTGGATTTTTTCTCAGTAATGATGAAAATTAATGTTAATACGCAGTTTGAGTGTACAGCGGGGCGGGGGGAGGGGCAGGGGATGGATCTCTGCAGGAACAATGAAGATCTCCATTTTTTTTTCTCTTTCCCGCATTTGCAGTGGGGAGGTGCAATCTGTCAGCCTATCAGCAGCGCACACACGGAGCGAAGTGCTTTTTTTCACACAAGCAAGGGCATGTGTGATTGGCAGTGTATGTCACATGTCCTTGCCCTATAAGACCAAGCCATTTTCCCCGTCGCCACCATTTTCTCACTGCTGCAGCTGCGTGTTAGACGGCACCGCTGTTGCTGTGTGCACTATACCTTGTTAATTTCAAGCCAATTTTCGCACAAATATACAGATAGCTTGGGAGTAGGGAATAGTTGTGATTGCAGTCCTTTTAAGGACTAGGTTACAGCATTTCCTACGACTTTTATCAGGCAGGTCTGTGCTCTTAAATAGATAGATTGTGGGAGTAAAGACTAATTGTAATTGGAGTCCTTTTCAGGACTAGGTTACATCAGTTCCTATCAGTTTTTGCCAGGCAGGTCTGTGCCAGTGCTGTGCAAGTTTTTTTCACAGCATTTGGCTGAATCTAGCAAAGCTAATCCTTTTTGGCCTATTGCAGAGTGTGTTAGTCAGTGGAGTAGCCTATCTGTGTTGCAAGATATACCACCTGTGTATAGAATACCAATTTTTTTACTGCACCTAGTGAAGTAAAATCTTTTGGGCATAGCATCATTCTATTAGTCCATCTATACTGACCTCCATCAGGTTGCAAACTGAATATAATTTTTTTCTGCATCTAGCTCTGAAAAAATATTTGGGCTTCTAGCAGTGTGTGGGACTTGGTCTATTAGTCCATCTATACTGACCTCCATCAGGTTGCAAATTAAAAATAATTTTTTTCTTCATTTAGCTCTGAAAAAATATTTGGGCTTCTAGCAGTGTGTGGGACTTGTTCTATTAGTCCTTCTATACTGACGTCCAGCAGGTTGCAAATTGAATATAATTTTTTTCTGCATCTAGCTCTGAAAAAATATTTGGGCTTCTAGCGGTGTGTGGGACTTGGTCTATTAGTCCATCTATACTGACCTCCATCAGGTTGCAAATTAAAAATAATTTTTTTCTGCATCTAGCTCTGAAAAAATATTTGGGCTTCTAGCAGTGTGTGGGACTTGGTCTATTAGTCCATCTATACTGACCTCCATCAGGTTGCAAATTAAAAATATTTTTTTTCTGCATCTAGCTCTGAAAAAATATTTGGGCTTCTAGCAGTGTGTGGGACTTGGTCTATTAGTCCATCTATACTGACCTCCATCAGGTTGCAAATTAAAAATAATTTTTTTCTTCATTTAGCTCTGAAAAAATATTTGGGCTTCTAGCAGTGTGTGGGACTTGTTCTATTAGTCCTTCTATACTGACCTCCAGCAGGTTGCAAATTGAATATAATTTTTTTCTGCATCTAGCTCTGAAAAAATATTTGGGCTTCTAGCGGTGTGTGGGACTTGGTCTATTAGTCCATCTATACTGACCTCCATCAGGTTGCAAATTAAAAATAATTTTTTTCTGCATCTAGCTCTGAAAAAATATTTGGGCTTCTAGCGGTGTGTGGGACTTGGTCTATTAGTCCATCTATACTGACCTCCATCAGGTTGCAAATTAAAAATAATTTTTTTCTGCATCTAGCTCTGAAAAAATATTTGGGCTTCTAGCGGTGTGTGGGACTTGGTCTATTAGTCCATCTATACTGACCTCCATCAGGTTGCAAATTAAAAATAATTTTTTTCTGCATCTAGCTCTGAAAAAATATTTGGGCTTCTAGCAGTGTGTGGGACTTGGTCTATTAGTCCATCTATACTGACCTCCATCAGGTTGCAAATTGAATAAAAAAATTTTCTGCATCTAGCTCTGAAAAAATATTTGGGCTTCTAGCGGTGTGTGGGACTTGGTCTATTAGTCCATCTATACTGACCTCCATCAGGTTGCAAATTAAAAATAATTTTTTTCTGCATCTAACCCAGCCAATAGTTTTGGCCTAATACCACAGTTTGGCCACTCAGCTCTGCTCGGTTACCATCCATTGTTTTTTTGTGCAAACAACTCCAGAGTTGTGAATTAGTTAACCACCAAAATGAGTGGAAAAAGGCCTGCTGCTGGTGGAAAGGGGAATAGGCGTGTTGGGAAGGGGAAAAAAGGTTGTGTCCGTGGGGTAGGTGCAGAAGAAAGACCATCTTCCAGCCAAACTAAAATGTCTACTTCTTTTAGCGGACAATGTGATAAGATCCCTTTCTTACGGCCACGCCAATCGCTACAAATTCCAGATGAGGCACAAAAACAGCAGGTGCTTCAACGGATATCAAGTGCTCCTTTAAGTGGGCTCTCCTCCACATCAACTTCAACATCACAAATACTCCAGTCCTCAAAGGTGTCACCCAAATCGCACTTGCTTCCTCACAGCTCCCAAATCTCCAGCTGCCCGTCTGAGTATGAGGTAGAACAGATGGTTGAGTCTGCAGAGCTGTTTACTCATACTATAGCCTGGGAATCAGAGGTCGACTCCAGCGCTTCTGTGAATCCAGACGAGGAAATGATCTGCACTGATGCCCAGAATCTTTATGAGTCGGATCCAGGACCAGACGCAGAAGGTTCTGACCATAATGTAGACCCTCATTCCCAAACTGTAACTCCTGTTGGTGGAGACAATGAGGAAGACGATGATAAGACTCAAATACCTGATTGGAGCGACAACTTTAGTTTTTTGTCAGGGCAGGAACAGGTTGGCTCTGAGGATGACGGGTGTGATAACGCACAGGGTGATGATGATGAGGTCGGAGATCCCACTTACTGTCAACCCACAGTCAGCCAAGAGATGAGGTCAGCAGAGGAGGTGGAGGAAGATGCTAGTGACGACGAGGTCAGGTTGCGCCTTCCTGGACAGAGACGTAGTACTGGAAGCACGTCAACAACTGCATCCTCAAACACAACTCTGCCTCTCACCACAAGTCGTGGTGGCTCTTCAGGTCGCATGGGTGCTAAGCCTTGCATAGCCTGGGCATTTTTTCAGATCGATAAAGATGACCCAACTCGTGTTATCTGTAACATTTGTCAGCAAAAGCTAAGTAGAGGCCAAAAAATACATAGTTTGAGTACTTCATGCATGAACCGGCACATGGACATGAAGCATAAGTTGCAGTGGGAAGCTCAGTGTGCTACAATGCGGTCTAGCCGGCCGGGCCAACCACCGTCTGCCATATCTTGTGCATCCGCGGCCTCTTCATCCTCTGTGACTGGGGGGACAGCAGTCACACCTGTTTTGGGGCGTAGACCTGCCACCTCTTTACCCACAACAGCCAGCGTGATTGGCAGGTCATCATTTTCTTTGGAGGTGGTAACACCAGCTGGTCTTGAGCGCTGTCCGACATCGATAGCACCACCTTTGGATCAAGGCAACCTAACATGTCCGCCTGCATCTTCCTCACAGACCGGCAGTTTGCCGGGGACACCCTTATCAACCCCGTCTAAGCACAATAGCCAGCCCTCGGTCCCTCAGATGTGGACAAGTAAAAGACCATTTCCTCCTAGCCATGAGAAAGCTAAGAGGTTGAATTTCACCATCTGCAAGCTCTTGGCTACAGAAATGCTGCCTTTCCGCCTGGTGGACACAGAGGATTTTCGAGACCTTATGTCCGTCGCAGTGCCCCAGTACCAGATGCCCAGTCGGCACTACTTCTCAAAGAAAGGTGTGCCTGCGCTCCACCAGCATGTCGCACACAACATCACCGCTTCTTTGAGAAACTCTGTGTGTGACAGGGTGCATTTCACCACAGACACTTGGACGAGTAGGCATGGACAGGGGCGTTACATGACTGGGCACTGGGTAACTATGGTGACAGCAGGACAAGGGGCTGCTGTCCAAGTCTTGCCGTCCCCACGAGTTGTGCGTCAATCCTCTTTATGTCATTTTTCCTCCACTGCTTCTGCCTCCTCAACCTCCACTCGGTCTTCCACCTGCACCCAAAGCCTGTCTGGTCATGCCACAAGCTTTCTAACTGCGCAGAAGGGATCCTGCACACCTCCTTACTATGCTGGCAGTAGGGCTCAACGTCATCAGGCGGTTTTTACATTGAAATGTCTGGGAAATGTGAGTCACACAGCTGAGGAGTTGTGGTCAGCTCTGGTGAACCAATTTCATGAATGGTTGTCTCCACTGGACCTGAAACCAGGGAAGGCCGTGTGCGACAATGCTGCAAACCTGGGTGCGGCCCTTCGCCGGGGCAATGTCACACACGTGCCTTGTATGGCTCACGTGTTGAACCTGGTTGTCCAGCAATTTTTAGCCCACTATACCAGACTAGATGGCCTTCTGCAGAGGGCACGGTCGCTGTGTGCTCACTTCCGCCGTTCGCATCCCGCAGCTCAGCGACTTACATCTCTACAGAAGTCGTTGGGCCTGCCACTTCACCGGCTAAAATGCGATGTGCCTACCCGGTGGAATTCAACTCTGCACATGTTGCAGCGACTGTGGCAGCACCAACAAGCCCTGGTGCAATACGTTCTGACGTATAGCCTGGGCCAACGAGATTCAGAGGTGGGGCAAATCACGCTGGAGGAGTGGTCTCAGATCAGGGACCTATGCACCCTTCTGCACAGTTTTGAAATGGCGACGAAGATGTTTAGTGCTGACGATGCCATTATCAGCATGACTATTCCGGTGATTTACATGCTGGAGCACATGTTAAACAGAATTCGGAGTCAGGTGGTGGCACAAGAGGAGGTGGAGGAAGTAGAGGAGGAGGAGTTGTATGCGGAAGGGCTAACATCTGCAAGGTCCAGACGGTCGGCAGCACCAGGGCGGCAGGCATGTGAGGGTGGGGGAGATGATTTTACCAGGGCGCATGGTAGCAGCCAAACTAGTGAGGAAGGTGCAGGAGCCCAGGAAGAAGTGGAGGACGAACTGATGGAAGACTCATCAGATGAGGGAGACCTTGATCACATTTCTGTTGTGCGAGGTTGGGGGGAGAGGACAGAGGAAGGAAGCATGATTGTTACCTCGCCACCAACACAACAGGGACTTGGTGCTCCTGGATGCGCAACACACATGAGTGCCTTCTTGCTGCACTACCTGCAACATGACCCTCGAATTGTGAGAATTAGAAATAATCCTGACTACTGGGTTGCCACACTGTTAGATCCCCGGTACAAAAGTAAATTTGCAGAAATTATTCCTGCCATAGAAAGGGATGCACGCATGCAGGAGTATCAGCAGAGACTGTTGCAGAATCTTACATGTGCTTTTCCACAAAATACCAGTGGTGCACGTAGTGAATCTCACAGTTCCAACTTGCCAACCGTGGTCTGTATGGAATTGTTCAATAAAGGGCCCAAAATTAAGATAACATAGATGGGAGAGGTCTCTATGAATAGGAATTCCTAAGTATTTGATACCCTGTGAGGGCCAGGCAAAGGGAAAGTTGGACTGGATGGAATCCTATATGGATTTAGGGAGGGAGACATCGAGGGCCTCAGACTTCGCTGCATTGATTTTAAAATTTTACCATGTAACAAAGTGATCTATTTCAGCCATAACAGCAGGGATGGATATATGTGATTGAGTGATATATACTAGGACATCATCAGCAAATAGAGAGCACTTGTACTCGGTGCCTCCCACCTCAATCCACCTAGTATTGGGGTTATGGCGAATTGATGAGAGCAGGTGCTCCGTCACTAGGATGTATAAGAGAGGGGACAGAGGACATCCCTGCCTTGTCCCATTGGTGATTGTGAAAGGTGATGAAAATGTTCTGACGCACCCCCTGGGCCTTGGGACACCCGGAGCCGGACCCTTTTTGGTGGATGCTGGTGGTTGTAGTCTTCGTGGCGGCGATCCGGTTCCGTGGCTCAGGGCGGTCAAACCAGTGGCGGAACTATTTATGTGGTTTTGATGTTTAAATGTCCGACTACGCCACCCGTGGATTGCGGTCAGAGTGAACCGCCGCTACAGGGCAGACCGCTAAGGCTGGTGTTGTGGGTGCAGCAGAGCGTAGCATAACTCCCCACGGGAGGAGTATAGCCTCAGGGCAGTGTATGCGGAGGATGGGGGTGATGGTGCAGGGCAGCAGCAGTAACGACACGGAGTCAGTGATGCAGTTCAGGGCCTTTACTCACAGTTCTTATTATCCAGACCACGTCTGCAGGTAACGGCTGCCCACGTCGTACTGTGCTCACCAGGTGAGGGGCTCAGACAACTCCCAGATAACTTTGGAGCGCTTCACAGGACCCCCTTTGTGTGTCCTTTGTCTGGCCTTTCTTACCAACACTTCTGTCCGGCTGCTTCGGGCCTCCTCTTGGTAAACTTGGCGCCAGTTTCCCTGACCCTATGTGGTGCCTTCCTAGCGGGTGGAGCAAGGGGCTGCGCCACATAAAATGTCAGAGCCTCCGGTTTCTAGCTGAGGGTCGTTTCCTGCCTCCACTAGTTCGGGGACCGGTCTCCCCCTTTGGCCTGACCCCTCCACGCAGGTGGATTCGGGCGTGCGGTGGCGACTCGCCCGTCCGCACCCCTGGGATCCCTTCATTCCTCGCTCCTGGAGCCTTCTCCGCTCCTCTTCCTTCCTTCTCCCTCTTGCAGGCCTGGGCCTCTGTTACTAGGCCCGCCTCCGGAGCAGAGCTCATGCAGAGCCCCTGCTCCCTGCCACTTCTGCTCAGACTTCTCTGCACTGAACGAAGATGGTGCCCACCTTTTATACTCCCTTCTCAATGCACCCAGGAACTGCTTCCTCCCTGCTCCTGCACTGCAGGGTTCCCCTTCCTCAGTGTTCCCTCCCCCCACTCCAGCCAGGGACAGGGACTGTCGTGCCCATCTCAGGGGCATATTGGTCGCCCTGCCCCACGGCAATGTGGTGTAATGCATGCAGGTGTCGGGTCCTGATCCACACTCCATCCTTATCTGAGAGTGAGATATCACACCTCTGGGTGAGGTGCAATACGTCTGTAGCAACCGAGCCCTCGGTGCTACAGTTCCATTTATCTTCAGCCTAGGTGACGTATTGTGATACAGGGCCGTGATTTTGGCTATAAAAGGGTCCCCTAGACCCCTACCCCAAGCTTTTTAAGAGAATCATATATGGCGTGCCAGGAGACTCTATGGAATGCTTTCTCAGCATCCAACGAGAGTATCTACTTACAAATTTTTAACTGCATCTAGCCCAGGAAATACTTTGTGCCTAGTAGCAGTGTCTGCTAGTCAGCGGATTATCCCGGCTGTTAAGCAAGCTACACCACCTGTAGTTTGGACACTTAATTTTTTCAAAGGAAATGCTTCGGGACCACGGGATACTTAGGGAAGAGCATCAGGAGGCACCCCAAGGCATAGGGGCTGGGACTGGCACTAGGATGCCTTGCGGTGGACAGCCGAGCTCGATCCTTATAAAAGCTTTTTAACTGCAGCAGCTTTAGTGGACGCTACTGGAGCTGGAATTACGCGGCTGCTGGCATGAGACTTGCCCTCCAATAGATCCTTGTAAATGGATTTAAAGTGTATTCATTCAAATTAGAGGGACAATTTAAATTAAAAAGCTTAGAGCTGCCTCCACCACAGGGGGGCTCTCTCGACCCACCAGCGGACAGGCACCAGTATTGGGAGAGGGGGGCTGGCCGTCAGGGTTCACCGCGGCTCTGGCACAAACCCGGCGACACGGAGGTGGCACGGGCAGGAGCGGACTGGCCGTCTCGGCTTCTCACTTTTTGGATTTTAGAAGGGCATGACATGCCTATATCTGTGTCTCCCCCTCCTTTTACTCCTCCACCTCTTTTCTTTTCGCATGACTATATGTACTTGTCACTTTTCCATGTGTTAGTTGTGTCTTCTGAGCAGTTTGTCAGCTTTTGGACACCTTTGAAGGTGTTTTCTATGTGTTTCTATGTGTTTTTGTTTGCCTGCCATTGGTTTTAACGGTGTTCGAAGGTGTTCGACGAACAGTTCGACGAACAGCTCTGCGAACACACGGGTGTTCGACGAACCGAACCGAACTCGAACACTACGGGGGTGGCTCAACACTACTTACTAGTTAAAGGAAATATGTCAAGAGGAATATGTACTTTAAATTAATGGTGTGGCTATATATTCACTGTTACACTGAGTAAAGCAAAGCATTTGGTACAAAAATCCACATTGCTATTGCAGATAAATTTGATGCTTAAAGGGAATCTATCAGCTTTTTCATTTCTCTATATGGCCCCCTTGTCTTGCTGTAAGCCCTGGACAAATTTATTGTCATGCGCCAGCAAGTCAAGCATAAGTAAATTGTAAATGAATATTCACCCTTTCTACCGTCCATAATCCTGCCCACCCCATCGCTGGTGTCACTGATTAGCCAAGCGTGTATATGCTTCATGAATATTTACACCCTTCCCCTGCCCAAAATCCCACCCACCCATTCGCCAGTGTCACTGATTAGCCAAGCGTGTATAGGCTTAATGAATATTCACACCCTTCTCCCGCCCATAATCCTGTCCACCCCTCCTGGCCTCAATGATTGAGTACGACACCCGTATGCCTGAAGAATGCATCACAATACTCAAATTGACCATCTACTCTCCTTACATGAGCATGACAACATGTATTTCTATGCAGCTGTCACTCTGTCAAGGTCCAGGTCCATAGAAATGTTTTCCCACAGATGTGTCCAGATGTGTCCAGTTCATTCCTGATTGTGTGTCTGTGTAGATTCATCCTTGTTGGTAGTTTTTGCATTGTTTCCCCAATATATATTCCTCCAGGGAACCTTGTACACTGTATCATGTACACCACATTGGAGAATGTACTGTACATGAAAAGAAATCCATGATCTTATAGTCCTGATTTGTGTCCAAGTTTTGCATTTTTTATTGTTTCATGGGAATCACTGATGGTGATGAGAGGACACTTCTGATAAGGAAATTCCTTAATTTAGGGGGCTGTTTGTAGGAGAGAAGTGGTAGTTCTGGAATTATTTCTTTCAGTCTGTCGTCTCTGTGGAATATGGGTTGGAGATCAGCACCAATTTTCCTTAGGATGCTCATTGGGTGGGGGGTGTATGTGACCACAAGAGGCACCCTGTTGTTGTCCTCTTTCTTATTGTGACCTAACCCAGGAGGCTGCTTCTTGGGATACTTGTAGCTCTGTCGATCTGTTCATCTATTACTAGTGGATGGTATCCTTTAACATCCTTTACAGTTTCTGCAGGAATTTAACCGAGCTGTATCCTACAGAGATTAGCTTTACTGGCCTATCCACTGTCTGCAGGGGATATATTAGGCCGCTCCTCCCCCCACTCCTTGCTTGAGCTTTGGTTCTAATCAGTAGTTTGTTACTAGCTTCCAGTCAAGGTGTGTTCCTATTTTGTCTCATGTTAGTGACCTGGTTTGCACACCCATTCTGTCTATTCTCTCCACTCCTGACCTTGGACTTGTATCCTGAACCTGTGCTGGCTGCCCCAACCTTGGATTGTCTGACTACATCTCTGGCTTTGCCCTCTGTACCTTGTATCCCTGGCTTGACCCATTGGTCAGCTGTTGCAGATCCTGGCACTGCCCTTGAGTGGCACCTGGTGGTTATTCAGCGGCCCAAGCCTATCCTCACCAACAGAGACCCTAGTAAAGACCAGGTAGCCACTTAGTCACGCCCCTCCAAGGTAAGCTCAGCCTGTGGCCCACCGCCATCACAGTTGCAAGAAGAAAGATATTTTTGTAAGCAAGTGATAAGAAGTCTTTTTTGCAGTTTTCATGTAGGGGACACAGCCAGTATGTAGGAGAAGGTGCTCTGATCAGATGAGATCAAAGTAGAACTTTTTGGGCTAGATGCAAAATGCTATGTGTGGCGGAAAGCTAACACTGCACATTACCCTGAAAACACCATCCCCATTAAACATGATGGTGGCAGCATCATGCTGTGAAGAAGTTTTTCTTCAGCAGGCACAGGGAAGCTGGTCAGAGTTGGTGGGAAGATGGATAGAGCTAATCATATGGCAATCCTAGAGGAAAACCTGTTAGAGTAAGCAAAAGACTTTATATTGAGGCGTAGGTTCAGTTTCCAGCAGGATAACGACCCTAAATATATTGCCAGAACTATAATGGAATGGTTTCGATCAAAGCATATTAATGTATGGGAATGGCCCAATTGCAGTCCAGACCTAAATCCCATTGAGAATCTGTCCCAAGACCTGAAACGTACTGTTCATAGATTATCTCCATCCAATCTCACTGAGCAAGATCTAGTTTGCAAAGAAGAATGGTCAAAATTTCAGCCTTTAGATGTGCAAAGCTGGCAGAGACATATCCCAAAAGGCTTGTAGCAGTAATTGCAGCGAAAGGTAGTCCTACAAATGTGTCACCCTGGCCTGGATGCCACAAAATGTAATAAAGCTGTGTCTGAGAGCAAGGGGGAGGTTCTCTAGTCAGGGGAACATTAGCATGCAATGCCTCCTGTCTCAGGCCTGTAGGGGGAGCTGGCTTCCCCTATAAAAGCTGGTGCTGGGGGCAGGGTTAGAGAGAACTTGAAGGCCTGTCTCAGGACTGAGACTTGTCCCAGAGCAGAGCAGGGACAGAAAGTTGTATTGCACCTAAGAGGAAGTGTGGCAGGAGGAGAGCCACAAGCCAGAGACAAGAGGCGAAGGGAGCCTGTCTTGGCAGATAACGGACTTAATTTACCAGACTTTGGTGTCTGAGGCTGGGAGGATTCCACATCCCCCAGCAGACAACCAGTTTGCAGGGGACTGTATATTCCTTGGCCTAAGAAGCCTGGAGGCCCTGCCACAACAGAAGGGACCAGCAAAGCCGTACAAGGCTGGGAGCAGAAAGGAACCCAAGTCGCAGGCCATACAGGCGAGAATACACGGAAAGCTCGGAAACGTGGGCTGTTACCCTATAACGAGGAGATAGCCAGAAGGAGCACAGAAAGCACGGTAGGCCTACACCCTCACCCTGACCAGGGCCAATTTCCCCGTTGCTCTCAGACATCCAGGTCCCCTCCTAGCTGGGACTGTTTGTGGGTCAATTTACCTGTTTCAGTAAAGACCCTGGACTGCAACCTGTTGTCTGTGTGCTCCTTGCTCCTCCAGCACTATCAGCACTGGGACTCTCACTACCATCACTCCCACAATCCATTATACTGCCCTGGGGCCGCACTTTTCCCGTGGGAAGTCACACTACCCTAGCTGCACACCTCATCAGCCCCAGCGGTCTGCATGCAGCGGCGGTTCCTAATAACCGCAATCCACGAGTGGCGTAGTCGGACATTATCAGCAGAATGTAGCAGACTACCATTGGCCTGACCACCCTGAGCCACGGAACCGGGTCGCAACTACTACCCCTATCGTCTCCCTATTGCCTGGATCCGAGTGCCCCACGGCCCTGGGGGCGAGTCAGCTTTGGCGTAGTTGGCAGGATTTCGTGCCCGCAACCACCGGGTACTGCATGCCTGAAAAAGACTTTTGTAACTTACCTGTGGCGAAGTTTCCCGCAGTCCGGAGTCGTTTCCCGCCATCCGGAGCCGATTCCCGCCATCAGACGCCATCTTGGACCGTTTCCCGCCGTCTTCCCGCCATCCGCAGCTGTTTCCCGCCATCGGACGCCATCTTCAGGACGCCGCGCGGGAAGAAGAGGGGCGTGGATGCCGAAAGCGCGCGAGACCCGAAGCTCCGCCCCACGCACCGACACTGCGCAAGGTCCTGGAAGGGAGAGAGAGCGACGCTGACGTCATCAGGACGCGACGCAAGGTCCTCGTCCAGAGCAGCAGCAGCGGAGCCGTGGCCTACAGAAGAGGATCGTCGGAAGGTAGGCCACGCTTGACTAGGGAGGAGGAAGATGTCGGACACAGAGGCCCCCACTACCACCAACGCAGCTGCAGCAGCGGTGATGCCCTTTTCCCTGCCCTACATCCCTGGAGCGGCCTGGCTGCCCAAGTACTCAGGGGAGCCCCATGCCCTAACTGACTTTAAGGAAAGGCTGTACAGTTTGTTCCAGGTTTACCCCCTGACAGAGGAACAGAAGGTCAGCATATTAACAGGGCAGTTAACTGGCGCAGCCCAGAGGGAGGTAAAATCATGGCCCACTTAGGAGAAAAGGACTGTGAAGGGTATTCTGGCCCTGCTGCGGGGTACCTTTGACACACGTACCTCCGCTGAAATTAAAATGAGGTTCTATGGATGTAAGCAGCGGGCACAGGACAGCATCACAGACTATGCCCTAAATTTGCAGGAAGCCCTAAGGGCTATCCAACAAGCTGACCCTGGCAGTGTGCAGGAAACGGATAAGTTACTGACAGAACAATTCATAGAAGGTCTGCTGTCTTGTGCCCACAGGGCCCAACTGCGCCTCATGTTCTTTCAGAACCCCGACCTGACCTTTGCCCAATTTAAGGACAGGGCCATAAGGGTGCTCCGTGAATCTGCAACCAGTGGCGCTATAAACCCCCGGCGCCCTGCTCTCACCTACCACCAGGAGGTAGCGCCCTCCTCTATGGATCCCGTGGGGGCTGATGCACAGGCCCTGAACCAAGCCCCGTCGAAAGACCAGCACCACCAAGTCCAGGAGCTGACCAGGAGTGTCGCGGCGTTGACCAGGACCGTCCAGGCGTTGCAAGTGGACCCATCAAGACCCATCGAGTCGGCTTCAAGTCCGGAGGATATCCCGTGGCGTCGACAGAGGAGGATCCCGTCATTCCGAGGGAGGCCCACAGACCGCTACGCAGAGGATGGACAGCCCATTTGCCGTCGATGCAACCAGCCCGGACACATTTCCAGGTACTGTAATTTAAACGGGTCCAACCTGGGGCAGAGGGCCAACCCCCAGGCATAAGATCACCAGGCCCTTATAATTGGCGTGATAAGTACGTTGGGGGGCGCCCGGTTTTACCCGTGGTGCTGGACGGTATCCCCATGAGCGCCTTGCTGGATACTGGGTCACAAGTAACCACTATCCCTTATGTACTTTTTAAGCAGTATTGGACTGATGCTGATATCACACGGTATCCAGACAGTAACTTGAGCATCATCGCCAGTAATGGCTTACCCGTGCCGCAGATGGGGTTCAAGGAGATGACCATTAAAATTGGTAAAGTTGAACTACCGGCACAGGGAGTAATTATTGTGGACATTGACCGACGTGAAAGTCACCCTAAAATAACTGTGGGTACTAACGTAATTGAAAATTGTCTTTCAGAGGTAATTGTAATCTTTCAACAGGTTGCGGTGAATGCTAGTTCCAGCCAACAGAGAGTCCTCAACAAGGAGATAAAAGCCCTGATGAGACGGCAGCAGGTAGAACTGTCTGGTGGTGAGATCGGTAGCGTAAGACTGAGTGACCCATTCCCCATTTCCATGCCTCCCAAAAGTGAAATGATGATCTGGTGTCGGACTGCAATCGGGTTGAGAGGTAGAGACTACCAAACCATGGTAGAACCCGTGCACTCAGACAGCAGGCCCACCATTTTGACAGCCCGGGGGGTGGTTGATGTCCGTCATGGGAGGGTGCCCGTCCGCATCCTCAACATTGGGGAGAGGGAGGTACACTTACCCAGGTACGCTACACTTGCCAAACTGTTTGTTGTCGAACACAAAGCTATCAGGGCCGTGGAACCCTTGCCTCCATCTCCACAGGTGGAGGGTAATGGCTCCCAGAAACAAAAGGAGGACTGGTGCCAGAAACTCCATGTGGGTGCTGACTCCACTCCCCTGCACCAAAAACAAGGAGTCTACCGGGTGGTACAGGAGTACGAGAGAGTCTTTAGTAAGCACCCGCTGGACTTCGGCAGAGTAAAAGGGATAGAACACCACATCCCCACAGGGAGCCACCCACCGTTAAAAGAAAGACACCGACCTGTACCCACTGCACATTATCAGAACGCAAAGGGCATGCTAAGAGAATTGAAGGAAGCTGGGGTCATTAGAGACAGCTGTAGCCCCTGGGCAGCCCCCTTGGTTCTGGTCAAAAAGAAAGATGGCACCATGAGAATGTGCGTGGACTATAGACAAATCAACCGTATCACCCACAAAGACGCATATCCGCTGCCTAGAATAGATGAGTCTTTAGCCGCACTAAAATCAGCTAACTTCTTTTCTACTTTGGACCTTACTAGCGGGTACTGGCAGGTTCCTGTGGCAGAGGCTGACAAGGAGAAGACCGCCTTCACCTCCCCGATGGGACTGAGCGAATTCAACTGTATGCCTTTCGGGCTCTGCAACGCACCAGGGACCTTCCAGCGGCTGATGGAATGCTGTCTAGGGCACCGAAACTTCGAGACGGTCCTCCTTTACCTGGACGACGTGATCGTCTATTCGAAGACCTACGAGGACCATCTCAAACACCTGGCTGAGGTGTTCGAAGCCCTGGCAGGCTATGGCCTGAAGGTGAAACCATCGAAATGTCACCTGCTGAAACCAAAGGTCCAGTACCTAGGGCACATGGTAAGCGCGGAAGGAGTAGCCCCCGACCCTGACAAGGTCACGGCAATCAAGAGCTGGCCAAGCCCCTCGAACATCGAAGAGGTGAGACAGTTTCTCGGGTTGGTAGGCTACTACCGAAGGTTCATCCCCGGGTTCACTAAGATGGCAGCTCCTATGCAGGACCTCCTGATCGGACAGTCTAAGTCCAGGAGCCAAAAGCCGCCCTTCAAGTGGGATAAACTGGAAGAGGAATCCTTCCGCCAGCTAAAGATGGCCCTCACAGGGGTCGAGATCCTGGCCTACCCTGATTATGGCCAGCCTTTCATTCTCCACACAGATGCCAGTAATGTGGGACTGGGAGCCGTACTGTCCCAAAACCAACAGGGCAGAGAACGGGTGATCGCATACGCCAGTCGGAAGCTAAGGCCCACCGAGAGGAACCCGGAGAATTACAGCTCCTTCAAGCTAGAATTCTTGGCGGTGGTGTGGGCCGTGACGGAACGCTTCAAGCATTACCTGGCCTCCGCAAAGTTCACCGTGTACACGGACAACAACCCGTTGACACACCTGGACAATGCAAGACTGAGTGCCCTAGAACAGCGGTGGATGGCCCGTCTCTCCAACTATGACTTCGTGATCAAGTACCGGGCAGGCAAAACCAATGCCAACGCGGACGCCCTATCAAGGATGCCTCACTTACCTGAAGGTGACGAAGACCCAGAAGAGCTGGAGGAGGTAGAACTCCCCGCGTTTCACCGGTATGGAGCCGCTCAATACTCTCACCGCGTGAAGGAGGAGGATCTAACAACTGTGATGATCAACCCCCTACCTCACCACAGCTGGGCCGAGACCCAAGATAGTGACCCTGCTGTCCGCCTGGTGAAAGATCTGCTGACCCAGGAAGATGCCCGCATAGATCCGGATGCTCCAGAGGAAGCCAAGCAGCTATGGAAAGAGAAGAGCAAGCTGTTCCTCTACGAAGGCAAGTTGTGCAGAAGGATTGTCAACCACCGGACGCACGAGCTGACCTGGCAAGTCGTGGTCCCAAGGCGGTATGCAGCTATGGTCCTGGGGGCTTACCATGACAGAGCGGGAACTTCGGTTGGAAGAAACTGGAGTTCCTGCTAAGAGGAAGGTTCTTTTGGGTCGGCATGAGAGGAGCTGTAGAAAAATGGTGCAGAGACTGTGGCCCTTGTCACCTAAGGAGAAAGGACCGTGCCAGCCAGAAGACACCCTTGAGGTCCATCGTCACCACGCAGCCTCTTGAGCTGGTAGCTCTGGACCATGTCAAATTGGCTCCAAGCCGGTCAGGATACATCTATGCCCTGACCATCGTGGACCACTATTCCAGTTTTCTAGTGGTGGTCCCGGTAAAAGACTTGACAGCCCAAACGGCGGCCAGAACCTTCCAGCAATACTTCTGCCGTCCACACGGGTATCCGGAACAGGTCCTGACAGACCAGGGTCCAGCGTTCGAGGCTGAAATCTTCCAGGAGTTCTGCAACCTCTATGGCTGTAAGAAAATTCCTACAACGCCTTACCATCCACAAACCAACGGGATGTGTGAGAAGATGAACAATATAGTTATCGATCTCCTGAAGACGTTGCCCCTGGAGGAACGCAGCCTGTGGCCAGAAAAACTGCCGGACCTGATAGACCTATACAACAATATCCCGGTGAATGCTACAAACTGCACCCCGGCTTACCTGATGCGAGCCAGACCCGGTAAGCTGCCCGTAGACCTGGAGATGGGAGTCCTAATACCTGAGGACACCTCCCCGGATGCGGACTGGGATACGGAAAGGCATCTGCAGTACAAGAAGGTACAGGAGAGTGTGGAGAAGAGCCTGGCCCAGGTGAGAGAGAGGCAAGAAAAACTCTTCAATCAACACGCCCCTGCTGGTCCCCTAGAACCTGGTGAGCAAGTCCTAAAGCGAAAATGAAGGCTACATAAGTTGGACGACCAGTGGGAAAGGGAACCCTACACCGTACTGCAGTCTGACCACGACAACCCAAACGTGTGCGTAATCACCAAGGACGGAGGAGAAACCACTAGTGTCGTCTCCAGAGACCACCTCAAAAGGTACCCCGAGCAACTCCATAGTGCAGAAGAGGATCAGAGTGACCTTGAACCCGCAGAGGACAAGGAAGAAATGATCAGCACCGTTCTCGGAGAGTTCCCTCAGTCCTGGACTCGCATAAATGATGCCATAGTGGTACCCGTCCTGCATTTCCTGCAACCGGCACAGCAACAACCAACACCAGAGCCGGAAGGTGAAGAGGAGCAAGCGGTTCCAGAGGCAGAAGAGCCTGTACCAGCAGCCCAGGAGAGTCAACCCTCTGCTGACAGTGAGCCTGCCATGCCTGCGGTAAGCCAAAGGACCCGCAGACAGCTGCCTGCCCTACCTGTACAACCAGCTGGTAGCTGTACCCCTAACGCTAGTGGGGAAAGCCAAGTTAGTCCACCACCAGACAGTGGGTTAAGGAGGTCAACCAGGAGCACAAAGGGGCAGATACCCGCTCGCTGGAAGATATAGAGTGTACTAAGATTGTAAATAACCCTGTTGCCAAATGTTGAATTGTTTGCCAAGTTACCTGCGTGATTATTAATAGCATGTTTCAGTTTCTTGCAGCTACCGTAAGGACTCAAAGGTTATGGACTTTTTATAACCGGGACCTTGTATGGACTGCGTTCGGAGCCTAACCAAGGAATAAGATAAGATAAGATAAGATATACTTTATTTTATCCCGGAGGAAATTGCGGTATCACAGCAGCAGAACACAGATCTCGAACATGACACATATGATAACATAACATTTGGAATGCCTTAGACATTGCTTTTCAGACATTTGTTAAACACCCCCATAGCTGTTGGAACAAACGATCTCCTGTATTTTTCCTTTTTACACCTTAGTTGTATTAGGCGATTGCTGAATGTGCTCTTCTGTTTCGCAAACAGTTCATAAAGCGGGTGTGTGTTGTTGCCCATTATAGCTCTGCACTTCTTCTTAATCCTATCCTCTACCACCTCTTCAAATGTCCCAAGCTGTAGGCCCACCGTCGCGCTAGCCTTCTTGATAAGTTTGTTGAGCTTGTTGGCGTCAGCAACACGCACACTGTTACCCCAGCAAATTATTGCCGCAAAGGTGAACTAAGACTGTGAAGGACTTGGGGTAGGACAGACCCCCACCTGGTTAAGGCTCCCCGTTGTGCTGGTGATATGGACACCCGGTCACAGGCCACACTGTGACCTTAAGAACTCAATCTGTGCATCACTTGTATACTAATGTTTTATGGTATGCATATTGTCTTTGTTTATTGTTTAGTCCCGGAGTACTAAATTTCACTAGAGGGGAATGTGTCACCCTGGCCTGGATGCCACAAAATGTAATAAAGCTGTGTCTGAAAGCAAGGGGTAGGTTCTCTAGTCAGGGGAACATTAGCATGCAATGCCTCCTGTCTCAGGCCAGTAGGGGGAGCTGGCTGCCCCTATAAAAGCTGGTGCTGGGGGCAGGGTTAGAGAGAACTTGAAGGCTTGTCTCAGGACTGAGACTTGTCCCAGAGCAGAGAAGGGACAGAAAGTTGTATTGCACCTAAGAGGAAGTGTGGCAGGAGGAGAGCCACAAGCCAGAGACAAGAGGCGAAGAGAGCCTGTCTTGGCAGATAACGGACTTAATTTACCAGACTTTGGTGTCTGAGGCTGGGAGGATTCCACATCCCCCAGCAGACAACCAGTTCGCAGGGGACTGTATATTCCTTGGCCTAAGAAGCCTGGAGGCACTGCCACAACAGAAGGGACCAGCAAAGCCGTACAAGGCTGGGAGCAGAAAGGAACCCACGTCGCAGGCCATACACGCAAGAATACACGGAAAGCTCGGAAACGTGGGCTGTTACCCTATAATGAGGAGATAGCCAGAAGGAGCACAGAAAGCACGGTAGGCCTACACCCTCACCCTGACCAGGGCCAATTTCCCCGTTGCTCTCAGACATCCAGGTCCCCTCCTAGCTGGGACTGTTTGTGGGTCAATTTACCTGTTTCAGTAAAGACCCTGGACAGCAACCTGTTGTCTGCATGCTCCTTGCTCCTCCAGCACTATCAGCACTGGGACTCTCACTACCATCACTCCCACCATCCATTATACTGCCCTGGGGCCGCACTCTTCCCGTGGGGAGTCACACTACCCTAGCTGCACACCTCATCAGCCCCAGCGGTTTGCATGCAGCGGCGGTTCCTAATAACCGCAATCCACGGGTGGCGTAGTCAGACATTATCAGCAGAAAGTAGCAGACTACCATTGGCCTGACCACCCTGAGCCACGGAACCGGGTCGCCACTACTACCCCTATCGTCTCCCTATTGCCTGGATCCGAGTGCCCCACGGCCCTGGGGGCGAGTCACAAACTTTTGACTGAGGGGGCTGAATACAAATGCACGTCACAAATTTCAGATTTATATTTTTAAAATATTTAGAAAACCATGTATCATTTCCTTTACACTACATAAATACTTGCTACTTGGTGTTGGTATAACACATAAAATCACAATAAAATACATTTAAGTTTGTGAGTGTAACATGAAAATATGTGGAAAAGTTCATGGAGTATGAATACTCTTTCAAGGCACTGTCTATGTTAATCACAGGTAAGAGGGAGGTGCAAGGTAAGAAACAAACAGCAAGGCAGAGAACTTGAAGAGCACTGACACATCCAGAGCACTTAAAGCTAATTTTTTATATATCGTCAAAGTTAGAGTTTCACCGCTGGAGTGATGTCACTAATGTAAGTTCCATGCCCCTTGTATTATACTCACCAACCACCATCTTCTTCTATTCTTGGCGCTGCTCCAGTTGTCTCCTGAAAATTGTGACCAGCCAGATCGCTCCAGTGTTTGCTGGGCCTTCTGGAATTCACTACTCAATGTAATTCTATGAAAGATAGAACGAGGCTTTCATATACAGTACTTGCATTGAGAGCTTGTGACTAGTGTTGAGCCACCCCCGTAGTGTTCGACTTCGGTTCGGTTCGTCGAACACCCGTGTGCTCGCCGAACTGTTCGCCGAACTGTTCGTCGAACTGTTCGTCGAACACCTTCGAACACCGTTAAAACCAATGGCAGGAAAAACAAAAACACATAGAAACACATAGAAAACACCTTCAAAGGTGTCCAAAAGCTGACAAACTGCTCAGAAGACACAAGTAACACATGGAAAAGTGACAAGTACATATAGTCATGCGAAAAGAAAAGAGGTGGAGGAGTAAAAGGAGGGGGAGACACAGATATAGGCATGTCATGCCCTTCTAAAATCCGAAAAGTGAGAAACCGACACGGCCAGTCCGCTCCTGCCCGTGCCACCTCCGTGTCGCCGGGTTTGTGCCAGAGCCGCGGTGAACCCTGACGGCCAGCCCCCCTCTCCCAATACTGGTGCCTGTCCGCTGGTGGGTCGAGCGAACCCCCCTGTGGTGGAGGCAGCTCTAAGCTTTTTAATTTAAATTGTCTCTCTAATTTGAATGAATACACTTTAAATCCATTTACAAGGATCTATAGGAGGGCAAGTCTCATGCCAGCAGCCGCGTAATTCCAGCTCCAGTAGCGTCCACTAAAGCTGCTGCAGTTAAAAAGCTTTTATAAGGATCGAGCTCGGCTGTCCACCGCAAGGCATCCTACTGCCAGTCCCAGCCCCTATGCCTTGGGGTGCCTCCTGATGCTCTTCACAGAGTATTCCGTGGTCCCGAAGCATTTCCTTTGAAAAAATTAAGTGTCCAAACTACAGGTGGTGTAGCTTGCTTAACAGCCGGGATAATCCGCTGACTAGCAGACACTGCTACTAGGCACAAAGTATTTCCTGGGCTAGATGCAGTTAAAAATTTGTAATTAGATACTCTCGTTGGATGCTGAGAAAGCATTCCATAGGGTCTCCTGGCACGCCATAATGATTCTCTTAAAAAGCTTGGGGTAGGGATCTAGGGGACCCTTTTATAGCCAAAATCACGGCCCTGTATCGCAATACGTCACCTAGGCTGAAGATAAATGGAACTGTAGCACCCCGAGGGCTCGGTTGCTACAGAGGTATTGCACCTCACCCAGAGGTGTGATATCTCACTCTCAGGTAAGGATGGAGTGTGGATCAGGACCCGACACCTGCATGCATTACACCACATTGCCGTGGGGCAGGGCGACCAATATGCCCCTGAGATGGGCTCGACAGTCCCTGTCCCTGGCTGGAGTGGGGGGAGGGAACACTGAGGAAGGGGAACCCTGTAGTGCAGGAGCAGGGAGGAAGCAGTTCCTGGGTGCATTGAGAAGGGAGTATAAAAGGTGGGCACCATCTTAGTTCAGTGCAGAGAAGTCTGAGCAGAAGTGACAGGGAGCAGGGGCTCTGCATGAGCTCTGCTCCGGAGGCGGGCCTAGTAACAGAGGCCCAGGCCTGGAAGAGGGAGAAGGAAGGAAGAGGAGCGGAGAAGGCTCCAGGAACGAGGAACGAAGGGATGCCAGGGGTGCGGACGGGCGAGTCGCCACCGCACGCCCGAATCCACCTGCGTGGAGGGGTCAGGCCAAAGGGGGAGACCGGTCCCCAAAACTAGTGGAGGCAGGAAACGACCCTCAGCTAGAAACCGGAGGCTGTGACACTTTATGTGGCGCAGCCCCTCGCTACACCCGCTAGGAAGGCACCACATAGGGTCAGGGAAACTGGCGCCAAGTTTACCAAGAGGAGGCCCGAGGCAGCCGGACAGAAGGGTTGGTAAGAAAGGCCAGACAAAGGACACACAAAGAGGGTCCTGTGAAGCGCTCCAAAGTTATCTGGGAGTTGTCTGAGCCCCTCACCTGGTGAGCACAGTACGACGTGGGCAGCCATTACCTGCAGACGTGGTCTGGATAATACGAACTGTGAGTAAAGGCCCTGGACTGCTTCACTGACTCCGTGTCGTTACTGCTGCTGCCCTGCACCATCACCCCCATCCTCCGCATACACTGCCCTGAGGCTATACTCCTCCCGTGGGGAGTTATGCTACGCTCTGCTGCACCCACAACACCAGCCTCAGCGGTCTGCCCTTCAGCGGCGGTTCACTCTGACCGCAATCCACGGGTGGCGTAGTCGGACATTTAAACATCAAAACCACATAAATAGTTCCGCCACTGGTTTGACCGCCCTGAGCCACGGAACCGGTTCGCCGCCACGGAGACTACAACAACCAGCATCCACCAAAAAGGGTCCAGCTCCGGGAGTCCCAAGGCCCAGGGGGTGCATCAGAACATTTTCATCACCTTTCACAATCACCAATGGGACAAGGCAGGGATGTCCTCTGTCCCCTCTCTTATACATCCTAGTGACGGAGCACCTGCTCTCATCAATTCGCCATAACCCCAATATTAGGTGGATTGAGGTGGGAGGCACCGAGTACAAGTGCTCTCTATTTGCTGATGATGTCCTAGTATATATCACTCAATCACATATATCCATCCATGCTGTTATGGCTGAAATAGATCACTTTGTTATATGGTCAAATTTTAAAATCAATGCAGCGAAGTCTGAGGCCCTCGATGTCTCCCTCCCCAAATCCATACAGGATTCCTTCCAGTCCAACTTTCCCTTTGCCTGGCCCTCACAGGGTATCAAATACTTAGGAATTCCTATTCATAGAGACCTCTCCCATCTATGTTATCTTAATTTTGGGCCCTTTATTGAACAACTCCATACAGACCACTTTTGGGAAGTTAGAACTGTAAGATTCACTACGTGACCACTGGTGTTTTGTGGAAAAGCACATGTACACTGTGTTCCAAATTATTATGCAAAAAGTGTTTAGGAGTGATAAGGTAAGAATTTGTTTGTTTGTCAGTTAAACTCATTGATGGTGATGTGTGTCAGGGCTCTTTATATCACTGTAAGCAATTGCAGACACCTGTGCTAATTAGTTTGGCAGATGTGTCCAATGAAAGGCAAGACTACTTAAGAAGGCTGTCCCACACTATTAAGCAGCCTACATTTTCTGCCAAAATGGGAAAGAAAAAGGATGTGTCGGCTGCTGAGAAGCAACAAATTGTGGAGTGTTTAGGTCAAGGCATGACTACAATCAACATTGTGCGATGATCAGGATGAAGTGTCTTGGCAATCAAGAAGTATGTACCTGATTCACAGTACACACGTGTGCGTGCTCATAAGGGCAAATTGAGGACTCTTTCCTACAGGCAATTACATCAGGTTAAAAGAGCAGCGGCAAAAAAGCCTTGTCATAGTAGCAGACAAGTTTTCTGAAGCTGCTGGTGCCTCCAACGTCCCCCGAACAACAAGATGCAGGGTCCTTCAGAGGTTTGCAGCTGTGCATACGCCATCCTGTCGACCTCCTCTATCCACTTCACACAAGCAGAAACGGCTCCAGTGGGCCAAACATTACATGAAGACTGATTTCCAAACTGTTTTGTTCACGGATGAGTGCCATGCAACGCTCGATGGTCCAGATGGATGGAGTGGAGGATGGCTGGTTGATGGACACCCCACGCAAACACGGCTACAGAGCTAACAAGGAGGAGGTAGAGTAATGTTTTGGGCTGGAATCATGGGGAGAGAGATTGTCGGCCCCTTTAGGATCCCTGAAGGGGTAAAGATGAACTCCATAATGTATGTGGAGTTTCTCAAACAGCACTTCCTGCCATGGTTCAAGAAGAAGAACCGTGTATTCCACAGCAAGATCATTTTTATGCATGATAATGCACCATCTCATGCTGCACATAAAACATCTGCATCTCTAGCTGATATGGGCATAAAAGGGGACAAACTTATGGTGTGACCCCCATGCTCCCCTGACCTCTACCCCATTGAGAACCTCTGGAGCATCATCAAAAGGAGTGTCTATGATGGCGGGAGGCAGTTCACATCTAAGCAACAGCTCTGGGAGGGTATTCTGTCCTCATGCAAAACAATTGAAGCAGAAACCATCCAAAACCTGACAAATTCAATGGACGAAAGAGTTCAGAAGCTCCTTTCGAACAAGGTTTCCTATGTGAAAATGTAACATCACCTAGAATAAAGTTTTGAGTTGAAAACTGTTTGATTTCAGTTTGTAATAACCTGCTAATGCTTATAATTTCAAAAATGACCATTTTTTTGGTCTTTATTAAAATGAAAAGGTTGATCAAAAAGTTTGGGGGATCTAAGAGTGTGGCAACCCAGTAGTCAGGATTACTTCGAATTCTGACAATATGAGGGTCATGTTGCAGGTAGTGCAGCAAGAAGGCACTTATATGTCTTGCGCATCTCGGAGCCCCAAAATTATTTTCCGGGCTAGATGCAGCTAAAAATTATTATTAATTTTAAATCTGGTGGAGTTTAGTATAGATGGCCTAATAGAATCAGTGCTGCACACTGCTACAAAGCCCAAATTATTTTCCAGCCAAGGTACAGATAAACATGATTAGTAATTTTAAATCTGGTGGAGCTTAGTATAGATGGCCTAATAGAATCAGTACTGCACACTGCTACAAAGCCCAAATTATTTTCCAGCCAAGATACAGATAAACATGATTAGTAATTTTAAATCTGGTGGAGCTTATTATAGATGGCCTAATAGAATCAGTGCTGCACACTGCTACAAAGCCCAAATTATTTTCCAGCCAAGATACAGATAAACATGATTAGTAATTTGAAAGCTTAAAACGGTTGGTGAGGTGATTTTAACCCCTTAAGCCCAGGAGCATTTTCCGTTTTTGCATTTTCGTTTTTGCTCCCCTTGTTCCCAGAGCCATAGCGTTTTTATTTTTTGGTAAATATGGCCATGTGAGGGCTTCTTTTTTGCGGGACGAGTTGTACTTTTCAACGCCATTACTAGTTTTACCATATCCTGTACGGGAAAACGGGAAAAAAATTCCAAGTGCGGTAAAATTGCAAAAAAAGTGCAATACCACAGTGGTTTTTTATTTATTTTTTTTACCACGTTCACTGAATGCTAAAACTGACCTGCCCTTCTTATTCTACAGGTCATTATGAGTTCATAGACACCAAACATGTATAGGTTCTTTTATATTTAAGTGGTGAAAAAAAATTCCAAAATTTGGTAAAAAATAAAATAAAAAATTAGCGCCATTTTCTAAGACCCGTAGCGTCTCCACTGTTTGTGATCTGGGGATGCTTGATGGCTTATTTTTTGCGCACCGGGCTGACATTTTTATTGATAACATTTGGGGTAGATCCGATGTTTTGATCGCCCGTTATTGCATTTTATTGCAATTTTGCGGCGACCAAAAAACGTAATTCTGACGTTTAGAATTTTTTTCTCGTTACGCCGTTTACCGATAGGATTAATTCTTTTTTTATATTGATAGATCGGGCGATTATGAACGCGGCGATACCAAATATGGGTATGTGGGGTTTATTTTTTATTATTTTATTTTGAATGGGGCAAAACCAGGGGAGGAGTCCTGAGGAGATAATTTGCATATTCCCACTGCATTTTGGGGTAAGTGAAGAGTCTCCGCGAGCTCAAAGAACACTGGATTTGGCTGTTGGAGCTGAAAAGAGGACATCGGTAAACGGCATTTTGAAGCTTTTTTTTTAAGCTTTTTTCACTGTTTCCAGAACATTAACAGTAAGAACATGGAAGAGTCCAGGAGCCATTTGGTGAGCTGCATATCCTGCTACATGTTCACAGACTTGCCAGTGGAAAAGCCAAACTTCACATGCCAGAAATGCAAGCTTGTGTCCCTGTTGGAGGAAAAGTTGCGAAATCTAGAAGAGAGGTTAACTACCTTGAAAATCGTTAAGGAAGGTGAAGAGTTCTTAGACAGAGCAGAATTATCTCTTCATGATTCAGAAAGAGAAGAAATTCGAACTGCACCTGACGAAACAGAAGAATGGAAGCATGTGATCCAGAGAAGCAGGAGGATCGAGAGGCAGTCAGCACCCATACTGCTCAGTGTTATGTTCTGCTACCAGAGCTAAGGAAAGAGAGGAGATCTGTCCCTACGATAGAACTCAGCTTAATCCCTACGATGTAACAGGGGACCTGATCCTGCGATCAGACCTGTTAAAGTCCTAAGCTAGTCTGTACGGAGACCTATAGATGTGGGGAAGGAATCCCTACAAGTACTAAGGACTGGGAGGAATATGGGACACCTCCTAACAGAAATAGTAGCAGACAGACAAACAAACAAAATATATAGAACATAGAGGTCAGTAGACCAAGCAAACTAACAGAGCAAGACACAGAGCACAGGCTAGCTAGAAAGTAGATATACAATGAAGTCCAGCAAAGCCAGAAGGGCGGAGCAGGATTAAATAGGCCAACAAGGTCATGTGACCAGCAAAGGAAAAAAAAAACCTAAGAGCAAGGTTCTAACAGTACCCCCCCTTCTAAGAGGATCCTCCGGATCCCCTAGGACCAGGCTTATCAGGAAATCTCCTGTGAAACGCTCTGATAAGTCTGGACGCGGAAACATCATCCGACCTCACCCAAGAGTTATCCTCGGGACCGAAACCTTTCCAGGCCACAAGATACTGCAAACTACCTCTATACCGTCTAGAGTTAAGGATGCGAGAAATTTCATATTCCCCATCCTCCACCACCGGAGGAACAGAGGCAGAGGCGTCACAATCCGATACAACAGCTTTTTTCAACAGAGAGACATGAAATACCGGATTAATTTTCCAGGAGGTAGGAACCTCCAACCTAACAGCAGATTGGTTGACAACCTGAAGCACCTTAAAGGGCCCTACAAACTTGGGACCCAATTTCTTAGAAGGAATCCTCAACCGCAGATTCCTAGAGGACAACCAAACCATGTCACCAACAGCGAACAAAACCTCCTGTCGTTTCCTATCAAAGTAGTCTTTAGATTTTCTGTTGGCCTCCTGAAGATTACCACGCACATCCGTCCAAACTCTCTCCAAATCACCGGAAAAATTCTCCTCCTCAGGCACGGCAGATCCCAACTTGGAGAACGACCCAAACGACGGATGTCTCCCAGAACAACAAAAAAAAGGCAAACAACCAGCAGAAGAAGATGTATGATTGTTCAGAGCAAATTCAGCAAGTGGCAGAAACTCAGACCACCCCTGTTGATTGTCTGCCACAAAACAACGCAAGAACTGCTCAACATCCTGGTTTTTCCTTTCTGTCTGGCCATTAGATTCAGGATGATATCCAGACGAGAACGACAAATGAACTCCCAACCTATCACAAAAGGCACGCCAAAAACGAGCCACGAACTGAGGACCCCTATCAGAAACAATGTCAGTAGGAACGCCATGAAGTCTGACAATTTCTTTGACAAAGGCCTTAGCGAGAGTTTTAGCGCAGGGCAGTTTGACGAAAGGAACCAAGTGACACATCTTGCTAAAACGGTCCACAACCACCCAGATGACAGTAAAACCCTCAGAGGGGGGAAGGTCAGTTATAAAGTCCATAGCCAAATGTGTCCAAGGAGCACTGGGAACCTCCAAAGGACAAAGCAACCCCGCAGCAGGAGTATGTGAGGACTTAGATCTAGCACATATAGTACATTGACGCACCCACTTAATGACTTCCTTCTGCCATCCAGGCCACCAAAAACTGCGACCCACCAGTCTCTTGGTCTCAGAGATTCCGGGATGACCTGCCAACCGAGATTCGTGACACTCAACAAACAAATCTCTCCTAAAGGTCCCAGGCACAAACAACCTCCCATGAGGAGTGTTAGAAGGGGCATTCTCCTGTGCTTTAAGAATCTCATTTTCCAAAACGGAGTCCAAAGCAGCTATCACAACACCTTCTTGTAAAATGTTCTCCTCTTTCTCAGCACCGACTATGGGAGAAAAACTGCGAGACAAGGCATCCGCCTTAACATTCTTAGTACCAGGGATGTAAGTAACGGAGAAATTAAACCGCGAGAAAAACAGTGCCCACCTAGCCTGACGGGCATTCAGGCGCTTGGCAGCATCAAGATATATCAGATTTTTATGATCCGTAAGAACCTGAACGGGAAATTCCGCACCTTCCAAGAAGTGGCGCCAGTGTTCAAATGCGAGTTTAATAGCCAATAATTCCCGATTACCAATATCGTAATTCAATTCAGTCTCCGAAAATTTTTTTGAAAAAAAGGCACAGGGATGTAATCCATCCCCGTTATCCTGAGACAATACTGCGCCAACCCCCAGAGAGGAAGCATCAACCTCAACCAAAAACGGCCTAGTCACATCAGGCTGCATAAGGATGGGAGCAGAGGTGAACCTCTCCTTGAGATACACAAAAGCTTCAATGGCCTCAGAAGACCACTGAACCGCATCAGCACCTTTCCTGGTGAGATCAGTCAGAGGTTTGACAATACTAGAAAAATTTTTTATGAATTTTCTGTAGTAATTGGCGAAACCCAAAAACCTCTGTATCGATTTCAAACCAATAGGCCTAGGCCATTCCTGCACAGCCTGAACCTTAACCGGATCCATCTCAAAACCTTTGCTGGAGATAATGTAGCCCAAAAAACTAATTCTCTGTACAGCGAACTCACATTTCTCCAGCTTAGCAAAAAGTGAATTGTCCATTAATAACTGTAATACCTCACGCACGCTCCGCCAATGAGACTCCAGATCCAGCGAATAAATCAAAATGTCATCCAAATACACAACCACATTTTTGCCGATCAAAGGTCTAAGGATGTCATTAATCAGATTCTGAAAAAATGCAGGAGCATTAGTAAGACCAAAAGGCATAACCAGATTCTCAAAATGACCCACAGGAGTGTTAAAAGCAGTCTTCCATTCGTCACCCTCCTTCATGAGCAACAGATTGTATGCCCCCTTAAGGTCAATTTTAGAGAACCACTTGGCCCCCATTAACTGGTTAAACAGATCAGGAATCAATGGCAGTGGGTAAGGATTGCGTACAGTAATTTTGTTAATCTCACGAAAATCCAGACAAGGACGTAAACCGCCGTCCTTTTTTTTACAAAAAAAAATCCAACCGCCACAGGAGACTTAGAGGGCCTAATGTGACCGGCGGCCAAACTTGTCTGTATGTATTCCTCCAAAGCCTTCCTCTCAGGAATAGTAAGGTTAAATAAACGACTTTTAGGAAGAGTCGCTCCAGGGACAAATTCAATAGAACAATCATAGTCTCTATGGGGAGGCAAAACCTGCGATTCCTTCTCAGAAAAAACTCTCCAAAAATCCTGAATAGGAACAGGCAATTCTCCCCTATCCAAAGCTGCAATACGCCCGTTACAACACTTGTCATAACATTTATGGCTCCAGGATTTAATTTCACTGGTAGACCAATCCAGTACAGGATTGTGAAATTTTAACCAGGGCAATCCCAATATTACTGGAGAAGGCAAGTTATTCAACACTACCAAATCCAATTTCTCATGGTGAACACCATTAATAGTGAGAGGAAATTCACAGACCTTGAGAGTAATATTCTTCAAAGGGGAACCATCCACAGAAACCACAGCAATGGGGGATGATAAAGGTTCAGGTTCTAAATTGAGTCTTTCCACGAATCCCCCATCAATTACATTCAGAGTAGACCCGCAATCAACAAACACCCGAAATTCCATTAATTTTTTCTGAGCAATCGTGGAAGCAGCTAAAAATATACCCTTGGAATTTAAACAGGCAATACGGGCGTGACTGACCATTTTTTTTTCTTTCTTCATACGAAGCTCACAGCCTTTAATCAAATGACCAGATTTTCCACAACAGAAACACAAGCCTTCAGAAAATCGACGGTCTTTTTCTTGAGAGCGAGGTGCCACCGATCCAATCTCCATCGGTTCACCACTGTTAGTACACACATTCTCATAACCAGAAACTGACATAGCAGAGGATTTGCTCTCATTAACCCTAGCACGCAGTCTCCTATCCACCCGTATAGCTAATTGCATAGCCTGTTGCAAATCTTCAGGTGTAGGATAAGCAATTAGCAGGTCTTTAACCCTTTCACTGAGCCCAGCAAGAAATAGACTTTTCAGAGCAGAATCATTCCACCCTGTTTGAGTAGACCAACGACGGAAATGAGTACAATATTTTTCCACATTACCTGATCCCTGTTTTAAACGTCTCAACTCAGTCTCAGCTGATGCGACACGGTCAGGATCATCATATAATAGTCCCAAAGCAGAAAAAAATCTATCCACTGATCTGAAGCATGTATCACTAGGTTGCAAAGAAAAGGCCCACTCCTGAGGCTCTTTGCGCAAAAGTGACATTATGAACCCAACGCGCTGGGATTCATCAACAGAGGACTTAGGTCTCAAACGAAAATACAATAAGCAAGCATTTTTGAATGAAAAAAATTCTCGGTGTTCACCAAAAAATAAATCCGGCAAACATACCTTAGGCTCCAAGAAATGTGCTCCAGGACAGTTACTCACGTGCTGACGGAGCTCGGCCACCTCCAGAGAGAGTCCCTGCAGGCGATGAACCAAATCCTGAACCGACACCATGATGGAACAGAAAAAAATCTTTCCTTAGAGAATTTGCTGGCTGGACTTACTGTTATGTTCTGCTACCAGAGCTAAGGAAAGAGAGGAGATCTGTCCCTACGATAGAACTCAGCTTAATCCCTACGATGTAACAGGGGACCTGATCCTGCGATCAGACCTGCTAAAGTCCTAAGCTAGTCTGTACGGAGACCTATAGATGTGGGGAAGGAATCCCTACAAGTACTAAGGACTGGGAGGAATATGGGACACCTCCTAACAGAAATAGTAGCAGACAGACGAACAAACAAAATATATAGAACATAGAGGTCAGTAGACCAAGCAAATTAACAGAGCAAGACACAGAGCACAGGCTAGCTAGAAAGTAGATATACAATGAAGTCCAGCAAAGCCAGAAGGGCGGAGCAGGATTAAATAGGCCAACAAGGTCATGTGACCAGCAAAGGAAAAAAAAACCTAAGAGCAAGGTTCTAACACTCAGGAACCAGTACCAGGCTCTCACGCAGGAGAACCATGAAGAAATACAGCAAAATAAGACTTTGCCAGCAATGAATAACCTTGTAAGCCCTCAGAATCCTCCTGGATGGAGAAAGAAGAATGTTGCGAAGAAAAAACGGAGAGTGGTGGTCATGGGGGATTCCCTGTTAAGAGGAACAGAGGCCGCTATTTGCAGACCAGACATAACCTCAAGAGAAATGTGCTGTCTTCCAGGAGCAAAAATTAAAGATGTGTCTGACAGGATATCAAGACTCTTCAGACCTACAGATCACTACCCATTCCTGCTAATACATGTGGGGACAAATGACACCGCAAGAAAGGACCTGGTAACCATCTGCAGTGACTTTGAAGACTTAGGCAAGAAAGTGAAAGAATTGGGAGCACAGGTGGTCTTCTCATCCATCCTCCCAGTGGATGGCCATGGAACAATGAGGTGGAATAAGATTCTACAGGTGAACAACTGGCTACGTCGATGGTGCTGTCAACAAGGATTTGGATTTCTGGATCACGGAATGAATTACCTATACGATGGACTACTTGCTAGAGATGGAGTGCACCTTACGAAGACTGGAAAACATGTATTTGGAAGTCGCCTTGCTACACTCATCAGGAGAGCTTTAAACTAGAACAATGTGGGAAGGGAAGCAAAAGGCCAGAAAAAGCCATACAACTGACAAATACTATTGAGATCTCTGCTACTGGAAGTGGAAAGGAAGAACAAAGACAAAACAATTTAAATAATAAAAATATGGGAGGAAGAGAAACCAATCACAAACTAAAATGTTTTTATACAAATGCACAAAGCATGGGCAACAAACAAGGAGAATTGGAACTACTAATGCAGGAAAAGAAATATGATGTCATTGGAATCACTGAAACTTGGTGGGACGATACACATGATTGGAATAAAAGGCTAAAAGGATACAACTTATTTGCAAGAAACAGACTTGATAAACGAGGAGGAGGTGTCGCATTGTATGTTAGAAAAGCGTATATCTGCACAGAGATTGAAGCTTCAGAGACTGGGAGTTCTGTGGAAACTGTTTGGGTAAGAATACAAGGAGAGAACAACGGAAAGGACACCATTGTAGGCATTTACTACAGGCCACCTGGGCAAGCTGAAGATATGGATGAACTCTTTATGTATCAAATGACCAAGTTCTCCAAAAAATATGACGTAGTGGTCATGGGAGATTTTAACTATCCAGACATTTGTTGGGAATCTCTCTCAAGTAAAACTAACAGGTCAAGCAAATTCTTATCCTCTCTTGCTGACAACTTTATCTTCCAAAAGGTAGGGGAGAAAACAAGGGGATCTGCTACTTTGGATCTAATCCTTATAAACAGGGAGGAAATGGTTGAGGAGGTAAAGGTGGCTGGGACCCTAGGAGGCAGCGATCATGCTATTATAGAATTTTGGATAACTAGAGGAGGAAGACATGTGAAGACTCAAACTTCAAGGTTAGATTTTAGAAAGGCAGATTTTAAGAGACTCAGAAAGAGAATAGGAGGGATCCAATGGCTGGATGTCCTTAAGGACAAAAATGTCCAGGAAGGATGGGAAATTTTTAAAAATGAGATTCTCAAAGCACAATCGTTAACAATACCGAAAAGTAGGAAGAATGGGAAGCATTTAAGGAAACCAGGATGGATGAACACAGAACTTAAACACATGCAGAAAAGAAAGAAAGAAATGTTTATTAAATGGAAAGAGGGAGGCATATCTAAAGAAGATTATAATGCAGTCTGCAGATCCTGCAGGGCACGTATCAGGATAGCTAAAGCTGACAATGAATTAAGGCTTGCAAGAGATGTCAAAAGCAATAAAAAAGGATTTTGGGGGTATGTCAAAAGTAAAAGAAAAGTCAAAGATGCTATAGGATTTTTACAGGATGAAAATGGAGAAATGGTAAGAGAGGATGTTGAGAAGGCCGAACTTTTTAATTCCTATTTTGCATCTGTTTTCTCTCAGAAAAAAAATGTAACATCAACTGATCTTCACTGTCCTTTTAAAGGAATAGAGGAATCCAAGTTATCTGTAAACAGAAAGATTGTGAGGGAATATTTAGCTAACATAAATGAGTTCAAGTCTCCAGGTCCAGATGAATTACACCCCAGAGTACTGAAGGAGATCGTAGAAGAAATTTTAGAACCACTCTCCATAATCTTTGAAAATTCTTGGAGAACAGGAGAAGTCCCAGAAGACTGGAGAAGAGCAAATGTTGTTCCTATCTTCAAAAAGGGGAAGAAGGTGGACCCAGGGAACTATAGGCCGGTGAGTCTGACTTCTATACCAGGAAAGATCTTTGAACAAATTATTAAACAACATGTATGTAAGTACATGGATAAGAATGAAGTGATTAACCAGAGTCAGCATGGGTTTGTAACTAACAAGTCATGTCAGACTAACTTAATTTCCTTCTATGACAGAATCACTGACTGGGTGGATCAGGGAAATGCTGTAGATATAGTATATCTTGACTTCAGCAAAGCATTTGACAAAGTATCTCACACCATCCTTATTGAAAAAATGACGAAGTATGCAATGGACCAGGCAACTGTTAGGTGGATTCATAACTGGCTTAGTGATCGGACTCAAAGGGTGGTTGTAAATGGCTTCACATCCAGCTGGATGAATGTCTCAAGTGGGGTACCACAGGGCTCCGTCCTGGGACCTGTATTGTTCAACATCTTTATCAATGATTTAGATGAAGGAATTGAGGGTAAACTGATTAAATTTGCTGATGACACAAAGCTAGGAGGGATAGCTAATACTAGAGAAGAGAGAGAGAGGATTCAAAAAGACCTAAATAAACTGGAGCAGTGGGCAGCAACCAACAGAATGGTTTTTAACAGGGAAAAATGCAAAGTACTACATCTGGGCAATAAAAATGAAAAAAGCATATACAGAATGGGAGGAATAGAGCTAAGCAACAGTACATGTGAAAAAGACTTAGGTATACTAATAGATCATAGACTGAACATGAGTCAACAGTGTGATGCAGCAGCAAAAAAGGCAAATACAATTCTGGGATGTATTAACAGAAGCATACAGTCTAGATCACGTGAAGTCATTATCGGTCTTTACTCCTCTTTGGTCAGACCTCATCTGGAATACTGTGTACAGTTTTGGGCACCACATTTTAAAAAAGACATAGACAAACTGGAGCAAGTTCAGAGAAGAGCGACCAGAATGGTGACTGGTCTGCAAACCATGTCCTATGAGGAACGGTTGCAGGATTTGGGAATGTTTAGCTTGCAAAAAAGAAGACTGAGAGGAGACTTAATAGCTGTCTACAAATATGTCAAGGGCTGTCACATTGTAGAAGGATCATCTTTATTCTCATTTGCACAAGGAAAGACTAGAAGCAATGGGATGAAACTAAATGGGAGGAGACACAGATTAGATATTAGAAAAAACTTTTTGACAGTTAGGGTGATTAATGAGTGGAACAGGCTGCCACGAGAGGTGGTGAGTAGTGTTGAGCCACCCCCGTAGTGTTCGAGTTCGGTTCGGTTCGTCGAACACCCGTGTGTTCTCCGAACTGTTCGTCGAACTGTTCGTCGAACACCTTCGAACACCGTTAAAACCAATGGCAGGCAAACAAAAACACATAGAAACACATAGAAAACACCTTCAAAGGTGTCCAAAAGCTGACAAACTGCTCAGAAGACACAACTAACACATGGAAAAGTGACAAGTACATATAGTCATGTGAAAAGAAAAGAGGTGGAGGAGTAAAAGGAGGGGGAGACACAGATATAGGCATGTCATGCCCTTCTAAAATCCAAAAAGTGAGAAGCCGAGACGGCCAGTCCGCTCCTGCCCGTGCCACCTCCGTGTCGCCGGGTTTGTGCCAGAGCCGCGGTGAACCCTGACGGCCAGCCCCCCTCTCTCAATACTGGTGCCTGTCCGCTGGTGGGTCGAGAGAGCCCCCCTGTGGTGGAGGCAGCTCTAAGCTTTTTAATTTAAATTGTCCCTCTAATTTGAATGAATACACTTTAAATCCATTTACAAGAATCCATTGGAGGGCAAGTCTCATGCCAGCAGCCGCGTAATTCCAGCTCCAGTAGCGTCCACTAAAGCTGCTGCAGTTAAAAAGCTTTTATAAGGATCGAGCTCGGCTGTCCACCGCAAGGCATCCTAGTGCCAGTCCCAGCCCCTATGCCTTGGGGTGCCTCCTGATGCTCTTCACTGAGTATCCCGTGGTCCCGAAGCATTTCCTTTGAAAAAATTAAGTGTCCAAACTACACGTGGTGTAGCTTGCTTAACAGCCGGGATAATCCGCTGACTAGCAGACACTGCTACTAGGCACAAAATATTTCCTGGGCTGGATGCAGTTAAAAATTTGTAAGTAGATACTCTCGTTGGATGCTGAGAAAGCATTCCATAGAGTCTCCTGGCACGCCATATATGATTCTCTTAAAAAGCTTGGGGTAGGGGTCTAGGGGACCCTTTTATAGCCAAAATCACGGCCCTGTATCACAATACGTCACCTAGGCTGAAGATAAATGGAACTGTAGCACCGAGGGCTCGGTTGCTACAGACGTATTGCACCTCACCCAGAGGTGTGATATCTCACTCTCAGATAAGGATGGAGTGTGGATCAGGACCCGACTAGTGTTGAGCCACCCCCGTAGTGTTCGAGTTCGGTTCGGTTCGTCGAACACCCGTGTGTTCGCCGAACTGTTCGTCGAACTGTTCGTCGAACACCTTCGAACACCGTTAAAACCAATGGCAGGCAAACAAAAACACATAGAAACACATAGAAAACACCTTCAAAGGTGTCCAAAAGCTGACAAACTGCTCAGAAGACACAACTAACACATGGAAAAGTGACAAGTACATATAGTCATGCGAAAAGAAAAGAGGTGGAGGAGTAAAAGGAGGGGGAGACACAGATATAGGCATGTCATGCCCTTCTAAAATCCAAAAAGTGAGAAGCCGAGACGGCCAGTCCGCTCCTGCCCGTGCCACCTCCGTGTCGCCGGGTTTGTGCCAGAGCCGCGGTGAACCCTGACGGCCAGCCCCCCTCTCCCAATACTGGTGCCTGTCCGCTGGTGGGTCGAGAGAGCCCCCCTGTGGTGGAGGCAGCTCTAAGCTTTTTAATTTAAATTGTCCCTCTAATTTGAATGAATACACTTTAAATCCATTTACAAGGATCTATTGGAGGGCAAGTCTCATGCCAGCAGCCGCGTAATTCCAGCTCCAGTAGCGTCCACTAAAGCTGCTGCAGTTAAAAAGCTTTTATAAGGATCGAGCTCGGCTGTCCACCGCAAGGCATCCTAGTGCCAGTCCCAGCCCCTATGCCTTGGGGTGCCTCCTGATGCTCTTCACTAAGTATCCCGTGGTCCCGAAGCATTTCCTTTGAAAAAATTAAGTGTCCAAACTACAGGTGGTGTAGCTTGCTTAACAGCCGGGATAATCCGCTGACTAGCAGACACTGCTACTAGGCACAAAGTATTTCCTGGGCTAGATGCAGTTAAAAATTTGTAAGTAGATACTCTCGTTGGATGCTGAGAAAGCATTCCATAGAGTCTCCTGGCACGCCATATATGATTCTCTTAAAAAGCTTGGGGTAGGGGTCTAGGGGACCCTTTTATAGCCAAAATCACGGCCCTGTATCACAATACGTCACCTAGGCTGAAGATAAGGATGGAGTGTGGATCAGGACCCGACACCTGCATGCATTACACCACATTGCCGTGGGGCCCCTGAGATGGGCACGACAGTCCCTGTCCCTGGCTGGAGTGGGGGGAGGGAACACTGAGGAAGGGGAACCCTGCAGTGCAGGAGCAGGGAGGAAGCAGTTCCTGGGTGCATTGAGAAGGGAGTATAAAAGGTGGGCACCATCTTAGTTCAGTGCAGAGAAGTCTGAGCAGAAGTGGCAGGGAGCAGGGGCTCTGCATGAGCTCTGCTCCGGAGGCGGGCCTAGTAACAGAGGCCCAGGCCTGCAAGAGGGAGAAGGAAGGAAGAGCAGCGGAGAAGGCTCCAGGAACGAGGAATGAAGGGATCCCAGGGGTGTGGACGGGCGAGTCGCCACCGCACGCCCGAATCCACCTGCGTGGAGGGGTCAGGCCAAAGGGGGAGACCGGTCCCCGAACTAGTGGAGGCAGGAAACGACCCTCAGCTAGAAACCGGAGGCTCTGACATTTTATGTGGCGCAGCCCCTTGCTCCACCCGCTAGGAAGGCACCACATAGGGTCAGGGAAACTGGCGCCAAGTTTACCAAGAGGAGGCCCGAGGCAGCCGGACAGAAGTGTTGGTAAGAAAGGCCAGACAAAGGACACACAAAGGGGGTCCTGTGAAGCGCTCCAAAGTTATCTGGGAGTTGTCTGAGCCCCTCACCTGGTGAGCACAGTACGACGTGGGCAGCCGTTACCTGCAGACGTGGTCTGGATAATAAGAACTGTGAGTAAAGGCCCTGAACTGCATCACTGACTCCGTGTCGTTACTGCTGCTGCCCTGCACCATCACCCCCATCCTCCGCATACACTGCCCTGAGGCTATACTCCTCCCGTGGGGAGTTATGCTACGCTCTGCTGCACCCACAACACCAGCCTTAGCGGTCTGATCGCAATCCACGGATGGCGTAGTCAGACATTTAAACATCAAAACCACATAAATAGTTCCGCCACTGGTTTGACCGCCCTGAGCCACGGAACCGGATCGCCGCCACGAAGACTACAACCACCAGCATCCACCAAAAAGGGTCCGGCTCCGGGTGTCCCAAGGCCCAGGGGGTGCGTCAGAACATTTTCATCACCTTTCACAATCACCAATGGGACAAGGCAGGGATGTCCTCTGTCCCCTCTCTTATACATCCTAGTGACGAAGCACCTGCTCTCATCAATTCGCCATAACCCCAATATTAGGTGGATTGAGGTGGGAGGCACCGAGTACAAGTGCTCTCTATTTGCTGATGATGTCCTAGTATATATCACTCAATCACATATATCCATCCCTGCTGTTATGGCTGAAATAGATCACTTTGTTACATGGTAAAATTTTAAAATCAATGCAGCGAAGTCTGAGGCCCTCGATGTCTCCCTCCCTAAATCCATATAGGATTCCATCCAGTCCAACTTTCCCTTTGCCTGGCCCTCACAGGGTATCAAATACTTAGGAATTCCTATTCATAGAGACCTCTCCCATCTATGTTATCTTAATTTTGGGCCCTTTATTGAACAATTCCATACAGACCACGGTTGGCAAGTTAGAACTGTAAGATTCACTACGTGAACCACTGGTGTTTTGTGGAAAAGCACATGTAAACCGCGTTCCAAATTATTATGCAAAAAGTGTTTAGGAGTGATAAGGGAAGAATTTGTTTGTTTGTCAGTTAAACTCATTGATGGTGATGTGTGTCAGGGCTCTTTATATCACTGTAAGCAATTGCAGACACCTGTGCTAATTAGTTTGGCAGGTGTGTCCAATGAAAGGCAAGACTACTTAAGAAGGCTCTCTCACATTATTAAGCAGCCTACATTTTCTGCCAAAATGGGAAAGAAAAAGGATGTGTCGGCTGCTGAGAAGCAACAAATTGTGGAGTGTTTAGGTCAAGGCATGACTACAATCAACATTGTGCGATGATCAGGATGAAGTGTCTTGGCAATCAAGAAGTATGTAGCTGATTCACAGTACACACGTGTGCGTGCTGATAAGGGCAAATTGAGCACTCTTTCCTACAGGCAATTACGTCAGGTTGAAAGAGCAGCGGCAAAAAAGCCTTGTCATAGCAGCAGACAAGTTTTTGAAGCTGCTTGTGCCTCCAACGTCCCCCGAACAACAAGATGCAGGGTCCTTCAGAGGTTTGCAGCTGTGCATACGCCATCCTGTCGACCTCCTCTATCCACTTCACACAAGCAGAAACGGCTCCAGTGGGCCAAACATTACATGAAGACTGATTTCAAAACTGTTTTGTTCACGGATGAGTGCCGTGCAGCGCTCGATGGTCCAGATGAATGGAGTGGAGGATGGCTGGTTGATGGACACCCCACGCAAACACGGCTACAGCGCCAACAAGGAGGAGGTGGAGTAATGTTTTGGGCTGGAATCATGGGGAGAGAGATTGTCGGCCCCTTTAGGATCCCTGAAGGCGCTAAAGATGAACTCCATAATGTATGTGGATTTTCTCAAACAGCACTTCCTGCCATGGTTCAAGAAGAAGAACCGTGTATTTCACAGCAAGATCATTTTTCTGCATGATAATGCACCATCTCATGCTGCACATAAAACATCTGCATCTCTGGCTGATATGGGCATAAAAGGGGACAAACTTATGGTGTGACCCCCATGCTCCCCTGACCTCTACCCCATTCAGAACCTTTGGAGCATCATTAAAAGGAGTGTCTATGATGGCGGGAGGCAGTTCACATCTAAGCAACAGCTCTGGGAGGGTATTCTGTCCTCATGCAAAACAATTGAAGCAGAAACCATCCAAAACCTGACAAATTCAATGGACGAGAGAGTTCAGAAGCTCCTTTCGAACAAGGGGTCCTATGTGAAAATGTAACATCACCTAGAATAAAGTTTTGAGTTGAAAACTGTTTGATTTCAGTTTCTAACAACCTGCTAATGCTTATAATTTCAAAAATGACCATTTTTTTGGTCTTTATTAAAATGAAAAGGTTGATCGAAAAGTTTGGGGGATCTAAGAGTGTGGCAACCCAGTAGTCATGATTACTTCGAATTCTGACAATATGAGGGTCATGCTGCAGGTAGTGCAGCAAGAAGGCACTTATGTGTCTTGCGCATCTCGGAGCCCCAAAATTATTTTCCGGGCTAGATGCAGCTAAAAATTATTTTTAATTTTAAATCTGGTGAAGCTTATTATAGATGGCCTAATAGGATCAGTGCTGCACACTGCTACAAAGCCCAAATTATTTTCCAGTCAAGATACAGATAAACATGATTAGTAATTTGAAAGCTTAAAACGGTTGGTAGGGTGATTTTAACCAATCATCAAGCTTTTACTCTCCCCAGGATGACACAGGGGTAGAAAAGTCGTTTCGGATCCATGATTTGTTCATCTTTATGAACGTGAGTCTGTCTACATTATCAGTGGAGAGCCGCGTGCGCTTATCTGTCAGCACACCACCAGCAGCGCTGAACACACGTTCAGACAGAACGCTGGCTGCGGGGCATGACAAGATCTCCAAGGCGTAATTGGCTAGCTCCGGCCATTTATCCAGATTGGAAGCCCAAAAAGAGCAAGGGTCCAGTGACACAGTCGTGGCTTCAATGTTTACTTGGAGATACTCCTGTACCATCGTCTCTAGGCGTTGACTATGTGTCAGACTTCTTGTCTCCTGTGGCCTTGCAAAGGATGGGCTAAAAAAGTGGTGAAATGATTCCGCAAAATTGATGTTACCAGCAGATACTGTGGTTCTGTTACGGTTTGAGTGCTGAACACTTGACGGTCCCACGGTTGGCAAGTTGGAACTGTGAGATTCACTACGTGCACCACTGGTATTTTGTGGAAAAGCACATGTAAGATTCTGCAACAGTCTCTGCTGATACTCCTGCATGCGTGCATCCCTTTCTATGGCAGGAATAATTTCTGCAAATTTACTTTTGTACCGGGGATCTAACAGTGTGGCAACCCAGTAGTCAGGATTATTTCTAATTCTCACAATTCGAGGGTCATGTTGCAGGTAGTGCAGCAAGAAGGCACTCATGTGTGTTGCGCATCCAGGAGCACCAAGTCCCTGTTGTGTTGGTGGCGAGGTAACAATCATGCTTCCTTCCTCTGTCCTCTCCCCCCAACCTCGCACAACAGAAATGTGATCAAGGTCTCCCTCATCTGATGAGTCTTCCATCAGTTCGTCCTCCACTTCTTCCTGGGCTCCTGCACCTTCCTCACTAGTTTGGCTGCTACCATGCGCCCTGGTAAAATCATCTCCCCCACCCTCACATGCCTGCCGCCCTGGTGCTGCCGACCATCTGGACCTTGCAGATGTTAGCCCTTCCGCATACAACTCCTCCTCCTCTACTTCCTCCACCTCCTCTTGTGCCACCACCTGACTCCGAATTCTGTTTAACATGTGCTCCAGCATGTAAATCACCGGAATAGTCATGCTGATAATGGCATCGTCAGCACTAAACATCTTCGTCGCCATTTCAAAACTGTGCAGAAGGGTGCATAGGTCCCTGATCTGAGACCACTCCTCCAGCGTGATTTGCCCCACCTCTGAATCTCGTTGGCCCAGGCTATACGTCAGAACGTATTGCACCAGGGCTTGTCGGTGCTGCCACAGTCGCTGCAACATGTGCAGAGTTGAATTCCACCGGGTAGGCACATCGCATTTTAGCCGGTGAAGTGGCAGGCCCAACGACTTCTGTAGAGATGTAAGTCGCTGAGCTGCGGGATGCGAACGGCGGAAGTGAGCACACAGCGACCGTGCCCTCTGCAGAAGGCCATCTAGTCTGGGATAGTGGGCTAAAAATTGCTGGACAACCAGGTTCAACACGTGAGCCATACAAGGCACGTGTGTGACATTGCCCCGGCGAAGGGCCGCACCCAGGTTTGCAGCATTGTCGCACACGGCCTTCCCTGGTTTCAGGTCCAGTGGAGACAACCATTCATGAAATTGGTTCTCCAGAGCTGACCACAACTCCTCAGCTGTGTGACTCACATTTCCCAGACATTTCAATGTAAAAACCGCCTGATGACGTTGAGCCCTACTGCCAGCATAGTAAGGAGGTGTGCAGGATCCCTTCTGCGCAGTTAGAAAGCTTGTGGCATTACCAGACAGGCTTTGGGTGCAGGTGGAAGACCGAGGGGAGGTTGAGGAGGCAGAAGCAGTGGAGGAAAAATGACATAAAGAGGATTGACGCACAACTCGTGGGGACGGCAAGACTTGGACAGCAGCCCCTTGTCCTGCTGTCACCATAGTTACCCAGTGCCCAGTCAGCGACATGTAACGCCCCTGTCCATGCCTACTCGTCCAAGTGTCTGTGGTGAAATGCACCCTGTCACACACAGAGTTTCTCAAAGAAGCGGTGATGTTGTGTGCGACATGCTGGTGGAGCGCAGGCACACCTTTCTTTGAGAAGTAGTGCCGACTGGGCATCTGGTACTGGGGCACTGCGACGGACATAAGGTCTCGAAAATCCTCTGTGTCCACCAGGCGGAAAGGCAGCATTTCTGTAGCCAAGAGCTTGCAGATGGTGAAATCAACCTCTTAGCTTTCTCATGGCTAGGAGGAAATGGTCTTTTACTTGTCCACATCTGAGGGACCGAGGGCTGGCTATTGTGCTTAGACGGGGTTGATAAGGGTGTCCCCGGCAAACTGCCGGTCTGTGAGGAAGATGCAGGCGGACATGTTAGGTTGCCTTGATCCAAAGGTGGTGCTATCGATGTCGGACAGCGCTCAAGACCAGCTGGTGTTACCACCTCCAAAGAAAATGATGACCTGCCAATCACGCTGGCTGTTGCGGGTAAAGAGGTGGCAGGTCTGCGCCCCAAAACAGGTGTGACTGCTGTCCCCCCAGTCACAGAGGATGAAGAGACCGCGGATGCACAAGATATGGCAGACGGTGGTTGGCCCGGCCGGCTAGACCGCATTGTAGCACACTGAGCTTCCCACTGCAACTTATGCTTCATGTCCATGTGCCGGTTCATGCATGAAGTACTCAAACTATGTATTTTTTGGCCTCTACTTAGCTTTTGCTGACAAATGTTACAGATAACACGAGTTGGGTCATCTTTATCGATCTGAAAAAATGCCCAGGCTATGCAAGGCTTAGCACCCATGCGACCTGAAGAGCCACCACGACTTGTGGTGAGAGGCAGAGTTGTGTTTGAGGATGCAGTTGTTGACGTGCTTCCAGTACTACGTCTCTGTCCAGGAAGGCGCAACCTGACCTCGTCGTCACTAGCATCTTCCTCCACCTCCTCTGCTGACCTCATCTCTTGGCTGACTGTGGGTTGACAGTAAGTGGGATCTCCGACCTCATCATCATCACCCTGTGCGTTATCACACCCGTCGTCCTCAGAGCCAACCTGTTCCTGCCCTGACAAAAAACTAAAGTTGTCGCTCCAATCAGGTATTTGAGTCTTATCATCGTCTTCCTCATTGTCTCCACCAACAGGAGTTACAGTTTGGGAATGAGGGTCTACATTATGGTCAGAACCTTCTGCGTCTGGTCCTGGATCCGACTCATAAAGATTCTGGGCATCAGTGCAGATCATTTCCTCGTCTGGATTCACAGAAGCGCTGGAGTCGACCTCTGATTCCCAGGCTATAGTATGAGTAAACAGCTCTGCAGACTCAACCATCTGTTCTACCTCATACTCAGACGGGCAGCTGGAGATTTGGGAGCTGTGAGGAAGCAAGTGCGATTTGGGTGACACCTTTGAGGACTGGAGTATTTGTGATGTTGAAGTTGATGTGGAGGAGAGCCCACTTAAAGGAGCACTTGATATCCGTTGAAGCACCTGCTGTTTTTGTGCCTCATCTGGAATTTGTAGCGATTGGCGTGGCCGTAAGAAAGGGATCTTATCACATTGTCCGCTAAAAGAAGTAGACATTTTAGTTTGGCTGGAAGATGGTCTTTCTTCTGCACCTACCCCACGGACACAACCTTTTTTCCCCTTCCCAACACGCCTATTCCCCTTTCCACCAGCAGCAGGCCTTTTTCCACTCATTTTGGTGGTTAACTAATTCACAACTCTGGAGTTGTTTGCACAAAAAAACAATGGATGGTAACCGAGCAGAGCTGAGTGGCCAAACTGTGGTATTAGGCCAAAACTATTGGCTGGGTTAGATGCAGAAAAAAATTATTTTTAATTTGCAACCTGATGGAGGTCAGTATAGATGGACTAATAGACCAAGTCCCACACACCGCTAGAAGCCCAAATATTTTTTCAGAGCTAGATGCAGAAAAAAATTATTTTTAATTTGCAACCTGATGGAGGTCAGTATAGATGGACTAATAGAACAAGTCCCACACGCTGCTAGAAGCCCAAATATTTTTTCAGAGATAAATGAAGAAAAAAATTATTTTTAATTTGCAACCTGATGGAGGTCAGTATAGATGGACTAATAGACCAAGTCCCACACACTGCTAGAAGCCCAAATATTTTTTCAGAGCTAGATGCAGAAAAAAATTATTTTTAATTTGCAACCTGATGGAGGTCAGTATAGATGGACTAATAGACCAAGTCCCACACACCGCTAGAAGCCCAAATATTTTTTCAGAGCTAGATGCAGAAAAAAATTATATTCAATTTGCAACCTGCTGGAGGTCAGTATAGAAGGACTAATAGAACAAGTCCCACACACTGCTAGAAGCCCAAATATTTTTTCAGAGCTAAATGAAGAAAAAAATTATTTTTAATTTGCAACCTGATGGAGGTCAGTATAGATGGACTAATAGACCAAGTCCCACACACTGCTAGAAGCCCAAATATTTTTTCAGAGCTAGATGCAGAAAAAAATTATATTCAGTTTGCAACCTGATGGAGGTCAGTATAGATGGACTAATAGAATGATGCTATGCCCAAAAGATTTTACTTCACTAGGTGCAGTAAAAAAATTGGTATTCTATACACAGGTGGTATATCTTGCAACACAGTTAGGCTACTCCACTGACTAACACACTCTGCAATAGGCCAAAAAGGATTAGCTTTGCTAGATTCAGCCAAATGCTGTGAAAAAACTTGCACAGCACTGGCACAGACCTGCCTGGCAAAAACTGATAGGAACTGATGTAACCTAGTCCTGAAAAGGACTCCAATTACAATTAGTCTTTACTCCCACAATCTATCTATTTAAGAGCACAGACCTGCCTGATAAAAGTCGTAGGAAATGCTGTAACCTAGTCCTTAAAAGGACTGCAATCACATCTATTCCCTACTCCCAAGCTATCTGTATATTTGTGCGAAAATTGGCTTGAAATTAACAAGGTATAGCGCACACAGCAACAGCGGTGCCGTCTAACACGCAGCTGCAGCAGTGAGAAAATGGTGGCGACGGGGAAAATGGCTTGGTCTTATAGGGCAAGGACATGTGACATACACTGCCAATCACACATGCCCTTGCTTGTGTGAAAAAAAGCACTTCGCTCCGTGTGTGCGCTGCTGATAGGCTGACAGATTGCACCTCCCCACTGCAAATGCGGGAAAGAGAAAAAAAAATGGAGATCTTCATTGTTCCTGCAGAGATCCATCCCCTGCCCCTCCCCCCGCCCCGCTGTACACTCAAACTGCGTATTAACATTAATTTTCATCATTACTGAGAAAAAATCCAGTTATGATTTTGGTGCACGAACAGTTATCGAACATAACCTCGAACAGCCGAATTTTTCTCAAATTGTTCGTGTTCGCCGACCGGCTCGAACACCGCCCAAAACAGCTCGAATTTGAGATTGGCGAACAGTTCGAGTAGAACAACGCTCATCTCTAGACCCGACACCTGCATGCATTACACCACATTGCCGTGGGGCAGGGCGACCAATATGCCCCTGAGATGGGCGCGACAGTCCCTGTCCCTGGCTGGAGTGGGGGGAGGGAACACTGAGGAAGGGGAACCCTGTAGTGCAGGAGCAGGGAGGAAGCAGTTCCTGGGTGCATTGAGAAGGGAGTATAAAAGGTGGGCACCATCTTAGTTCAGTGCAGAGAAGTCTGAGCAGAAGTGGCAGGGAGCAGGGGCTCTGCATGAGCTCTGCTCCGGAGGCGGGCCTAGTAACAGAGGCCCAGGCCTGCAAGAGGGAGAAGGAAGGAAGAGGAGCGGAGAAGGCTCCAGGAACGAGGAATGAAGGGATCCCAGGGGTGCGGACGGGCGAGTTGCCACCGCACGCCCGAATCCACCTGCGTGGAGGGGTCAGGCCAAAGGGGGAGACCGGTCCCCGAACTAGTGGAGGCAGGAAACGACCCTCAGCTAGAAACCGGAGGCTCTGACATTTTATGTGGCGCAGCCCCTTGCTCCACCCGCTAGGAAGGCACCACATAGGGTCAGGGAAACTGGCGCCAAGTTTACCAAGAGGAGGCCCGAGGCAGCCGGACAGAAGTGTTGGTAAGAAAGGCCAGACAAAGGACACACAAAGGGGGTCCTGTGAAGCGCTCCAAAGTTATCTGGGAGTTGTCTGAGCCCCTCACCTGGTGAGCACAGTACGACGTGGGCAGCCGTTACCTGCAGACGTGGTCTGGATAATAAGAACTGTGAGTAAAGGCCCTGAACTGCATCACTGACTCCGTGTCGTTACTGCTGCTGCCCTGCACCATCACCCCCATCCTCCGCATACACTGCCCTGAGGCTATACTCCTCCCGTGGGGAGTTATGCTACGCTCTGCTGCACCCACAACACCAGCCTTAGCGGTCTGCCCTGTAGCGGCGGTTCACTCTGACCGCAATCCACGGGTGGCGTA